>NC_141693.1:293527641-294181391 GCF_964263255.1 Lissotriton vulgaris
GAGTAAACTCTCTCGATTGTTGTTGCTGGCCCGTTTGACCGCCTGCCTGACAACTTTCTTTGGATAGTTTCTCTCTATTAGATTAGATGTCAGAGTTTTAGCATGTTTGAGAAAGCTCTCTTTAGTGGAGCAGTATCTCGGGATACGGAGAAACTGCCCATATGGCAAGTTATCCCTGAGGGCTACAGGATGGTGGCTGTTGTAGCTCAACAGGGAGTTCCTTGCCATGGGTTTAGTGTACAGTTCAGTTTCAAGGCCATCAGGCGAGGCCGTAATCAGAAGGTCCAGAAAGGGCAGTTTATGTTTGTCCATCTCTACTGTGAACTTCAAGAAGTTGTTCCTGCCATTTAGCCACATAAGGAACTCGTTCACACTCTCGGTGTCCCCTCTCCAGATAACCAAGATATCATCGATATATTGCCTCCAGAGGCGGATGGAATTGCGATGGGGGTTGTTCTGATTGAGGACTTGTTCTTGCTCGAACACGTGGACATAGAGATTTGCTATGCTGGGAGCAAAAATGCTCCCCATGCTCGTACTAGATGTTTGGAGCTAGATGGTATCCTCGAATTTAAAGAAATTTTCTTTCATGGCTGTTTGTGCACACGCCATGATGAAATGTGGCGGTGTTATAGAATCTAAGGTCCGCTGTGACAACAAAGCATTCACAGAATCGAGAGTCTCGTCCTGGGGGATAGAAGTGTAGAGGGACTCTACATCGAATGACACAAGTATATCTGTCACATAGTTATATTCGATGTCAGGAATGAGCCTGAGGACGTCTTTAGTGTCCTGAAGGAAGGTAGGAATTTCCTTCACCATGGGATTTAAAAAGAAGTCAACAAATGTAGAGAGGGGTTCAAGCAGGGATCCAATCCCTGATATGATCGGTCATCCCAAAGGTGGTCGATTTGGTTTATGAACCTTGGGGAGGACATAAAAATAAGGCATGACAGGTTTGTTAGTAACGAGAAATTTGGCTTCATGTGCTATTATCCAACCCTCACTTTCGGCCTCCTCCACAATGATAGAAATTTCTCTTTTAATTCTCTCTGTGGGGTCTTGTTTGAGGGGTCGGTAAGCATTTCTCATACCTAACTGTCGTAGACACTCATTACGATAGACCTCGGTTTCGAGGAGAACTATCGCTCCACCTTTGTCTGCCGGCTTGATGGTAACAGTGGTGTCCGACATAAGGCTACGGAGAGCTAGATGTTCTTCCTTCGTAAGGTTAGAGAATTTCTTGCGTTCTTTTTGTAAAGTGAGGGTAAGGTCTCTACTCACTGCTCTTTCGAAAGTAAGCACTTGTGGGGGTACAAGATTAACAGGGGGACAAAAAGTAGACGGTTGCCTCAACCCAGTATTAGAGTCAATGGATTCTGCATCAGTTTCTTTGTCTTTAAAGAAAATGTGTAATCTCACTTTACGAAAAAAGTTAGCCATTTCCCAATTCGCTTTAAAAGGATCGCCATGAGTGGTACTTACGAACCCCAAGCCTCTGTTGAAGGGTTGATGTCACACTGGTCAATATTCAATTATTCCATAGAGACTCGTAACCCATGAACTACATAACCCATGTGTCTTGGTAGTTCTGGACACGACCTTTAACCTCGGGATATTTCGGGGTATCCCTTTGACAGACAGACTAGGGACAGACTACTTTTAAACCTATGTCTTCGTCTGACTTACTTCTTCTTTGTTTTTGTGTGTACAATTTGTAGTTTACAAGCTCCTACTTTTACGGGCCAACTCTGTACTACATGTCCCTTCTCTTTTGCAGTTCCGAGTAAAGTCTTGCGTTATTTGCGACATCGCGAGATTTCTATCCGGGACCCGGAAGACTGCCGTATGTGTGCAGGACATTTAACTATGGTTGCCCACCCGCTCGGTGCCTCCCCGACAGCTCTGCTGACCGTCCGAGGTACCGACCGAAAGGTAAGCTAGTGTTTCTCTTTTCTCTTTGCTAGGAAACTTTGTCAATATGCCGCACGTGTTGGAATTACGGGGTCAGAGTATTTATGCTTAGAACTATTTTACATAATACACGAAACAGTGTTATTTTAAATGGGACAGGTTGATATACTGCCCAGAGACAAGGGGTTGATACAGTTTTCCTTTTTGCTAAGATCTATGACTCGTGTAAGGTGATACAACATTTTATATCACCATAATAGCTTGTTTCATAGTGTATTTGCAGTATAGATCTAAGGGGTCAATGTATTTTGGGTAACATAGTTTGCCTGTCTATAGGATAAAACAGCACTTTTTCCTCTAAGGTGCACCCTAACAGTTGAGACACATCTGGCTGAATCTTCTGCACATATATAGTTGTTTTGTATGTTCTTGAGCATATTGCATTTAGGCACCTTTGGGTTTGTTTTTACCTACTATCTAAGCATGGGCGAATTTTGCGAATCTCGCGTTCGCGAATTTTGCGGATTTGCGAACTCGCAATTCGCAAAATCCGCGAATTCTCGCAAATTTGCGGATTTTTTTTTTTGTGTTCGCGCGGGTTTCTGCCAGTTCGCGAGGGTTTTGTACAATTTCGCAAACGCGAACTTACCTGTCGGGTCGCAAGTTTTGCGAACTTGTTGTTTCTACGTGTCCAGCCTGTTTGGGACACTCTTCTTCATCACTGCCACTCTCTGACTACTCATGCCACCCTCTGGCCCACCCATGCCACCCTCTGTTTCATCACAGCACCCTCTGGTTGTCCAGTCAGTGTACATTATTGTGGCAAAGCAAAGCACACCTTCCCTGCCTCAAGTGACCTGAATTAATTTGGGGCTGATTAATGTGTCACAGAATATTTTTTTAGCTGGCACCTGCTTCCTTAGTGCTTCCTGATTAGTGATCTTTTGCACTTGCTAAGTGCTTTCATTGTTGCAAAATTAGTTACAACACCTGCCCTGCCCCAACTGACAATAATGAATTAGGGGCTGATTAATGGATTTGAACTTCCAGCCTGGCTCCTGCTTGTCTCCCTTAGCTGTAATTCAGGACCTTTGTGGCATATGTGTAACTATTCTGAGGTTCAGAGCAGGGTCACATAATAGTTGCAAGTAGGCAACTGAACTCTGGAGGGGCCCCTCAGGAAGCACTACAGTAAATGGCTACTAATGATGAGCCTGAACTTTTGAACCTGGTAAGTAGTTTCAGTTTTGCTAAGAACGTATTTCTGCAATTTAGCGCTTATTCGCGGGGCGCGAAGTTGTACTGGGAAGCCGCGAACTCACGCGAACAGTGCGAGCAAGCCATAAAATCCGCTGCTCGCGGATTTGCGGATTTTGCGGGAGATTCGCGAATCTCGCGGATTGCGAATTTACCGAAAATCCGCAAAATCCGCGAGCGAAACGGATTTTCCGCCCATGCTTACTACTATCATCAGTGGTAAACTATGCAAAAATAATGAGAGTGTATCTGACGCCTAGTTGGTTTTGTGTTTGAGTGCTGTGGACAATTGCTACTGATTTTAATGTAAAAGTATGATACACCACAAGAATTTTAGTTTGGTGTACTCTTCTTTTTAGAGCGGTGCCTCCTATATCCTGAGCCGTTGCCAGGTGGGGTGAGGTTTTGTCTTCCACATTACAAAGGTAAGATGGAGTTTTGCACCATTCAGGGGCATATATGATGGCATAACGCTTTGTGGCCACATATTTTTTTTTATTTTTTTTATTTATTTTATTGTCAGGATGCATCATATACATAACTGTCCGCCTACAACCCTTCTCAGGCCGGCATTACAATGAAACTGATCTGAAAAATCACATTACAAAGATGCGAACAGTGTGCAAGTCAGGTGCTCAAATAGGTGTCACGGATGGAGGACGACACTCTGCCCCATCTGTGATATCATGTAACATATTATTTTAACATTTTCGCCCCCCGTACCCCCCCCGAACAACCTGTCCCAACTCCCCCCCTCCCCCCGTTGTGGCTCCAGATACATGGCTGTGCAGTTGCGGTGAATGGAGGGCCTAGTTCTGTCGTGTGAGCTCCAAGAACGCCTTCAGGGCCCGCCCAGGGGGTACCTCAAGCGGACACGTTCTCCTCCTCCCCGACTAAGTCAGGCTACGTTATGCCAACTTGTTGTCTTCTTCCCAGGGTACCAACGCTATTGTGTGTCTCCGAACCGCGCTTCTACTCCTGTACTGCCTGTGGGCCTGTGTCAAGCAGCACTGACTGCTCCTCCCCTTCCCGCTCTTCAACAGTGTCCTTTGAACCAATATAGGTCTGGTACAGTCCCCAGAAGTTCTTAGGCCGGCTCCTGGGAGGGAGCAATTCACCATATATTTCTGATTGCGTGTTGCAAAACAATATGTCACTGGACCATCGTTTCAATGTAGGTAAGGGGCCCCTCATCCAGCACTTTGCCACTACTCTCTTTGCAAGTAGCATTCCCATGCCTACCAATTTTCTCACCGCCACAGGCACCCCTTTCGAGTATCCAAGTAGGGCAAGGGCAGGGTCCATTGCCAGCTCTAACTCAACTATAGTGCCCAGTTCCGTAAACACCGAGCGCCAGAACTTCTGCACCCCCAGGCAATCCCAGGCCATGTGCAAAAAGTCCGCCACTGGGGCGCGACACCTTTCACATTCCGGGGTCTCACGTAGTCCATACCTGTGGAGCCTCTCCGGTGTGTAATAAACACGCTGCAGGTATTTGAAGTGGACCAGGCGATGTTGTCCGTTCAATTATATTTTCCTAGAGTTTGCGCAGCAGTATGTCCACATGTTATCGTCTATTTGGATATGTAAGTTGCTTTGCCAGGCTAAGCGCGCCTTAGTGTATCGTTGCGCAGTGTGCTCGTGTCCTATCTTGTAAAGTTTCGTTATTAGTTTCTGGGGTGCAGCCGTGTTGATGACACAAGTCAGCTCCGGGACATCGGGTGGCTCCTCCAGATCTGGGCCCAACAGCTCGAGAAATGCACTGCGTAACCTATGGAATTGGAATCGCTGCAGTTGTGTGGGCAGAGTTCCCTCCTGCGTAATCTGCTCCCATGTCTTAACCTTCCCTTGTTCGAATAGTTCCCCCACCGTGTGTACACCCAGCTTCCGGAGTGCTCCAGAAACCGCTGTCTCCGCCAGAGTGGGCAGCCACAACACCCAATGTGTAGGCATGTGCGGCGAGTATAGCAACTCCTTGTTCTGTCTTCGCAACAGGGAGTGCCAAGCGTGATTGGTTGTCATAATAGAGTCTAATGTCCCCACTCTGCGGTCCATAGGGCCGCATATTGTTGCCGGAAGGGGCACAGGGTCCACGAACAGTTTCTCCATGATTACGTGTGGAATATCCGGACCGCCGTGGATCCACATGTGCAGATGGGCATACTGTGCAACTCTGTAATACCTTTCCATATCTGGAGCGCCTAGGCCCCCCTGCTCATACGGTAGCTTCAATACATCCCATTTCACTCTGGGTTGCTTGCCGCCCCAGGCCAGTCGAATGAGTAGTTTGGTCAGTGTGGCAAAAGAGGCCTTCGATAATACTATTGCAATATTGTTGAAGAGGAATAAAAACCTCGGGAGTACCACCATTTTCATTATGGCTATTCGTCCCATTAGAGACAGAGGTAGTTTAATCCAGATCTCCACATCATCCTCCAGTTTGCTACAGGCTACACCATAATTCTCTCTGGTCCTAACATCAGGGTCAGTGTGCAGCTTAATACCAAAGTATCGAATCGGCTCAGTAGTCCACTGTAGCGGATATTCCATGTCGAAGGGTACAGTGACGGGAGTAAGAGGGAAGGCAACTGACTTAGCCCAATTCACTCGGAGTCCAGAGAGTGCGCCAAAGTGCACCACTTCCCTCAGGACTGAGGGTAGGTTATTAGCCGGGTCTCTGACATAGAGCAGGGTATCATCAGCGTAGGTAGATATTCCAATCTTGTACGTTGGATAGCTGATGGCCTCATACGAGTGGTATTCTCTGATCGCACAGGCCAGTGGCTCCGCCACCAGAGCATAGAGTAGTGGCGAGAGAGGGCATCCTTGCCTGGTGCCCCTGCTAATTTCGAACAGCTCCGAGACCCTATCGCCCAGTCGGACACGCGCCGTGGGCCCGTGGTATAGTGCACCCAGCATTTGGAGGAACAGTTCTCCCAGGCCCATTTTCTTAAGGACTCTATTCAGGAATGGCCATTCTACTGAGTCGAACGCTTTCTCCATGTCCAGGAACACGCCTATCGCCTTGGTGTCCTGCCGCGTGTGTTGGATGGTCCCCATCACCGTGCGTGTGTTATAGGTGAGGTTGCGCGTAGGGATAAATCCCGCTTGTTCAGGGGCCACCAGGTCGGGGGCTACCAACGCCAGTCGAGCAGCTAGCACCTTCGCATATAGTTTGGCGTCCACGTTCAATAGGGACAGCGGCCGATATGAACTTGCTTGGGCAGGGGATTTACCCGGTTTAAGGACCGTAATGAGCATCGCCTCTCTCATTGAGGGCGGCATGTTTCCCTCCTCGCAGATGTCGTCAAATAGCATGGAGAGATGCGGGAGGAGCCTGTCTTTAAATGCCTTGTAAAAGCTCACCATCAACCCGTCCACTCCAGGTGCACTGTCAGGCCTCATTCTATCCAGCGTGTCCGAGATCTCTTCTTGTTGAATGGGTGACATCAGGAAGTCTCTTTGCCAGTTCTCTAGGAATGGCATCTTGATGTAACTCAGGTAGCTGTCAATCTGTTCCTCTACCCCGGAAAGCTTAGTGGTATATAAATCTGCATAATAGTTTTTGAACTCGGCCAGGATTTCCCCCTCCTCAGTGAGCAGCTCCCCTGCCTCCGATTCCAGTTCCGGGACTACTTGTCTCCTCCTGGTGCCTTTCATTATTTTAGCCGATAGGGAGCCAGGGCGCTCCCCTTCGCCATATACCCGCGCCGTTGCGTATTTGCCCAGGTGCCAGACTTCCCTGTCTGCCTCCTCATTGAACTCTGTAAGTAGCTTCTGCAGTTCCCCCGACTAGGCCTCGGCTATGCCCGCTATGTGCTGCTTCTCCAAGTCTGCTATCTGTCTCTCGAGATGTGCCAACCTCTGTCTAATAGCTTTCAGCACGCTAGAGTGTTTAGCCATCGCCACTCCCCTGATGCAGACTTTAAATGCTTCCCACACAGTCCGGAAACTGTCTACTGATCCTATATTTGTTTCAAAGAACAACTCTATCTCTTCACCCAGCTCACCCCTGAACCCCTCGTCTAGCAATGAGTAAGGGGGGAAGCGCCATGTGAATGGGGGGGATTCTACGTTGGGGGGAGTCAAGAATCAGTAGTAAAGGGGAGTGGTCTGACAGAGTGCGCAGCAATATCTTGCACGTTCGCACCATCCCTAGTAGTGAGCGCGTGGCCAGCCAGTAATCTATCCTGGTGTTTATGTTGTGGTAGGCAGAGTAGTGTGTGTAGACCCCCTGTCCTGGTGTCTCTCCCTCCAGACATCCACTAATTCCAACTGTACCATTTCGGCCTGCATTTGTAGAGCGGCAGCCGCCGGACGTCTGGGGGGGCCCGCAGATCTGTCTAGCTCGGTGTCAAATATCAAGTTGAAATCCCCTCCCCACAGCATCCTAGAGGGGCCGATCCCTACACAGTGCCTGGCTGCCGCAGCATAAAAGTCGGGAGAGTCATAATTGGGGCCGTACACATTCATCACTACTAAATCATGCCCTTTACCCACACATCTGGACAACACAAACCTCCCCTCTGGGTCCGCGCTCAGTAATGAGAGGTGCAATTTGGACTTGGGATTAACCCACGTGATGACCCCCTCGCATGAGTTGTAAAGCCCGCATGTGTGATGTTCCCAAGGAGCCCCCTATAAGAGAGCATCTTGCTGGCGTTAGGCAGGTGCGTTTCCTGTAACAATGCGAGGTCTATCTGATGCCTCTGCAGGTAGTGTAGGACTTTACGTAGCTTTCGGTAGTCATTGAGGCCCCTCACATTCCATGTCATTGCTTTAAAGGACTCGGTATCCCCCACCGTGTGCCCAGGTTGCACATCAGCCATAACCCTTCAGGTGTCCTATTGCGTGTGCACTCAGCATCTGACTCTGGTCCCCCACTGCATATGGGATCCCAACAGATGGGGCGCGGGTGTGTAAGCCTATATACATCCTGTGTACAGTGGTATACTTGTCAAAAGCATTCGAACACTGAATCTTGAGTAATCTGACCCAGAGAGTAAGGACCTGGACCTCAGCACATAAACCACTTAGAGCGCTCAGCCAGAACATGACCACCCTCATTGACATAACTTCTCCCAATTCTCCCGGAAACCGCCCACCATGCAGGAACCTCAACATTACCCCCAAACCCCCCCTCCTCCCACAGCCAACCAACCCCAACCTGGTCAGACCGACACCCAAGCCCTCCTCCCCCTTCTCCCCAACCAGGACCCAAGACCCAATCCCAAACTGGACCCAATGTGGGCCAGAATTGCTAACAGCGCTAGGGCAGAGGTCGCCACACAGATCCCATTGTCCTGCTTCTCCAGACTGGCCCTGCAGGCGAGTATCACAGGTCTGCCCCTACACCATCACCCTACTCATAAGTGTCAACCCTGGCCAAGTAATGTCCTCAGCAAGTAGGTGGTGGAGCCCCCTTTCGCCCCCACCCCGCACAGAGGCTCCGCATCAATCAATTCCTGGCGCTCTGGTATCAAATAGCATACTGTCTCCAGCCCCCAGCAGTGTAAAAAATCAGTGCACCCCTCCCCCTTGGCGCCACACCAGCATGCAAGGATCTCACCCGGTATGGTTCCTGTCATCTCCCCCATCAAAGTTTGCAAGGGCTCTGAGGAGCCTCCGCCTGTGCCTCAGAGGACCTGCAGTTCAATTCCGCGGATCTGGGGTCACCGCTGGCGCTCAGAACTCTGCACCTTCCACTTAGTCCTGTTCTTCCAGGTCGTTGTTGCCGCTTTCCTCCCCAGACTGACTCCTTGGGCTTCGGCGCTGTTCCTTGGCCCATATCTTCAAAGATTTCTGCAGTTCTTTAGGGTCTGTGAAGAAATGCGAGCGCCCCTGCCTGTTGATTCGCAGTCTCGCTGGGTACAGCATGGCGTAATCCAGACCAAGTTCCCGGAGCTGTTGCTTGTACGGGGCAAAGTGCCTTCTCTCCTCCTGGACTTTTGCCGTAAAGTTCGGGTAAAGTGATATATCCATTCCCTCATACTGCAGCTTCCCTTTCTCCCACGCCGTCCTCAGTGCCGCGTCTCTGTCTCTATAATTGAGGAGTTTTGCGATGATTGGCCTGGGGTTTGCTCCCGGGGGTGGACGCGGTCCCAGTGTGCGGTGTGCGCGCTCCACTATAAACATTGGTGAGAAGACGCTGTCCCCCAGGAGAGTGACCAGGAGTTTCTCGACAAACAGCTCCATCTTCCCCGTCGGGGTTGTTTCCTCCACTCCTGTGATGCGAATGTTCGATCTTCGAGAGCGCGCCTCCAAATCTTCAGACTTGTCCTGGATGACCTGCAGCAGTCTGCTGAACTGTTTGCGGTCACTGTCCCATTCCCTCTGCGCTTCCTCTGCTTCAGTTAGGCGTCCCTCCGTCATGTCTAGTCTCTCCGCATGTTTGTCTACTCTCTCGGACATGCGGTCCATGCGGTATGAGAGCGCATCAATTTTGGTGCCAATCGCACACATGCCTTCCTGTAGCCCCTTTTCCATAGTTGTCAGCATGTCCTTGATCTCCGCACAGAGTGAGCCCCCTGGTTCTCCGCCGCGTGGTGGTGTCGACTCTGCTCTTGCCTCCGGGTCCTTCTGCCGACGTTGGTCAAATGATAGTTTGGTCTGAGTTCTGTCACCCTTTCCCATGTCTGCTCCGGGAGGACGGGGAGTGTCCGTGGGCCGGTGTGTCGTCAGAGGCCGCCTTTACCTTGGTTGACTGCTATATGACTCGCTCCTCGCCGCGCCTCGGCCTGGTCACGGCGCGATGTGAGGCCCCCCACTCCGGGCTCGTGTCACTCAGCTGAAGTCCCTGATCCCTTCGGTGCCCACCCGCGTGGGATAGCCGCCAGTCACTCGTGCTGCAGGTAGCCCAAAGGGGGGAAGGGGGGGAGGTGGCGAGGGGGAGCTGCTAGTGCCACTCCGGTGTCGTCCCCAAGGCGACCTTTCCACGGGGCTAGAAGGATAGAACAGTTCCTCCGCAGCCTCCGCGACGTTCCTGCGCAGGGCTGTACGTGTCCCAATGCCAGTCGGGCCGAGGCGCGCTCTTTCAGGTAGGCCACAGCTGCCACTGCCGTGTCTGGGTTCTCTCCACCGCACTGGGGGTATCACAGGTCCATCCCCCTCAATTTATTCACCCCCCGCAGTGCACCCCCAGGTCCGGTATCAGGCGCAACTCCCAAGCGTGCTACACTCACAGGGGGGGGGCCTCTGCCGTCAGCGGCCACGAGGCACCCTCAGGCTCCGAGCTCGAGTACTCACTCCGGGCTTCCAAGGGGAGGGGGGCACGGGCGTCCTCTGGCTCCCAGTGGGCTGTAGTCCCCGTCTCCTGCTCTGCGATCCTCGGATCAGTGTTCGGATGTGGTATCGGGGGCTCTCTCACCAGACCTCCGGAGGCCTCCGGGGGCCGGTCCTGCCAGCGCCCGCACGTAAGGTGACGCAAGGCGGCTCGCCTGTCAGGGGAGACCGGTGATTGCGGCCTGGTCCGGCGCTCGCGGGAGGGGCTTGCTTCCGTCGGAGTTCGGGAACGTCCCGAGCTGAAATTCACACCGGAGCCTGGGCAGGGGGAACCGAGGGGGCCCCCGTCGTTCTGTTGTCCGGCCTTGTTGGAAAACGGATCAATTGGCGGATTATTTCAGGGTGATGGTGCGGAGCTTCTCGCTTATGCGTCCACCATCGACGCTGGATAGCTCCGCCCCCCTTTGTGGTCACATGTTATGAGAGGACTATTTGGTCATTCTTTTCTAAGAATCATATGTGTTTTGTGCTATTTTATTTTATTTTTTTTTCAGAAAATTGAAGATATCAAGAGGAAAACGGGATTGTGAGTTGCTACACTCACACTATATCCTTTTTGATGTATTGTAAATAGCAGTAGCTGTATTTCTGTCTTTAGAGGTCCTGACGAAAGCACATGGCTTAATCTCTTGCCTTAAAGTGCTGAAACATGTTGACCACTTCTGCTTAGGACAGCTATTTGTTAAAACTGGTCCGGCGCTCACGTTTTAAATCATTGATCGTGACTGACACGAATAAAATTTGGTAGTCTGTTCACACACCAATTTTATATTGTTGCACTCCACCATTTTGCACTGCACTTAAAAAAATTTCAAAAAATCTTGTTCCCTCATGTTCTATCTTGCTCATCTTGGTAATTATACCTTTCTGACATTCATAAGCTCTGATATTTATAGAGCTAGTCTCATTTTCTACACCAAAGGATACCCAAATGATTAAGCTGATCACCAGGCTTGGTGGATGATGGGAATCCACATACATACATTTTTATGTTTATTTGCCATTTCACAATATTGATTCTTAGTTAGAACTCCCTTTTTGTTCTCTTATAATCTAGACGCTGGAGTATATTTTGTATTTACATTGCTGTCACAAGGCCTGGCGCTGATACATGCTGCTGCTACCACTCCATCCACATCTCTGCCCCCTGAAGTGTCAGTGCCACACAGTGTGGCAGACATTCCACCTCTGGCCCCTGAGGTGTCACTGCCACACAGTGCAGGAGACAGAACACCACCACACACATGTGAGGTACATGAAACTGCAGAGGATGAAGATGAGGATGAATCTGCCATCGTGGTACAAAGGAAGCAGTAGCATTCTTCTCTGTCATATGGCCGGTTTCTGCTTGGTCCTGCCCACTGCATCATCACCTTCCACTGTCCCCTGATGCACTCTACGACACTCACCTTGGACCTCGACATGGACTGCCATAATCTGTTTGATTGCCAATGACACAGCAATCAAACTCCGGACTGAACTCTTCCTCTTCCTTTAGACTTGTCATTCCCTGGAGGACGCTGGCTGGCCCTCCACCGGCCAACATCATCCTCGCTCTGTCCGTATTTCACTCTTTCCTGCTCTCTGTCCATCTTTCTCTGTCTCCCCCTCTCTGTCCGTCTTTCTTTCTCTCCCTCTCTTTCTCTCTCTCTGTATCTCTCTCTCTCCTTCGCTCTTTCACTGTCCTTTCATGAGCGTAAGTCACACCTTCTCATCAGGATTTTTGTCTTGCAGGCTGTGGCCTACAGATTGACCCGAGGAGAGCCGGCATGTGTCTTCATTTCTGTTCTGTGTTTATTTGAATACATTTTCGTTTGTTAATTTGAAGGTGAATGTGTTATGCTCATTTTTGTGATGACACATGCATGCCACCAAATGTGATTGTGCGACATCAGGCGCAATATCTGGTACATGTTTCGTGTAGTTGATGTGGCATGTCTTTACCCTGGGGGGGGGTGCTCGGGGAGGGGGGGTCCTGGGGGTGGTGGCAGTGGGTGTGGTGGCCCTGTTGGGGCTTCCAGCTGCATGATCGTTGGCTCCATGGCATATGTTGCCCTTCAGGTGTGGCTCTGGGCTGGTCTCCCTTTTCTTGTGCAGGCTGTCGTCGGACTTTACACCAGATCAGAGCAGGTGTTATTTCCTGCTGCTAAAGCGCCGTATCGCCTGTTTTGGGTTCTTATCGCCGATCTGGCTGGTCATCGAGAATGTTGCGGAGTGGTGTTGTCGTGGATTTTGGCCCAGGAACGCCTACTCTGCATCTCATTAGCCATAGTTGCCGGGTCATCTGTGGCAATGTTTTTTTTAAGATGCCATCCCAGCTTAACAGGTGATATGGGCCGTTTGCACCAGCTTGTGAATAGGGAGATTTATTTATTGCCCTTTTATTACGATAAAGAGCTGTTAACTCAGCGATAACTCCTTGAGAATATGCCCACCCGTCCCTGCACAGCATGAGCTCTCAACACAACCCAACTTAGCCTGGAATCTTGAACCTTTCTGCTTGTGGTCGTTTCTGCTCATTTCTGACCGTTTTTGCCTCTTTTTGCTCTTTTCCAAGCAGTGTTGGGGACCATGAGGGGAGCCTCAATACTCCCACGTTCCCTAGCATTGCTCCAGCAAGCAGGGAGATGCTGAATATGCAGCTTCCTGCATGCAGGAGCATTATTTTCATCTCCTTCCCTATCCTTCATTTTTAGTGGTGGTTTTTGGGAGGTAGTTGTCCCCGGGCTTTTAATAGGAGGGAGGCCCCATGCGCCCCTCTCCTTAATTATTAAAGTCAGCATGCCCCAGCCCAGGGGCAATATTAAAAGCAAGCGCTGGGGACCATGCTTAATGCTTATTTTATTTTTTAAATTTGAATTCTGGAAAATCACAGTGACTTTTTTAAAAGAACTGCTTTTTTGCACTGCTGGACCCCGGACCAAGGCTAAGGGATTAGTGTATTTGTACCCTGACAACTTTTCTTTTATTTTGCATTTCCTATTAGGACTTGGCTGAACCTGAGCCCTAAGATGGCTGCTGAAGTTTCCTGGTGGAAGTGTTGGCAGCCAGTCAGAGCTCTGCAGATCTATGCATGAGCTTGTTATTATTTGCGATGTCATCGCAGCAATAGATTTCAAATTTTGAATTCTTTCAATATCTCACCAACTACGGAATGGATTAACACCAAATAACTGAAACCGTGATTTGCCTTTCTTCCAAATTCGGTGTAATTACATACAGCAGTTCGGGCTGTAGTCGTGTTCAAAACTCCTATGGGAATTAACATGGGAAAAACCGCTAACCGATGGCACCTCAAGCTCTGGGTGTCAGAAGGAGTGTGTCAATCCGGTTTTCCAGACGGAGAACCGAACAGGTACTCTGGAGCTTGCTCCCCCATGGAACCCACTTGGGGATTGAAGTTTTTGATCTACACCACCTGGAAAGCATTCACTTTGAATCAGTTATAGAACTACCATACCCAGAATACATCGAAAGCAAAGTGCATGGAGTCCCAGAGGGGCAGGGTATTTGGTATATAGTTTGCATTGGCTGCCAGGACTGTTAGTGGGGAGCCAGTGAACAAGGACATGGCTCCCGAAATCCATTTGGCACCGTCTGGGGGAGCAGCATGACATACTTACGACCTGGGAAATAAAGATTGGAGTTACTTACCCACTGTGTTGGCGTTCCTTCAAGGGCAACCTTTTTTGTGTATATTATATATATATATATATATATATATATATATATAAATAAAAACACAGTTTGCCTGCAGATAGAGGAAGCCACATCACAGGTAAGGAGTATGCCAATGTTCTTTATTGAAGGCTGTTGCGAGGACAAAGAAACGGACTTCACAGAAAATCTTGAGCCCCCGCCTGACGCGTTTCGTGCAAATCACTTCCTCAAAGGCACAGGCTTCACAGTCTCAGCACGCTAATTTTTGCACGTTTATTAAAGTAATTAGTGCCGCCCCAATGGGCGTGGCCACTCCCGTGGCCCTCTGGTCACTGTAGTGCAGGTTTCTCCTGTGAGCATAGCGTGCAAGGACCCTTCGTGGAAAGTATTACCCCAGTGAGTTGTGTTGTCAGCCTCCAGCCCTCACATCCTTAGTAATCCTTCAAAAATCGGCACCTGTAAACCCAGCATCGGCGTAGTGAAGCGTCGACAGGGAAATGCATCAGTGCATCCGGGCTTCCTCCGCGGCCCAGGCGGGACCGCTGTTAAATGAAAACACAGTTTGCCTGCAGATAGAGGAAGCCACATCACAGGTAAGGAGTATGCCAATGTTCTTTATTGAAGGCTGTTGCGAGGACAAAGAAACGGACTTCACAGAAAATCTTGAGCCCCCGCCTGACGCGTTTCGTGCAAATCACTTCTTCAAAGGCACAGGCTTCACAGTCTCAGCATGCTAATTTTTGCACGTTTATTAAAGTATTTAGTGCCGCCCCAATGGGCGTGGCCACTCCCGTGGCCCTCTGGTCACTGTAGTGCAGGTTTCTCCTGTGAGCATAGCGTGCAAGGACCCTTCGTGGAAAGTATTACCCCAGTGAGTTGTGTTGTCAGCCTCCAGCCCTCACATCCTTAGTAATCCTTCAAAAATCGGCACCTGTAAACCCAGCATCGGCGTAGTGAAGCGTCGACAGGGAAATGCATCAGTGCATCCGGGCTTCCTCCGCGGCCCAGGCGGGACCGCTGTTAAATGAAAACACAGTTTGCCTGCAGATAGAGGAAGCCACATCACAGGTAAGGAGTATGCCAATGTTCTTTATTGAAGGCTGTTGCGAGGACAAAGAAACGGACTTCACAGAAAATCTTGAGCCCCCGCCTGACGCGTTTCGTGCAAATCACTTCCTCAAAGGCACAGGCTTCACAGTCTCAGCACGCTAATTTTTGCACGTTTATTAAAGTAATTAGTGCCGCCCCAATGGGCGTGGCCACTCCCGTGGCCCTCTGGTCACTGTAGTGCAGGTTTCTCCTGTGAGCATAGCGTGCAAGGACCCTTCGTGGAAAGTATATATATATTTCCTCACTAAGCAGACAAGACGGTTTGCTTAAAAAATGAAGAGGCACACGCAGAGTGAAGATATAAAGCTGGAAATGCTTTATTCGGTGCTTTCAGTCAAAAAAAATAATATATATATATATATATATATATATATATATATATATATATATATATATATATATATATATTCTTCCAATCCTGGCTTGGCGTAAAAAAGAACAGGCACCGACTCCGTGGATGAAGATCAAAGGTTTGTATTCACCAATATAGATGATCAGACGCGTTTCGGCGGACAAGTCCACCTTCAATCTCCTGACCCTCCGCTGTCTTTATCTTAATACCAGATCTCTGGTTAAACACCAATTAGATATATTCCTACTCCTGAAGTCGGATAGACCAGACATACTATTTGTCTCTGAGACATGGCTCACTGCAGACTCCTTGCCAGATATTCTCACGGCCCTACCATCAGATTATTACATCTTGTCAGCAAATAGAAAACCAGGAAAATCCGGTGGAGGTGTTGCCGCCATCATTCATAAAGACCATACGTTTACCACCTTACCTCCCCTAGACTTATCAGATACGGAAAACTTAGTCATCAAATCTGACACCGACACAGGCACCATGGTGCTAGCATTGATCTACCGACCACCTACATCCATGCCTTCCTTCCCAGCTTCCCTGTCTGAGCAACTAGCAGGTCTAGTCGTTGACTATGACAAGGTCATGGTCATAGGGGATCTCAATTACTGGTACAACAACTCGGAAGCCGGACCTCATGCCATAGAACTTTTCGAGCTCCTCTCTAATTTAAACTTCCGTCAACACGTCCTGATCCCCACTCATGAAAAAGGACATATCCTAGACCACATCTGGTCTCAAAATATCTCTACCACCTGCCCCACGGCCTCACCATGCATATGGTCTGACCACCACCTATTGAAATTCTCCATCACCCCTCAGGGCCACCCAAAAAACCAAGCGCCCTCGGGGGGGGTCAGCCAGGAAATGGAGATCCCTAAACCTCCAAGATTTCCTATCCACCCTGACCAACTCCATCCCTACCCCGGCACCAGACATCAATTTGATGGACAAAGCGCACACCGAGTGGCTTCTCTCTGCATGCAACGAACATGCTCCCCTCACCAAGTTCTCCCGCGCCCGTCGCATGGACGCCCACAGATGGTTCTCTGCTGACTTAAAAAAGCAGAAACTAGAACTCCGCCAACTAGAGAGGAAGTGGAGACATGGCTACCACACCACAGACAGATCATTATACAAGACAGCCCGCAAAACTTATAAGAGCTCTATCTTATCTGCCAAAGCAACTTTTTTCTCAGAAAAAATCTCCAACGCCCAAAACAAATCAAGGGAAACTTTCAGAGTCGTAAACGACTTATGTAACGATTCCAGAACCTCTCCCTCTCAACCAGCATCACAAATGATGTGCAACCGGCTCAACGATTTCTTCAAGGAGAAGATCGACATCATAAAAAACAGCATTCAAACCAACCACGCCATGGCAGACTATCCGGACATCAGTAGAAATCCTAATACTCTCCAGGATATCCCCCCCATCGATCCACCCAAATTACTGGAACTGATGAACCGAGTAAAATCGGGCTCACCTAACAATCCCTGCCCCCAGCATATACTGAAGGAAGTTTATGCTGCACTCCCTCAGGGCATACTTCCCATCTTGAACACCTCCCTATCACGAGGAATAATACCCGATTCCTTTAAAAATGCCACCCTGGTCCCTCTAATTAAGAAACCAGGTGCCGATCCCTCCAACCTTTCTAATTACCGCCCCATTTCCCTTCTCCCTTACGGCGCCAAGCTGCTTGAAGCCCATGTAACCAGCTGCATATCCAACTTCATTGAAACATCAGACTACCTGGAACCCAACCAAGCGGGATTCCGCCAGGCACACTCTACCGAGGCGGTGATCCTCGCTGTGCAGAATACTCTAAGGACCAATGCCGACAATGGAATCCACCAAGCCCTCGTACTCCTTGACCTGTCGGCCGAGTTCGACACGGTGGATCACACTATCTTATTACACCGTGTCGAACAAGCCGGCCTCAGCGGCGCGGCTCTCGCTTGGATTAAGTCCTTCCTGACGGATAGATCCCAGGCTGTAAAGCTGGAGAACTTTACAGCACCTATACTCTCCACCACCTGCGGTGTCCCACAGGGCTCCTCATTGTTTCCCCTCCTTTTTAATTTATATCTTAAACCCCTACTGCACTCCTTGAAAAACAGAAAAGTCACCATTTACAACTATGCAGATGATTTGCAGCTGGTATTCCCCCTCAACTCACCGGATTCCATCGAGGAATTTCAAAAGACCATGCTGCACATTCAGAGCTGGATGGATCAGAACCATCTTAAGCTCAATCTAGGAAAGACTGAGCTTGTACTCCCCAGTAACAGCGCACTCAGTTGGGGCCCCCACTTCTGGCCATCCTCAATGGGCACTCCCCCATCCCCCTCCCAGTCAGTAAAAAGCCTTGGGGTCACTCTTTGTGCCGACCTCTCACTGAAAACCCAGGCCGGAACAGTGCTCTCCTCCTGTTTCTTTCAGCTAAGAAAGAAAATCGCCCATCTGCTGACCCATTCCGCTCTCATCCAGGTAGTACTCGCATTGGTTCTCTCGCGATTAGATTTTTCCAACTCCATCTACCTGGGCCTACCCCTCGTCATTGCCAAACGCCTGCAGATTGTTCAAAATCAAGCGGCCAGATTAATATTCAAGAGCAATCGCAGGAAGTCAGCCAAACCTTTGTTGGCCTCCCTTCACTGGCTCCCCATAGCCCATCGGATTACCTTTAAGATAGGCTGCATAATCTTCAAGGCCCTCCACGGAAAAAGCCCCAGGTTCTTCAATCAACTCATAAATAAACACGAACCGACCCGAGACCTTCGCTCTGCCCACCTGTCCCTTCCACGGTGCCGACATTTAAAAAGAAACGACTTGGCGGATCCTGTTTCGCATACCTCGCCCCAAAAACCTGGAACTCATTGCCCTTGTCTATTCGGAACTGTACCAAGCTGACAGGGTTTAGGGGAGCTCTGAAGACCTGGTTATTCAAACAAGCGCACGGTTAGAGCACTGTTCCATCTGTCTCTTCATTTACCATTTACCATCTGTCTCTTTCAGCGCCATGAAACCCCTGGGTGACCGTGCGCTTAACAAGTTCCGTATAACATAACATAACCTTGTTCACTACATCTGCTTGCACCATGTTGGTGAGCCTCATTTATACTAGTGCATATCTGACATGTGGTAGATCAACCATGTGACATAGGTAACCATGTGACTGTAAACATAGAAAAGTTAGTTGCGCTCAAAATTGCAAGTCATTGTAAAACATAAAGCAAAAAATATTTCAAAACAGTGTAAATACATCTTTACAATTGAAAGAAAATGCTTTTGTTATCAAGTTGCTGGTATTTGCGATTTGTATTAATGTCTAAAAAGTAAACATGAATGTGTTACATTTTGGCTGCTGCCTGTTACGTGCTGTTTTAGACATGGAAGAGTTCCTATCCGAGGTGTATAAGCTCCCAGCTGCTCTGCGGTCTGTAACCTCGTGTGGCCCAATCGAGACACATCGTGTCCCTGTGTGAGTGTGTTTACCAGTAAGTACAAGGCAGGCTAATGTAGAGGCATACATGCAATGACGGAGTTGGTAAATGCATGATGTAAAAATTGTTTGACGGGCAAGGCTCTGTTCGGGATAAACAGCGTAGTGTTAACGTAAGTAATTATCTCGGTAGATTGTGATGGGCCTGCTGAATCTGGCTGTGACCGTTCGCTAAGCATCCGTTTTCTCAAGTATGTTTGAAGCCAAGATAGTGTCATGGTTCAACAAATGAGGCCTGATGGCTGGGTAGACCGCATGTGCGTGAGAATGGATGGGGTAGCCAGGAGGGGGCACAGGGTCCCGCCCAATATATATATCCACAGAAAAAAGGTTACCCTTCGTGGGACTCTTGCCTACAGGTATCAGTATCAGCTCATTTTGGAGGCATTCAACAAAGGCATTATTCTGCATTCATGTTCCATTATGATCGTCAGTCCTACGCGTTTCAGGCCACCGCCCTTAATCATGGACTGCAGTTGAAGGAAATCACAGCAAGCACACATACTGGCGTTTTCCCTTTTTATTTTCAAATGGTCACATGTCACTCATAGACCGTTGCATTATGGGGCTAGTAGTGTCAAATGATCAATCCCCTGTGGGACTCAGCAGTGAATTCCAATAAAACATTATTTATGAGGAAACTTAATGTCTCTGATTGTTGCTCACCCGTGGAAAAGCTCTTCCTGCTCCATACACAATCCGCCACTGTGAGCAGACTTGGACCCGCACTTGATGCGGTGGCGTTCGTCCCGTGCCAGGGCCGACCACTAAACATCCACAGAAAAAAGGTTACCCTTCGTGGGACTCTTGCCTACAGGTAAGTATCAGCTCGTTTTGGAGGCATTATTCTGCATTCCTGTTCCATTATGATCGTCAGTCCTACGCGTTTCAGGCCACCGCCCTTAATCATGGACTGCAGTTGAAGGAAATCACAGCAAGCACACATACTGGCGTTTTCCCTTTTTTATTTTCAAATGGTCACATGTCACTCATAGACCGTTGCATTATGGGGCTAGTAGTGTCAAATGTTCAATCCCTTGTGGGACGCTGCAGAGAATTCCAATAAAACATTATTTATGAGGAAACTTAGAAAGATTTTGTTTGCATAAGTGTGGCTTATGTTGGGTATTTTAAATTGTAATTAAACATAAAGGGACCAATGTACATGGCACAGACAGTCAATCAAGGAGGACACAGACCTTTTTTTTGCGGGCGATGATAGCGCAATAAGAGGTGAGAGAGTCTAATTTAATCTTTGGTTCAGCCGTAGACTTTGAAATGGGTAATGGTATCAGTCTGCAGTGGAAGCCTCCATTTCATAAAAAGAACTAGAAGATGGCACTCAACCCTATTTTTTAGGGTTCATTCCCATGTTGGGCTGCCAGTGAAGATTCAAAAGACTGCACTGCTTATATGTACTGTATAATGCTTCTATGAGAAAGAGAGACACATTTGTAAATGAACAACACATTTGGAACTAATATCTTGCACCAGTGAATGCCATATGATGATTATTCATGTTATGGCTAGGGGTATATTTATTAAACTAAACTTGATATTTTATGTTTGGGTGATCATTTTGGATCATCAAATGTCACCGGGATTGTAACTTTTCCTGATTGTCCTTTTATGAACTTAAGTCCATCACATTTAGGTTCGTACCTAGACTAGATTAAGACTCAATTTCTTTTAATCTTCTGGTCGACAAATTGATCTCCCCTTTTGGATGAAATAAAATCTGCAACTACCTTTGACAACAGTCAACAGAAGGACCAAAGCTTATCTACTTCTAAAGGAAACAAATGAACTCAGAGAGGCCTACCCCTGTTGACCGGAGAGAGCTGCATTGATCAGGATAGAGCTGAATAGTAGTTCAAGTGGCAAACTCTAGAAGTAGTTATGGTCTGGAAAAGTCATATGATGATCACAATTTCATTTTTAGTGTAGCGTCAGTGTGCCAGCTTATGCTCCACTGATCTCTGACCCCTTATGCACCATGCCCACCTTGACTAGGAGTGGGCAAAAATGCGATTACGCCAGCGTAATTTGTGAAATTTTCTTCATTTACACAAAACTACAGAGATTACGCCACATTGCGTCATTTTGGAGATTAATTTAAAGCGAGATGTACCATTCATGTAATTTTGGTTTTGAATGTAAGCAACCAGAAATCAAATTGAAATTAAAATTTTAAGTTACATTTTTACTCAAGTGGGCTGTTCATGTAATTTTTTAAAGCAAATTCGATTTCAAGTAATGTGTGTAATTTTACGTTAATTTTGCTTAATTATACTACAGCAAATTGCATGACTTTTGCACACCCTTAACCTTTATTGTCATTATATTTTTGATGGATGTTTTGTTTGTCTATCACTCACCTTTCTCAAATGGCACCTAGACATTCATTCATGAAATTCTTACCTCTCTCCCCCCAAGTAGTGAGGATGGATAGAAGAGAACAATTGCTTTGTGGTGGGCCATGTGTGTGGTCAGCATCAGTGTTTTACTACATTGGTGGAGCTTCCTGTTTAATTAACAGGGAGGCTACACTGACCAGGAAAACCCTAGTTGTAAATTTTTTTAAAAAAAGACACTTGGTATTAAAAAAAACATTTTTTAACATATAAATGTTAACTTTGACTCGCATCTCTCGCAACAAAAACAACCCCCTAAACCCTAAAAAACCCACAAACATTTCCTATAGAAAAACTACCCTGTCCCCAACTGTATTTCCAACCCAAACCTCCCGCAACAGGTCCAACCCCTCTCGGTAAACTCTACAAAATCCACTAAACCAACCTATAGAAAAACAGCCCCATTCACAACTTCCTTCCCACTCTCACCTCCCACAACCAACCCATCCAATCCGTAAAAACAACTCTCCCTTTATGGCCTATGGCCCCCTTACATTACTTTCTCCAGTCTTTTCAGGACTTGCTGCGGGAGTTCCTCTTTGGTTGGGGGAGCTGCTCTGGAGCTAGGCTGCCAGCTGTTGCAGCGATGGCATGGCCTTGTTGCCTCCAACTGCCAACCAGCCAGTGCATGGACTCCATCTTCTGGAGGTGCAGCAGGATGGTTATCTCCCACTGGGACTCCAGGGCTTGGCCTCTGGCAGGGATGCTGCATAATCCAAAGAAAGAAGAAAAGAACATGAATTGTGGTACTCACTGCACACACTTGTTTAAACAGACAGTAAAAAACATTGCTCTCCCCTAGGGCAATTGGATTTCTTTCATATGATTCTTTGTCACAGGGCCTTTCTCTCTCACATAACATAGTTTATAGTATGAATTATTCCACAACTACCACCATAATGTGAAATAGATTTTTTGCTAAAATAAATGAAAAGTTTAAATGAATTCATTAGATGACACTTTCATTAAATACTTTATGTGTTATTAAAATAGTCTGAGCTGCAAAATCTATACTACTATTATAAAGAGAGAACTTGCACCTTTTGGCAAGGTAAACTCGGGAATCACAGCGCCAATCCACACACCCAATACATTTTTGTAATCCTCAGGGTGTGTAGATGGACATAGGCTCCATAAAATAAAATTAAGACGTAAATTAAAAAATTAAAATTGAAAAACAAAGTAGTCCCTTGCAACTAGCGCCGGCCGCGACGTCTGCGTGAGGGGAGGAGCGGCCGGCGTTCACCAGAACCAGGAAGAGCAGCGCGACGTCTGAGTGAGGGGAGGAGCGGCGAGAAGCAGAACCAGGAAGAGCCGGAGGACAACAGAGCCGGTATGAGAGAACCGGAGGAGCCGGCGGGAAGCGGAGGAGCAGTGAGAGGTACGTTGCGGCTGCACCGCCGTGTTGCTGAAGTCTGGGCGGGGAGCGGGGGGCGGGATGGAGGTGGGGGGGGGCGGGAGGGTTGTCGGCGGGTGCACCGCCGTGTTGCTGAAGTCCGGGCGGGAGGCGGGGGGGAGTCGGCGGGTGCACCGCCGTGTTGCTGAAGTCCAGGGCGGGAGGCGGGAGGCGGGAGGCGGGGGGCGGGAGGGAGTTCTGCCCTGGGATAATGCAGCCCGCAGCCCCCTTCTGCCCCAGGCAACGCTGGGGCGGGCTGCTAGTATCATATATATTGCTATAGAAAAATATCATGCTTTAAAATGGGCCGGGATGCCCGCCACCCCTTCCACCACCAATCCCAATGGGAGGAGACAGACACAGTTTGAACTTTTGGAAGGCAGGGGGGCCTCACGACCCCCCTGGCCGTATTTATTAAAATATGAAACAAAATTTAAAACTTTAAATTAAAAACGTCTCATGTATCATGTACAAATTCAACTTCCATTACATTTGATGAAGACAGGTATTCAGGCTAACCTTAACAAATCTCTAATACAAAGATTTCCTAACCGAGTCTAACATCATGCCAAATGCATTGTATACGAATTTGTACATCCTAACGTTAGGGGCCAACGGCAAGGTCTTAACCGGTGTCAGATCCCTATCACCAAATTCCCGCCCTCACGTGTGAGTGGCGCATGCGCAGTGGACTTTACCCTCGTAGCCAACTGTAACTTCCCTTGTCGTGGGGGCCCCCTTTCACTCGACGCCATTTTAAGGTCGTCCGAGTTCCCGTGCGGGGTATCCGTAAGAAGGACAGCGTGGACTCCCCCCCTTTCCCCGCACTCTCTTCCGCCAGAGCGGATATCCGGCCCCCGGGAAATTCTGGGGAGGGGCATATAGCCGTCTCCCCCTGGGAGGGGCCTATGGCCGTCTCCCCCTGGGCGACCCATCCGTAATGGGTGGCGCCCCCCGTGGGAGGGGCCAATGGACGCCTCACCCCGGGCGCTCCCATCCATAATGGGTGGCGCCCCCCCAGGGACCTTGAAATCACTGCTCACCGATCATGACCTTACCGCCACAGGCCAGATAGTTGACCGACTATCTGGCCCCCCCACACCTCCTATAGGTCATGTTTCTTCAACCCCACTAGCCAAGCTATCATGTCTCCTATCAATAAGTCATTCCCCACCCTGGACAGGTGTACCCCATCATCAGAATAACAGTGATCGCCCCAGATACACCCATGAGATATGCTTTGAAGATGAGCAGAGCGAAACAATTTCTCCATTTTATTGTTTTACCGAATGGTTCAACGCTGTTGTGGACAAACCACCCCGCCATACCCTCCTCGAAATCATGTGAGACCAAGCTATTGTACATCCCGGGAGCGTCTTTGCTAACCAACTAACTGCAGAAAGTATGTGCTCAATTAAAGCTCGTCTGCCCAACCTTACCAAGTTATTGCCCCCCATGTGCACTATGACTACAGATGGCGGTGACCTGTGCCGCCCTAGTAATTCTTCCACAAAACTTTGCAGTCGGTCAATACACAGGCCGCCCCTCCCATGGAAGGACACCCTGAACCCATATTCCTCAGATGTGTGGATCGCATCACCTGTCTTGAATATGTCCCCGGCACGCCTCACGTATGAGTGGCCCACGACCCAGACCACACGTCTTCCATTCCTTGTTCCTGAAGTGTTGGTTAGCTGACACTGGGCCGGTCCCAATTTCCGCCCTGCGTCACAGGCTCGTGAAACTGTAATCCAAACAAAAGACAACAAGCGTGAGTGCACTTCTTCAGTAACTTACAACATGTGCAGTCGCACGTACCTCTTGAAACAATTCGAAGACCAGCGGCCTAACTGTTTAACATTGTCTGCCTGCAGACCTTGAGCCGTAGCTTCTGTAGCAGCCCCTATCCTGAATGAATGGGTCCCAAAATCACTCGGGTTCAAGCCCACCGCTGCAATCGTGATTGCCAGCACCCTCTGAAACTGAAATTTTGTCAATGGGGCGCCGTCCGTATGTCGCAGCAAGGCCCCGCCCCCATGTTGTCAGCCTTTGTTTTAGGTAGGCCTCAACATGCCTCACTGGACAACAAGGACTACCTGGAGCGCGCTGCAACACAATGCTATTCCCCTGGGCCTCCTGGTCCGTCTTTGACCTGGCTATCGTGATCAGCAGAGAGTCCCCCCTTACTTGCATGTGATCCCTGCGAAGACCCCCTTCAGTATCTCTTTTGTTGGCAGCCACTAGTTCGCTCACCCGCAGGGCCCCATAGAACGCCAACGCGAACGCTGCCCGGAATAGTACAACCTCGCTAGGTGAGAAGCATGTCTCCTCCAGTTTAGCCAGCAAGGAGGTCAACTTGTCAAATCCTATTGGGTGCCTGTTATCCTTTTTGCACCCTTCTAAATGCCGCCAGCCGCGCAGCGCCTTCCTGACTAGAAAGGAGTCCGTTGGGTCCCTGATCCCATGGAGCTGAGCCATAAATGATATGGCGGCCTTATACCGACTTGCGGTTGCCGCCGACCGGCCTTCCTCATGAAGTGCCACTGAAAATTGGGTAAAGGACCCCTCCTGCCCCCATCTATGCTCCCAAGCCGGGCCCAAAAAGGCGCAGTACGAGCGGAACGCCCCTTCATAAGCTTTCCTCGTCCTGGGCGCTAAACTGGCTGCCACGAGGTTTTGTAGTCCGGGGCGCCGATTTACCATAGTGCTTCGGGAAATGGCGCTGCCACTAGCTCCGCTGAGGGTAAACAATCCCTGAAAGCCTGCATTTTGAAACGAGAGAGCGCATCAGCTGCATTATTCAGTACACCCGGCACATGTTTAGCCCTGAATTGTACGTTTAATCTCAAGCATTTCAACACAATTTCTTTCAACAATCGCAATATCCATTTGCAGCATGATGCCTGCTGATTAATGCACTCAACCACAGTCATGTTATCGGACCAAAATACCACCGAGCGGTCTCTGAATTCCTCCGGCCATGCCGACAGAGCCACCCAGATGGGGAAGAGCTCTAGAAAGCCAATGTTACTCGTCAAACCGCTTGTTTCCCACCAAGCTGGCCATCTTTGGGCCGACCAACGGTTTCCGAGGATCGGGCCAAACCCTACGCTGCCCGCCGAGTTGGTCCATAAGCCTATTTCCGCTGACGAGGGCGGGGCTTTGCTCCATACCACTCGGCCGTTGAAGTCCGCCAGGAATGCCAGCCAAATGAGCATGTCCTGGCGAACCTCTGCCGACAGTCTTGTGCGATGGTGCCCTTCCTTGAGGCCCACCATGGCCTGGGCAATGGATCGTGAGAAAGGGCGAGCCATCGGTATCACCCTTAATGCAAAGTTAAGCTGACCCACTGTTTGCTGTAATTGGTGCAGTGTCACTTTCTCGTTCCGAAGACACTGCAACAGGGAAGCCCTGAATTTGGCGATCTTCTCCTCCGGCAAGCGGAAGCAACCCTCCACGGAGTCTAGCTCGATGCCCAGAAACTCCAGCGAGGTAGTCGGCCCCACCATCTTACCTGGCGCCAACGGTAACCTGAAACCCCGCATGAGCACGCAGAAATCCTGCACAGTCCCGAGAGCCCGCTGGGCCGAGAAACAAGAAGTCATCAAGATAATGCATCACATGTTGGTGCCCTGTGGCCTTCGAGAACACCCACTCCAGAAACAAGCTAAACATTTCAAAATAGGCACACGAAATTGAACAACCCATTGGCATGCACATATCCATGTAGTATCTCCCCTGAAACGTAAAACCCAGCAAGTGCTGATCTTGGGGATGCACCGGAAGCAACCTAAATGCAGATTCAATATCCGATTTTGCTAATAATGCACCAGGGCCTAAGCGATTCAACATTACAACTGCGTCATCGAAAGAAGCATACTTTACACTGCAAATGTCAGGATCAATCGCCTCATTAACGGAAGCCCCCTTTGGTGCCGACAAATTATTGATGAGCCTGTACTCCCGCGGGTCATTTTTAGGCACTACCCCTAATGGCGAACACACAAAATCGGCCGTTGGTGGGTCACAAAAAGGTCCTGCAAGCCGCCCCAAGCCAACCTCCTTGGCGATCTTTTTGGCGGCAACCGCCGGGTTGCGCTGAACTGACAGTTGGTTCTTACATGAGGGGGCCCCCCGAAAATCACCCGCCGGGATCCTGAAGCCATATGAGAAGCCATCTCGCAGGATCCCGGCGGACGCATGATCAGGGTATTTGTTGAGCCACGGGGTCAAAGCCAGGATATCTATGGGCGATGGTATTGACTTCCGCAGCACCGTATAAATCCTGCTTTGTACCCCCTTTACCTCCGGCACCATTGGCTCTAGATCAGCAGCTAGTTTCGGGGTGTGAGGTGTTACCACAACTAGAGCACGCATGCCTGAACCTACACGTTCCTTGCGGCCAGCTACACGTCCCCTTATTGAAACCCCAACACACTCCTCGCTTATTTCCGTTCCCGCACGACCTGGGCTGAGAGTCCCCCCCGTAGTTTGGTCGAAAGGGCTGAGGCTGTTTTTGTGTAAAGGCCCTGGAGCCGTTTGTGCTCGACCCTGAACCACTCACTGATCCCGGCAGGAGCTGCGCATGTCACGATACAGTATCCAAACAATCCCAAGTCAGTGTTTCATTAAACTCTTTCGCTTTTCTAAAAGCCATGTCATACCCTTTCCATTCTTCTCCTCCATACTTCTCATGGAAGCTCGTGATCCTGCTTTGGTAGCAAGCCAGGTCACTCAACAGTTCCGGTGTTCGTTCAGCGATAATCGCTACAAAAATAGAAAATGCCCTGATCCAATTCATCATGGACTCCTCGACACTGAATTCTGAAATTTTTGCCCGCCATACACTGGGGTGCCATAAATCCTTCTGAGTCTTGGCATATTCTAACTCACGATGATCAGTCAACAATGAAAACATGTTTATATATTTATTAGCCCACACCAGTTCCTTAGTGGCTATGGGAATATGTTGAGCCAAGCTTTCCCGCCTTGAGGGTAGCGCCCTCCCCCATCATTGGGAGTGATCTCTTACCGGCTTCCGCCACACCTCCAGCCGTGTCCGTCGACATATTCTGGTTTTCGACAACGACCACCTTTGCCACCTGTGGAGAAATAGAAGGCACGTTCGCTGTCCCAGCACCCCTTGTCTGCCTTAGCTGCTCTATAATCAGCCTAGCTTCTTCAGCCGGGTCTTCCACAGCCGCGGATCACCCCGCTTCCTTCTTCAACCAGGGTAACACAGCTGCCAACTGAAGCGCTAGTTCGGGAGGCATTTGGTTGTTGTCCAGCGGTGTGATAACCACAGTGATTGGCAATCCCCCATCCGGTGTGGGTACCGGGCTGGACGCTGGAGCTACTGGGACCAGTGGGACCTCCATCGGGACTGGGGCCTCGCTAGGAACCGTTTTCCCCTTCTCTTTTTCCCCTTATCCCCCCCTGGGGTAATGTTTGCTAAAGCAGGCCCCACGATCCTCTTAGTTCGCCCTGAGGGGCCCGCTTGGGCCTCTACTTGTTTCCGGAGGGCCGCTAACCCACGACCCAGCTGGTCTACTTTACCGAATTTTCTGTCCATTGCCGATACTTGGTTCACCAATGTGCGCAGCATTCGTTCCATCTCGGATCTCTTTCCACTCTTCTTGCCAGGCATGTCTGCGTACGGCTTTTACCTCTGCCTGTTATCCAGCCGTGACTCGAACCCCAGCTACGTCTTGACGACTAAAACAGAAAAAACAAGATCACACGTTCAAAAAACTGCAGCTTGTTCCCTTGAGGGCTCACGAGCGACGAGTGGTGCAGCCTTCAGAGCGCAGGAACAAGAGGACGCTTCCCTGGATTTCCGTGCCTTTTATCCAGCAGCGGGGAGGCGGGGCCGCGCCCCCATCCCGCCCATAGGTACACGGACTCCCGGGCGGGTGTTTAGGACAACCCTTTTAGGCGGCGGGGGCGTGCTCCGACCACGCCGCTATGGGCATACCGGCCGGGACACGCCCCCCGCCCGCCACAGTTTCCCGGGGGATCGGGGCACCCATCCATACGTTCGGGGTGACCGAGTGGTCTCCCCTTTCCATTTTGTGCTGCACAATATATTTAACTATATATATGTATTGTTCAACATTACTTGACCCAACCTAGGTTGGCAGTGTTTTTTTTTTTTACAAGAAATGTCAGGTCATAATAATTCAAATGGCCGTGCTCTTAGACTTCTCTCTCCTAAGTTCTGCCAAGAGTCTAGACCAAGTCCCACACTACACCCTCTATTCCAAATTCATTACACAAGCAACAAATTCTGTAGTCCTGGGCTAAGGAGAAGTGTGGCTCACTGGTTAGAAGCGGCAGACCCTGAAGCAGAGGTCAGGTCCGGGACCAGGGTTCTATTCCCGACGCAGCAGGGTCTTGGGCTCAATGTCGGCAGACTCGATAATTCTCGCCTCGGCGCCTACTCTAATCATGGGTCCCACGCTGCAACTCTGGGCAATAGCTTGCTTAATCTCCACAACGGCCCCAACAGTGCTAGGATGCCTGGCTTCACCTTGGGGGTGCCCAGGAGGGGGCATCTCACAGGGAAAGCCAGGAAGGGTTCCACAGTGGTATACAGCGCCAGGATGCCCCGAGATGGGCAGCAGTGCGCTTTACAAGTATACACACAATTAAGGAACAAGTGGGTGTTTGCTAAAGTTTAATAAAAAGTTGGTGCTTGGGCTAGGTTTAGGTTACGCCATGGACAGGTTGGGTCACACTCATATCATAGGCAGTATGCTTATTCGAACGGTTAATGGAAGGTAGATGAGAGAACATTGTTATTGAAACCGTGAGAAGAAGACAGGGAAAAACTGGAGTAGAAAGGTAGCACATGCACTGTGGACTGTGGGGGACAAAATGGGGAGGTGGTGGGTATGAGTGGCATGCTCTCGTCCGATTTCTTTCAGTGTAAGAGAGGCTGGGACTGGAACATGGGAGGGTGGATAATTTAAAAGAATTGGTATCTGGGCTTGGAGTGGGTGATGTTGTGGGCACGCAGGGCCCTAGAAAATGTGTCCCTAGAGAAGTTTCAAAACAGCATTTCATAATACAGTCAAAAAGAAAGCACTAACTCAAAAACTGAGTTTGAGATTAGATTTTAGGAAAACATGAGGGTTTAATACAGGAAATAATGAATGCAAAGACAGTAATGAACTCATTTAAATGACTTAGAAATAATTTGCAATGAAGGCTTTCAAATACATAATAATATAATAATGGGAAAAAGTCAGAAAAATAATAAGTCTCAAATGTATAGCAAAAGCAGTAAGAAATCGACCAGCATCCCTGGTGGAGGCCAAAAGGATCTGGCTTGCCCCAAAGTCAGGGATTTAAATCAGTTTCCTGCACAGAAATTACTAAGAATTACAAAGTCAGAATGATATGATCATTGCTCCAACAAATCACAATTTTAAATGCCATATAACCCTATCACTTTAGCAGCACTAACCCACTACATGAATATTGATTCACCTCGTCTGATCTAATGTCTTCCGGAGATGTTAAAAGAAACTAGTTACATAAACAACATTGAAGCATTGTGAATAAATGTTGTGTGCAAGCGGAAGGACCTTGAATAAGGTTGCAAAAGGATGTCTTCTAGCAGACTCTTTGGGAACAGTGTCATTCAGAAATAAACAAACCACATCTTGCAGTTAAGCGAGAATATTAAACACAGAGTGAACATTATGATAATGCATCCAATTTGAATAAGATGGCATTGAGGCGTAACTGATGGCTAGTTAATCTAAGCTAGGAAAACAACCTTAAACCAGTGTAAATATTGTGTTTCATTTGCAATAGCTCATGTCAGGATGCATGTGTAAATTGACATGCAAAACAAGTAATATTAATGCACATTTTAGTTTAAACGTACAAAAGCTTCTACACGGTTCTAGTTTGACAATAATATAATGCACTTATTTAGGAAATCAGCAGTACCAAACATATGTGAAATTATTGCTAGCCAAAGTAACATTTGACTTGAAGGTTTAATTGACATTTTAAAATCTGATGACGCGGTTTTAATATCCAGAACTGCAAGAGGGCTGCAATTGTTATTAAACTGTTTTATAGATTTTATGGATTCTTTGGATTTGGTTACAAATTTTTAAAAATCACATACAATGACTATCGGTTCTAGGAAGTTGCTAAAGCAAAATTTTACTATAAGGGGATTGAGCTAACCAAGGTGTCTACTTCCCCATATCTTGGGGTGCTCTTTGATGATCAATGCTCATGGTGTGCACAACACATGCTCAAAAAGAATGTTTTAGCTAGAGCGGCAGGGGCAACATTAGATTTCAATAAAAGAATAGGTTCTAAGCCGCTCCCTGCGATTTTAAAGATTTATAACGCTAGTGTATCCCGATGACTACCTATGGTAGTGACATTTGGGGCTACAAGAACATGACAGAAATACAAGTGGCAGAAAATAACTTCAAGGTCATTTTTAGTCGCAAGCGCTGCGAATTGCAAAAAAACAGCGTTTGCGTCTAAAAATTAGCAATTTGGTATGTATGAAGCAAAATTCATAGCAAAATTAAGGAATCGCAAAATTTGCGATTCCTTAATTTTATCGAAGCATTTAAGGAATCGCAAATTGCGATTTCTTAAATGCTATGCATTAAGCATTTCAAATTAGCGATTTTCCCTTAAGAAATCGCAAATTACCACCAACTTGTAGTTGGTGGTAATTTGCGAATTCTTTTACAAATGCTCTTTTTGACATGTATGTGCGCCATATGCGCAAACATGTAAATTTCAGGGGTGCAGCAGGGTGTCCTTAAGACACCCTTGAAATTATTCTCAATTTGCGATTAGCAAATTGTGAATCAATAACTTCCCATTCCTTCCTATGGGCCTCCTGGCCCATAGAAATGAATCGGACATTATTCCTTAATTGCGATTAGCAATTTGCTAATCGCAATTAAGGAATTTTAAGAAATCGCTTAAAAATATCGATCTTCTACATACATCCCCAATTGCAATTCTTAAATAGCGATTTCTAAAAAATCGCTATTTAGGAATCGCAAATGATGGTGATGATACATCTTCCCCCGAATGCATAAACTACTTTCTGTCCCTGCATCTACCCCAATTTTTAACGTACACCAGGAGTTGGGAGCTGGTTATATTTCAGACTTGATTGCAGTTGCCCCACTTCTTCCATGGATGAGAATTTGGGCTCAAACAACCCCAAACTTAAGCCAATTAATAATTCAATATTAATAAATCAAACAGAGAAGTTAGGTTGCCCTGAATTCTTTATGTTCCCTACCCCTTTGACTAAGCCCGCTGTTAGAGCAGTTAAGTTGAAGTTTTTAGATAGATATCAATGCGTAAGGGAGGAAAAGGAACTAATTAAGCCCTCAGTGAGAAAGTATGTCACACTGAGCCTGGGGCAGCAGATGCAACCATACTTGACCTACATAAACAAAGCTTATCATCTCTTTGTTTTTTGACAAGATTCCGTTTAAATATGGTACCCTGGCTACTGTCCTTTCCGAAAGGTTATTTTAAATCAAACTCACCAATTAGGTGCACATGTGACAACTTCTCAGAGCAAGATACTCTACACATTATGTTCTTTTGTTCCCATTATGATCACCTACGCAGAAAGTACATCCTCCCGCTGGTAAGGGATCAAAACTTTGTTCAAGTAAGGCCAGCTTTGGTCTACTTGCAAATGTTAAGCTCACCAGCAATCTGCCTGGGGGTAGCTAGTTTTTTAATTGGTGCAATTAGATACAGGAATAGAATAAAGCAGAGTTAATCATTCTGAACAAGACTGATAGTATGTTTATGTGGATCATCATCCAAAGTTACCTAATGGTCTTAATTGTGGTTGGTTTTTATTATCTTTTGTATGACGTTTTAATGGATTCTAAATATAAAAAGATATGAGTTTTAATAGATTTAAATTATGCTTATACAATGCCTTATGTCTGTAGATGTTTTATGTTGTACTTTTATGGCTTAAGCTATCCGAATAAAGGTGATTTGACTGACTGACATTTTAAAATCAAGCAGTCAACATTTAAAAGCTATAAAACACATTTTTAATAATGGAGGGAAATGGTTAGGAAAGGATCAGAAAAACAATGATTAAAGCAGGGAAAGGAAATTAAAAGGAGATATGAGAAAGTGGGTGGCAGAAAGGTTTCTGCAACAATGAAAGAAAGAAAGCTAAAGCAGGAGCAAGTCACCTGTGGAAACAGGGAATATCAAACAAAACACAAGGATGTATGCAGGGTTAACAGACATTGAAGTAGGTAGGGGGAATTTGGGAAAAATGAAAAATGCAGAAGTCCATAATGTATACTAGGTAAGAATTATTAAAAGCAAGAAATAAGAAAATATGACTTGTCAGCACCAATAGGAATGGCTGATTGGGTGGTATGGTACAGGTGTCACGTTCCTCAGGGGCCTGGGTTGTGGCTGTGGTTCTGGTCTTTTGGAAAGATAAAGAGAGCAGTGATTAGTTGTACTCTTTACAAAAGAGTACTTTACAGACAAACAAACCTTTTTGTGAGTAACCAGTCCTAATCCTCCCTTCAACATCCATCCTACAAACTGTTTCCTACAAATGATATTGTTCCTCCACTCGCTATATACATTTTTGCACTTTTGTCACTCCTAAAGCTATGCACAAAGTAAGTCTCCCATTGTTCTTTGCACCTCACAGAGATGAAGATTGTTCTAGCAACGGAAGAGCCATGGAAGAACACCAACACCCTTGATAGCAAACAAGTGGCGGCTCTTCCGCTCAGGTGGAGGAGAGCCGCCTCACTACTCTCTGAGCAGTTCAATAGGGAAAATAAAATGATTATAACGCAACGTTATTATCATTTTATTTTTCCTACTGCAGTTGCTCAGTTTCACGTGGTTGGGGCTAACCAGAGCGGGGGGAGGAGTGCGGATGATGGTTTGACCGGCCGTCTTGGGCCGCCAAACTGTCATGCGCACTTTGCATGTTCTCCACTGGCTGTATTGTACAGTCAGGGTGGAAAATTCGCACAATACCCGTCTGAGTGCCGAACCACGGTGCTCAGGACCAATCACAATACTGCTGTCATGGTGACAGCAGTGTAGTGATTGGCTTAAGGGTGCTGGGAAGCCCAGGTGCTTCCTGCTGCCGTGACTCGAGACAGGAAGATGAAGAGGACGGAGGAGAGGCTGATCGTACGCAGGTAAGTGCATTTTTTTCTTTTTTTCATTCCCCTATCCCCCGCCCCAGCACCCCCGTCCGGTATTAGGCACTACTGTATCAAACTATCCTCCTCCTAGTCCTGACATTGTCCTGTTCACCAGCCAAAGCATACCTGGCTTACCATGAAATTGAATCAGGTCAGTACAATTCACTTGGTATGACAGTGATGTTATCAACTGTGTCATAGAACATGTCTTGAGTGTAGCAATAGATGAGCTCATAGGCAGTGAATGGCAAGGACTCAAGTTATAGTTTCTTGAGTTAACTGACTGTGAATTCGTGTTTTCTTCAATTGAGTTTAAAATGTTATGTTTTTACTGCAATTTTTACCTATGACATCACCTTAATCTTTGGCTTTTTCCATTGAATTACTCAGGTCTTTTGTCAAGTAAAGTGAAATGTTATTTCCATACGTAATTATAACATCACTTTCACCTTTGGTATTTTCAGTGAATTTCTCTGTGGCTATGTGTGTAGGTGTATGTACAGATCAGGAGGTGTGTCTGTGTGTGTTTCTGAGTGTGTGATTGAATGTGTATGAATGAATGAATGAATGAATGAATGAACAAATTAATACTTTATTGTTGGTTACTCAAAACCATTACATTAAGAACAAAATACAAAATTTACAAAAGTTAAAACCAAGAGAGTGCATGAATGTGTAGGTGAATGCCAATGTGGGTGTGTGGATGTGTGTGCCTTCCTGCTTGTGCTCCCTGCTAATTCTCTATAGGTGGACACCATAGGCTGGCCTAGATTGCCTTTGCCAACCCCAAAAAATATGTTGATTTTTATTTAATCCCAAGCGTTGAACCTCTGTAAGGTTCAGTGGTTTGTGTACCTCTACCCTTCTGCATTATTCCTTATTTTTCTTTGTTTTTGAGGACATGGGGACTGGGTTCCTGAGTCCTAAAATGACAATTGCAACAGTTTCTTTCATGGTGCGGCCAATATGTCACATGCTTTCAGCTTGCGGTACTGCAGCATGAAATATTCATGCATTTTGAACAGTACTGACTAATTTCCATCAAATCACAAAAAAAGCTTGCTTTTTGGATCACGATCTGGCTTTCTGCCAAATTTGGTATATTTCCGTTCAACTGTTTCTGCTGTAGCTGTGTCTAAATTTCCAATGAGAAATTGCATGTGGAACATGTGTTTGGGTTCCCCCATTTTTCTTGGCCCCCCGCTTGACAGGTAGCCTTGAAATTTTCCAGAAAGGAATTGAGGTGAAGAAACTCTTTTTTTAATGTTAGAAAGTTTTGTGTAGATTCCTCAAACGTTGCCAAAGATATTAGCAAAATAAAAAATCCTCCTTCTACGGCAACCTGGTCCTAATTATAACTACACAGTGGCAACTGGCACTGTGTTATTTTTAATATAATATCTATACATTGAGAGACCCAATTCTTGCTCCTACTGGATCCTTTTAAACACCATGTATCAATATTTACAAGGTTCCCTGAGCCACCCTTATCCAAGTCGGATGGAAGAATCTGCAGAGCACTTAATGATCTTGGGCAGGTCTGTTCTTTCCCAAAATATTCAAGATGGGGACTCCCTTCAGTAGAAAATGTCTCTCTCGCTCTCTCTCTCTCTCTCTCTCTCTGTCCTGTATATCATGGGTAAACTTTTCTATCCCCTACATGAACCAAAGTCTATCGCACCAATTATTATTATGTGACAAAAGGGGTGTCCCTCATTTAGACAGCAACGCCTGTTTGGCGGAAGGGAGAAGTAGGTTGTACCATGGTACACCCCGGAACTCAACCTTCTGCGTAAGACGTGTAAAAGAAACGAACGCATTTGGAGGAAAGGAAAAACCGAGGAACAAAAGGAATCATTCCGCACCTCCATAAAATCTTACAAAAAAGAGCTCCGGAGCACCAAAATCAGCTTCTATGAGAACAGGATTAAAAACGCTGCCTGCTCGGCCCACGAAACATACTCCGTTCTCAAAGAACTGCTTCACGCCCCTGACCCCCCACTCAAAGCCCTCGATCCCAAAGAAGCTGAAACTAAATGCAATAACCTAGCCACCTTCTTCGATGAGAAGATTCAAAAAATTCTTCTCACTATACCCCCTCCTATACAGACCCAAATAGAGCAGGATCTTACCATCACCTCCGCTAATCCTTCCCTGCCGTCTGCGTACCCCCAACCCTACCTGGACGCCTTCGGCCCTGTAACTACGGAAGAGGTAGAAGCAACCCTGACCTCAATCAAAAGTGGCTCCCCCCTCGACCCGGCCCCCCTCCGCTTCCTAAAAAAAGTGTCGAACACCATCATCCCTCCCCTCACGGCCCTGATCAACTCCTCTCTCTCGGAGGGCATAGTCCCCCCTAGCTGGAAAGCGGCAGCAGTCAAAGGTCTGCTAAAAAAACCCTCCTTAGACCCGGAAGACCTCGCCAACTACAGGCCCATCTCCCTCCTCCCTGGAAACAGCAAAATCGCGGAGAAGTTGGTTAACAAGCAACTATCACTCTATCTCGAGAGTAACAACCTTCTAGGGGTCTCCCAGACAGGGTTCCGTCCAGGTCAGGGCACGGACATCGCTCTCCTGGCAGCAGTGGAGAAGGCCAGAAGCATTCTGGACACGGGAGGATCAGTGGCAGTGATCCTCCTAGACCTCAGTGCGGCCTTCGACACTGTGGACCACCCTACCCTTATCCACCGACTGGGAGAAGTCGGAATAAAAGGTTCGGCCCTGAAGTGGCTCGAATCATTCTTATCAGGACGTTCCTTCCAGGTGCGGGAAAATGACAGCCACTCACCTACCATCCCCCTCCGGTGTGGAGTACCGCAGGGCTCATCCTTGAGCCCTACGTTGTTCAACGTATACATGGCCCCACTGGAGAAGAGGGTCAGCCCGTTTGGCGTGTCAATTATCAACTACGCCGACGACACTCAGTTGATCGTAACCCTCTCACACCCCCACCACGCCCCTTCTGACCTCCACAGCTGCTTGTCCGAAGTCCACCGATGGATGAATCTATCCTCGCTGAAACTAAACGGTTCCAAGACCGAGATACTCCTGATGGGCCACAAGGAACCATCTCTGCCATCTCACCTCTGGCCTAGCTGCCTAGGTGACCCCCCCGCTCCCAAGGAAGAGGTCAAGAGCCTCGGGGTATGGATCGAGAAAGACATGAGCTTTAGGACCCAGGCTAAAAAGACAGCAGGAACTTGTTTCCGGTTACTCAGAGCCTGCAGGAAGATCTTCCCCCTGCTCCCCGACACCGCAAGAAGGCTTCTCATTCAGGGTCTAATCCTGGCAAGATTAGATTACTGCAACGCCATCTACCTGGGAGCTCCTGAAGCCACCATGAACACACTGCAAAAAGTCCAAAATGCCGCCGCCCGCCTACTCACAGGAACACCAGGAAGATCCTCCGCCAAACCGGCTCTTAAATCCCTCCACTGGCTCCCAGTGAGAGAGAGGGTCATCTTTAAGGCCCTCTGCTTGGCCCACAAAACCCTCAACAACAATGGCCCCCCTCTTCTCAAGGAAATCTTAAATCCCTATAAATCGAAAAGAGATCTTCGATCCAGTACAGAAAATTTCATCTCGGCTCCCAGAGTCAAAAAAGCCAAGACTGGCGGCCGTCGGTTTTCGGTCCACACTGCCAAACATTGGAACCTTCTCCCACGAAGACTCAGGACAGAATCGAACTATCTCCAGTTCAGAAAATCCCTTAAGACCTCCCTTTTCCCCCAAACATAAACACACCAGACGGCAGAAACCCTGGAAGAAGCAGGTCAGCGCTGGGATGCTCTTCTGAGTTACTACGCGCTTAACAAAACCATTAAATAAATAAATAAATAAATAATAGGTTTATTAATGGTCTAGCCCGTTTCCTCCTCCCGCTCCTCCACTAGACCATACATCCCACTCAGTAGTATGTTCCCTAATGATTCTGTTATTTACACCCCCACTATCGAGACCAGGGCAGCAAGACTACCCTTTAGAGCTTCTGGATAAGGCGGCAAGTCCATCAAATGTGGGAAATTGTACCTACCTGGTTAGACCTCATCAAGAATGTATCTACTTTCCTACTGTAACCCGCTTGGAGGCACAGCGGGGTGTAGTGGGACTAAAGTAATATGTTCCCTTATGTCTACCTACCCTAAGGCATGGGTGATTCCACTGTGTAGATTACATATATATGGGACCACCGCTCACCAGTGAAGTGATGGCTCACCTCTTCTTCCCATTTTTGCCTGGAATCTGCCTCTGGCTAGAGAACTGTTTTCCAGGAGGACTGTACAGCTACGTGAAATGAGGCAGGAGTCATCTAGCACACCACACAGATATTTTTCAGATAGGAGGCTGCCAATTTAATCTGTGGGGTAACCGCCCAGTGCATGATATCTGTGTACCTAAACCCATTCTCTTTCCCCAACCCGTAATCGGACTTTATTTATTTATTTATATAGCGCACTACTACTCGAGGGTGTATAGGTGCTTGCAAAATGGACACAAAGAGCACGCTGAAACAACTGATTTCTAATCCCTGGACAGATTTACAGAGTAAAGAGCCATGTCTTAAGTCCCTTCCTAAAGGACAATAGATCAGAAGCATTTTTTAAATAAAATGGTAGCTTATTCTATCCACCATCTTGTAGTAATACTGATGAAGCTTTTACCACCCCATCTTTGAAGGCGGAAAGTAGGCTCTGTCACCAGCTTCAGTGAAGCCGACCGAAGTGTGCGTGCTGGGATATGCCATTTGAAGCGCTTTATCAGGTAACTGGGTCCTGAATTTTGTAGTGCCTTAAAGGCAATACATAAGGCTTTAAACCTGATGCGCTTTTCCATTGGTAGCCAATGCAGAGAGTTGTGAGCGTGTTTGGCCAACGAGTATTTGGCTAGTCTGAAAAGCAATCTTGCAGCAGAATTCTGAAGTACCTGCAGCTTAGCCACTACCGTTTTATTTACTCCAACCAGTAGCCCATTACAATAATCGAGTTTTGATAACACCAGTGCTGACACCGCCGTTTTCTGGAGATTTTTCGGTATAAATGGGAGCACTTTCCTCAGAATTTTCATAGTGTAATAGATGGAATCAGTAAGCATTTTTACATGCTGTGAGAAGGATAGGGACGCAGACAACATGAAGATTATTATATGGATCTCAAGCAAAAAGGATGAAACAGCTCTGAATTTTAAGGAGTGCATGAGATGTGTCAGTGAATGGATGTCTGAAAATTGCCTTGTGTTGAACTCAAATAAAACAGGGATTCTAATTTTTGGCAAAGACACAACATTTTGGTTCTCAGAGTGGTGGCCATCTGAATTAGGGACTGTTCCCACCCCAGTCACCAAGGCCAAAACCCTTGGAGTTATTATGGATTCCACCCTTAATCCATTCAAAGGGTTTAATTACCCCCTTGTCAAGCAAGTTTCTTATCCTTATGGAACATGCCAATCACTGCTTCTGAAAAACTCCCTCATCATAGCCATGTTCGGAATGCAGCTCTCCTAAATGTTGTACTGCAGGAAGAAGAAAAGTTGCTTGTGTGTTCTCACAAGTCTAACATTGCTTAGTTGCTGGGGGCTTGAGCATAGTCGGTGGTCTGTCAGTGGTATCTTGCCATGGTGTCTCTCTGAGAGGCTGCTTTGCCAGTGTATGATCAAAGAAGCACATGTGCTTCTCGGTGTCTGCTATTGACTACTCCAATAGATTGTTTGCTGCCAGGGTTAGCCATGACACTTGCCTTTTCGCCCTCCTCTATAAAATTTGTTGAGGCTGTTCGGAGTTGTGTTATAATGTATGTTTCTCACTCAGTAGCAGGGACTGAAACATAAACAGTATCCTAGCTGGGACAACCATTTTTACTGTTGCTATGTGTAGTCGCAGCCGGTATGACTGGCGGGGGGGGGGAGGGGTGTGCGGGGAGGTTGTCGTGCAGGGGGCGGGTGGGAGGGAGGTGTAATAAATAAAAAAATAAAAGTTAAGGTTAACTTACCTTTGCTAGCCCATCCTGTGCCGTCGGTCTGTGTCGTCCCGCATTCTCTTTACAGTAGGAAGCAGCCGCAGGCAGCCTCCCTCCCCTCCTCTAAGCCAATCACAACGCTACAATGGCAGTGTTGTGATTGACTGGGAAGCCGACCCCACAGACGTCTTTGGGGAGACAATTTACTCTATTTAGGCTCCATGCAGCATACACAGAGAAAATGTAGAGTGCATATGACTGATTGGTCCGACCTGGGGCCAACCAAACATTCAGCGCCCACAACAGTGGGCAAGCCACTCCTCCCCTGCCTGGAGCAGGACCGCCCACCAGCCCGCCCCCAACCAGACCCTGCCTTCTGCTTTCTAGCAGTGCGAGAGGCAGAAACAGAAAATGGTATTTAAAAAAACATTTGACGTTTCTGCTTTTCGCACTGCAAGAAAGCAGTGGGGCAACGCTCTTCCACCGACATGGAGTAGCCACCCCGGCTATGTGACCCAACAAGGACAGTGAGTGATTATTAGGCCCGGGTGAAATTTAAATTATGCTGCGTGATTCCCATATTATCAGGTATTTTACCTTACACTTGTTATGCGAAATTACACCATGATGCCATGTTGCATAACTACACCACTGCTCATGGCAAAATTATGCCATGTAGTTCATCGCTCGGATGAACTACACCTCGTTGACACCCCTAGAATCAAACGAGCCAGAAGTGGCGGCAGACTCTTCTCCCTGAATGCCGGTAGGCTTTGGAATGCACTGCCCCTCCACCTCCGGAAAGATACCAGTCATCTTGCCTTCCAGAAACAAATTAAAACCCTTCTGTTCCCCTGGTTTTATGCTGTTCCAATTGATCTCTAGTCATGCCTAGCGCTGGGAGGCCTTCTGATAGCCATGCACTTTATAAATGTTCTTTTCATTTCATTTCGTAGCGTGGGAGCATGGGAACAACGCAAGCAACCAGGGGCCATATGAAGGAAGCCTATTTTCGCTTGCAAAGGCTGAAATTCTCAGAATTTCAGTATTTGTGATCACAATTAGGGCAGTGTGCTATGTAGCACACAAAAACCCACATGCAAAATAAGGAATCGCAAAATTTGCGATTCTTTATTTTGCAATTGCATTTTAAATGCAATGTAGGAAGCACCCAAGTTGTGCAAATTTTGCCTTAAGGAATCGCAAAATACCACCAACTTCAGGTTGGTGGTAATTTGCGATTTCTGTGAAAAATTCACTTTTTTGGCATTTTATTCAAAGTGCCATGTGGATCACATACATGCCCCTAGGGCATGTATATGGGCCACATGTGCACACATGCTAATTTCAGGGGTGCAGAAGGGTATCCTATTGATACCCTTGCAACCCTGAAATTGCATTCTCAATTTGCGATTCTCTAATTGAGAATTGCAAATTGAGAATGTTTTCCCATTCAGTCCTATGGGCCTTCTAGCCCATAGGAATGAATGAGAAGGTATTCCTTATTTGCAAATCTCAATTTGCGATTCACAAATAAGGAATATGTGGGATTCACAAAAAATGTTGCTAATCCTACCTACATTGCGTTTTGCGATTCTTTATTTGCGATTCCCTAAAAATCACAATTTGAGAATCGCAAAACACAAATTACCTACATATGGCCCCAGAACACAAGTGGCAGTCGTTCATAGCAATTGTGTGTGTTTTTTTAGTGCAAAACGATTCCTTGTGTCAACTGATGCAAGGGCACATTTAGTGCTCAAATATATCACAAAATGAGAGGTTTGTCTTTCACATAATTACGCATAATTCAGCGTCATTTTCCCACATTTTGAATAATTACATGAAAGCACATTATGTGAATTTCATACACTCCCGGGGCCTCATTTATGAAAAGTGACGCATCGCTGCGTGAAAACAGCGATGCGTCACTTTTCACTGCGCACTCCTTGCGACACCAATGATGCGTCATATTTAATGTATGACGCATCATGTCTCAAGGACTTTCAGATCTGTCAGTATTTCTGACGCATCTGTAAACTCAAAAGTGACGCATTGCTGGAGTGTGTCACAAAAGTGACGCAACTCCAGTAATGCGTCCTTTCACATAGGGAAAGCCCCATGTGAAAGGGCTTGCGTCAGTCTTACGCCTGCTGTGAGGCAGGCGTAAGATTTTGACGCAACAGCATCCTAAAAGTGACGCAGTGAAATCTCATAGATTTCACTGCGTCACTATTACGAGGCTTTTTGCGGGGGAACGCCCCCTCTGCATACATTATACCTGAAGCAGGTATAATGTGGCGCAGGGGTTTAAAAAGTGACGCATCTACCTAGATGCGTCACTTTTTAAATATGGCGCAACAAGGCGCATTTTGTACGCCGCTGGTGCGTCACAAAAAGTGATGCACCGGCGGCGCAAAACTGACGCAAGGCCTCATAAATAAGGGCCCTAGTGGTTATGTCATTGTAAAAGACATGTCTTTATGGAGAATTGTAGGGACGCAAAGTATGTCAGAGCTGATGCTGATGCCAGTTGTACACCCAATTATCTTATGGGTGTGAGTACTCCGTTTGAAGGGAGAGTGCAGCTTTAACCATTCTGTATCCCTCCTGCGGCTTGCCACCCCCTCAGTCTCTGACTTTTGCATGTTGATCTTGAACCTAGCTACTTCACTAAACCTCAGGACCAGACAGGCCTTTTATCGCCCTGTGCATTTCCCTAGTGGACTGGAGCCCTTGGAGGCCAGGTTTACACGAGGAGTCAAAGAGGGTGGTGCTAGTTTGAGCATTTTTGCCAGGACTGCTTTTGATTCATTAGTCCGGCCCTGCTAAATCTTGTACTTCCTCAAGAATGGGGTTTTATGAGTGCACTGGTCTGCAATGGCGTTCGCCAGCAGCTGTAGTTATAATGTGAAAAGCAGAGGACATCTTTGCCTGGTGCCCCATTCACCTCTTACTTTTCCTGATTATGCCCCACTCACTGTAACCTGGACATGTGGTGTGACATATCCCAATAGAATCATATTAAAAATGCAGGGGTTGGTGTCTTGGGTTTGAAGTGGCTCCCTCAAAAAACATCTGTTAGCCCCGTCAAATGCTTTCTCCACATCCAAGGACAATTATAGTGAGTTACCCCCATGCTTATTCATTCCATTTATTAAGTGGATTACCTGTAGCTTGAAGATGAATCCCACCTAATGCAGGTGGATCAAATTCTGCATTAGGTGATTTAATCAGAGGGTGAAGATTTGTCGCCATCACTTATTTGCGCTTAATGATATGTTAATCTGTAACCCACATGTTCACATGACTTCCACATGATTTACACTACTTGTGAATTATTCCACATATTTCACACATTATTTTAAACATTGTTTTATATTTAATAAACTGAATGAACCACGTTTTTGATTAACTTTAGGTTAGCATATGTGCATCTTAATATTATCATGAGTAGGCCTTATTCCATTTTGGAATAAATGTTCTATTTCTGCTTGCTGTGCATAACACTTTTTCTGTATCAGGTTAGAACCTATAACGAGGGGAGGGCACCTATCAACCAGTATAGACCGAGGAAGAAGGACTATAAGGCTATTAGAACATTCCACCCACTAAGGGTAGAATGTTCTAAATTGAAAAGAGAGAAACATGAAGACAAACATAGGAATGTTCGCACTCCAGGCATAATCAAGCCATTCTTAGCTCATAGCTACTCCATTCTCTTCAATGGGGCTCTAGAAATTCCAATGTTCCAATTTGTATTAAACCTTTATCATTCACAAATCTACTTCTCCGTGAGCCTGATTACGAGTTGCTCATAATACACCGACCAGTATGTTAACCCCTGTTTATGCATGGGTCAGAATTAAGTGTTTGAAGGTATTTAATGCATGCAATATTTATTGGATATGTTAAATAACTCAACCTTCACTAAATTTCAGCACGTCAAACCCATGCATGGATGTCAATTCTCCAAAATGCCAGGGGTTGCAGAAGTGACATCACATGCCCTTTGACCTCCACCTTGACTCAAATGCACATGCTTAGACATACACACACATTCACACACATATACTCTCATACCCGCAAGCAGGCACACAACATACATTTAAAAGCATTTTTTACTTACCTCTTGTGCCATGGAATGGCATACTCCAGCTTATTGTACTCCATTTTTATTACACTATTAGTGAATAATATATTTGTTTTGTTCACTATTATTGTAATAAAACATTGAAAGAAAATAAAGAGAGTGGAACCCCAACTGCCCCTTCATTCCTGGCACTGAATTTGCCACCTCTGAGCCCAGGCATCATAAAAGCAGTGCTAGGGGCAGCAAAGGGCAAGCCAGGGGTTGCAGTTGCGAACCGTGGCGACTTCTAAATGCCATCAATGGCCAAACCTGCCATATATTTACAGGGGAAAACATGCAGGGGCATATTCTCAAGGATTTATCGCTGAGTTAGCGGCACTTTATTGCAGCCAAAGTAGCGATAAATGTATCACCCCATTCACAAGCTGATGCTAACATCCGATATCACCAGTTTCCCTGTGATAGCAGCCACAAAAAACATCACCACAGATTACCCCAGCAATTATCGCTAATGATATGCAGAGTAGGCGTTCCCATGCCAAAACCTGGGACAACACAACTTCGCAACATACACAACGACTAGCCAGATCGGCGGTAAGATCACAACACAGGCGATAAGGTGTGTTAGCTGCAGAGATTTAACACCTGCTCTTACCTTACCTGGTGCCACAACACCCACCGCCACCACCCCCAGAACTCCCCCCCCCCCCGGGTCTACCCTGGGCACCCAGCTCAGACAAAGGTATGTAACATCAACTTAACGAAATCATGAACAAAACAATTATCTGATGTCGCACAATTACAACACTCAACATGCATGTGTGGTCAGAAAAAGGAGAATCACTTATTCATCTTTGAATTACCAAACAAAACATTTTATTCAAATAAACTCAAAACAACTAATTTGAAGAGTCATTGCGGGTCTTCTCAGGACAATCTGTACATCAGCCTGCAAGACAAAATTCTAGATAAGGAGGTGTGCCATGCGTTCAAAAGGACAGAGAGAGAGAGCAAAATAGAGAGAGAGATATATATTTATGTGTGACCAAGAACAACTTGTTGTTCAAAACGCGTTATCCCTCGACTCCTTGATTGCCAAATAAAGACCTTTTGTAAGAACTACGGGCTCGTATGAATTCTTTTACCTGAATTCTGCTTTGATATATATATATATATATATATATATATATATATATATATATATATCTCCAACACAAGTTCCAGAAATGATGGCACTCCACTCAGGGAATATTTCAAAGGGTTTTATTTAACAACTGTGATCGCCTACGCGTTTCGAACGTAGCGTTCTTGATCACGGCAAATTATCAGACAATGAGTCCCTTTTCCCTTTTGCATTATATACACATTTTGCACGCATTGCATTATGGGCTTTGTAGTTAAATTGGTTTCATTTAACATACAGGCATTTTTACATTTACTTCATGTATCATTTTATGCGCTGCCATTTAAACATATATGTTTGGTTGGTAATATATGAGCATGAGCGTTCAACGGACTAAGCGCCTTATTGACACCATGCAAATGTTGTCTTTATGTTGCAAGTGTGTGTAAGTGAGATACATCTGCTGGCAATTTGCGAGGTGATATATACATATATATATATATATATATATATATATATATATATATATATATATATGGGGAAAAATATATATATACATGGGGAAAAAAGAATGATAGACTTTTCAAATATTGTATGTTTATTGATTATTCTTTTTGTTGTTCTTTTTTGTTTTTTTTAATTTAAGTAGCAACATGTAGGTACCAATGCAGAGTCTAAAAATTAATATACACCGTCTCCTTTGTAGATATCTTGCATCTTGTTTCAGAAGTTATTGTGGTATATGGAATTCATACCATAGTCTGTCAGGAAAGTAGAAACAATATGGAGGCAGGAGATGATAAAGAGATGTTAAATACACATTGGAGATAATATAGTTGGAGAAAGGAAAAAACTATGAGCAAACTTACTATGTAACACAAAAAAGTTGCACAGTATATTTTAAGTCTCACTTTATATTATATCTTTTTGGGTACTATTTCATAATTTTCATATAAAAAAGAATAATGTCTCAAACAATTTTAACTTTTAAAATTTAAATTTATTGTTCTGATTTTTCAAAATCTAAAAGAATTTGCAACATTAAAACGTCTGGTATGTCCTCCTTTTCATTCCATGATTCACATTCTTCAACACATTTAATTAATTCTTGGTCTACAGTGTCATCCAAAAAGTCTATTTCTTCTTTTTCTTCCTTAGGATTGTTTTCAATCTTAATTTGAAATGAAATATTATTTTCTTTTAGTTGTGCTTCCATTTTCTTGCTGTAAATTGCATAAAAAATAAATATATCAGTAGAGATAGGGCACTGTTGGGTTTAAGTTCAGACAGTTTGGGCACTGTATGGTTTAAGGCAAGAAGTAGAACTATTAAAAAGTGCCTGTGATGAAGCCTAAGTAAATTCATAATTATACCACAGAAGCCTAACTCAATCAATAATTTAAATTATTAAGCCTTTCTCAATGACTAACTCTTATAGAGGGACAGTATATAACTATCTGAAAACGTTTTCCTAAATTAATTTAAAGTGCATAACATAGTTCTCCTGTTAAATTTTTAAAATAACATCTTACCTTTCAAAAAGAAGTTTAAGTTGTCAGTGAAAATGCTCTTGAAATGTACTTCAGGAAGTAGTAGTCAAAATGGCTGTGTTTCTCTCTCTCTCTTTATATATATTCAGGTACATAACCAATCAAATGTCATGAAATAATAGTAGAAAATGAAAGTAACATTTTAATTGGTTGTCAATTCTAACACTTCATATGTGTTTTTGTCATGTAATTTACCTCAGGATATTTAGTCAGGCCTACAGCATAATTGTCTCAATGGAATTCCATCAAATTTGGGTAAATGGTAGGGACTGCTATGTAGTAGGGCCTATTCTATATTTTCTATATTTGATGAAAGTGTCTCCAGTGGTTTTTCTGTAAATTACTTTCCGGGCGCTTACCGGTGCGCGCCCCGGTACACGTACCGGCAGCGTTACAGGAGTCCTCCATTTTGTGTTTTGGTAGAATTGAGACACAAGATGGAGGGCAAACAATGTTCGGAATGGGTAGAAGGGGGCACGGTAGACACTTCCTGACCCTCTAGGTTTTCTGAGGGGGGCTTAGGACGCTCATATAGGCTAAAAAAAAAATGATGAATGATCAGAGGTAGGGTAGCTCTGAAAAGAGCTGTTGGGTTCTGTGGCTGATTTAGGTACCTACAGGTAGGTTCCAATGCACAGTCTTAAATTCAGGAGGAATATTCTATTCCCCTCATCTGAGAAGTGCACACCATCTCCTCTGTAGATGTCTTGCATGTTGTAACGCAAGTTATTGTTGTATATTGAACCCATTCTAAAGTCTCTCATGTAAGCAGAAACAGATTTATTCACATGTTTCTGTGCTTTCTCAAATTGTGGACAAAATTGGTTGGACCAGTTCCATTTCTGTCTTTGGCATATATTGGAATATACCAAGGCAGTTTGGGGAAAAAGTGTCATCCATTGATGAAAGGTGTCCTTTAAAAGCATTTCCAGACCAACCCCAGTCATAGTGCCCAAATCACTTCCACCACAGTGCACTATTAAGAGGTCAGGGTTTGGCAGATGCATAAAAAAATTATATTAAAAACATATAAAATATATTTTTCCTTTAAAAGAATAATACATTTTACATCTTTTGATATTTGCTATTAAAAAACCATTGCAATTCACTGAAAAAAACATAGGTTATAGACCATATATAGTTAGGAATTAGCATTTACCAAACCTTGAAAATGCACTGAAAAAACCATAAGTTATAGACCATATATAGTTAGGGATTAGCATTTACAAAACATTATTTTACTCACACAAAACCATTAAAATTCGCATATATAGTTAGTTGCACTAACTATATATCGCGCACCCGCAATCCACTGCTGATGATGTCACATATTACATCATTCATGACATGGTCAGTAACATCACTGATGACATCACTGTTGACAACTCAAATGACATAACTGACAACATCACTGATGACATCATTCATGTGATAATATGATGAACCTCTTCAGACTCTAATATAACCTTAGATACACTCAGTGTAAACAGACACTCACAGATTGTCACTCATCCATGGAGTTACTCATACACCTAGTCAGTCATGCAAAGAATCAATCACACCTCCATTTCCTCAACTATACAGTTATACACACCTTACTTATTCAAACATATTCTAACACATATTTACTCTCTTATACAATCACTAATACAAGTTTTCAATGATCCATGCAGCCACTCACACATTCACTGGCTCTTATACACAGTAATTTATATATGTCAACTCTCACATGTACTGTGTTTTACATATGTACTTACTTTGACATGTAGCACTGAGATATCCATTCACTCACCAATACACTCATGCACACAGTCAACCACCCATACAGCTGTTTCCACATGCAGTTTCGAACCCATACATCTAGTGAATCAACTGTTCACACATCTATGCACAGAGTCACACACCTCCCAGCCACCCACACACACACACTCACTCTCCCATACAAATACTTGGGCAACCAATCAATAACCCATATAGTTACTCATATAGGTACTGATCAACACATGCAGCACTTTACAGAACAACAGATATAATGATGCACAAATTAAGACAGTTTAATCACTAACCCATGCACTCAGTGAGACACATTTAATCACTCTCTCATACAGTCAGTCATGCACCTACTAAATCCTTCATTCAGACACTTATACATCCACTCATTCTTCAATATGTAAGACATATTTTAACTTTACAGAAAAATACAGTCACTGGATGATGTCATCAGTGATGTCATCAGTGATGTCACTGACCATGTCATGAATGACGTAATATGTGACATCCTCAGCAGTGGATTGCGGGTGCGCGATATATAGTTAGTGCAACTAACTATATATGCGAATTTCAATGGTTTTGTGTGAGTAAAATAAGGATTTGTAAATGCTAATCCCTAACTATATATGGTCTATACTATGGTTTTTTCAGTGAATAAATATCTATATATCTATCTATATATATATATATATATATTCAATCCAAACAGGTAGCCTTAACAGAAGCACTGCCACACGAAGTTTTTCAATGAGCACGTTTATTTGAATCCATTTCACTGCTCGCTCCCCAGCAGATTTCAGATTCTCCTTCGAACATAAAAGCCTGACGGGTTTCAGGGATGACTCTTTCCTCTGAGGCAATGTTCGTGAAGGTCAATCAAACAGTTTCTGGTAGTGTCTACTCAAGTAGCTCTCACCTGCCTCTAAGCGCGTGTCTCAGGCGCACTGCATCCTGGGCTTTGTAGTACACTGTCCTGTAACCCACAGTGGGGCTGCTTCTTCAACCTTGCAATTTGAAACCAATGTTCTCCCAGTGGAGCGAGGAGGGCACTGGATCCTGACTGGAAGCGCACTTGCAGCAGTGAATTCGTGTCCAAGGCAGCACCACCTGCGTTGGCGCTGCGCCTGCCTTCGTTCCATGACTGCAAGCTCCTACCAAAAGCCTCCATAGACCCTCATTCAAAGTGGGACTTGCTTCCCGACTGGGCAACAGCCGAAAATATTCAATCCAAACAGGTATCCTTAACAGAAGCACTGCCACACAAAGTTTTTCAATGAGCACGTTTATTTGAATCCATTTCACTGCTCGCTCCCCAGCAGATTTCAGATTCTCCTTCGAACATAAAAGCCTGACGCGTTTCAGGGATGACCCTTTCCTCAGAGGCAATGTTCGTGAAGGTCAATCAAACAGTTTCTGGCAGTGTCTACTCAAGTAGCTCTCACCTGCCTCTAAGGGCGTGTCTCAGGCGAACTGCATCCTGGGCTTTGTAGTACACTGTCCTGTAACCCACAGTGGGGCTGCTTCTTCAACCTTGCAATTTGAAACCAATGTTCTCCCAGTGGAGCGAGGAGGGCACTGGAACCTGACTGGAAGCGCACTTGCAGCAGTGATGGAACGAAGGCAGGACACAAATTCACTGCTGCAAGTGCGCCTGATTGAAAAATTTCGTGTGGCAATGCTTCTGTTAAGGCTACCTGTTTGGATTGAATATTTTCGGCTGTTGCCCAGTCGGGAAGCAAGTCCCACCTTGAATGAGGGTCCATGCAGGCTTTTGGTAGGAGCTTGCAGTCATGGAACAAAGGCAGGCGCAGCGCCAACGCAGGTGGTGCTGCCTTGGACACAAATTCACTGCTGCAAGTGCGCTTCCAGTCAGGTTTCAGTGCCCTCCTCACTCCACTGGGATATATATATATATATATATATATATTATATATTATATATTATATATAGAGAGAGAAAGAGAAGGAGAAAGAGAAAGAGAAAGAAAGAGAGGAAGAGATAGAGGGAAAGAGAGGGAGAGAGAGAGAAAGAGAGTTAGAGAGAGAGAGAGAAAGAGGGGGAGAGGGAGAGAGAGAGGGAAAGAGAGACAGTGAAAAGAAGAGAGGGAGAGAGAGTGCTGACACTGCGGACCCAGGCCTCACTGCTCACCTGCTGCCACCGGTGTGTCTCCAACCATGTGCCAGTACAAACTGCAGTCCACCAGGTCCCTTATCTGAAACAGAGTCCAGAGTCATGAATGGTAGAGTCCATACAGTTGCACAAGCCATCATCGCTTGCCCGCCCCTACGCACCCAGGCCTCTCTGCTCACCTTCCGCCACTGGTGTGTCTCCAAGAGGGCACACAATGTGCCGGTGCAAGCTCCAAGCCCGGGGCCTGTGACCATGCAGCCTTCAAATCATGCAGCCCCACAAAGCAGGCCACCAGGTCACACACTTGATTCTGGGTCTTGATTTATCAATGGCAGAGATCATATCATTGCACACAGCATCATCGCAGGCTGTACTTCCGATCGCCTCTTTAGGTGCCACTAACTTGGTGAACCACAATGCAACGCCACATGGCTGTAGGCCCGCATTGCCCGCTGGCTCAGGCCTACACTGTGGTCCAGCAGGGCTCATACAAATCCTTACCAGTCTGGACCACCAGGACGGGGCATCGTCGCAGGCTGCACACCCGCTCAGCTCTCTAGGTGCCCCTACCTCAGTGCACCAAAAGTCACCGTCTCGTGGCGGTAGGCCCATGCCACCCGTAGTGTATCCAGTGCCACCAACTCTGTGCAACACAAGTCATTGACCCTCTATGATTGAGTATCGTGGTGCGGACCCCATCATGTCACCTCTGGCACTGGGGAATGTGATGTTGTAGGGCCCTAGGGCCTCATGCATTAATAATACGCACACGGATACACCCAGATAGAGAGTGGAAATGAAATCCAGCACGTGCACCTGGCCCTATTTATTGGCAGGGTCACATGTCCTGTGATGCGTGTGCTAGATGGGTGTGGTGTGGGTGTAAAGCAGCCATGAGGGATTGGCTGTGGCATGCAGACAACTAGACGTGTGATCAGATCACTACAGGGAAGACCTGGGACATGTAGCGCTGTTGTCCCTCCCCTGTGAGCGTAAACGGAATGGGCTGGCCTGGCGCATGGCAGTCCAGCGTAAGGGTGTGAACAATAAACCCGGGGCTCTGGGCGTGGTTCCGTCCTGGGCTGGACAAGGAATTTACTACTACGTGTGTCTCTGTTGTAGTGTCGGTGCCACCCGGACCGCAATCGACAATGTATCACCTTGTGACCCAAGTCCCACAAAATGAGCAATATGGACATAAGGGGGAATCACTGACCCTACATTCATCCATAATTCCACACTTGAAAGATCATAGACATGACACATCTGTGTGAAAATGAATGTTTAATGCACATTTAGTGGAGTGTTGTAGCTGGAGCAGTACATATGCAAACCAACTTTACATTGTTGGCCCGTGGAGGGCCAGCAAAAAGTCCTTTAGGGAATGACAAGTTCATCGGAAGAGGAAGAGCACAGTCCGCAGTCTGAATGCTGTGTCATTGGTGACCAAACAGAATATGGCAGTCCATGTTGGGGCCCAAAGTGAGTGTTGCAGAGTGTATCCGGGGACAGTAGAAGGTGATGCAGAGGGCTGAATAAACCAGAAACCGGCCTTATGGCGTAGATGAATACTACTGCATCCTTCTTACCATGAAGGCAGGTTCATCCGCATCTTCAGCCTCTGCTGTTTCATGTGCCTCACATGTGGGTGGTGGTGTTCTGTCTCTAGCACTGTGTGGCAGTGATACCTCAGGGGCCGAAGGTGGAATGTCTGCAGCACTGTGTGGTACTGACACTTCAGGGGGCGGAGATGTGGATGGAGGGGTAGCAGCAGCATGCATCAGTACCAGGCCTTGGGGCAGCAATGCCATGAGGAGGGTCTTTAGGGTACTGAGGAAACCAGCTACCTCTCGCTGGTGTGCAGCCGGCAGCCGCTCTTTCCACCTGCGTCCGCTCCATGTTCTTCATGATCCTCCACATGTGTCCCAACTCCCAGCTGACATCGCTGGAGCGACTCTGACTAGACCGTTGTTTTTGTCTCTGAGCCAGGACTCATGTGATGTCAGCCATGGATTGTTGGAGAGCATAGAGCAGACTGTGGGTGTCCATTAGGGACTGTGAGTGGTCCCTGATTGGACTTAGACAACTCACTGATGTGTGTTTGTACTTGTACGTTGTCAACTCACATTTCAATGCAATGCAAAATTTGATTGGCCAGTTTCTACACACAGGCGGCACCAGTTGTGTCCTCTGTTCCTGTTGTGGATGTGTTGCGGTTTGTGCCACATTGTTGTCAATGTTGATGTGCTCTGCATGTAGTGTATGTGTGATGCATGTTGGGAAAGTCGCCTGTAGTACATTGGGTTTCGCTCCCTGCCGCTCTGATTTTGCTACCCCTTATCCCTTTCATGCGGTGTGTCTTTCACTTCTGTGCTCATACAGTACTGAGATGTTGCATATTTGGGTACATTGGTCTGTTGATGGGAGTTGGGGGTCTGGGGCATGGTTTGTCCACAGATATGCTCTACTTAATTGTGCATGTGTGCCATTGTGCCCATCTCCCCCGTCCCCCGAGTGCCTGGTCGTTACTCACCCTAGTGTTGTTGTCGAAGGTCATGTTGAGCAGTATCCGGTCCCCGAATTCCTGTCACCGTTTCCCAACTGATGACTGTGACACCATTTCCTCCTTCTCATCCAGCTCCTCCTGTGGTGCTGGGCTCCCACCTCCAGTCTGCATTGCTGCCTTCCGGTTGTTGGAGTTTCTGCTTGGTTTTGAGCTTCACATCATTCCAACACCTCTTGACCTCTTACATTGCCTTCTTCCGCACTCCAACTGCATTCACCTTGTCCACAATGGTCTGCCTTATTCCATTATTTGTTGCCAATGGCACAGAGGAGGTGACGAACAGTAGTTGATGGTGTTCTACCACCTCCATAGTAATGATCCTGTTTTCCTGTGGACTGAACCATGTCTTCCTCTTCTTCTTGTCCTTGCCCTTCCCTGACCCCGACGTCCCAGGCAGGTCCTCCAGGGGGGCTTGTGGGGTTATGATTGTCCTCTGTACTTGCTCCGGCTGCCTCCATTGACATTCGCTGTTGTTTTGCTTTTGTTTGGTTTTTTTTCTTAAATTTTATAGTGATTTTTCCCGCCTGAAGTATGTGAATTGCAGGGCTGGCACAGCTTAGCGCTGATTTTTTTTATCCCTGTAGGGCCCATTGCAACTTTTTTAATGTTGGGGTTTAGATTTTTATTGCCGTCCCGGTGACTTTATCATGGACATTTGACGCGTTATCTGGAACATATCGCATGTTATCGCCGTGTTGTTAATAGGACGTTGACTGAGTTATTTTCCCTTGATAGACGGCAATATGAAACATTGCAATATCCAATTTTGGCGATGAATATCATGCGTTCTTGAGAATATCCCCCCTATATTAAGCATATCATATGAATTTTGGTGCTACATGCCGAAATCCACAAGTTTTTCCACATAAACTCATAATAGGTGTTATTTATTGCACCTGATGAATAATGTACCGCATGGTATCGTTATTTATCAGTTGGCGATAAATAACAACTAAACTCATAATCAGGTCCTTTGTCTTTACTGTGGGGCACAATATGCTTCACTGTTATCGAAATGTTCGAGACCATGGTCCACCCTAGTAAGAGCGACAAGTACTGTTGACTGCCCCTAGATTGCGCAGTACAAATTCCAACCTTATCTTCCCTCACTGCCGGTGGTGACCTTTGTTTCCATCATTGAAACTCACCTGTTTCTGCAAATGTGCTTAACAATGTGGTCGTAAGTTCTATCAGATTTGGACAAAACTGTTTATAGAACATGGGACTAAAGCTGTTTGGGCCAGGTGCTTATCACTTTTAGAGCCTCTTCCTTGGAGAGCAGGGTTCCATTAGTTCCTTCTGACAGGGCCCCAAGTCCTGGCTTTTGGATTCCAATTGAGATTGCACCCTCATTGGATCTTCCCTCCAGTACATTATTTGATAATATGGCTAACGTTTCTCACGGGCCCCATAGTATAAGTGGCCACCATGGCCCTTGTCAGATGATATGTGGTGTGTAGGCTTGCCTCAGTCTAGTTTGGCCTCCAAGAAACAACCCACGTTCTGCCCCCTTCGTTATATTTCTGTTTAATCTGTCCTAAGGAACACTCTGCTTTGTTCAACTCCAAGATGCATAATTGTCCTGTTATGGCCAAAACCTTGCGCCAAATCTTCAGCATCATCCGTTTGCTATGTTGGGATAGTTTTCTGTGTTTTTTTCCCATTTTTTTTTTGCATTAAAACGATACTTCTGTACTGTCTTTTTTTCATAGATGAGACCTGCCATCTCTCTCTATTATTTTTCGTTACCCAGCGACACTGTATTTTCTGCAAGGTCTTTAATCAGCAACATACCAAAGTGAGCCCCGAACCATAACACCCCTCCTTACCCATTGCCCCAACACTTACTTGCAGCAATTTGCTTCTGTGTAGAGCACTACTGGGTATATCAGCGACAGACGGCGATAAATATCGCAAAGCATGCTTAGCGCTGTTTTATTTATCGCCGGCTACCGCTGGAATATATCGCCCGGTTAGCGCGTTATTAGCAACGTGTTTCTCCAGGGCGATAAAATCCCAGCGATAGCGGCGTTGTAGGAGGGGATATCGCCATAAATCCAGCGAAAAGTCCACAGAAATGGCGAAAACGTTGTTGATAGGCCAGGGTGCACTCAGCCTGACGATCCACCTGCCATTGCATAATGCAGGTAAGTCAGGTTTTCAGCAGGCGTTAGTTTTCGGCGAAAACCCCGATTAGCGCAGATTTTAAAATCTCTAACCGTATTGTGGGCCGCCTTGCAAATATAGTGATAACTTACATGGTATTCCGTGAGGGGTACGCCCAGTGACACCCACTTTGCATCTCATTAGAGATGCAGAGCGAGGTGTCGGGAAGACAGCTGCTAACATGCGCTAATGCATGTTATCACCGCCTTGTAAATAGGGTGAAAATATCATCTCTGCTCTTTTTTGTATTTTAAAGCCAAAAAAGCGGAGATAAGGCTCTTGATAATATGCCCCTACCTATTCTATTGATCCCCAGAGGGTGGGGAGATATTTCAGATTCTTCAGTGAGGATATTTTAAGTGCTTAGTTTGTTTAAAAAAAAGTAAGTACCAAGACCCTTCTCAGGAGACCACAGCAGCCAGCACCACCCATTGTCACTGCCAATGACAGCATCAACACAATCACAGACCATCCCACTCCTACAAGTGTGAGATTTCACACTAATCCAGGCCGCCCAAAGAAGTAGAAATGGAGTGGGATGCAGGTATTATTCATTTTTAACGTATATGGGCTTATTAAACACTGATGAGCTCACCTCAAAGTTAGACAGACAGCGCCACCATGTGGTGCATTGCTATTAGTGCTGATGTTGAGAATTAAGTACAGGTGCCAAGCACCTGAAACCACTGTCTCAAATTAAGCACTCGATATGTCTGAAAATAAATCTACTGTTCCCGGTAAGTGTTGTGATTTGCATTTTCAGAGGCAAGGTTTTTCTTTATTGTAGTTGTTTGTTCTTTCTCATTTGGTTGTGTAGTCGCTTAACATGCATAGGATGTATATGTGTGTGTAAATCTCCATCTCATCCGATCTCTCCACTGCTGGCCTTCACATAGCAGTGAGTGTTGACAGCCAAGCTTACCACCCACCCAACTCCAGGCTCAGCCCCCCACTGCTAAGTGGGGCGTGGACACGCAGAGCTACCCAGACACCCTTGGGTCTTGCCTGCATATGGCAGAAAACTGTTTAGAGGGCAAAGGTGGCACTATCAGGCTCCTTTGACAGACCACTGAAAGGCACAGAGATTAACAGACATGCGCACCTTCTTCAATTAAGAAGCACTTATCACTGCAAAAAGCCAGTCTTATTGGGTTTGTTAATGGCTATTATTGTAAGCCACTCCGTGCTACGTGTAAAGTTCAGATACCCTTTTAGCAGTAATTTACTACCTTCAGATAATGTTTTGAAAGATATATAAAATTACAGAGACATCGTTTTTTCACTCTGAAGCATTTTAAATATGTCTGGTGATGGCTGAGACCTGCAGCGGTAATACTAGAAAGTGTTATGATAATACTGCAGATTGCCTGCCATTCGGAAATGCATCAGACAGCCCTTGTTGAATTGGAGGTGTGTAGTAATGGCAGCTATTACCCGAAATCTTCAGACGTTTCATAAATATGTTCATAATGTTAATACAGAGCCTGAAACTTCGACAATATTTTACGGAAGGGCTACATCGAGCCTTTATGCAAACATTTAGGGGCCCATTAGGATGTCGGGCGGATTGCCCCCGCCAGGCTGGCGATAGCCACCGCCAGCCTGGCGGGGGCAATCCGCCCAACATATTTCCCTGAATTCCTCCGCCATATTACAATAGCGGGGTGACCGCAGCGGAGTAAAACACCGCCCCCCACTTTTCCGCCGCGGTCGCCTTGCGGCCGGGGCGGAAAAGGAATAATATGGTGGCGGTGTATATCAGACATCGCCTGCCATAATATGATGTGCTTTAGGCAATGCCTTTCTGTGGTGGCAATGCCGCCACGGAAAGGCAGGCGGACTTCACTTGTGGGACCCCCCTGCATTTGCATAATCAAAGCGGCAGGCACCGCGCGGTGCCTGCCGCTTTGATTATGCAAATGTAGAAGTGTATTTTAAGCATTGTGGTGGGCGGTGCTGAGAGCACCGTCCGCCACAATGCTTTACATGCAGGATCCTAATACCATCCCCCGGGACCCCCGCCCTTATGGCGGGCGGTCCCGCATACCGGCAGGATGGCGGGCGCACAAAGTCCACCCGTCATCCTAATGACCCCCTTAGTTTAGAAGGCACCCCAAGTAAACAAAAACAATGCAAGATTGATGTATAAATAAATGAAATGTTATTTTAATAGTCCAGCTACGTGCAATGAGAAATATCAGGACCTAGATTAACAGGGAGTCATCTGGTGAGGTTTAGGGCCTGATTTGGGAATCACCCCGTTTCCCTTTAATGCAATAAATGTTAGGTGGAAGGTCGCCGTCAGTTCTAATGTCAGTCCATCAAACTTTTAATTTTTTTTGTTTTTCATAAGAAAACTCACAAAGTAGGAGATTTTTTTTCTGAGAAACAAACAAGTAATTACCCACTCACACTCTGGGAGTTTACAGCCAAGGCGTGGGCCTCATTATTTTTTCTATCCCTTACCACCAGTTGTTTTTCCTGGCTGTGACAGACTGAAAAAGGACTACGCATCACCCCCCCCCCCCCCCCCTGTGAATCCCTTCCTTTGACAGCCCATACTCCGTCAAGCCATCAGAGTAAGCTTTCCATGGGCAGAGCCAGCAGGGGCTCAGTGAAGAGCAAGCCTTCTCTGATACCCTTCCTCTGACGGCCCCTACTCTATTGGGTCATTGGAGGACGCTTTACATCCACAGGACCAACAGGGGCTTTGTCTCTGGGAAGCTTAGCGACTGCCCATTTCTAAATGAGACAGGTGGACCAAGAGTTGATGGAGGGGGTATTCCTTCTCATTTGCAAAAGAATACCCTGTCCACCAAACTCTAAATGAGTACCTCTATTCTTATGGCTTTCTATATTTAGTGTGGGCAAAATCACATTGTTATTTTCAGCTTGCATGCATGATTCACAGGAGAACTACATGTTTTACACATGTTATAAGAGGGTGGGTGTCCTCATGAAAATTAATATTTTACCAATGCTTCTCATGGAGAAAGCCCTATTTTTCACTATCTGTTCCCTGGTATAAATGATCTTATCTTCCCTCATGGCTGTCCATTATCCACTTGCTGTAGGTGAAGTGATGAACATTCGAGTGCACCACAACAGGGGCGGCCTTAGGCAGGTGCCACCACGCCAATATATATCCTTAATATAATAATCCTCTGAGGATGGATACATATTTGCGTGGCGGCCCCTGGCAGGGATTTGGCGGCCTCCGGCTCTGTTCCACTTCCAAACACCCTGACCCTCCACGCTAAGCGTGGGGAAAACATGAAATTACCTGAACTACAATAGTCTCGGTCACTAATTACTCCTGAATTAAAGATTATGCTGTAATTAAAATTAAAGACAGGTCTTGTTATTTATTTCACACTATAATCCAGACAGTGTACAGCCCATTGTGAAGCACACCCTACAAAAACACAGATCTAGCTGAACTATTCAAGGTTATCATTGACTAGCATTGTTATACTGTCTGTGCAGAGGATCAGTTGTTCCACCTCCATTTGCTCTTCCCATAGACAACCAGGGTCAGATTGGTATGACGGGCACATGGGCAATGGACAATGGGCCGGTATCTAAATTGCAGCTGTGGATCTCTTTTTTTAGCCAGCTTGGTTGCCAAATTAAGGGACGTGGCTATGCTGTTTAGATACCTCCGGTGGCCCAGTTGGGGACTGAGTGGCCTTTCTGAAGGCAGATGCGCATCTAATACCTCCTTTTTACCAACGGGGCAGAGGTGTCATTCCCAGTCTCTTGCTTGACCGGCCTATTATTGTATGCAGATTGAGCAGAGGCAGGGAGACCTGAGCAAAAGTGGCCTAATTTATATTAATTCAGGTGTGGTTCACCATTGTGAACTAATCCGTGCACAAAGAGATCTGGCAACATTTGCATTTTTTTTTAGTGAAGCTAAGAAAACATGCCTCTTTTAGAGAATTTCCCCTCCTTTTTAGAATACTTATACCACTGAAGCAGTGTTTTGCAAAAAGGCGCAATTCGCAAATGTGGGCTACATTTTTCAGGGTACCCGGGCCAATTTTTGATCCCCATCCAACTGTGTAGACCCCTGTACAGAACTGACCTGACTCCCAAATTTCGGTCATGTAACTGTATCCTAATGTATCCGTGCCACACATACATAGCATGAAAGTGATCACAGCCTATGAAACTCAAGACAGGTGGTCATTTGTACCCAACTGAGTACAACAACACATGAGGATATAATCATATGACAATCACACCTCAACATTAACAGTCTGATTACTTACCAGTAGTTTTCATTACCCTCAGTCCTACTGTTACGCGTCACTGTCCTTCTTTGTTATGATGTGCTCTCTAGAACCTAGAGAGTGACTGAGCTGCAGTCTTAGATATACACACTCAGTTTGAAAAATTACTCCTGAAGGGCCACCTTCATTTGCCTTGTATCCTTCCCCCACTCATTGTGGGGTGACTGCTGGATTGGTGGCAGTGGCCGCTTGGGTTGAAGAACCGGGGTTTAACCCAGCAGCGTCAGGGGCACGCCTAAAATCTTCGAGTTCACCTGTCTTGGTATACAGAGACACGGAATACTTCTGGATGGCATCAGAGAACAAGTTTATTAGCTGCAGCTAGTAACAGTGATCCTAGAAATACATCACGGTGTAAATTCTCAGGAGACTGCTCATTTTACTAAGGCGAGACGTCACTTTTTATACCCAATATTCACATTATAAATGTACACCCACTGCACAAAATTCTAGCCAATAAGGTACATTTTCAAACAAAGTATCGCATAACAAAAACTCAATTTACAGTATCCCAACCCAAAAGTTAATTATTAGGAATGTCCCAAATTCAATCTCCACAAGCCGGACAAACCTGTAATTGAAAGCATAACCCATGTAATGAAGAAACATGAAAAAAGAAACAGTAACAGATGCTGAACAAGATAAGGCATGTGCAAGGAAACTAAAGTTAACGATGTCCTGAAAATTGATGGGCAATCTCAGAAAAAGATTGATCAGGGAAATTGGCTTTGCGAGGTCCGTTTCAGGTGAAGAGGTCAGTTTCTTACAGTTAATTTCAGAGTCAAAAAGAAACCTAGTTAATGTATACATGAACTAAGAAGGCCAGGCGTCTTTGTTCGCCAGGCTACCTTCACAGGCCTACGTGAGGGCAACACAAAATGGTGGCACAGAACAAAATGGAGTCAGACTCGAGAATTACAAAACCTCAGGTTGTTGGCAGACTATAGAGTGTTTGGGTTACAGTCTATTAGATACCGTAGGGCGAGGGCTCTGGACCCCTCTGTATAAAGTCCATGCAGATACCCAATATCACGTTCAGTGGTGCTGGGGTAAAGCAGTGACTTCACTTTAATACTGCTAGAGAATGACTAATGGAGGCTAGTAGGTTGTAAACATATATTTTGGTATAAGGTATTAACCACAAGATAGAACTGGGTCTATGAACAATGGTCAACCAGCATGCTGAAGAAGGGTCAACTGGATGCACAACCCAAACAACCTAATAAACATCACATTCAGTGACACATGTTAAGTGAATGGAGCACCTGCCACACATCATGATGGTCAGTGCTCCCTCTGCAGGCCTACATAGCCTGCCTTTTGACCAGCATTACTGAACACACAAACACACCATCATTCACACATCAGCATTGCCCATCACATTCCTGCAGCAACTGAACAGCAACAACTATGTTCCCCTCTCCTGCCACTCCCCAGCATCCACTGCACAGATTGTCAACTTCTATTTGATCTATCATGAATCCTGACAAAACACGACATTCCCAACCAAGACATCTACCATCTTAAAGCTGCTAAATGAACATCAGCTTACATGGTTTCTTCAGCTTCCCAGGCAAACCGGCCATCAAGATAGGGAAGGAAACCTTCTTTAGCCTACTGTAAATTCCTAAAATCAAAACACTCATCACTTAAACAATATACAAACCAAAGGAAATACCCTTGATTTTATCTGGGCATCCTGCACAAGCATCAACTGATTCACCTGCTCAGTCCCTGACTGGACCAATCACATACAAGTCTTCTTCATCTTTCTTTGGCCAGCCCAGGCAAAAAACTGACAGCTGAAACCCTATATGCAACATTCCCATTCATTCAAAGTCTTACTCATCAACTCAACCTAACACACTTGAATCATTCCGCCCAATGAATCTCTACCTGGCTTTTATATCAACTCCTTGTTTCCCCTACTCAGACAAACGTTCTGAATCTTAGTATCCATTTATGCTGTGTTCAAAAAGGCAAGCCATCCACAAGATTGTACACAGAAGAACCTATAGAAAGGAAATGTGGTATGAAAAGGCAGTAGAAGCAATAGGCACTAAACAAATCTGAATGTCAGCCTGGCAGTCCCAAAGAAACCCCACCCACACCAGAGGTAGCTCATGAGAGAATTCAAGGCCACCTACTCTACGACCATTACTGAAGCATCCAACGTAAGCAGAGAACACTTCAAATCAGTAATGCACTGTTTAAATCCCACTCTGCTGCAGTTCTAAAACACTTAAAGGTGAAATACTCAAACATCAATAACTTATTTAAAGAAAGATCAACACAGTAAACAGCACTTTACAACACAGAAAACTAAGTTACTTCTTCAACATTGATAACCCTCAACACATACAAAAGTAGTCACTTAGACCCTCTCCCCCAAAAATTACACCTCAATTCTCTGAAAGCTTCATCATATGTGGACCTCATCCCATAATTAATAGTGGAGGCCGCATATGATAACACTGCACACGCTTCATTAACGCCATCAATGTGTCCTTCTCTTAAGGCAACTTCCAAGAACCTTTACCTACCACTTTTGAAGAAACGTTAATTGAACCTGACACCTCTACAGTTTAATGCCCCATTACACATCAACGGTTCCTGGGTAATGTTGCAGAAATGGCAGTTGTTATTCAACGTCATAGGAAATGTAAGAACAATACCCTCTTCCAGAACTAATAATATGGATTGAGACCACAATGAAACACTGAAAGAGCAACCATCAAAGTTGTAGACAGCATGCTTAGGAACTCCGTCAAATAGAGTTAGACATCTATATCCTCTCATATGCAAGAGGTCTCTGCAGCTATTGACCATAAAAGCTTACTCAACACCCTTTCTGGTCATCCCTGGCATATTCCACCAGAGATTTGCATCCCACCTAACAAGCAGATTTCTGCTTGTTGGGCTGAGCTCCTCCAGATCTGTCGTCACCCGTTTAACCAGTGCTATCTCTGCCCTATTTCCAGTCAACTTTGACCTCTGCAGGGATCTCCAGATGTTTCTTAAAACCAACAAGGACATTAAGATCCATCAGTTTACTTAATGACACCTAACATTAAGGAAAGGGGACAACAGAAAATGTAAAGGTGCAAAATCAGATGTGTGCTAGATGTGTTCTTTCCGCGAAGGTTCATGGCCATGTGTGCACTTTGGGAAATGGGGAAAAAACTCCGCTGTGAATGGTAGTTTTTGGTGCATGTGCCCCTAAATAATGCTGTCTGTTGCCAGAGTTCCTTGGAACCTAACCACAATCACTGAAACAGACTTCCTATCTTGTGAGTTTTTAACCTAGTGTTATGTTTCAAAGAATCACTGTTGAAACTTCTGGTACATTTCAAGCACTTGTATTGGTCTCTTGAAAAACTTAACTTGCCTTTGGATCCCAGCATCACAACACTGAAAGGGACTGGAAGTGACCGGTCCTTCGATTACTGGAAGTGGAGAGCTGAATGGGCTCGCAACTCCAGGTACAAGACAGATTCTAAAAGGCATTGCAAAGACTGCCCCTTTCATTGTGGTATTAATAAATAGTATTGAAAAATGTTTTGGGATGGTAAATTGTAACTCCTAGGTTTTGTGTACCTCTGGGATGCTCTAGAAATACATATATGTTATTAGTGCAACTTTATATTTATTTATTTATTTATTTAAACTTTTACCGCGCACAGCTACCCACAGTGGGTTTCCCGGAGCTAGGGACAGACTGGAGAAGAAGATATCAGATAGCCAGCATACAGGATCCAACTACTTATGTGAACAACAGCGTTTTCAGTGCTCTGCGAAAACGAAGAAGACTGGTCTCTAATTTAAGGGCAGTGGGCAGGGCATTCCAATATTTGGGACCAAAATAGGAGAAGGAACGTCCCCCCATCCTTGCCAGCTTAAATCTTGGTATAGAGAAATTGCCAATTTCCGAGGATCGTAAGGTCTGTAAAGTTGCACCAGTTTTTGTAAGTAAGTAGGTGCAATGCCTTGCTTGATCCTAAACATGTAGCATAATGCCTTAAACTTTATGCGGCTGGAGATCTTCAACCAATGAAGATCATGCAAGGCAGATAATGCAGAAGTTCTTCTAGGGACATTCTTCAAGAGTCGCGCGGCTGCATTTTGTACAACCTGCAATACTTTAACAGTGGCTACATCAGCACCCAAATATAGTATGTTGCCATAGTCCAGGCGAGATGTTATCAATGCCTGGACAACCGTTCTACGGGAAGGAATGGGAAGCATCCATAAGATCTTTTGTAGCCACCTGAGAGTAGAAAAACAGGTTGCTGCGACCTTAGTGGCCTGCTGCTTCATTGTTAACTTGTCGTCAATTTGAACGCCCAAGTTACGTACAGCATGTGTGGGTACAGGAAGTGCACCCATCTCATTTGGCCAATGCTGAGGGCCCCAGAGGTTCTTATTTTTCCCCAGAATGACCACCTCTGTCTTCTCCCCATTCAGTTTGAGACATGTTATGACATGTTTGAAGCATTAGCTCTGGCAGGGCATTGACCTGCTTGCTTGAGATCCTGGCACAATTTATAGCAGTCGAATTACCAGCCTGCTGGAACCATGCTGTTAACCAGTCATAATAAATTTTACCTCTTGAGATTTGTCAAAATTGTTGAAAGTTTAATTTCATCTAGCTGCCTTGTATGAAGGTATATCACAGATTCTCTTCTTAATATATTATACCGCAATATTAAAAAAAATTATACTTGTATAGCACACTACTCACCCTCAAGGGTCTCAAGGCGCTTGTACATATACCGCTGTGGAACCCATCCTGGCTTTCCCTGTGAGGCGTCCACTCCTGGGTACCCCCAGGATGGAGGCCAGGCATCCTTAGCCTTGTGGGGGCCGTTGTGGAGATTAAGCAAACTATTGCCCAGAGTTGCAGAGTGGGAGTCCATGATTGGAATAGGCACCGAGGAGAGAATTATCAGGTCTGTGGAATTTTGAGTCCAAGACCCGCCGAGGCAGGGAATTGAACCCTGGTCCTGGGCTAGACCTCTGCATCAGGGTCTGCCGCTCTAATCATTGAGCCACACTAAGACCTTCGCTGGCCTTTCACTCCCACCACTTTCTCTTTCTGCTTCAGTTATAGCCACTTTATCTTTGTGAGGGAAGACCGGTGGGGACGAGGGGTATACCCTCCTCAAATTATGAACACCCCATGCCCATTGGAGAAGCGTGGCTCAATGGTTAGAGACCCTGATGCAGAGGTCTGGCCTGGAACCAGGGTTCAATTCCCGCCTCGGCGGCACTTGGACTCAATCTCCCCTGACCTGATAATTCTCACCTTGGTGCCTAGTCTAATCATAGGTCCGACTTTGCGACTCTGGGCAATAGCTTGCTTAATCTCCACAACGACCCCAGCAGTACTTGGATGCCAGGCCTCACCTTGGGGGTGCCCACGAGTGGACATCTCACAGGAAAGCCAGGAAGGGTTCCACAACGGTATGAATACAGCGCTATGAGACCTCTGGGTAGAAGGCGCTATATAAATACAAACAAATTTACATTTACATTTTATTCCTTCGTCCTCCCTCTCTTTTTATGTTTACCTCTGTCACCCCACCTTGTCCTTCTTGGCTTTCCATATTTTTGGAGACTCTTTTTAGAACCTACATTTACTGAGCTTCTGAAATTTAATGACAAGACAGGAGGCTAGCATGATATTGAGTAATGTTGCATAATGGATGATTTATTGCTGATAGAGGGATGTATGGGGGTGCAGAGTTCGCCTCACAATAGCCTGGGGAGAAACATTAAGGCTTATGTACAAGCCCCTATCCCCACCACAACGTCACTTTTACCGATGTTGTGGTGGCGATAGGGGCTGCGCCTTATGTACAAGGCAGAATTATGCCACTTCACGTGGCTTAGCGCTGCCTTGTACATAAGAACCCCCCTTTTACGCTATGGCTAGCGAGAAAGGGGTGGGCAGTGGGTGTTGCGGTCGGCGTACCACTGCAACACCCGTTCATTTTGATGCTGCCCCCTATGTACAAGGGTAGCGTACGTAGAAGGCAGTGCCTGCATTGGCGCTAAGTTGCTAATCTTAGCGCCATCGCAGGAGGAAATGCAAGGCTGCACCACATTCTTGTAAATATGGTGCAGCCTTGCATTACAGAAGTGGCAGAGCGTGGCGTTAAGCCAAGGAGGCTAATGCCGCGCTCTGGCACTTCCTTGTACATAGCGATACCAAAGGGGATGATGGACGGAGCATTTGAACAAATCAAACACTCACCCCCAGTCAACTGATCTGGGTTTAATCCATCACCATTCTTTAGCTCACTCCACCACCCCAGTTCAAACATGGCTGTATGCAAATCAGTCTGACCCTGTGCCTCATGGGAACAGTTCAGCCCGAACTTCCAAGCCATGTCTTCCCTGGACCGGAAACAAGCATCCTGGGACTGGTTTCGTATTCATAATTCTCATCAGCCAGCCTATCTTGAATCCAGTGGTAGAGTGAGCAAGGGACCCATGTCTGGGCATACCCTGCCAACTCAGGGACCCCTTTGGTATCACTTCCTTGAACATATCCCTCGTAATGTTTTTACTGATGTTTTTCTTTATTATACTGAATCATCCAAGATAAAAATTGATGTATTCATTTCTCTCCCTCTCCTAGTGTGCTGTATATTGAAAGTTTTGAAAATATAAATAAAGGTATGAAAAAGAGTCTCACAAGTGCTAGAAAGAGGACTGCTGTGCCCCACTTCCTGTTGGTAGTAGTAGTAGTTTATTTATTATGCTAGATTAATTAAAACCATTGCATACAAAAAGGTAAAATGTCTTACAGTTTACGATAAAATCATTATAAAAATTCCCAACTTTTTATCAGCAGCGATAATTAGAATAACTTGTAGGATTTTACATCACGTTAAAAAAGTGTCCAAATTATTAAAACATTCTGCACGATGGCATTATTGACTGTAAATGATATTTCGACTGTGGCCGTCCTTATAAAGTTCAAATCGGATCTTGTAATGTGTAGTCGTTTGGCCGCTCCGACCGCTGCTTCCTTCTTTTTGCAGTTATGTCAAGGAATTTAATTAGCCAACAATTTAACTGGACCAACTCAGGGTTAAAGCACAGCATTACCGCTTGTCTGCACGATCTGACTCCATACTGTTTGAACACTGGCTTTAGCAGAGTGATTCTTATGTCTTTTAACATATTACAGGTACATATGACGTGAATTGGTTTAGCTAATTGCTAATCTTATCTCTTGCAGTTGTTATTTCTTGTTTAGACTAATTAAAACCCCCACTGCCTCGGACCTTAAATCTGATTATATTGTGGCCACTTTTATGGTGCTAACTCAGCCAATAACATGTTGGCAATCTGACATGTGAAAGGGCCTTTAAAGGATAACTGAACATTAGAAATATTCAAAGGGCTCATACCGGTCCAGTAAGTCCATGTCTTCTTGCGCCACACCATCACCCACCCCTGGTGTTTCAGACCACATCAGGTTGCATAATGGGACTTGCATTTTCACTGTCAACATTGTAACTATTGCCTTAAAAATATCAACAAGTGCTGATGGTTAAAGTGGCAGGACTGACTGAAGGCGATACAGCTCAGTGCTTAACACCATGCGTGCGGCGCATTTTCCCGCTGTGCGCTGACTTTTTTAAAAACCCGCGGCTCATGGCGAGCTCAGCCTGTCATGAGCGTACGAGAGGTGTAACTCATGACGAGCTGAGCTCGTCATGAGCGTCGAAGGGGTTAATGTGTGCAGGTGGTTGCAGGTTCCGGCCATCGGCACTCATTATTCTACACCATATGCTTGTCGCGACAGTCTGCACTACAGGTTGGTAGAAAGTGCAACAGCATCACAAGGGTTGACCTGGCTTCTGGGGAAATTTGCAGAAACAGAGGGGTGTGTGGGTGTTTTTGCGTTTGTGTGTGTGTCTGTCTTTGGGCTTGGGTGGGCCAGTCATGGGTGTAGCCAGAGTGAATGTGCTTCACAGTGAACAGTAGGGTAGTTAAGAAAGTCCAGGGGCACCAGGTAGATTACCCTGCCATCTGCCAATTAAAACGGCTGTTTTTGTGGTGGAGCTAAAATGCTACTGAGAGTGGGTGAAACTAAGGTGGGAGACCAGGCATAGTAGGTCAAGTATTGTGCTCTTATTGAGTAGAATCTTGACAATTGAAGAAAGGATGAGAATGCCTCAAGAGGGAGAATGCCTTGAATCGGCTATAGGTTTCTGGTAGTTGAACATCTCACACTGGTACTTCTGATGGGCAGCCCCACTGGCGGAGGTTGACAGAAGTGAGGTTAGGTGTCAACGCCCTCCTCATAAGATACATTTTGTGTTCTAGCATTTATTTTACAAATTGTGCAATATGTAATACTTGTCACGTGGTCACATATTCAAAGAGAAAAAATTATAGACAAAAATGAGCTTCACTTTTTTGTCAAAGTTTCTTGCTCGCAGGCTGAAGTCTCTCACAAAGTTTGACACATGTGCTTATATTTTTAATATGAAATTGAGAATTTATTGTAAATAGAAAGTAGCACAAAATATTGCTTTGAAACTATTCTTCGAAAAGGCCCCTTACTCCGCTAACTCATTTGAAATGTTTGGCTTCCTTGCTATGCATATATTTATTGTGGTAAATAAAAAAGCACTATGAAATATCACTTTCTCTACATTAATCAAAGAGTGTGTCTTTAGGGCTCACCAAAATGCTTTAGCTTGCTTGTAATACTCAAAATTATACTAGTTTTGTGAGAAATAGTGTGGGCATTTTGTGGTCCCGGTTAAATTATGAGACGGCTCGGAATTTGAAGGTTTGAAGAGCATTGAGTAGGCCATAACTGTTCACCCACTTCCACCACTGGGTAGTAATGAAAACTGAAGAATTATGCCTAACTATAACCCCAAAGATACTACTGGGGCAGCAAGTGCAGTATCACTTTTGAAAGAGCTACGTGTGTTCAAAACCCACCAAAGAGAGCTCGAAAAACGCATGACTCCTTCATAAATGAAACATCACAAAGTGAATAGTTTCTCAGACAGAAAATAACATTTTCAGAATCAATCGGGCTTATTTTACGAATCTCATATAAACCAAGTCTATGAGACTCAGGGGAACTGGAAACCACAAAGTTACACAAAGATCTTTGAAGCAGGCTGTAAAGACAACAGGAGGACAGGAGTGTTCAACCCTTTATCGACAGAAGAGGGTGTATGAGGCGGGGAGGCGGCCTTAGAGAGACGCTCCAATCCCAGCATGCACTCCAACGGTCGAATGACGCAGATAGAGAGCAACTGCCGTCCTCGTGGACAACTCAGGATTCCATGCACGAGGCCGCCTTCAAGATCATTCAGTAAATCAAATCATAACACTGCTCCCTTCGCACAAAAGAACAGTAGAGTATTTGCACTTCCCAATAAACAAAAAAAAGCATAAATGACAGACATCTTGCCGAACTTTGACACGTACGAAATAATGAGTATACAATAATGGGGTGAACATTGCTTCAATAATTTATGTGCTTTCCCGCAAGATCATGAGAACCACCATAACTCTTACTGTCAACCAGGACCGCGCTCCAGTACAACTGTTTATCACCCGTGACACACTGATGATGACACTCCCTCTCACACAAGCTTCTTTAGTCTTGTGTCACACAAGGCATAAACAAAGGTGCCTTGCCATACCTCTCATACTTTGCTATACTACCTTGTGATCTTCATGCCAGACCCATATGGCATAATTCTCACATCTTGCGCCTAGCAAACACCATTTCTCTGCTATTTCCACACACAGTTGACATTTCCCCACTCCCTATCACATATGCAAACAGGGGGACATATTTATAAACCCTTTGCACTGCTGGTGCGTCACTTTTTGCGACACTCCGGTGGTGCAAGAGCCTGTTCCATATTTTCCAGGCAGCACTAGGGCACTGTTTTTGGCTCAATGCTGCCTTGTAAATATCGTTTCCTTTAACACAGTTTTCAGTGTTAACCCCTTCTATGCTGATGACGGCCCCCAGCCGTCATGCATCACGGTGCTCGTGTGCTGATGACGGGTTGGGGCTGTCATGAACCCGCCCACTCTTCAGAAGTGCCACACAGGCGCAGAATCGTGCCCGCGCCCAAGGGGTTAACGGGGAGTGCAATGGGTGTTGTTGGGCACATTCCCAGCAACACCCATGGCTTTTGACACTGCCCCAGATTTACGACAACTCTTACCTCTGAATTATCGCCAAAAACATACACCTCCCCAGGGGAGGTGTAAGGGAGACACAACGAGGAGAAATAGCCTTATTTCTCCTCATTTTTCCTTTTTCTATGTGTGCTGCATTTTGTAGCACACATAGAAAGGGGAAAAAGCCTCTTGTGTTTGTTTTTGGGCTGGAAGGTTTCCCTTCCTGCTCAAAAACAATCATCTCCACAAAGCAGGCACCCTTGCACCATGGTGCAAAGGTGTCTGCGTTGGAGCACGACAGCCCATTGTGAGCCAGCACAGGGGAAAAGGACAGGAATGCACTGCATCTGATAGCTACAGCACATTCCGACCCTTTTCTTTTTCTGTAGGGCAGTGCAGCAAAAAGGCTTGCGGTGCTGCCCTATGACAAAACCTCATAAATGAGTGCCATGACTCTTAACAATCTTCAACTCTTTGCAGGGCCTGAAATAGGCTGAATCACCTTTAGTTTGAGTTTCTCAATCTTACCCAGTCCTCGCGTTTTAAACTTACAGAAACAACCTTATGCTTATCATCATTGCACTTCATCTATCTCACCTTAACTCTTAGACATCCTTTTGCCCACCATGTCTCAATTCTTTTCCACTCACAGCATCAGATCTGTCCAAACATGCTTATATATAGCAAGAACCCATTGAGGACCCCAAACACTTGATGCCTGAAGACCTCTAAGCAACAAATGGGTTTTAGAATGTAGTATAGTCTTATAAGCACAAGTTAGATATTTTAAAGCATCAAAAACAATGAATGTCAAGCCGACGGCCACTACATGCAACCTTTGATGACAAGATTAGCTCTTTCCACCAAGCTCTTGACTTGAGGATGATTCAAAGCAGTCCTCTTAGGTTCAATCCGATCCACCTTGAGGATGCTGGTCATTTTATGTGACATAAACTGTACTCTGTTGACAGATGGGATGCCTTTGTGGAAACCAATGTCCTTCAAAAAATCTCACAACCTATTGTGGAGTGGCATACCGAACAAACAGCCACTCAAACCATTTTGGGAAATAATCAGTCAGCACCCCAAGATACCCAACTCAGGTTCAAATCACTGAAAAGGGCCCATGAAATCAATACTGTTGTGTGCCTCTGCACAACCGGTGGAACTATAGGCTGAAGAGGAGCCCGATGTGTACACATGGACTTGACAGCCCCACAAAACTCCATAAAACCCTGCCGCAGGAGGTCAATGTCATCCGTGCCCAACCACCAAAATAACATTCTCTGCTTTTTTTGACTCCTTCAATGTGACTGGCATAAGCAACGACAAGCAACTATTGACTAAGCATTGGCAGAGGGATTCATTTATAATTTCTATACAAAACTGTCCTCCTCTGAAAGCTCATCTTTCACCTTTCAAAAGCAATGTATTTTCTTTGACAATGTCTTATTTTAGGCCAACCTATCGCATATACTTCATGAGGTAAAAAAATCGATCATCCCACATTGAGCTCACCCATTCTTCTTCATTAATACACATCTGTACATTCTTTTATATCCAAACTAGCTATGATGCATCTTCCTGTAATTTCACTTCAGTCTCAATAGGCAACCATGACAGACAATCTGGGAGTGCATTCTTCCTGCTGACAATGAGACAATTGTGACACTGATAATTCATTGATGCGTGCATCTAAAGATATCAAGCAAGCTGAACAATTTCCTCTTTTTTCACCCTATAAAATGTATGCAAGCGGGTTTGTTCTGCCTGGATCATGAATTTATTACTCCATACGAACTGTTTGAAATTTCCAAAGCCCAAGTCCAAAGCAGTGCCACCTTTTCCCTCACTGAGTAATGGTGCTCTGTCGTTTTTAAAGTTCTTAATAGTAGTGCTACATTCCTCTTGATCACTAAACTAATTTAACACTGCACAATGCCATTCTCCTAGCGACTACTGTGATAATACTCCTCAAACTGGAATCAAAACACTTGAAGGCTTTAACTGAGTTGACTTATTGATGGCGTTAAAACACCTTTGACATGACACATCCCCTAATATTGGTGTGGTTTTCTTTACCAACCTTTTGAAATGTTCGATTTTATCAACAAAATTATTTACAAACTTGGAATAATAGTCAAATAATCTCATGAGCTGTTCTTTGTCAATTGAATAGGGTGCATGGAATAGGGCCTGAAATAGGTTGGGTAAGACCCCCTTCTCATGTAATAACATGATATAAATACTCAGTCTCTCTTTTACAAAAACTGCATTTACCTATTTGCAAGGTCAAACCCTCTCACTTAACAAAGAAACAAAGACTGAGCTCTCTCTAACTCTTTCTCATGCTCTCAGGCATTCTCACCAAACACAAGGATATAATCTTGGAAGGATATTATGCCTTTGCCAGCTTGGGTCTTTCAAACAAAGACAGAGCTGAATTAAGGCTAAAGTGCATTATTTTAAACCTGAAGGCATTCTGTAACATAATAACAGAAGTCAGCTAGTTAGAATTGTTCTGTAGCTCAATTCAGTGAAAGATATTCCTTTAATCGAGACCATGGGCTAGGATTGCAAAAAATGAGAACTACCAAACCGATGTCATCCTGCTGTACTGGACGAAATAATGAAAACAGGATAGGTCTCAATTCACCACAAATTCTCTTTTTTACTCTGTCATGTAGATAAAAGATCCCAATATTTGTTGAGAATTTTATATACCTGTTGACTTGTCGTGGGTTGTTATAAACAATAATCAGCTGTCTCTTTACTACTTTTCAGCATTGGTACGGCTCTCTCTCTCTAGGAATTGCTTTTCCTTTCTCTTTGGTCTTTTTCAAACTGTTAGGGTTATAACTTCTCTGGATCATATGATTCATTATTATACATTTAGAACCTCAACACATTTTCTCTGAATACAGACCATTTCCCCAAAGGGGATCACTTTTATGACATGTGCTTGGCAGGCACTGACTGTCTGTAAAATACACTGTTACATGCTGTTGTCTAATCTGAGCTATAAAGTAACACATCTTTAAAAAAAAAAGCCATGCAGGTTTTGTGAAAGGACATAATTATAGTAACATTGTAACTATTGATGTCCAGGTAGCCCATTTAAAACCCTAAGAAATGGATATGTTCTACCCATTCCAAGGTTTCTCTGGACCAGGCTTGCCACTCCCCCCTTCTCAAACCAACCCATAAACAGGTTGGCGTAAAATGGAGCAAACCATTCTTTTGCTGTCTCTGCAAACTCAATAAGTAAAAAGGTTTTTAAGTGGTCTGCCTCCCACTCAAAGATGGCTGACAGCCATTATGTGCAACACATCTTTCCCGCCTACGGTATACAGAAGTTGGAGAGCGGGTCAGTTTTAATAGCTGGGTCTGGTGGCTCAGTGGACTAATGGATCCACTGCAGCAACTTGTGTTTGACCTCATGGTCACAGGTTCCAGTCCCGATAGATCCACTCAGCCTCTCATCCATCTGAGTTTGATAAAATGAGTACCATTGAGGTGGGTACCAATAAATTTCTGTTATTTAGCAGCAATTGACCCTGACGGGGTAAACGTGTTCTTTGCAAATACACATGTTTTGCTAATATTCCATACTGTAATGAGAAATCTCTTTGGGATTTATGTGAATATATTCCTAGAACTCTTTCTATTTTTTAGAGAGTGATGTAAGCGTAGTTTTATGGTATACAGGTGCTGTACACTGCAATATGTTGATTGAGATATATTCTATATTGCATTTCTTTATTTATAGGGGACTACTGACTTAATGAAGAAATATTCCGTTCATTTGGATTGAAAGAAAACAAGGCATACTCAAATATACAGAGGAGCTAAGTTTGGTATGGAAGGAGCACAGGATATTTTAGCATGGACATTTATACCATTACAATGAAAAATGATTGTTTCTTTACAGAAATATTTGAAACACTGAATGACATACACTAATAAGGGGTAGGAATATGGGTTGATTGCCTTTTTATAGTGATTTTTTAATGTCATTTTTTGAAATATGTGTGAAGTATGGGTATCTGGTTGTGATGACAAGTCCTCTTTATTTTACATTATTTTATTGAGATTTTTATAAAGCAAACTGTACACTTACAGTACAGAGGGAAGAAATAAAGGCATCACATATTGGAGTATGATAAACGACAATAGTTACATAATGAATTTCAAAGGAGATTTGGTATTAAGGAGGCATGAAGTTATGGCAAATCATGGTATCTTTGGAGCATAGAACTGTGTTACACCAAAAGTACTAGAGGTAATTAAAGGAACTATAGAGTTTTAGTTGGTAGTTTGTGATGTGGGATACCCCAAGGTAGTATTGTGGCTTGGGAGGGGAGAGTGAGAAGAGAAACAAGATAGAGGAGAGAAGTAGCCATATAGAGAGGAATGGTTGTAGGAAGCGGAGGTGGTAGAAGAGTAGGCGGTAGAGGGTGGGGGTGGGTGATGGGGTGAATATGGGTGGGGAGGAGGTTGATGAGGGGATTGGAGAAGTGAAGAGAAAGGACAGGAAAAGACTGGATGACACGTCTTTAACTTAATTGATAACGTTTATTACAGAATTATGATAGCATAGGTTGTGACATCAGATAGGTCCCTCAAAATAAAAAATTATACATTGGTGATACAAATAATAAATACATGTGTTTTTTTTCCATTGTATTGGCAGATGAAACGGAGATTTGGGCCAAGTTGTTGTACAAAGGTTAGAATCTATATATAAAATGTGTATGGTGCATGTTTATCTTTCCTGTTTTAGGGACAGATGACAATGCAGTTGTTTGCCCCTTGGCAATTTGACTGAATACGGATATGGCTCTTTTTGATTATGTAGTTTGTATGGATTTTCTTCTTATATTTGGACTACACAAATGTATTATGCAACACATTTGGAATAATTTATTTGTTTTTTGAGTGTGAAGCCTATCTGAAATGTGGTTAATGGAGTGTCATGGCTGCCACTGCTCTTGGGCCAAAGAGGGGTGCAGCACAGAGCACAGACTAGCTTGTTGGTGTGGAAAAGGCCGCTTTATTGAAAACAGGTGCACCTTACATCAACATTCCTTGGCCTGTGCTGCACAAAACTAAACCTCACTAAATATTATCCTCCTACCTTACACCCTCCCCTCCCCTAAAATTGTTCCCCCTGCAAAACATTTATAAACCCCCAAAACTTGCAACTTCTTAACCTTTCTTCACCTAGCTATCTATGTACACTTCCTATGCTCTTTCCCCTTCCTACGTGCTCCCAAAGTGACCTTCCCATCCAATAAACTGTAACTGTAAACCGCTGTACCAACTATACTGAGAAAAAAGCCCCCCATAAAACATTGTTAGCCACAACAGCACCTGTTTCAAGTGACAACAAAAGTACATGTTTCCCCCGATGCACTTGTTCCCAACGAAACTACACAAATTTGCTCATAAAACTAAAGCTGTCTCCCCCCCAACCCCCCCCCCCCCAGGACTTCCAGAAAAAACAAGCATTTACAATGCAATGGTTTCGCCTTTGGAAAAGTTAGAGCTATTGGCATTGTAAATGACAAAATGTGTATTTATGTGTTGGTTTTGAAAACAGATAAATAAATGGCATTGTCATTTACATTGCCATTAGCTGAATCTCTGCAGTCACTCTGCCGTCACTCTGCACTCCCTAGTCACTCTGCACTCCCTAGCACTCCCTAGCATTCTGCAGTCACTCTGCACTCCCTAGTCACTCTGCATTCCCTAGCACTCTGCAGTCACTCTGCACTCCCTAGCATATTGCAGTCTCTGCCTCTCCTTCCGCCCGAGTCCCAGTGCCCAAGCAGGTTTGTGCACTCTTATGCAAGTCAATCTAAGGCAGGGTTCCCACGTGACGTCACCGATCATGTCAACTGCAAACACTGAGTTTGGAGGCACAAAGTTACACAACGATGCAATCTCACGAGTGGCTCTGTGCTTCAGCTGGCCTCCAATGTTACAATAAGACACATTCTGGGAGTTGTAGTCCTCGTTTAACATCAAATGATCTACAGTAATTAAAACACTCCAAAACAATCATTTCTAAAAGAAAACTCCAGGACTGGAAAATAAAGGGCTTGTGATATGGGGTCATATGGTAACGTTAGCCAGGGATCAAAAGTCTCACCAAGTCTGCCCCTTTTCTGCCTACCCTCCACACACAGAACACAACATGGGCTCCAGCGTCATCACCGTGTTCTCTCAACTATTGCCCTCTCATTGGACCACCTTCCTTCAAGAGCTGTTCAAATCTGTAAAGTGTTTCTTTCCTGTTTTTTCCGAACCTTTGCAAATGCCTAGAAGATTGAAAAAAAATGACGATAAAAATCAGGAAAAGGTAGGTTTTAATGAAGCAAATATAAACTAAAAATAGCTTTTGGTAAGGATTTTTTGCTAAAACTGTTTAAGTTAATTCTGCAAATCTTTGTTTCATGAGTTTTTGACCGCAGTTCATATTTTGACACGTTTTCAAAACTTCACAACATTCAAAGTGTGAAGTATGACAACATTTGAAGAAGTCTGTAGGGGGAGTGGGTTACATTTCGCCCACTCTTACTTAATACTGTTTGGAATTTGCATTGTGCAACTGACAAGGGCGTCTTGGCGCTATGAAATATAATGGGCCTATATAGGAGGCGAGGTGGCAACACAACCTGCCAGCGCTACAGTGGGAGAGACAGGCTTTGGCGGCTCCCTACACTTTATCGGATTGCATTCACCTCTCATACGATATGGAAGGAAATTTCAGGATATTGCGACTTGAACCCAAAAGCAATATCCTGCTGGAAAAAATATACCTGCCGGAATTTTTGATTCATGAATTTAGGGTAATCGATGGGGCCAACTTTACAACACAAAGCTGGGGCCAGAATGGTGAGGGCTCTATGAACTATGCCTAAGTGGCATGTAAACTTATTTTCTTGTGCAAAGGAAATTACAGGAGTGACAATGTATTTATTTTAGAGTTTTATGAAGAGCTGGGAGTGACCTTCTTTACTCCTGAGTGAGGTAAAAACATAGCAGAATCGGCGGCGTGAGCCGGCCGGTCCCATCAGAAAGGTTGGGTGCCCGCAGCTGATGGTCTGTGATCACAACCCCGAGAGTCCGAAAGTTAATTTAACAAGTCGCTGAGCCGCTGTATGTTGATAGGCGCTTCCGGCTGCAGGCTGCCCACCACCGTTTGCGGACTCCCGGCCATATCTGGGGGGCTCCTGCTGGGTCTCGTCTCGCAGTCTGCAGCCGAAGCGCGGCGTTGGGGCAAGAGAGAGGCTCCGAAACGATCCTTTATATGTATGTTTATTTGTAGCCCTAAAGAAGGTCGAATAGAAAGAAATATCTTGGCTGCAGAAAAGTAAAGTTTTTCAAGCTACAAGCAAGTTCGATTATAAATGAATCAAAAATAAAGACATTTTCACACATCCACGTCAGGTCAACTAGTTGTTTGTTTCATCAGTGTTCAAATCATTTGATCTCACCATAATATTCTTGGGTTTATCTTTTTGATTTACATATTGTGAACTCGTGTTTTTTGAGAATGCTGGGTCATATTTCACAATAGATAGTGGAGAGCAACCTTTGGCGGTCTGCTAGTAAGGATCACGGCGGCTGATACCTGGTTAATTTGTGCACCTCGAGTAAAATACTGCAATATTTGGAATGTAACTGGGAATAGTGATATGTAAAACATTAGTAGAAATCATTCGTAACTTTTTTGAGCAGAGCAATTAAAAGCATTTGTCCACACAACTCAGCATATTTGAATTCCATCTACAACTGAGAGGCTCATTACTTGTCAATGAGAAGTTATAGTTGGCCTCCATAACACAACACTTCGAAAAGCAGACGGATGTATGTCGTTACAACGCATACTTTTACTCCGCGTACCATTACAACGCGGTATTTACAACGCATACCGCTACAACGCATAGCGCTTTGGGGTGCTGGATAGTGGTAAGTATAATTTACTATTCTAACTCCAGTCCCCGTGGACCCTAGGGAAGGTGTTGGATAGTAAATTAAACTTACCTCTTATCCTAGAGCGCCCCCCAGCGCAATGCGTTGTAACGGTATGCGTTGTAATGCCTGCGTTGTAGTGGTAGTGCGGAGTAAAAAATGCGTTGTAACAGGTGCATACCTCTAAATTTTATTGAAATTTTACAGAGATCCAAAAAGAATCCAAAGAAACAGTTCATTAGATATATTTTTGTTATTGTGAAACTGTTTAGTAACTTTTTAATATGCACAATGTAGGTGTTGTTTTAAACATTAGATATGTAGGTTGACCGTCCTAGAACATTGAACTACAGATTTACGGAAGTATCAAACTCAAGATACATCCCTGTCCTCCTCCGTCCGAGCTAGTCTAAGCTAGAAGTGACAGGGAGAGGTGTGGCGCAGAGGCCAGAGAGGCTGACTCAGGAGCGCGGGACTCACGGTTCGACCCCCGGCTCAGCTCAGCATCATGTCACTCTGGGAAACAGAAAACTTAATATCTCCGACGACCCCCAGAGCCTTGAACTCTTAAGGAGTGCCCTTTACAAATATATTTTTTATTTATTTATTTGGAGTGTAAAGGACAGTTGACAATTAGGTTTTCTGTTTATGAAATAAATAAAATATCAGAGTACAAGAAACAAATGACTTATTGGAAGAGAATGTTAAATTTACAGTTGATCAGCTTAATAAAAGCTTCTTAATGTATTTCCTATTTCTCAGTTGGCTGTCTTATTTTGAATCATTTTTCAATACGTAAATTGTCCCTCCTAGGTTTGTAATTTTATTTATATTTTAAAAATATTTGCATAGATTTAATGAAACATATCTTTAGTATTTGCTACAGGACGCTGGACTATATGTTATGCACGCCCTGTGACAGGCAAGAGGCAGAGAACCAAGATAGCCTCAGGTACAGCTAACGGGCATTCAGCTGCAGTGCCAGGGATGAAACAGCTGGATTGTGGTGGGGAGGGGTCAGGGGGGGTGCATAATATTAGATGAATTGCCGTGCCGCCCTATACTCTTACCCCTTCAGCCTCTCAAGTCCATATTGGTAGGAGGTGAATGCAAATTACTTTTTAACATGTGGTGAGCGCAGTGTGACCTTGTGCAACTGAGCTGTACGAAAACCCCTGAATATTGCTATAAGCAAGAGAGGCAGCAAGACCACCACGTCTTTACTCTGTCCACGCAAATCCTGTCAGGAGGTGCACAGGAGATATACTTGAAGACAAGCAGTACTCAGAGTGTGCTCGGCCAGCGCACACCCACTTGAACTGCAAGCTTGCAAACGGTAGGAACAATGGCCCAATCAACACCCGGCACTGCCCCCGCCTGGTAAAGGTCACAAGGAGGCACATGAGACATGGTCAGAAAAGCAAGATTCACTCCACGTCTCCCTGACCAAACATGGCTCAGCGCAAAGAAACCGGAGCCAACCCGAGACTACTGCGCATGCGTTCCTGTAATACCCAGAGCTGTCCAAGTACCCGCGGTCTCCAGGAAACCGGGCTGGTCGAGCCGATCTACATCCGAGGATATATTCGCCTTTTTGACTCCAGCGATGAACAAGGCACCGTAAGGACAAATCATAGAACCAAGGCATGCTAGTGGGAGAGGACACACGGACAGTGGGAGGGGGGCGGGTTAACAGGCACAATGACAGCAGGAGGGGGGGGGGAAAGGAACGGACAGCGGGAGGGGGGCGGGAAAGGCACGGACAGCGGGAGGGGGGAGGGAACGGCAAACGGCAAGAAAGGCACTCACCTGGACTTCCTCCGACGGCGGTCGGCCACGGAATGACCAAATGAAACCTCAACGAGTGAATAAATAAACCCCGCCCACCGCCGCACTGACGTAGGCAAAAGGGAAAAATTCTATGGAACGCCCACGAGTTGCCTCGCAGAATGACGGAGCTAGCCAATGGAAGACAGAGGCGGGACTGAGGCCACACTGTTTCTAACATTAGATTCGCCTGCACCGAAAAGCTGCGCAGTGCGCAGCTTTCGATGAGGCGAAACCTAAAAAGGGAGGGCGGGACAAAAAGCTCCCACAGTAACACCCTCCCAGCCGGCTGTCGTGTCACTACCAGCGAAATGGTGGCAGTGACCTAAGATGGCCGGCTAAATACAGCACCAGGCCAACGCCAGCCCAACCCTAGCCCAAGGAGCCCAAACGTACCCAGGGTAGCCCAACAAGCCCAACTGGGCTCTGGCTGCTCCCTGGCCCAAAATCCCCTGGAAGGGGCAGGCCTCTTTGAACGACTTTGAGTGCAGAATTATATATCATAGCTGTTCTAATTTGTTTTGTTTGTAATTCAGATTTTTCCCTGACCCACTCTAAACCCTAGGTGGGAGGCCTATTAAAAAGACCTAAGACCCTCTCCCATGTTGGTGGCATGCTTCATCGTTTCCTGGACGAGGGGCAGACCCAGTAGATTCAGGCCCAATATTAACGTATGCCACCCAGGTGGGTGAAAGTCTTGCGTCTTTTTAATATGCAAACCATATAGGTGTTTATATGGGTTTGTGCTGCCTAACCTCACATTTGCAATTATCCAGGCATCTTTAAGACAATTGTATATTGCTTTCTTATCACATATTTGAAAAGATATACAATACACCATTATTCCCTCTCTCTCCTTTTAGCCCTTTTCTGTCCTATTTTGAATAGTCAAGATATACATCAGTTTACTGTTTATTCCACGATCAACCATGTGGACTAGATTATCCCTATTTCCCATGATACCATCATAAACGTTAGTCTTTTCCTCCGGGTTCCTACACACCTGGGCAAAATGCACTTTTTATCTACACGTGTGTGATTTACCTTCTGCAGGGCAAGTGTTTGGATTCCTTGACCCGAGCACGTAACCACTCTTGCCACACGCTCTGTCTGTCTTATGCAAACGTCTATTGATACAACTATTTTCAACCTCTTTCCCTGGAAATCCTTGATTTTAAACGTATCATTAACTGTATTGACTGAAACATCCATAGCCATATTGACTCACTTAATTTGATTCAGTACCTTGATGTCGCCATAGATTGTTCAGTTCCTTCGTTAATGTCAATTGTTCCTTCTAATGAGGGATTCTTGCATGCTAACCAGTGCTCCTGCACCCTCCTTTTGTATCAATGGCAGACAGCGCAGCCCCTGGTCACTTGGTCAATGAAACTCTCATGCTCCTAACTAGCAGCTAAGATCCGCAAAGCTGCCACGATTGGGCAGCGGTATGAAGCGCCCCGTGGTCACAAAGTATTTGTGCTCTGTACATTTTACAAGTCTTCCTTTCTCTGATGTACATGTGTCGCAAGGCTCTTGCATTGCACAAATATTTTAGTTTGCGGGCATTGCAGATCCATTTCAGATCTCAAAACACTCTAAACTGTGTGACCAACTGACGATTCCTTTTACTGGTGGGCGCATCACAAAATTTTAATTTCACACAAATTGTTTAAAAGCGTGCGCACCGCAGACCCAAGGGCGCCCAGAACTGCGGGACCCATCTGCATTGTGTGTGTGTGTGCTCCGTAGATTCATTTTTTTTCCCTTAGCGCCACGACTCCTCGAGCTAAACGTCTGCATCTGGTACTGACTCCTAGCAACCGCTGCAGCTCATAAATAGGCATTTGCTCCACCCCGCAAAGATTTAGTCGATGGTCCGCCTCTCTTCAGTCACAGGTTCACCTCTCTCCTGTTAGCCATCCAGCGCGTCCTCTTTCAGGCTGTGAACACAAGGCGCTACTGACACACTCCACATGTGAGTGACAGGAGCAAAGCTGCTAACTGTCTGCTACTCCACTGTGTGAGTAATGCCACAAGCGAGTCATCAATTTTGTAAATACGAAGGGCCGGCACCTAGTGGCAGATTTATGACGGACTTGCGCCACGTTTACGCCGCCGTTGCGTGACGCAACGGCGCGGAAACGCGGCGCATCCCTTCGACCTATTTACAACGTGACGCATCTAGGCAGATGCGGCACATTGTAAAGCCCTGCGCCACATGAAACCTGTGTCAGTCTGTCGCCGGGTGGGCGTTCCCTCGTAGGAAAGCCCCGTAGAACTGACGCAGTGAAATCTACAAGATTTCACTGAGTCAGTTTTACGAGGCTGCTGCGTCAAATCCTTATGCCTGCTTGAAGCAGGCGTAAGGAGTGACGCACCACGTTATGTATGGATGGCCTCTGTACATTGCAGGAGTTACGTCGCACTTGCGACCCTACTCCAGCAATGCGCCGCCCGTACACCACAAGATGCGTCACGCATCTGCCCTTCCTTGCACCATGGTGCACCGCATTGTAAATGCGGCGCATCTGTGGTGCTGCAAGGAGGGAATTGCGTGACGCATCAGTTCTGGCGCATCCCTGCTGATGTGCAGAGATGCGCCAGAACTCATAAATCTGCCCCCTAGTGTCTGTCCTTTGACAGGAAAGGGGGTATGAATAGGCCTGGGTGGAACTCGTGGAGTTTTACTCCAGGGAATCTCATTGAGTTACCCGAAAACTCTGAGGGACAGATTTATGATGCCCTTGCGCCTCTTTGCGCCACAATTGCGTCACTTTATTTGATGCAACGGCGGCGCAAACAATGCGCCCTATTTACAATGTGACGCATCTAGGAGATGCGTCACATTGTAAAGCCCTGCGCCATAAGGAGGCGTTCCTGCGCAGGGGGGGCGTTCCTGCGCAGGAACGCCTCCTGAAAGTGGCTGAGTGAAATCTATGAGATTTCACTCAGTCACTTTCAGGCCAATGCTGCGTCAAAACCCTGCGCCTCCTTGAAGCAGGCGTAGGTCTTGACGCAGCATTGTGAAGATGGGGCACCCCCGAGCCTTGCTGGAGCTGCGTCGCGCTTGCGACGCAACTCCAGCAATGCACCACATTTCCGGCACAGATGAGTCACGCATCTGTGCCGTTTTAGCACCATGGTGCGCCGCATTGTAAATGCGGTGCACAATGGGTGGCGTAGCTGTGGCGCACTGTGGCGCACATTAACTGGCGCATCCCAGGGGATGCACCAGTTAACATAAATCTGCCCCTGAGATTCTATGGAATTCTGCAAAGATGCGGAAGTAAGCACATCGTGCTGCTCACACTGTGATTTAGCGCCATGAGCTAGGCCGAAGTTGAAAAATTGGTGCGAACGGCACCCCGCAGTGTGTCGGAGTGGCGGCTTCTCAAGCTGTTTCTGCTGACTCTCATGTAGATTTTCAACTTGAGTGGCAGCTTTCTGACCGCGAATGGTCGTGACTGGCCGCGTTGTTGGATAAAATCTCCCTGGGTGTCCTCCTAGAAATGAAAATTGCACTAGGGGATATCAGTGCTCGCTCGCTTGCCATGTTACTGTTTTTGAGCCGCACATGTGGGAAAAACACTGCAATGGGGTGGTCAGTAAAATATGGCAAATTCCATCAATTCTGCTGGCAGAGTGTAATATATTGCCCACCGCTAGCTATAAAGCAGAGCAGCAGCCTCAGAGAGCTGTTCCACCAACTACCCACTTCAACTCTCTACGATCACCTTTATGCACACCACAAAGTCTGCGTGGCATATTTACAAGCCCCTATAGCCACAGGAATGTCACTTTTTATGACATTTCTGTGGTGATAAACCCTTTGCCTTTTTACAAGCCAGCGTTAAGCCACGTTAAGTGGCTTAACTCCGCCTTGTAAATAAGGCCCCCTTTTATACCACACTTCTGCACCAACACCCATTGATTTTGACGCTGTCCTCTATTTACAAGACTGGCGTAAAGAGGAGGCAGCGCTAAAATTAAGACCAGAGAAAACCTGGTCTTAACATGGCGAAAAGAGGAGAAATGCTTCATTTCTCCTCATGTTTGCTGTTTTTATGTGTGCTTCATTGTGCAGCACACATAGAATCAGAAAATCGCCATGAATGATTGTTAATGTGCAGTAAGATGTCCCTACCTTCACATAAATAATAATTTTAAAAATGACGATTTGCAATTCCTATGTGTGCTGCACAAAGCAGCGCACGTAGAAGATACAATTTGCCATACTGCATTGTTTATGTGCAGGAAGGGACACCATCTAGCACATAACCAATCAATCCCCTACAATGTAGGCACCCTTGCACAATGGTGCAAGGGTGCCTGCATTGGCGCTGGGAGACTAGATTTAGCGCCAGCACTAGGAGAAGTGAAGGGGTGCACTGCATTTTTGTGAGTTCAGCTCTTCCCTGCATTTTCAGAATGGCAAACTGTGGTGTTAGCAATGTTTGCTAAACACCACAGTTCGCCACTACCTTGTAAATATCCCCCTGTATCCTTGAGGCCTCTCCACGAAACTGTAACGTTGACTTTTTATCAGCATCAAAACATCCTCCTATGCAGAGAGACATCATAACCCAAGGCACAGTGGATTCTGAGGTTGAAGAATTTAAGTCCATGTGGCAAGAACAGATGAAGCAATGTTTATTGTTAAAAAAAAATATTTCAGCTAACAAGTCAATTTAAAGTATGGATAAATAACCGAAAACAAGAATATAGGCAAAATAAACTGGGCACAAAAGAGACACAATGAAGCCAAGATTTGATGTTTCTAGAGAGTTTTGCTGATTTAAATGGTGGGTTGTGAAATTGCAACATTTTTCTCTTCTGAACTTTCTGGAATTATTGCGAGCACTGTGATGACTTTCTGTGTTACGTTAAAATCAAATCTTTCACACCATTTGTAAGCTATGAAAAAAATGCCAACATTTTCCCAGTTTCAAAGACATTAAGAAAACTATTTTGAGTAAACCTGGGTATAATAATCACACTCCACAATTTGCACGTAGCACAGTAGCAGCTAAATCAACAGCATCCTCAAATGTTTTGCTAAAGCAAAATTACATGCTAAACAGCATGTAACCAATTCACAAAAGTGAACTTTTTCAATGAAACATTAGGCAATGAGAGAGGTGATTTTGGGGTCCCCCCCTAACCTAGGGGGAGGACCAAGCAGATGCCTTCAACACAAAGAGCATAAACAAAAGCACATCTTGTTGAACTTCGGTCGAGGTCCCAGCCTCTTAGGACCATCCCAAGCACAGTTATTGGCAAAAAAACAATCCCAACCAAAGGCCCTGCAAAGCATTATGGGACAAGATTAGCAGTGGGCAGTGAATATTATAGTATCCAATATCAAAATAATACTACAAAGAGCTGCAGTTCAACTAGTTGTTACTAGATGTCCCTCACAAATCAAATGCAAAGCATTGAAATTATTCTTACATCAAGCTGCAGTTCCACTAGTCGTTACTAGATGTCCCTCACGAGTCAAATACAAAAGCATTGAAACCCTTTCATCGAGCATTTGCATTTGACATGTGAGGCATATCAAGTAACGACTAGTTAAACTACAGCTCTTTGTAGAATTCTTTTGATATTGGATAATATAATATTCACTGCCCACTGCTAATCTCATCCCATAATGCTTTGCAGGGCCTTTTGTTGGGATTGTTTTTTTGCCAATAACTGTGCTTGGGGTGGTCATAAGACGGTAGGACTGCCACCAAATCATTCAACAAGATGTGCTTTTTGTTTTCAAGGCATCTGCTTGGTTCTCTCCCTAGGTTAGGGAGGATCCCAAAATCATCACCTCTCTCTGCTTGCTAATTTTTCAGTTTCACTTTTGTATAAGTACTATATGCTCTTTAGTATATAAAGATAGAGATGCTTATTTTATAATAACTGGCCCTGTGCGAGATGCCATTTGCAATTATTTCACAGTGCAGACAAGTACACAGTGCCATCAGCTACTCTACATAGTTCTAAGTATACTACGTGCAGCTACGTGTTGTGCTGATACGCAATGCCCGGGATCAATTTTGAGTGAACTCACTAGCGAACAGCACATGTGCTGTTTTTTGGGATACCTGGATTCAGAGCTGGCTGTAAAGTTCCAGTCCTGACTGAATATTCAACAATGTGTGTGATGTGCTGCAGAATACATGATACGTGTGGCTACTACAGCCACGAGGACAAGTTAAATGTAGTGGTTCGGTGAAGAGAAACTGATATAAACAGTACAAACCAGAGATTGTGTCAACTCCAAGCAAGCCAGCGATGAGGTCTCATCCGATTAGGCTGTTCTTTGTGTAATCCATATCTGTTATGATACATCTATATGACTGTGCCCATTTCTGATGGCCAGTGAGCACTAAGCCCGGTTCACTGGGAGTGCAGAAATATTGGGCCACATGTATCAACATTTGTAATAGCAATTACCTGATTGCGATTATCTGAAAATCGTAATTAGGTAATCGCTATTACAAATGTATGAAAATCCAAGAGTTTCATATATAGCGATTCATAGGGGGTTGCATATTGACCTATCTTATTAATATTAATGTGGTCACAGGATGGTGGACTGCTGGGGTCAGCAGACCACCATGTCTGTGATTGCTTTCAAATAAAGCAATTTTTTTTAAAAACGCAAACTGTTTTCCTTGTAGGAAAACGGGTTGGTTTAGTAAAAAAAACAAATAGCTCACTTTTCATATTTTAGGAGCAGGCAGTGGCCCATGGTACCTGCGCCTGCTCTTAAAAAAGTTTTTTGCATACATTCACAAAGGGGAAGGGGTCCCTTGAGGACCCTATCCCGTTTGCGAATGGTTTTCCACCAACTTAATGTTGATGGTAAGATGCTTATGTTTTGCAACCGCATTCACTGTCACAAAACATTTACACATACCGTTACAATTGGGTATTTGGAAGAGACACCCTAAACAAGCCCCTTCCATATACCAAATCGCAAACCCATATTGCAATTTAGTAATCGGTTGCGGAATTGCAAAATAGGGTTTGATAAAAGTGAAAAGCATTTTTTTTATTTGCTAACAGGCCAATTGGCCCATTTGCGAACGCAAAAAATGCTTGATATATATGGCCCTAAATGAAAAGTTCGCTAGACTGAATCTGTTGTTTTGTCTCCAGTTGAGGGGCCTGTCTCCGGAATACTGTATTCTGCTTTCGTTACTATGTCTGAATTATTGTAACAAGTCATGGAGGCAGTAACAGGGGTGTTATGGTCAGTTGGGGAAGTTACATTTGAAATAATATGTTTACTTCTGAAAACCACATCTGGAGTTCAGTTATTCTCCGCACCACATTTTGAACATATGTTTTGTTCCAAAGAACACATCTGGAGTACTGAATTCATTTCTAGCCTCCACAGCTGGGATACTATGCTCTGGAGGTATTGGCTGGGGTATTGTGTTCTGTTTAGGAGACGTCATCTGGAGTACTGTATTCGGTTCTGGAATCTGCATCTGGAATATCTTGATATGGAAGCAATATCTGGAGTTTTGCATTTAGTCTGGAAACCACATCTGGAGTATACTGATCTGGCGGCCACGTCTGGAGTATCCCATTCAGCTCTGGAAAGCACTTCTGGAATATTGTGCTCTCCTCTGGAGGCCGCGCTTGGCATATTGCAGGATTGCCTCTACAGCCCCTTCTGAAGCACTCTGCCAAGTTCCCTGATGGCATCTCTGTATCGGATCCAGTTCTAGTCGTCTCATCTGAGGAATGCTGACCGGTTCTAGAACCACATCTGCAGAAGAGCAAAGATCAATTAGAGATTGGCCATAGATTTTTCGAGTGCTGCATCTTGAGCAGCATATAGGGAGATGGTGGAGGCTGAGTGGTGGTGGGATACGGAAGAAGAAGTACATGATGGTAAGAACAGAATGGAGGAGCAGAAGTAAGTTCATAGGGATCTGAGGCAGTAGCAGAGGAATGACTGACAAACACGTAGGCGTGTGCTCTCAGGGCTACCATGACAAAGACTGCAGTGAGATGGCACTACCTGGCTCGCAACACCCATTGCTCTCACTGGGCTTCAGCCCCCCTCCCCCCCTGTGTGTGTTAGCCTGGCCCCAGGCTGAGACAGCATCCCGGGCTGGTGTCCGTGTTATTTCAGCCGCACCTGAGTACTTCACAGGTCTTTAAAATGCCATTTACTTATTTTTCACCCCTGTTAGAGCCACTCTGCCTATGGCTGGAAGAATTAGCCCCCCCCGAATTTTTTTTTCAGCCCCCACCCGAAATTTGGCTCTAGTTGCCAACATGGGCACTACCTATATAAAGTTGCTTTACAGCAGTAGAAGCGGGCCACAATCAGCAACATGATTCAACAAGGAGCGCAGGGGTAAAGTAAGAGTATCGAGAGAGCTGGAGACTGCACTAGGTTGCTGACCGCTCAGAGATCATTCAATATGTATCAGCCTGATTTCACGCCTTAGTCGTGGATTCCATCCAGCTTAACTGTAAATGTACAGGAATTTATATAAGCACAAATCACCAAGCGGTTTCTAAGCGCTTGCTTAGGGAACCCGTCCTGGTATTCCCTGTGAGATAACACCAGCAGGGTATCCGCAAGGTGAAAGCCAGGCATCCCGCCGCAAGGGGCCGTTGTGGAGATTAAGCAAGCTATTGCCCAGAGTCGCAGTGTGTCAACCCCTTAATCGAGTAGGCACCGGAGCGAGAATTGTCGAATCCATGGACATTTTAGGACTCAAGAATCCATGGACATTTTAGGACTCAAGACCCCGCCGAGCCGGGAATTGAACCCTGGTCCAGGGCTGACCTCTGCTTCCCGGTCTGCCTCCTCTAACCAGTGATCCACACTTCTCCACAACGATGCCAGTGCATGAAACAGAACCTCTCCTGACCTGTGAGAGGAGGTTGCATAGTGCGCACAGGTGCAGCTCCACTCACTAAGTGATGAAAGAGATGCGGTATCAGCGCGCGCACCAGCCGCGGCCGCTCATTGGCTCTCGCGCTCAGAGAAAGCTTTGAAGCTGAGAGCGGAGCATCTTAGATCCGGCAGAGCCTGGACCGGGAGCGATGAGCGCGTTCAGCACCGAGGACTCCGGACAGCTCCGCTCCCGCTGATGTCTCTCTCGGGACAGTTCAACTCCAGGCAGCTTTTCTATGGTAGAATCCTGCTTTCTCGGACAGATCTTACACCTGCAGCTCCTCTCTCTGGCACAGCTCCGCTTACTTGGACAGAGCTTACCTTTGCAGCGCTATCACAGCTCTGTCTGCTTGGGCAGCTCTGATGCGTGCAGATCCTCTCTCTCACACAGCTCCGCCTCTGCTCGGATGTTGGCACAGCTCCGCGTACTAAGCTAACCCCGATCGTGGCGGCTTCTGTCTCTGGCACAGCTCTGCTCTCTGGCACAGCTCCGCTCTCTGCCACAGCTCTGCTTGCATGGAATGCTCCGACCTTGACAAAGCTCTTCCTCTAACCGAGCTGAAATAGCTTTGATCAGTGGAGAGCTCAGCTCCTTGCACGACTCGTGGGTCTTGAACAGCTCCGCTTACTTGGACAGCTCCTCTCCGGGCAGATTCCTTTGCATGCACAGCTCTGCTCCCAGGCACAGCGCAGGTCCTGGCACGGCTTCTTTCATTTGGATAGCTCAATTCCTGGCAGCTTCCTTTACTCTATCAAAGCTCCGCTCCTGACAACCTCTCAGGTACAGCTCCTCGCACTTACACAACCCCTGCCCTGGCTCTATCATACCGCGCCTCACTTCGACATCCTGTCCTACTTCACATTTCCGCTTATTTGGACAGCTCCGTTGCGATAAACCTCTCCACACAGCTTTGCTCGCTTTGTTAGTAGCACAACTCAGTTCTCTGACACGACCCACCAGCACAGCTCACCTTCCTACACAATAATCGCGCTGTTGCCCCGCTCCGTGTAACTGCTCCCTTTAAAAATCCCTCCTCCCTAGCAAAGCTCTCTTCTTTGTAACACAGACCTTCTTGGCGCCTCTTCCTGTCTCCACTGCGCCCGACCTAACTCCTCTCCTTCGTGGCACAGCTCCGCTCACCGGTGCGGCTCTCGGTTCTGCTTGTCCTTCACGGCTCTTGCAGCTTAGACTTAGGGGCTCTGCGTGCACCCCGTTTTTTAGGGCTGGGGGAAGAGACCTCTTTGAATGCAAGGTTAAGCAGCGGAGTCTGTCTGCAGTCACACTCTGGCGAGGCTGGCGCCAGTCCATAGAAGAAAGGCGCCGAGCCCTTACAGATGAACGGAGGCGGGTCTAGTGTCACCTGAACTTAATCCGAATACAATCTGGTCCCTGACAGTCTCTGTGGATCTCTGTCTGTCAGTCTTTCGTGCCAGCTTCCACTCACGACAAATCATCTATCATTCAGGGAGACACTGCAGGGGCACCTGTCTTACACTTCCAACCACCGCTTTCTCAGCCGCGGTGTGCCTAGAAGAGCTTCAGTTCGCAGTGCGGCGCTACCCAAGCGCTTCCATCACGTCTTCGTAAAGTGAAAGAGTCAGGAAAGGGGAGTGGATTCATTTTATTGGCTCACAGTCTTCTGCGCCCTTTCCACAAGAGCAGACAGCTGGGCGTGCGGATAAACACTGTCTGCAAAGTTTCCGGAACTGGAAAGTCCTTGCTCGTCTCTTGGATGGTGAAAAGTGAGCATTGGTCCAGCGTGTGGAGATATATCACCAGAGAATGAAATTCATTTGACTCTGCCCTAAATTCTCTGTACTTCTTATATGGTTTTCAAGGATCTCGGTCTGAAATAACTTCTCTTTGGTGACATCAATTTGCTGCAGATATCGTTGGGGTTCGCGGCCCCAAAGTTTAATCATTGAAAGTTAGAAGATTTCAGAAAGTCTTAGCACCAACCTGGACCAGGCAAAGTAAGACAAAAGCTAATTACAGAGTGAAGGAGCCATACTCAGACACTTTGTGCTAAAGGACACTGTGCTTACATTTCCAGCCAGAGAGCCGCCAGCGCCCTGAAGATGTCAGACCAAGAGATTGAGGACTATGATGTGGATAACCTGTCAGACACCTCGCGGATGATCCCCGGCCTACCCCCGTACAACATGGAGGACCAGCTGCTGCCCATGGAGCCTCGCGGCACCCTTGGGTGCTGGGCCTGGACCCTGCTCGTGTCCGCCATGAACTTCCTGGTGTTCTTGCTGAACTTCGTCTTCATGGTGGTGGTCTTCAGCATCGTGCTACTACCGACCATCATAGTCGTCTACTTTGGGTTCAAGTGTCACTCCAGGGTGAGTAACTCTACACAAAGAGCTCTCCTTCACGCCTGCCCCGGAGGGGGTATTTTGCATAGCAGTGATTGCAAACTATTGCGTCAAGGTCCTTCGCTTCACTGGGGGTGTTTCAGGCGAAAGGCGTTTGGGCCTCAAGCCTGCTGAGGTGGGTGAGTAGGGTACATCCTTGAACTCTGGCAAGGACAGAGTACTTGGGGCCTCCCTTCTCTCCTTCACTCAAGAGAGAGTAGTACAAAGCTGAGCAAAGTGGAAAGTAGAATAAGCTGCACTTATGTCTATTGTGAGAGGGCACACGTGGAAGATATCAAAGTACAATCAGGATAGAGACTATGTAAAGTCACCTCCCCTTCCCACCTAGGGGAGTGCAGGTGGACCCACTCTTCTCATCTGTGCCCAGGAGAGAAGAAGAAGCAATCCATTTAGACTATGCCGGGACTAGTGTAGTTGGACACCGTTCTCGCTCACATCTTGTAGGGACTACTGAATATAATTCTCACCTACTCCCAATAGAGAATAGCAGACGCCATTTCCCAGGGCTGAAGCTACAGAAAGCCCAGACTATTCACTTGCATCAGGCACTAAACACAACAGACTGCGGATATAAGGCTTAAATATAGTCCATTAAGCATGGATAGGGGGTCTTACTTCACCTATCAGCTGCCTCTGCTCTGTAGAGAACAGGGGAAGCCACATCCTTCCACTACACCCAGTAGGAAGTGGAAGAAGCTGTGCTGTTAAGTGCCATTGAAGGTATCCTCTCTCTCTCATGCCATGTGGAGGGCGGTGGAAGTAATTCTCTCGCTCAGTCAGGAGCGATCATATTAACTGCTTTGACATGCTACATACAAGTCATGAATGCGTAATGTAGTTTTAGTTGATGCATGACGGGTGAGCCATGCAAAAATAGTATTGCAGAATTGGTCTAAGTGTCTGTCAATGTGCACAGCACAGACTGCAAAGGTCTTCCTTAAGGGCCTGGGTCTCTAGAGTGACTATTGAAAGCACCTTTAGGTACTTGCATGGGAAATTTACAACCATGTTCAGAAAAGTTGTGGCTGACAGCAGTAGAGCAAGCTTCTTAAAAACAAAACTCATCAGCTTAAGAAGTGGCAGTCAAGTTTTTACAAACATACAGTGCAGTATGAGCTATATCAGTTCAAACTTCTGTCCCTCATAGAACTGGCACAGCACGCCCAACGCTGGTGCAAGCTTCCCTTGGACTGAACAAACAGGCAGAGCAAAGGCAGAAGGAATGAAAGCATTCAGACATACTAAAACAGTGCAGCATGGGCAGCAGTAGTGCAAGCTTCTCAAATCAACATACCAGGTACAGTTGGAGCAGGTCTTGGGCCAGCTCCTTAACATATGCATTACGAACAGCAGAAACAGCATTCATGGCAGCTTTCATAATATACACAACCGGTAATGTAAAAGCAACATCAGTGCAATCTTCCCAAATATCTAGAACAGGCACAGCTTCCTTGTGAATGGCTTTGAAGGGAAAAAAACCTGCAGCTGGGTTTTCACCAGGATCAGGGCGATCTCTCTTTTCCCCTTTGAGGGATGTTGAGGGATGAAAAAATGTAGGTGAGTTTAACTATGGTGATAGATACAGATCTATAGATGAATAACAGGCATTTACGGCTATGTGTTTCACCATGGGGTTGAGTGGCATCAAATAGACGACAGCCCCCTACCCCAGCAGCTGCACTCCATGGTTTTCCAGTGCAGCCCTGACAGGCTCTAATAGAGCCCAGCCAGAGCAGCTCGGAATTCCTTCATGACGTAGCGACAGTGCGTAACAGCTTTTGCTAACAACTTTTACTATATCATAGCAGAAACCTATTGGATTTGAATCCAGTTATCCACGCCAGTGGCTCCCTACCAGAGCCATACATACCCCGAGTGTTTACTTACACCTCTTCAACTGCCTAGTCTGCAGTAACTGCCCCATACAGAATCCCAGAGAGAGTCACAGTCTAGAATGCACAAACACTCAGAAGTGCTCTGTCTCATAGGCAGGGACAAGGGATACCACAAAGGGCTCAATCTTGTGCTCAATTTTTACTCTCTCCACTTACCCTCTCCAGGTCTTGTTTGTCATGGAACCCATTCTTCAGCTTTATCCTTTTCCTTTTCTTTTCTCCTCATCGCTCTTCCTATATCTGAGACGGTCCTCTCCACTTCTCACCCGGCTTTATTTTCTTCCACCCTGTAATTTAGCCACATTTACATCCTAGTAAACCACCACTAACAATCCCCTAATACCCCTTTTCCTACCTTTAACCCCTTCACTGCGGCGGCTATTCCGCCGCAGTGCTAAGGGGGCGGGGCGGCCGCGTGGCGGCCGCATGCTGGTGACGGAACCGCTCCATCACCAGCGTCGGTGGCGCTGTGCTTATGACGGAGCGGTTCCGTCATGGCCCGCCCCGCTCAATAGAATGCTCAGCGCAGGCGCGGAATTTGCGCCGCGCATGAGCAGCGAGCGGGCCATGACGGAACCGCTCCGTCATTAGCACAGCGCACCCGCAGCTGTGGACGGAGCGGTTCCGTCATCAGCACTTAAAGGGTTAACATAAACAACTGTACACCTGTTTACATCCTAAGAGCACTCTTGCCTGAACCACAACATCTCTCGCTTCCTATGCCCCAGCACCTCCGCTCTTGCCTATACCCCAGTATATTCTCTGCTGCCTACACTGTAGTGCTTCCCCCAACTATATTCCATTAGCACTATCTCTTCCTATACCCTAGGACTTTTATCGCTGCCAATACCTTGGTATTTATGACACTGGCCATATCTTAGTATACTACTTCCTCATACACCATAGTAAATCAACCCTATTTATGCCCTAGTACACAATTACGCACTTTTTTCTTTTGGCACATTTTCTTGGTCAAGTATCACTTTTTTCAACTTTTTAAATGAAAAGAATTTCCTTCTTTTCGGAAAGTTCAACAAGAAGTTTCACAAGTCAGGGATCAGCAAACACATACATGCATATACGCACACACATGCACATCGGCAAACACGCTAGAGTGATGTCACAGTATGGATATTGTTAATATTTTGACATTCCTGTTTATTATATTTTGAGTTGCAGATGTCATGCACATCATGAACCAACCCATCTCTAGGCTTCAGGTCATCAGACCACCAGAGCCCTCTTGTGTAAGTGATTTTCTGTCAGGGGTGGTGGGTGGATGATGCCGGGGTTCAGGCACACTTGAGACCCAATTCTATGTTTGGCACATACCTGTCAAGTAGCTACACCCAAGAGCTACACGGTTAAGAGCAATTATTTTAGGCTTGAGACAGGGCTGTGCCAATTGTGTACATAGAGTGATGACTGGGGTAAGGAATCTCTAAATTCGGTGTACTTTTTAAAGCAAAATATGCTGCATTTATTTATGCCAGAAATACAGGTATTCAAACAAAAGCCATGGGAATCGAATTTTGGGATTCTTTACCCCAGTTATCAATATATGTATAAATTGGGCACAAACCTGCCTCAAGCCTAAAATAATCCCTCTTGTGTAAGTGTCTGGCAAATATGTATTCACATATTTTAAAAAAGTACTGTGATTTATATAAGTTAGACAAATAAAGCACACCCTTAAGATGACCATTAAAGAGAAGGAACCTGTTCTGGGAAGGGTGTGGTTTTGATTGTAAATGAGTGTAGCTCGGCTGTTGCACACTGATTGTGGTTAGCTGCAATGTCTACGCAAAACATGCATCTGTTTATTCAATGCACGTCCTAGTGCTCCTACAAGAGGAACCCTGTTTAATATTCGCACGTCAGTAATTACTACGGAGCATCTGTTTGTAAATGCTTGTTGGAGTAAAGAAGAGCAGTGGCTTAACTAAAGCCTCGAGAGTCCGCACTGTGTGTGTGTGGGGTGGGGGGCTCTGGGGCCCCCCTCCAGCACTGGCAGGTTCCTGACCTGAGAGCTCCAAATTGGGTCCAGGCCATGGAGGGCCCCTGCATGTACAATACAGGGGGCCCCTTTAGTTTTGTTGCGCCTCTGAAGAAGAGACCACGGGGGCGTAGGACTTGAGTTAGATGTGCATAGGGAGGCGGACTAGAAAGTAAAATCAGTCCTGGAAAAATGTTCATTCCACCTCCTAACTGCAGAAGGTTGTGACTAGGGGCTTTCATTGTTGTGTCATAGCAGCTCATCTCATTCTGCTCTGAAAGTGGACAATGGACTGACCTTCAAACCCAAGATTCTCAGTGTAGTTGGCTTCGGTCTTCTTAAAATTCTAAGGAAATTTCTTCCCTTTTTGTCACATGCCCATAGGAGGGTTACGGTACAGGCCTTGATTGGATCACGGTTGGACTATGCCAACATACTCTACCTAGGCCTCCCGGAGTATCTTCTCACCCGTCTTCAATCTGTTCAAAATTCGACTGCAAGGGCCATTTTTGGCCTCAGCCGAAGGTCTAACACCTCTGCTCTTTTAAATTCGCTCCACTGATTGCGGGTGCGCAAACGCATTGTCTTTAAGACTCTTATCACGGCGTTTAAATCCCTACACAGCACCGGCGTCTTCTATTTAAGGAGAAGAGTGCGCTTTTACTATCCTTCCAGATACCTGCTATCCGCTGCTCAAGCGTTGGCTATTGTTCCTGCTAGTAAACGAGCTCGTATGGGGGGACGTTCATACAGACTTTTGGCACCTCAACTGTGGAACAAATTTCCACTCTCCCTCAGGAAGCTAGATAATTTGCTCTCCTTTAGGAAGGAGTTCAAGACTTGGCTATTTGGACAATAGACCTATGCGATTCTCGGCCTAGCCCCTGCAGGTCTGTATAGCGCTGGGACACTCTGCCCGAGTAGCTGAGCGCTCTATAAGACAACCCTTAACATATCATAACATAACAAAGCAACCCCCTCTCATGCCGGCCACCTGTAAAGGGCCAGAGTTCGAGAATGGCTATTCAGACCTGTGTACAAGGAGCACCTCCCACAGCCAGAGGGTCTGGCAAAGCCCCTTTATCGAAGATGGCCGTGCGCTAGACAGGTGGATTCACTGTTGAGCAAAGCATCCCTAGTAGGCATGGTCCATCCCCACAAAAGTTCCTGAAGTTGACTCTTGAAACCTCTAGTGATCATTGTTGAAATTTCCCAATTTTTTGTTAGAACAATCCTCAATAGATTCTGTTCAAAATTGACTATATAGAAATGATGAGCCAATTGTACAGGCCAGTGCTCCCTAAAAGACCAATAGGGGTAGCAAAAAGACATTCACGCCAAGCTTGCTAGCGACAATGGACCCGAGACTGTGTGCACAACTGGGCCTCATTTTGAAAATACTTCTCAAAGCACACTGTGCTGCTTAGTAGCCATTACATAGGAAAACCTTGCCATACTCCACAAAAAAAGAACACTAATATAGAAACAGAAACAGACAGACATCCACCGAAGAAAGTATTCCACCTAAAATCCAAGTAAAAATATGGTGACTATAAAAATGTCATGGACCAAAATATCAAAGTAAAGGATACTGTGCATTTTCTGTTTTCCTATAACAGCAAAGTTTCAAATATTGTTTTCTGTTGTTTTTTGTTAGGGGGTTTTGATATATTGTATTACATTATTATTTTATTATATATGTTGTTGTAGAATAGTTTAATTCGTTTTTAAAGCAATATATATTTTTTAGGTGGCTGGTTTTATTGAAGGATTAGCAGATTAGTCTTTTAATTTATATATAATAATGTTGAATAATATATTGCATTATTTTATAAAACATAAAGTGTAAACATTTTTAATTCATGGTCATATTTTAGTTTCAATTTGTTGGTCTCTTATGGGGTGATTGTGTGGGTAGTGTTTTTTATTATATAATCATTTATATCAATTATCTAATTTGGGAATTGTTTTATATTTTAATTTTAGCTTATTTTTTAATTGTATTAAATTTGAATGTGGGCTTGTGAGGTTTATTGAGGGATTAGGTGGGTAGTTTATATATCTATAACTATTTTTGAATTCAAAAATAGAAGTTGTTGTATTATTTAAAACAATTCTTTATATACTTTTAAAATAAATATTAGTAATATTTTAATGGGTGATGAGATTATTGAGGTAAAGGGCGGGTATTTTGTTTGTAAATAGGATTTATACAAATGTATGTATGTAAATGTATGTATGTATGTATTCATTCACAGTTTAAATATTCAAAATGCAAAAATGTTATATTTTATGGTTTATTTTATGTGTGAGTTTGAGGATATGTTTTATTCAATTTTTTAATAGTTTTCATTTGAGCAATTGTGTTAAATATTTAATTTGTAAAAAATATTTTAGGTTTTGTGTCCAATTTTATTGGTTTTTATGTTTTGCTATTTTTTCAAACAATGTCTTATTGCTTTTTAATGAATATGTGTAATGTTTAGGTGTAATCAATCTGACCACACAGATATATGCCCTTACCCCAATGTTTGTTAGACCGGAGTTGGAATAGTGAATTGGACAGCCAAAATAAATCCGTTTTCTACAGTGTTTGCTAGACTGGCTTTCAAATACTTAATTTTATAGCAACCACCACAAAGCATGCACTTTGCCTACAGTAGCAGCTGCTACCGGACTCAGCTGGGGGAAATGAAAAAGATAAAATAAAAAAAAAATACTTACCTGGCTACGGCTGGTGTTGCCGCCGACCTCCTCTGATCCTCTTCATCTTCTTGTCTTCTTCCTGTCTGGAGTCCAGCAGCAGGAAGCGCCCGGGCTCCCAAGCTCCCCTGACCAATTACAATACTGCAATGCAGCATTGTGATTGGTCTGATTGGCATAGTTCAGCACTCAGACCAAGCTTGGGAGTCTGTGCCATGTTCTCCACTCAGGCTATGATGCAGTCAATGGAGAACATAGTAAGTGTGCATGACTGTTTGCCAGGCACCAGAGGGCTGGTCAAAATGTCATACACACTTGGAGTGCCACCACTCCTCTCCCTGCAGTGCTCTGGTGTCACAGGATACAGCCTCACCCCCAGGAAACAACAGAGTCACTGCAGTAGGAAAAACAAAATGATAACATAACGTTATTATAATTTATTATTCCCTTTTTCACTGCTCAGAGAGCAGTGGGGCGACATTCCTCCGCCTTAGCGGAGGAGCCACCACTGTTTGCCTAATGTTTCTTAGATTGAAGTTAGAGTAGTAAATCTAATCAGCAATGTAAACACTTTCCCCAATGTTTCTTAGACTGGAGTTAGAAACATAAACCATTTCCCTATCCCTCTCAATGTGTGCACTTTTGCCAACATTTGTTGGACTGGTGGTAAAATAGTAGAAATCGTCGATCCAACACTCCCATTACAATTATATGCACTTTCCCGAATATATTTCAGACTGGAGTAAGAATAGTAAATTGGACTCCACCCATGTATGCACTTTCCCCAGTGTATGTTAGACTACAGTCAGAATATGAACTTCGCCCCTCCGCCCCATATTACCATTGTATGCCAGTGTTTGTTAGTTGGAAGTTAGAATAGTGAATCAGACTGTCTAATGTACACATTTTCCCCAGCGTTTGTTGGAGTGAAGTTGGAATAGTCCATTTGTTCCACTCCTATGTATGCACTTTCTCAGTGTTTGTTAAACTGAAATGTGGTTTAGTATTTTAAAAATATCAGTTTTTGTCATATATGATAAAATGACTTTCTAATGCCTTAATACATATATAATATGTTTTTGGTGTTCTTTTGAAATTATGATTATAAATGTTTCATTAGCGCTTTATTACTCAATATAAATTAATTGTTTTTTGTTTACAAATTTAATTTGTATAATACATATTTTCTAATTTAGAATGTAATAGTTGATGTGTTTAAAATAATAATTACATCTGTTTTAGAGTTGTTCTTCATTTACCTATCCCCTGCAAGTGAAAATTGTATGATTTAAAATTTTGAGAAATTTCACAAATGTTATGAATTTTGCCAGCATCATTTAAGTTTCACCCACCATGCCTACTGAAATTCTGTTATTCTGCCTTGGAGACAATAATCTTAAACATATTTGAGCAATAGATTTCAAAACTCATGATTTGTATTCAATATTTCTAAGCAGAAGTGCTCCTGTTGACGAAAACATTTTTTACATTATGCTTTGCAAAGTCTGCAAATCTGCCACAGGCTTGTGATGCTCTAAAAACTGAACATTTTCTACTGATGCCAAAATACAATGAAGGAAACCCATTTTTCCGCTGTAATAAGTTTAGTTCCCATTGACCAAATTAAACCATTTCAAAATGGACACAGTCCATGTACAAAAGATTGTGCAGATGTGTCAGAGGAGTCAAACAATATAGTTGGATGCCTAACCGAGTCACTTTTGCAAATAATATGGGAATCACCATTGGTGACTTTCATTACAAGCCACTCAAAACTCGCTTAACGAAAATTCACCTTTTGTTTTTACTCTAGCCATGTGCCTTTTCTTAGTTTGATGAGTTTTCATCCTCCCATTTGTAAGTCATAAGGAAGAACAAGAATTTGCAATGCAATCGTTCTCGCTTTTGGGACCTTCTAAGTATTTAGCCTGGTTGCTGAAACAGCTACTGTTCTTTAACATGGAGGGAAAGTAAGCACCAAACTGCATTACACAATACGTATGGGAACACTTGGAGAGAAATATTGCCTTTCAGTGGGAAATGGTATAGTCCAAAGCTCTGTTTTTAATATAAATCACAGCCTTTGGTGGTCATATCACTGAAAATATAAGATTTAAAAATTTTTAAAATTATATTCTACTTGTGCTCGTGGAAGACAATTTCTATGAACTGGAATCTAGAGAATGTTAAAGTGATTCTGGTATTTTACTGACCTCTGCTGGTCGATTTCAATCAAGAAAGTTAAATAGAGGCAGTTTCCAGAAAAATTAAAAAAAAGATGTCCCTCAGCAGAAAGCAATTCTGGTATTTTACTGACCTCTACTGGTCGTTTTCTATCAAGACAGCAAATAGAGGCAGATGAACAAGCAGAAAGCAATTCTGGTATTTTACTGACCTTTACTGGTTGTTTTCTATCAAGACAGTTAAATAGAGGCAGTTGAACAGAAAAAAAGTCCCTAAGCGGAAGCAGATACGTCCTAGGGTGATCTCCAGAGCCCACAAAGTACATGCACAAATAAGTATATACTAAAGTATATACAAGAGGTCTCAAATGCTCGACCTAAAAAGAAAATGGACAGAGAACCAGCTCCTGAATTTTATTTCAGTTACTGTCAATGAATATTTACTGAAAAAAAATGAAGGCCTCATTTACAAGTTTTTGACTCAGGGCAGCGCAGTGAGTCACTTTGCTGCACTGCATCGAAAGGAAAGAGCAGGAATGCATCATATATAAGTTATGCAGCACATTCCTGTCCTTTCCCACTGCACTGGCCCTGTTTTGGCTGCTTTCTGCCAACAATGGTGCTAGGGCATCTGCGTTTCAGGGATGATCGTTTCTGTCCAGGAAGAGACACCTTCCTGTGCAAAAATGATCAATGGAGGCGTTTTCCTCCTTCATGTGCGCTGTAGAATGCAACACACATAGAAAGAGGAAAAAACAAGAGAAATAAAGGTATTTCTCCCTTGTTATGCCTCTCCTGGGGAGGCGTAGGCTATTGATGCATTCCCAGGTGTGCAAGTCCTTGTACATCTGGGAATGCGTCAAAACCAATGGGTGTTGCATGGGAACACCCACCGCAACGCCCATGGAACGCCTCCTTGACGCAAAGTAAGGCTTTACTTCATAAATATTAGGTCATGCAAAGCCACGCAGAGTGGCTTTGCGTCGCCTATATATATGATTGAGAGGCCTGCGCTACCGGAGCATAAAAAATAGTGACTCCCTGGCGCCGCCGGTTTCTTGTAAATAAGCCCCCAAGTGTCTTGCAGGAAGGTGTGTGACATCTCTTGAAAGTGAATAAATATGATGGGGGGCTTCTAGGATTATAGGTAGATAGAGGGACTGTGATGGATGTCCAAAGCTGGGAGTCTAAACAGCAGTATGTGTTGAGGAATCTGAGACCTCTTCCCACCCGCACTGTTTTAACCCGAGTTGAAAAGAAGCAACAATCTTGGCTGAACTGCTGTGCTGGAAGGTCTTGCAGTGGAAGAGTTTCTGTAAATGATCTGGATTAGATCAGAGAACACTTTTAAGGACAATTTAGAGAATCTGATGGGGCAAGTACATGCCCTAAGGCAGGGGTCTCCAAACCGGTCCTGGAGGGCCGGATCCATGCCAGATATTTGGGATATCCCCATTGAGATACATGTAGTAAATTTAAAAATCTGGCATAGATCCGGCCCTCCAGGACCGGTTTGGAGACCCCTGCCCTAAGGTCTTGGCTAGTGCCATGGGAGCCAGAGGCACAGCTATCGAAGATGCAGCAGGTGCAATGGCACAATAGCCCAGGCCTGTGCATGTCACTATGCACTCCTGCCCCCTCCAATGTGTTAAGGGAGCCTGTATTCTATGCCTGGAACCCTGGCTGTGCCACTGACAGGAGAGGTCGAGACCCTTGAGCATGGGCAGGTATATGGAATATTGTTCTGGGACACCCCACAGGTGCTTGCAATTCTGGAGTCGATTCTGAAGTCAGGGTAGGAAAGTGGTCATGCAGCTAAATATTGCTTTGATGAGATGACAGGGCAGCCTTTGCGGGCTTTGAGGGAGCTGAGTGCAAGAGACTTCATGGAGCGAGACAGGTTTGAACTAATACAGTTCAATATTCTGCGCAGGCAGTCATGGCCAGCATAACTCGCGGGAGGGGGGGGGGTCACGCGGGTAGGGGGGCACGTGGGAGGGAGGTTTCATTTTAATAGAGAAATATATATATATATATAACTTACCTTAGCCGTCCCTAGCCGTTCCCGCGTCGTCACTGCTTCTCTGCTCCTCTCAGGAAGCAGGCAGTCTCCCTCCCCTTCCCTAAGCCTATCACAATGCTGCAATGGCATTGATTGGTGTGGATGGCGCCCAGACAGGCGCCTATGGGGAGGCCATTTTCTCCATGTAGGCTGCATGCAGGCTACATGGAGAAAATGGCAGAGTGCGCATGACAGGTTAGTCAGGGCCTGCAAAATTGGGCTAGCCACTCCTCCCCTGCCCTGTTTAAGGACCGCCCAACCACCCGCCCCCAACCAAACCCTTCTGCTTTCTCGCAGTGCGAGAAGCAGTAACATGAAATGGAAATCATAGCATTTTATGTTACTGCTTCTCGCACTGCGAGAAAGCAGTGAGGCTGAGCTCCTCCGCCCATATGGAGGAGCCGCTCCTGTGTGCAGGCCCCTCCTAACGCCCAGCAAACGGAGCAGAATAGATCGAGGGGTCTTCGACACAAGCCCAAGATGTTCCACAAGCAGAGCTGTTTCAATGCAACTGTTCTGGCAGTGAATGTAATATACACATCAGTTATACAAAGACACACCAGTCCTGAGAAGTGTCTGCTGGGGCTTCTAAATCATGCAAAAACTGAAAATCTCTGGAAATTTGCTTAGCATATATTGTCTTTAGCTAAAAGGAAACTGGCCCTAGCTCCTGTGATCACTGAGTGAAACTAAACTCGGCTTATGCAGGTAGGCAGAAGCAGAGAGTGTCACTTGTCGAGGCTGCAGATGAGAGGGTGTCTCAACTTACCAGGGACAATGATGAAAAGGAGCTGAGGTTGGGAGCTAACCATGCGACAATATTGTTGATGTAAAGTACCAACACTGGGTGCTTCAGCAGTCGATGCGTCCCGTCTGTGCTCACTGACGGACAACGGTTGCAATGGACTCTGGTTGCAGATAAAGTTCCATTGAGATTGGTGGGCTTTGATGGAGTTAAACATAATGCAGTAATGCTTGCACAATGTTTTATTTTGTTGCTAGTTGATTTCAGTTGATGATAAGCTGCAGAAAATGAAAAGAAAACGTTTTTATGTCAGTGAAGCGTCACTGGTGGGGACCAATAACTAATGGATGTCCTGTTTTCTTTTCTTTGTTGACTAGTGAACAAAAAACAAATCTTTTCTATTTTTTTTTAAATGACAACTTCATTATATATAATAATGTTCTTACATTGTGCTCCCCGGGAATGCTGTGCTGTAGTTCTTCAGGGGAGATAACAATAGATAAGAATTATAAAAGAGAAGTTTTATCTGAGAAAGCAAATTTTATAAACTATGGGGCTTATTTACAACCCCATTGCACCGCTGGTGCGTCACTATTATCGACGTCACGGCAGCGCAATGGGCTTCTCCATATTTACATAAAGTCGCCCTGCGTGATTTTTTATGGCCTTGTAAATATATTTTCCTTTCACACATAACTCTGCGTAAAAGGAGTGTTCCATGGGTCTTGGTGTGGGTGTTCCCGCGCAGCATCCATGGAACTTTATGCATTACCAGGTTTAGAAGTATTTTGTAAACCTGGGAATGCGTCAGAATTCTCCACCTCCCCAGGGGATGCCAACAGCGGCGCAACACGGAGAAATACTTTTATTTCTCCTTGTTTTTTCCTCTTTCCTCGTGTGCTGCATTCTGCAGCATGAATAGAAAGAAGGAAATGCCTTTAATGATGGTTTTTGTTCAGGAAGGTGTCCCTTCCCACTCAAAAACAATTATCCTCTCAATGCAGGCACCCTTGCAAAATCCTGAAAGGCTGAATGCAGTGGCACACAGCTGCTATTTGTGCACCAACGCACTGGAGAAGGACAGGAATGCACCATATCTTGTAGATAAGGCAAATTCCTGCTTTCTTATTTTGATGCAGAGTAGTGCAGCACGAAGGCTTGCTGTGCTGCTGTGCGACAAAATATTTTAAATGAGGCCCTATGTTTTTTTGTCTGGTTGGTGTTGTAGGTGAGCTGAAAAGTGTCCTTAAGTTACAGCACTTTGAGACAGGGCCAGATGATAACAAAGGTGGTATCAGGTGGGTGGGGCGGATGGTGCTTGGAGATTCTATTCCTTCTGTATCTATTTAGGAGTGTGCCTTCACCAGTTCTTTTTTATGTTAGCCACTAGGTGGTGTTCTTGCAGCAGTCCCTGTCAACCTCTTCCCTGGCAATTCACAACTCCAGCAGAGAGCAATGTCAAGTTATGTTTTTTTTCAGTGATAAACTCCTCATTTTCATACTTGTTTAATTTCCCGGTTATGCTTCACATTTGCCAGTTTTTTTCTGCGCCTTGCACATAATCTTCTCCACATATAAAAAATACATATTTAACTGTAATTGAACTTAGTCTAGATGGAAAATGCATGCCGTTTTTTTCTCAGCAAGTTCACCTTTTGCTGAGCTTCCATACACAGAATTTGTCTTTGCTGAGTTTCCATGCACTAATTTTGTCTTTGCAAGTAAACCTGTGGCCTCATTTATGTGATTTTGGCGTTGGGCAGCAGCAAGGCACCTTGCTGTGCTGCGCTACTCTATGCCAAAGTGAAAGGGCAGGAATGCACCATATTTAGCAAGACTGTGAATTCCTGTTCTTTCTTCCTGCGCTAGTGATGATTTGGTGGCCTAGCGCCAACATAGGCACCCTTGGGCCATGGTGCATGGGTGCCTCTGTTGCATGCAGGATTGTTTTTGTGCAGCCGGGTCACCTTCCTGCACAAAAACATTCTTATGAGGCGTTTGCCACTTTCCATGTGTGCTGAGGAAAAAATGTGCAGGAGAAATTAAGCTATTTCTCCTCATTATGCCTCACCTCAGGAGGCTTATGGATTTGGCATTTCCCCAGGTTTACATATTACTGTAAATCTGTGGCAGAGTCAAATTCCTTGGGTGTTGAGTGGGAAAACCCACCGCAGCACCCATGGAACGCCTCCTGGACGCAGAGTAAGGCGATGCAGTGATTTGCCTTACTTGTGATTTATGGGGCCACTCAAAGCCAGGCAGGGTGGCTTTGTCTGGCTTCATAAATCTTTACGAGAGCCCTGCCTCACACATGTACCACTTTATGTGGTGCAAAAGTGAAGCAGGCTCTCAAAAATAAGCCCCCAAATCTTATACATATAAGCAACAAAAAGTGTAGCGAAAGTTACCCAAAAGAGGCAAAATTATAAAAACTGCAAACTTGGCATAGATTTTCATTGAGCTTTGCAAGGACTGGCACATAAACTTCTCCCATGTGTAGGCATTATGGACTTTTGAACTTCATGTACAGTGCTACAAATGGAACCATGCACTCTGGGAAGCCACAAATTGTGAGCTGACAGGTGGGCATCAGCAGGGAGAAGGAAAGTCAGAAGAGGTGAAATCAGTAGCAGCCAGCTTATATTTTGCAAATTCTACTACCAAAAAATAGACCTGTAGAAATGCTGGAGAAAAGCTGTTCCAGCTATCATTACTGGCCACGGAGACCACATTTTACAAACTGCTGTATTTTGTCACTTCACTTAAGACAAATTCAATGAAAACAAGCGTGGTCCTAATTCACACCTTTAGTGTGACAGGACTTTTTGAAATTTCATTACAAAAACAGATTTTAATATCCACATGGAAATGGGAAGGTAAAAGATAGCTTAGTGTGCCGTTTGTTCTTACCTTAGACATTTTTTTATCTTAGAGATATTTTAAATCTGCAGGATATGGATTTCTTCCCAAACACACACTTTTAGCCCAAGTCCAAAAGCCGAACCAGGTCTGCTGCATTTTCAAAGAAATACAATACTTACATAATTCAAAATATATAGAGGTATGAAAGTCAAGATTGTCTTCCGAAAGAGGGGCAGAAGGAAAGAATGAGCAAATACATGGGGAGTGCTGAACACTTTTCCTCCTTCTCCTAAAAGATATAAATATGTAAAAAGAAATGGTAATATAATGTAATGTAAGTTGGATTTGTAGAGTGCTGCTTATCACACACAAGAGTATCCAGGCGCTGGATGGTTTGCATTTTTATTCTATTCTTTCAGTTGCCCCCCCCCCCCACACACCCCCACCCCACAAAACACAGCTGTAGAATATTCAAAGGGTTATTGGCATTTCTCCTGCATCCCCCTTGTTCTTCCATCACAGCAAAAAACAACTTGCCATTGTTTGTGAACTCAAGGTTTGCAAAATGATTGGTAGGGCCCAGGTCACCTGACCACACTTTTAATTTAAATTGGGAAGAAATGCAGCTGGGCGCAAGTGCAGCAGTCTTAACCACTTGTGAAATTGAAGCATTAATCTGCATTTCAATACTGAATAAGCAGTTCATTTATTTTCTAAATCTTTGTTCCTTCCCCCTCTGCTCACTCACTTCCTGGTGTGTATCTTCCACCTCTACGCGCCTGTGGTGACTGGTGATCTCTGAAGGAGATGGTGTGTAATATGTGGCCAGAATTCTAGTGCACAAGCTAGTGTGCTTAATTTTTTCCAGGAGGGTTGGGGAGTCTCCCAAAGAAGGGGTCAAACACTATGGGACATATTATCAAGGGGGTTTATCTCCGCTTTTTTGGCTTTAAAAGCCAAGAAAGCGGAGATAAAATTATCTCCCTATTACCTAGCTGTCGCTAACACCAGTTAGTGACAGCTAGTAGGAGATAGCGACCATCTTGGGCCCCACTTTGCATGTCAGTGATATTTATCACTAATAACATGCAAAGTGGGCGTGCCAAGATATTAGCGACTGGAAACAGTCGCTAACATCGCTATCTCCTATTACCAACTATTGGAGATATTCGCGCTAAGCGCGAATATCTCCAAAAGCTAACACCTGCCCTGAGCAGTTCTTAGCCATGTTATCCAATTGGAGGTGGATAACATGGCTAAGAGCATTAGCTCGGTAATGCATGAATATCGCTGACTTTTCAGCGATATTCATGCATTGCGGCCGATTTTTATCGCATTTGCGATAAACCTTGGTAATACCAAGGTTTATTTGCGATAAAAATCGCCGCAGCTTAGCGGTAAATTTTTGTCTCTAACCAAGCAATAGCGATAATTATCGCTATTGCTTGGTAATATGCCTCTATATTTTTAAGCATAATTTTAACCGAAGTTACTAAAAAGCTAAGTGCTCACCCCTTATGTTAGCTACTGTTTCAAGTATGCCTGGGCCAGAATATCACTGTGGGTTTCCCCCTTAGGTCAGGAATTATCTCTAATATTCCTTGGCGAGCATTTTATAATGGATGTCCCCCATATCCCGTAGTTGGCCTCCTTATGCCAAAAATAACTGATATGCCAGTGCTAGATTACTGCCATGGAAGCCTCTTTAGTCCATAGGTGCCCCCATTTTTTAAACAAACACCTCTGTTTATATAAAGGCTAGCATTTTGCCATAGATACCCCCGTATGCAAAGAATTACCGCTAGTATTCCAGCGCCTGCATTTTGATATGGGACCCTCCCCCACCCATGTGCATGGGTGTCCACCCCATAAGTCAAGAATTAACTCCAGTATGTTAGAATTAGAAGCACATGCACAAGCATAACATGCACACCCTCTCACACACTGTCACTCACACACCCATTATTTTTCCAGCCTCCTTGTGTTGTCTTTGCAAAGCTTCACTGCTGCTGCCCGTGCTATCCCATAATGGCATGTTAGTGAAGCTTGGTAAACACATTTTGCCAAAACACTATTCCAAAGTCATATACAAATGACATTTTCAGTGCTTGTTTTCATGCATGATATGAATCAACAGTGCCTATAGATAAAATAGATGAACATGGTTTACATGCTGATCAAGCAGTAACATCATTGGAAATTGACTAGATCACCTTGTAAAAGGTAAAAACATGGAGGCTGATGCGCAAAGAGCATCTTGTAGTATGTTTAGTAGTACTACCATGGTACTACTAAAGTGATATTCAGAAACCTACTGATATTCAGAAAGCTATGAGTGTTAACCTCTTCCTCTCCCATCTTGTCTGTGGGGAGATACTCACACATGTAAGTTTACTACTTAGGACCCAATTATGATGTTTTTCGGAGTTGCCTCCAACCGACATCATCGAAGGATCGGGACCGACCGACTTCTAGTTGGCGGTCCTGACCGCCTAATTATGATGCGACCGCATGCAGTCGCATTCTCCCATTTCCCTATGGTAGCTTGTGCTACGGCCATAACCTGGTCGTAGCACAAACTTCCATAGAGAAATGGGAGAATGTGTTCATCTCTGCACCACGTGGCAGGCACCTCAAGGTGCCTGCCACACAGTGCAGAGATCCACAGGGGGGCTCCTGTATCCCCACGGCCACCAACCAGAGGCCGCAAAAAGAAGGGGGCCCTGCTAGGGGCCCCCAAACTTGCTATGTAACAGGCTTTCCATGGCAGAAAGCCCGGCATGGAAAGCCTGTAGGAAACCTTGCATCGTAATTCCAACAGCAGAAACGCTATCCATTGGAATTATGGGACGGTCTCAGACTGGCTGACAGGCTCCATGAGCCTGTCGGAATCCAGCCGGAATGACCGGCCGTTTTCAATTCTGATTGCCTATGTTGTAATTAGGCAGTCGGAATTGAAACCCATTATCTCGGTAGGAAAGCCTCTAACCTAAGGTCAAAGGCTTTCCGACTGAGATCGTAATAGGCCCCTTAGTAGTAAATGTTGGCGGAATAAAGGGGGTTGGTGGAAGCAAAGGCATACTATTAAGTGGGAGAGGGTAAGGAAGGAGTAGGGAGGGGTTTAGAGAGGGTTAGGGAAATGTTTAGGATGAGAAAAGAGAGTAAACCTATTGCTATTCACAAACAGCAATTCTAAAGTTACTACATTCAAAAAGAGACACAAACAATCGCAAATTACCCAAACTCAAAGCAGGAGCAAGTTTAGCACCAGAAACAGCGAACCACTCAATCAATCAGTCAATCAAACAGGGAGTTTTAAGCACGCTACTCATGCGCGAGGGTCTCAAGGCACTGGGGGAGGGGGGGGGGTGGAGCAGCTCTGGTCAGTCAAAGAGCCAGGTCTTGAGGGTCATCCTGAAGATGTGCAGGGTGGAGGAGCATCTGATATCAGTAGGCAGCTTGTTCCAGGCCTTGGCTGCGATGTAGGAGAAGGTTCTTCCACATGTTCTTGCTGTATGGATGTGCAGGGGTTCAGCGAGGGTGAGGTCGGCGGATTGGAGGTTCCTCTTGGGTACGTGGAAGGAGATTCTGTCTTTGAGATATTGAGGTCTGATGTTGTGGAGGCATTTGTAGGTATGGGTGAGTATCATGAAGGTTACTCGCTTCTCAACGGGGAGCTGGTGAAGGTCTCGTAGGTGTTGGGCGATGTGTTTGTGTGGAGAGATGCAGAGGACGAATCTGGCTGTGGTGTTCTGGTTTGTGGAGCAGAGACTTGTTGATTCCGGCATAGAGAGCGTTTCCATAGTCCAGTCTGCTGGTTATGAGTGTGTGGGCGACAGCCTTACTTGATTCAGGGGGATCCATTTGAAGGTCTTTCGGAGGAAGAAGAGGGTGTTGTAGCAGGTGGAGGCGAGGGCGTTGACCCGTCGGGTTATGGAGAGGGAGGCGTTGAGTATGATGCTGAGGTTTCAGGTGTGGTCCGTGGGGGTGAGAGGACTGACGAGGTCGGTGGGCCATCAGGTGTTGTCCCATGCAGAGGTGGAGGGTCTGTGGACAAGGACCTCTGTCTGCTCATCCAGGATGCGACGTCCTTCATTCCTTCCTGGAAGTTGAGTCTGGTGGTGATGGGGTCCTAGGTGAGGGAGAGGATGAGCTAGGTGTCGTTGGCATAGGATACTATGCTGAGTCCATGCTTTCTGATGATGGCGGCGAGGTGGGCCACGTAGATGTTGAAGAGCGTGGGGCTGAACGAAAATCCTTGGGGAACTTCCCAATTGATTTCTGAGGGTTCGGAGAGGAAGGGCGACAGTCTGATTCTTTGGGTTCTGCCAGTGAGGGAGGAGCGGAGCCGGGCACGTGCGGTTCCCTGTATGCCAGCGCCATTGAGTCTGGCGGTGAATGTGCGGTGGGAGACGGTGTTGAATGCTGCTGGGAGGTTGAGTAGGATCAGGGCCGTGGTGTGTCTTTAGTCGTGGAGGGTACGGATGTCATCTGTTGCAGCAAGTAGAGCGGTCACACTGCTGTGGTTGCTGCGGAATCCAGATTGAGTGGGGTCGAGAATGGAGTTTCCTTAGATTAATTTTGTTAGTTGAGAGTTGACGGTCTTCTCTAACTTTGACAGCGAAGGGGATGAAGGGGAGGAGGGAGATGGGCCAGTAGTTTTTGAGGTCCTTGGAATCTGCTGACAGCTTTTTGAGTAGAGTCTGACCACTGCTCGTTTCCAGTCGGCGGGAAAGATGCCGGTTTTGAAGGTGGTGTTGATGGTGTGTTGCAGTTCCAGAGCGGTGGCGGCCCTGTGGAAGATGCCTTTCATGGTCGATGTGGTATCTTCAGGGCGACTGAGTTCCAGGAGGAGATGGTGGGTTGGCTGGCGTTGATGGAGTAGGGGTGGCTACGGAGTCAGGTGTCTGGTCATTGAAGTTGTTGTAGAGGCCCTTGATTTTCAGATGGAAGCAGGATCTGAGCTTGTTGCAATGGTCCTGAGAAGGGGTGACGTCTGTGGACTCGCTGGGGGTTTCGGTGAATTCCTGGATGGGGCTGAATAATTCCTTGGAGTTGCTGGAGTTGGCAAGAATTTTATTCTGGATGAAGGTCCTTTTGGTGGATCTGATACGCTGGTGGTATTCCGTCATGGTGTTCTTGTAGGTGGTGAGATCTTCTGAAGTTTTGTTGTTTACTCCAGTTCTTCTCGAGACGTCTGCAGGTGCATCTGGATTCTCGGAGCTGAACCAGGCGGCCTTCCTGGGGTGCTGTTTGTCAAGGTTGCGCAGTGGAGCTAGCTCACCTGCACAGTTGATGATCCATCTGTGGAGTTCTTTGGCTGCAAGGTTTGCGTTGGTTGAGGTGGTGGGGGCATCGTTGTTGAGTGTAGAGTTGAGTTGCTCCTCAGTGACTTTGCTCCAGTTTCTTCGTGGATGGTGGGGTGCTTCTTTGGGCTGCGTGGGTTTGCTGATGAGGAAGTGTACGCAGCGCAGGTCTGGCCATGTTGATTGAGTGGTGTGGCTGAAGCAGATGTTGTTCCCACCTACGAAAACGGGGTTGAGGGTGTGTCCTGTCTTGTGGGTAGGGGCGGTGAGGAGTTGTATCAAACCGATGTTGGCGAGGTTGTCCGGGAGGGTGGGGGAGTTGGGGTCACTGAGGTTGTCGAGGTGGAAGATCAGTTCTCCGATGAGAATGTAGTCCAAGGGCGCGATGGCGTGGGGTGCAATGAGGTCGACGATGTTCTTGGCAAACAAAGCGCGAGGTCCTGGTACTGCAACATCCTTGCTTAGCTAATAAATACGGTAGGGACATAAAATGAAACCCCATGAGAAATAATGTAAACTAAATACTTTAAAATAGTTAGAAATATAAATAAATACATTGGGGCAATATCTTGTTAAGATAGATGTTTCTTATCATTTCTTAATGTTGTAGTTTTGCATTTTAATTGTTTCTTGCATTTTAAAGTTTATGCATATGAGATAAACCCCTGATTTAAGATTAGTAAATTGGTTTACTTTTCGCCACACAAAGCTTATTTTTGATTCAGGACCCTTTATTTGTCTTACCATGGGGGAACTGTCAGTGATGCAGGAGTTTTTTTAAGAAACCACCTGGACTATATGATTATACTCTATTTGTCAAACACTTTAAGGCCATGTACATGTCTAAAGAATCTTGTTTTAGTATCTTATCAATAGGTATCTTATTATTGAGTAGTTTTGTAGATGTTATTGTTTTTTTCTGTATCGATTCCTGTATTTCAAATTGATCTTGACTTAAACATCTATGGCTTTACTTCAAGTTGACAAAAAGTTGATTTTGATGGATTGATTGAAAATAAATATAATTTAATAACGAAAAAAAACTAAAAATATATTTTTGTTTTCATGTATTTCATTCCTTTCTCTTCAAGTGCACGTATATGCACGTAACTCGCTTGGGCTATAGAAAGTAATGAAGTGTGTCATGATCGTCCGCGTCAGCGTCTGTTCAGTGCAGAGTAATGTCTGCCTCCCACAATTACACTGGCCATTTAAGGCCTCATTTTATCCATTCATGAGACCTTAGACATCTTTAGCAGAGCAAGAGAATGATTAGGCAGCACACAAAACACCATCTATTTGACTAAACTCACTCCCCCCAGGCCAGCTTATGTGGAAAACAGAAAACCAAAATACCAGGGCAAGGCGTGTTCTGAAGAATGCTGCAGCCTTGGGTGGGAATCCAGGCACGAGGCCAAATGAGTGTGTAATTGCCCTTATAAAATGTACAGGGGAAATTTAAAGATGTGCAATCTTAGTCTTTAATAAAGAAGCGGCACACCTTTCCTGTTTTTTATTTTCTGATTCTTCTTTGGTGCGCCTGAGAAAAGCCAGGCAGGGCAGAATGATCCAATGTTTTAATATTTTAAACACTTATATGTACTCGTGTGTTTATAAGGTAATTATTATCTAGCTAATGCACCGGCTTGCAGCAAGTAGATTCTATACGTGTTGTGCACAAGTGTAACATTTCTACCTCTATGGAACTCATTTTATCGACCTCGGAAGAATGAAAGGTGGAGATGATCCCCTAGGGCTAGATTGAAACCTGTGATTTACAGATTGTAATGAAAGTAATTTCTCTGGGTGTGCAAAGTTTTTTTGAGCTTTGAAAAGTGCTGTACAAACTATTTCAAAGTTGTGAACATTTTATACGTTCCATATTTGTGAGAAAATCGGGACTTTCGTGACAATTTAAGAGACAAAAATTGGGCATACATTTGTCATTTGCCTAGAAAAACTTTGAAAAAAGGTAAACTGGCCTAGATAAAAAAATATTGCATAGCTACATATATTAGCGTATAAGACAAATTTGCAGAGAAAAGTGTATATCTATATTTTCCATGTTGGTTGGATTTATTTTAGAGACATATTAACCTGCAATGAAGAGAAAAGTGTCTGAAAATTCACTGGCGAAGACAATTTACATTGGAAAGAAAATCGGAACGTTTCCATAACTTCGTTGGTATAATGTAGGCCAGATAGCAATGGCTGCTGATTTCCACCAGCTTGTACCATCACCATCAACCAGTGGCCAGGAGGGTAAAGGCTACCACACTGGGCCTGCCAGGCTTGTGAATCCCTATGGTGTTAGTCCAATTTCATACTCCTATGTCCTGACTATTCCTTCGTCAAACCACCCACTCATTTAGAACACGCAGTCGAGTCGATGAGTTGCATTCCCATTGGCCGGTGCACTGCGAGCATCATGGTGCTCAACCTGTCCCTATCTTCCAGATGTAAGAGATGTGTCCTGTGATTGGCTTATTAATGAGCTCAGAAAGTGCCTTAATTAAGTGAGTTCAATATATTTGTGTTCCTTTAAGTGAAGCAAGCACATTTCAGAAACAAGACGGCACCATGACGTATAGATTATGTTAAAAGGACACCTACGGCTCTATATAATTTACCATCACAGAGTGCACATGTATTGGTGTACACTACTATGCAGATGGTGATTTCTGTTATTGGAGATTTCGGATTGATCATAAAAATGGCAGAGGCATTATGAATAAGCCTCGGCGGAGTTCGGGGTATTCAACTATGCAGAACTTCGTGAAGTGACAAAAGAACTTCGTCACGCTACGCAGAGTTCCGCAAGCAGTGATCTGCGTTAGGGTCATGCTGTTCGTGGTGATTTTGAGCACCGGGTGTTTATCCCGATCTGTAAAATCATCACGAATGACACTATACGCAGTGCAAGAGGGCGCAGCTTCCATTCTAATGATCAAGTAGATTTTCTACTCGAGCAGTAGCTTTCTCAACGTGAACAGAAGGTTTCTCAACGCGAGAGGTTGCGACCTGCCACGACTACTCGCATTGAGAAATCTGACCACCTGCATTCAGAAATCTCGCCAGGAGGTTGATTTTCCTTGCTCGCGCTCGCCAAGTTGACCTTGGCAAGCGCTACCAAGCAAAAATCTCGCTGGGAGGTGGATTTTCCTCACTTGCTCCCACCAACTTGACATTGACGAGCGCAAGCGAAGAAAAAAATTCTACGGAGCGGGAACTCCATGGAGCACGGAGTGTGGAAAAGTCCACAAACTCCGTGAACAGAGCCCAGGGTTAATTATAAAACAATCATTTTAAAAGTCTTCATTTATGCAGGTGATACTGGGCACCGGTAGGTTGCTGGCCATTATGGGAATGCCTTCAGTTTCAAGCAAGCTTATGTTGATTGCTCCTGGTTGGCTGAAGGACTCAGCTCTGTTTGCTATGTTGTTCTTGTTGCTTTGGATGGAATGTATCTGGTTCTTGACCTTTGGTCTGAGTGTTGTATTTTGGAAAATACTTAATGCTCTGGGAAGTCAGGCCTTAGGCGACTCACTAGAAACTGTAGAATTCACTACAATTCCTTTATTATTGGGGTCATTACACCCCTTTATTACTGTGGTTCTGCATTGGGTGAATTTGTTGGCTGTTCCACCACCATCATGTTTGACTCAATGCTATCTCCCAAGCAAGTGATCCTCGATGAAGGAGTCATCAATCTGAGCTTTTGATCATCAAAATCTGTGTCTGTGACATCCTGGTTAAGAGATGCCTGCGGAACATTTTGGGGCTGTATAGAGATACTGTGCAACTACTGTTCATTGTTTCTTAATTGTCTGTTTTGTCCTGGTGAAGCATGAAAGAAATTAATTACAACCGAAACACTATCGACATGCTCTTTATTTAGTATTTGTACACATTATTCATTATTTCCATGGTGCGACTTAATTGCTGATAGAATAAGCATCTCTCTCTCTCCACAAACGTCGTACTAGATACTGTTGCCCCGATATGCACCAGTGAGTCTGTTATGCATGTATCATTATTTATCTGACTGTCTCCACATTTAGAGAACACTTTATTTTTTGTATAGATCATTTTACATTTTTAATAATGAATGATGAAGACTAAATTTGTATTTTGGATGTCTATGCATACAAACAGTGTACACCTAAGTAAAATCTTTGTGTGGAAACATGATTAAATTAATTTTCCTACAGAAGCTTCTAAAAAGAAAACACCTTGTGATCAAAGCATACATATGTAATATTTTGTACCCGTAAGCACAGCCTACGGAGCAACCAGTATCTTTTTCCTATGTCGTTTTTGGGACATTTTCATTTAATCTTGCGTGGATTCTTTCTAATGTAGGGGTCCTCAAACTGAGGGGCTGGCCCCCTTAGGGGCCTCAAGTGATCCCAATGGTGGGGGTGGGTTAGGCTCAAGCCAAAAGAAACATTATTCTGATAACAATGCAGTAAGCCGCTCTGTAATGGGTCATCACTAACATGTTTTGTCATTAATATCCTGGCTGGAAGTAGGTGTCAAAAGGGAAGGGGCTAGTATTCTTCAAATCTACTCACCCCCTTTTCTAATAATTACTGTGTGGATACCTTTACTCATTTCTAAGGCCTGCCTGACCAGAACAGTATGTTTGGCAATCATGTATTTGATTGCATATCTAAAACGGTAACAGAACTTAACTGCAATGTTTAAATAAGTCTAGACGTACTTAAATAGAATAATTGTGAAAATTATGTTAGGGGCCTGATAGTTTTTAGTTTTCCACTGGGGTAGCACGGTAATAAAAAGTTTGAAGACCACTGTTCGAAGCCTATATTCTCACCGCCCCCTTCCATCTGCACACACACACCTGCACTCAACAACATCGAGACAGGGTAAGCACTTCCTGCCCGTTCTTCTCGATAATTAGCAGTGTTCGCCCACTCCCCGCCACAAATTAGCACCCTGTCAGGTGTGAATTTATTATTCTGCTTTTAATTACCTAGCTGTTGTTAATCAAAGCAAGTAAATATGCAGCTGGGGGACTCATATTGTGTGAGCCTTCAGATGCATGCTGGGGTTGAGTGCGTGCGCAACATTCTGTAATAAGTGCCCCGCAGTCATGAAAGGCAGCAGGAGCCAAACCACAGCCTATGCGCCTTCCCTTGCTTGGCCTGCTCCATTTTGTTTTTAATCATTTGTCGTTATTATTTTTCTGTGATCGTGGTAGGGATCCGTATCCCACACAGCGATGATGATGGAAGAGGAGTAGTTTCATCCCATGGTGGCGCGGGGTAGTATTAAGGAGGAGAAGGGAAGGCAGCAAGGTGGAGTTTGTAAATCATTAGGCTGAAGGAAAAGAAGAGCCAGACAAATAACTCAGCTGGTTGAGTTACTGCTGTCAGCAAGATAACTCAGCTATGGCAATTGGCTGCTGCTGACATATGTGTGTGTGTGTGTGTGTGTCTGTGTGTGTGTGTGTAGTGTGTGGGGGGGGGGGGGGTGATGCTGTCCCTAGACCATTGTGTAAATACTGTGCAATTCTTCTCTGACTGTTGGGATCTGGATGATTTAGTTACATTGGCCATGCTGTACTCTGTGCAAATTAAGGATGAAAGGTCACAGGTGCTTTTACCAGCTGTCCCACTACCATTTATACGCTGTCCCTGGAAGGGTTCTATAACTTGTGTTTGCTTTGAAATCTAAGAAACCAGACAAACTCCAGTGGTTCCCAGCAGAGGACTAGCCTACTGCTGGGAAAACGGGACCTTCCATTTGATAGTTCTGGAGGGGGCATCTCCTCTGAACCACCTTCATTTAAAGGTGTTGGCTAGTGAGAGTGATTTATCATTTTTTGAGATGTGGTGTGGATGCACCTCAACAGTGAGTATATTGGCCCTAATGCTTAGCCCAACTGCTTCCAGGAAAGGGGGCCGATTTCCACCTTATGGAGATTGTGTGAGGTTCCTGTTAGTGTGTGTTTGAGTGTGCTCTGCATAGACAACAGTGGTGCCAGGACAAAGACAGAACATGTCCCCATCACTCTCCCTTCTTGCTTTACTTTCTGGAGAAATGAATAGTTCTCCACACCTAGGCAGCCTACTCAGGCTCGGACTGGCCGTTGCCAGCACCGGGCAATCCCCTGGTGGGTCGCAAGGGTGGGGGCAGGTTTTGGGCCTCTCGGGCCATTTTTGTTACAGGGCTGTTTTTGCAGCGCTTCTGCAAAAACGGCCCTGTAACAAAATCGTCCGAAAACCAGCACTGGCAAAGAGCGCTGTCGCATCCCCCCCCCCCTTCCTCCCACCTGGGCGGGAGGGGGCGGCCGAGCAATTTGACAGGGCCGGTTTTGGTTCCCAGTCAAGAAAGAGCGGAAAGGTCATGTGAAATCCACCATCAACAAAAGAGGAAGCTCCCTATAAGGAGCTGTTCTTTCATGTCTCGCTTTGACCTGGTATACACATTGGGGAGACACATCCTCTGGCAGTCTACTGCGGGTGAAAGTCTGCAAAGGCCATCTCAATCGGATGGAGCACAACATTGAATCAACTGCATCAAACTGCCAATATTGATTGGAGCTCCACTTTTGCAATTTGAAGACATTGTCTCCCAAATATTGTGTTGATCTTCTGCCGCTTCCTTAATGCCTGGCCACACATGTTGCCAGTCTTCTCAAGCCACCCTGCGGTTAGCATCTGCAGGCCAAGAGCTGTTTTTTCCTGAAGCCCGAGGTTTCAGACTCATTGTATTGCGATCATCATTTCTGCCGCTGGAGGGGATTGCAAGTCCCAGGAGTCTTTTGGTAAAGGAGGAGGGTCTGCATTCCTGTCGTGCATATACCGCTTTACTGTTTCTCACAGCACTGGGCACCCGACAATCATTGCTGCCATTGGAGGAGACTGCAACTCTCAGGAGTCTTGTGGTGAAGGAGGAGTAGCCACAGCCCTGTCACACTTTATAGCGTTTGACTGCTGCCTGCAGCATCGGATGCTTGTGGCATGCGCCAGGGCACGTGCCTGGGCCAAGAGTGGGCCTGTCTTTGCCAGACCTTGCTACCTTGGCAGCTCAGCCTTCTCCTAAAATGGGTAAGAGAAACATTGTGAGTAGTTCTGCTCCTGTAGCCTCTGTCACCACCATTGACTCCTTTTTGATGTGAGCAGTAGGGATGATTTCAAAAGAAATTGCTTTGACTAAAAGAAGATTATTGATTGAAGGAGCTGGCCTGTCTGCTTGAACTCAACATGATGAAGTGTTGGGGTCTCGTGGCTCCTCTAACACTGGTGACACTTATTCACTTGGTTAGTAGGAAAAACTAGGTGGTGGCTGTGAGGATCGTATTGACAGTCTTTCACCCATTGAGCCCCTTGTCAAAAAGAAAAAAGGAGATGCTGCAAAGAGGAGGGAGGTGGGGGGGGCAGTAAACTGCTGGCACCAAGCGGGACACTGTGGCCAATGGGAATGATCCGAATCACTTAGATAAACTATGTACTTGATTTTAGTCCATTTTAAAAGTTCATTTTTAGACTCTGTTTAGAAATATTCAAATCCAGTCAGACTAACTAGGTTGATTCAGCATAAGGCTACTAGTAATTCTCCTGCTGAATCCCTAGTTGTTCCTTTTGTTGCCAACAGTGTCAATAATATTGTTCTTATTAGTGTACCTACTAACTCCCAAGAGAAGGAATACTCTAATTCTAGCTTCACTACTCCCACTTGCCAGCTGTTGCCTGCTTCCTCAAAACCCTTTATTTCCCTCTCAGCCAATCTTGCCTAAGCCATCTGTCCCCTTTACCTTGAACGATCGGGTTGCTCTTCCTCAGGAGGAGCCTCTGGGCAAGCAACGTACTTGTAGTGTCTTGTGAGTTAGATATGATGGGACTCTATTTGTCCCTGAGTGGCTCCTTTCAACAGTGATGTAACTAAGTGCTTGGGGTTGGGTGACAAAATTCATGATGTAGAATGTTCAGTTAACAGTTACATGTTGAGGAATAAAGATGTGCAATACCGTGCTCTGTCTGTGGCGTGATCATTTGCATGTATATGGGATGGGGAGGTTGCTACAACTGGCAATTAGACAAGAGATTACGTACACCCCACACAGTTTGTAAAGTGAAGGAAAGATCACATGCATCATATCAAGGAAACATAATGGATTCCGGAACGTTCCAGAGATGTTCCGACCAAGCCCACAAGGCCAAGTGGCAACATCAGTTGAGGCAAGTAGAAACTGAATGGCATTGATTGTCATCAAATTCCTCATCTAAAAGTTCATCATTGTCAAGCAACAGTGATGAAGATCAATATGCAATGTCAATTTTGACCACTGGACAACGTGTGCATTTGGGATTCGCTTCTTGCAAGGAAGAATGCAGGTCGAAGCTAGGTCGACAAGTGAAAGTGCGAAATTAATTTGTGCACTGTCCCAAAATCACCCTGAAAGTGAGTGGGTGCTCCATAACTTTTATCATAGACAGTAGCGCGGCGATAAACATGCCTGTGGAAGAGTACAATGAACTGTCTCCAGTGCCCCATTTAACCCCATTGAAAACCAAAGTGTATACGTGGGTTGCTTCAATGCTGCTGCAATGTCAAAGTTCACTCATAGCAACTGTGAAGCATGAAACGAAATTACATGCACCAATTCATGTCCTGCAAGGCACTTCAACTTCTGTAAACTACAACGTCAATGCCCATCATGAGCTAGTGAATCAATTTCCATTCTTATTTCATGGACTAGGAAGACTTAAGGCAAAAAAAGTGTAACTTCACATAAATGAGGAGATCCATCCTTATGCTCAATGACACAGTCAAATTGCATTTCATTTACAAGAGGATGTTAAGAAAGAAATTGAGACATTATTAAAATACGACAAAATTGAATTATACATTAGCCCAACGCCCTGGGTATCACCCATAGTGGTAGTGCGGAAGAAGAATAGTGTAGCTATTCATTGGCCCAACGCCATGGGTATGACCCATTGTGGTAGTGAGGAAGAAGAATAGTAGGGGAACCATGCGCATTTGCATTTGTATGCAACAAGGCAATTGTAAGGGAACCACATCTGGGATCGCACATTGCTAACATGATTGGACAGCTAACTGGAGTTAAAGTTTTTTAATGCCTTTTTTGACTCATGTGGTTTATTTAGATATAAAAGGCTACGTTTTGAGTGCCATAAGATGCGGGACTCTTTCATGATATAATTCGGCACATAGTACAGTCAGTCACAAATGTCTTCAATTACAGTGATGACATTCTATTTTTTGGGGCCACATGAAAGGAAAATGATAAAGCTCTTATACAAATGTGTCATACACTTGCCAATGCAGGAGTCACTTTAAATGCTGCAAAGTGTGAACTTCATAAACCCAAACTCAAGTTCTTTGGTCATATCTTTTCTGATGGGGGAATGACACCAGATCCAAATAAAGTACAAGCCTTTTCACCCACTCCTCTCCCACAGGAGGTAACTATGCTGCGATCTTTCCTTGGTATGGCCAGTTACTTTTCAAGGTATATATGTGGCAGGGTACGCCCAGCCGTGGGTCACTTGCTCACTGTGCCACTGGATTCAAGCTAGCCTGGCTGATGAGGGCTGTTAGCCCGAAACCGGTCTCAGGATGCTTGTTTCCGGTCCAGGGAAGACATGGGTTGGCAGTTCGAGCTGGACTGTTCCCATGAGGCACAGGGTCACGCCTGATTTGCATATAGCTGTGTCTGAACTGGGATGGTAGAGTGAGCTAAAGAATGATGATGGATTCAACTCAGAACTGTGACTGGGGTGAGTGTGAGTCTCTGAAAAGTTGCAGCACTCCGTCCATCATCTCCTTGTGTTTGCTTTGTTCACCCTAGGTTGGCAGGGTGTGCCCAGAAATGGGTCCCTTGCTCACTTTGCCACTGGAGTCAAGATAGCCTGGCTGATGAGGGCTGTTAACCCGAAACTGGTCCCAGGATGCTTGTTTCCAGTCCAGGGAAGACATGGCTTTGCAGTTCGGACTGGACTGTTCCCATGAGGCAAAGGGTCAAGACTGATTTGCATATAGCTGTGTCTGAACTGGGGTGGCAGAGTGAGCTAAAGAATGATGATGGATTCAACCCAGATCTGTGACTGGGGGTGAGTGTCTGAAAAGTTTGGGCGCTCCGTCCTTCATCTCCTTGTGTTTGCTATATATGTGACTTTGCCACTGTAAGTGCCCCATTGAGAGACTTATTGAAACAAAATGTTCCATTTGGATGGTCACATGAATGTGAACGAAGCTTTGAGAAAACAAAGCATGCAATTGAGAAAGCTACTGAAATGGCATATTTTTGTCTGAAATTGTAGACAGAGGTTGTTGTTGATGAACGCCAATGGGGTTGGGTGCCATCCTTGCCCAACACACTGGACATCCCATATGGTCCATGACACATTGTGGATTAGGGTAGTTGGAGTTTGTCATCGACGGAACATGCCAATCCACACCCTGAAAAAGAGAGCCTTGCTGTGGGCTTTTTAGTATTTTCATGTGTTCCTGTACAGAAAGCATTTCACGGTTGTCACTGACCACCAAGCATTGTTTACTATTTTTAGCAATCCTGATGTTAAGATGCCCCCTTGCAAGGAGAGGTGGATGTTGTCAAGGCAGAAGTATGATTGTACGATTATACATCACCCATGAAAAGATCAAAACCCTCAGGGGTACCAATACCGTGTTATGGCACCACTTCTAAAGCGCCTGATGCTCATGTTAACTTCATCGCTAAATCCAGTGACCTTGTTGCCATATCGGTGGAACAAATCATTGCTGCCAGGAGCACTGCAGGAGATTCACTAATACTTAAAGACATTATTACACATTAATCATGGCAAAAACATAGTCAACCTCTTTATGATGACCTTGAATACCAGTAATTCAAAAATGTGCAGGAAGAATTTTTGGTTACCCCTGAAGGCATTATCTTACGAGGGTCGAGAATTTTTATACCTGAGAGTCTGAGACAACAAGTGATTGAATTGGCCCATGAGGGACATCATGGAGTTGTTGCTAGTGAACAAGCTCTAAGCGACCAAGTGTGGTTCCCTTGTCTTGATAAAAGAGTTGAAAAGGAGTTAAGGGCATGTCATTTGTGCAACTGCTTGTCATCGAAAACAACCCTGCATCTGTTAAACATGTCTGATCTTTCAATCATGCTTAGGAGAATATTGCAATTGATTTCATTGGACCCCTTGACAATGGACATCATCCATTAGTAATTGCTGATGAATATTTCTGTTTCCTCTTGTGGAAGTTCTGTCGTCATCTACTCATAACAGAGTAATTGAGACATTAGAAAGTACTTTTGCAACATAGGGTGTTCCTTCAATTTCGAAATCTGACAATGGCCTGCCTTTTAATAGTTGATAATTCAAAGATGCCCTCACTCATCTAAATGTCAAGCATCAGAAAAGCACACCTCTCTAGACACAGGTGAATGGTGTTGTTAAGAAATTTATGAGCACCCTCAAGAAGACCGTTCAGTGTGTTACACTGGAAAAGATTGAACTCAAATCAGTTCTTCAGTCTACGCTTCGCTCATATATGTAAACTCCACATTTCACCTTGGGTGAAAGCCCTGCCACTTTAATGTTTGGGAGAGCCATAGGAACCAAATTGCCACAACCGACCACTGAAAGATGTATTGACATTGATAAACTTTGCACTTCTGATTTGTCTCACAAACGCAAAATGAAACGAAGACCTATGCAGATAGACGCCGTCAAAGAGGAGACCAAGTCACAGTCAGGCAGAAATGGAAGTACATGTCTGATGCCCCTTTTGACGCTGACCCTCTGAAGGACACATGGTGACTGCTCTCTATCATGGAAAGTCCATTAGACAAGATTCTTCACATTTCAAGGACCTGCTTTGACATTCGCCAACTCCAGATGTCATAATTGAGACTTCTCCACCTGAGAATTCGGAGAGCCCAACAACTGTATCAATGTCTTTGTCACCAGTGCCAGTCATGGACTCTTCTCATGTATCTCCACAGTTTTACATGACAAAATCTGGACGATTTATTCAAGTACCAAAATTACTTATTGAAGAGTTGTGGTATATATTTGTATTATGTATACTTTTTAATTAACAAAGGTGGAGATGTAGTGTATTGTGAGTTAGAGATGGTTGGACCCTTTTGGTTCCTGATGGACTCCATAGACCAGGGACGTAAGTGCTTGGGTGTGGGTGATAGAATTCAAAATGTAGAATGTTCAATTACAAACTGAGGTATAAAGATGTGTAATACCAAGCTCCGTATGTGGCGTGATCATTTGCACGTACCCGTGCAGGAGAGGATGCTAGTGTACTCAGCGGGAGTTTATATTGAACTTGCCCTGACAGCTTGCCCTTACTTTATAATCTTGTCTAATGTCCCTAAACTCCATCTGGTATAGGAAGAGACATCCAACCAACTGATTCATAAGGTGTTCTACTGGCTAGGAAAGCACATGGGATTTAATTCCATGTTATCTAATCAAATTCTTATGGCTAGGAGGGTAGATTGGATTGGATCATCTCCTAAAGTTTTATCTGGAGATTCTATTGTTGTGAATTCTAGAGACCCAAAAAATGTACGTAGCTTATAGCCTGACCTTCTTTTTCTCTGGACACTCTCAATTATGTCCCCTCCCATTGGGATATTTTTATAAACCATCTCCTGTTGTGTTGCCTGATATTTCTGATCCAGCTTTTGCCCTTTCACCAGGCCAAATTTGGATCATGTAATACCTGTCTATGCTGGGTTGCCCATTACCAACAGATTTGTCGTCTCAGAGGATATGACAGAATGTAATTGACTCCCAGATGAACTTGGTGCCAAGCCTGTGCGTAGAATTCTGGCCTTGTGGAGGCTACTTTTTGGGGGAATCTTGTCTTAGGCTTAGAGTTGGTGTTTTATACAGTTCACCTAAAAATAACTTACCCTCAACTGAGAATAGAAAGGACTCAGTAGCAGAGAGAATTATTACAACCACCTAGCCCAATGGATACTGTTCTGATTTTAGCTTTCTGTCATGGTATATTGCAGCGATTCACAGCAAGCTGGCCCTGAAAGACTGGGTGTCTTTGATTGAACAGTTTGACTTTGTCATCATGCAAAAACACTTGGACCGTAATTCTGCTTGAATTTAACAGTTACTCCTGTTGTTCCATCCCTACAATTCCCTCATCATCTGGGAATCCTAAAGGAGGTTTATAGATATTGATCAAGCTATGGGTTCATGGAAACATATTCCCTGTGGATCATTGCTCTGACATTCAAGTATTAGAGTTTGTTTGTTCTTACTTTTAACTTGTTTATTATTCATTTTTACAATAATGATTTTTCCAGTTCCTCTAACAGTGATGTTGTATCTTTATTCAATATTATTGATGAACTAATGACCAAACTCATTTTTTCACAGTTTGAATGAAATATTATGATCTGTGGTGATTTCACCTCTAAACCTAATTTGTAAACCTCTGATGCTAGCTTCTATCCATCTTACTACGGCAAGTGCTCTGTGTTTGGCCCTTCCAATAGTAGTAGTGATAAATTAGGTCACTATCTTTTGGCTCATGATCTTGTAAATATTCATGAACCTGTCTATGAAATTGAGCCCAGGATTCCGACATTTCATGGAAGAGGGTGTGCGTCAAAAATTGACTGTGTTTACAACTCTTGGACTGACACAGTATTTGGCTAAGTGTGACATACTGCGCGCCAGATTTAATGATCACAATCCGCTAACAGCTTATTTTTTCATTACCAAAGGGTATCATGAGAGGTCCAGTGCAAGCTGTGGTGCAACTATTGTCCCAATATAATAGGCTCGAGCTCGTTTGGTATGTAACTGAATCAATTACATTTCTGGATTGCTTAACCAAATCAAACCTAGATATTTTTTTGCCATGTCTATCTGAAATTCCTGCGGAGGAAAAGTTATGCAGTCATTTAAAAACTTTATGTAACTTAATACACAACTCTTTACTTAAGCTGGTTTGCAGATCCACTTCCTTAATTATTTGTTGGTTTAATAGATCGTGTTTTTACATGAATAGCAATCTGTGGAAAGTCCTGACTGCTACTCCTAGAAGTCCTATTGTAGTTATTTTATTTATTTATTTATTTTAAAGGTTTTATATAGCGCTGCTCCTAGACTCAGAGGTATCAGAGCGCTTTACATGAGTACCAGACCATAGTTGCAGGTTACATTGTTACAAGGGTTACATAGTTATTAGATCTTGGCAAACATAGTTACATGTAAGGTTGAGACAAACAAAAAGGACATATACGTAAGGGGAAAAGTAGGCAAGGGGAGAGATTCAGGGGAGGGGGGTAGGAGCAGGGGAAGTAGACAGAGAATGGAGGAGGGAAAGTGGAGGGGAGGGTGAGAGACACAGCATAGGAAGAGGAGGGGGAGGGTGACAGGGACACAAACCGGTAGACGAGTCAAAGCTGCGTCCAAAGTCCAGTAAGCTGTGATCCCAGGGGAAGTGGTATCATTTCCTCAACTCTGTTGCAAGAGGCTCCCTATACGCAGTGGACTCTCTCAGAGGGGTCTCTGAGACTCCAAGGCCTACATACTGGATCCTTCCCCAAAAAGGTGAGCGGGAGTGCTTTGGCCAGGGGTGCCATACTATACCTCTACTGTGAGTGGCTCCATTGGTGCTGTGGACTCTCTCACCGGGTTCGCTGAGACTCCAGAGTATAAATATTGGATCTTTCTACAACAAGGGGAGAAGGAGTGCTTAGTCAAAGGGCACAAAAGGACAGGGGGCTAGGTGGTGTAGCAGGCAAGGGGAAAGATTCAGGTGAGAGGGGATATGAGCAAAGGAAGTAGACAAAGAAAGACAGAGAACTAAATGGGAACAGACAGCATCAGTTATGGGGACAGACTGTTTTCTCTCTGTGGCCATGAGTTTGCCCCATCTCTAAGGTAAAAACCTAGCACAGGCCTGTCCAGAAGCTTTGTCATCCAGGACATGAAGCATACAGTTTGTAATTCAAATTATTTTTCACAATTCACAGAAGTTTATAGTACGCTGCACATCAGAAATCCAGATGTTTTCATATTAAGTTCTTGGGTGCAGAGGATGATGCTCAGAACTAACAGTGTTTAACCCATTCATCATCCAGGGGGGATAGTACAGAATCATGAGGCTGAGGGAGAAGATCATGAACCCAATGCTGGCCAACTCGTAGACTGCAGGGTCCTCTGTAGAGGACACGTATGTCAAAGGGAGCAGGCATAGGTTCTCCAGGATGTTCAGAATGAAGATAAAGTGGCACAAGACGTGGTAAGTGATGGTGTGCACTGTGCCTCCAGTTTCTATGGCCAGCACGTCTGAGATTGTTATTCCCTAGTTTCCAGGGAGAGGGTAGGAGTGCTGGAGGGTCTGGTGAGATTTCCGATGATTAGTGGTTAGGGGCGGGCAGCTACCATCTTGGGGACAGGCCCCCGGTAATGGTGGTGTGATGGGGTGTGCTTCGCCTCCTGTTTCTGGGGCCAGCGCGACTAGGCTAAGTTGTTGTCCAGTTTGGAGATGAGTAAAAGGCTGGAATTTGTTTAAGGGGTTGTTCTGTAGGAGGGAAATAGATTAGGCGTCAAATGCCGCCATCTTAGGGTCAGGCAGGCGGTAGTGAGCCTCATGTCTCCTGTTACTGGGACTACGTGTCCGTTGAGATAATTCACCAAATCTCAGATTCCCGTGAGTAGACCCTTTCGTACTCGTTGCTTGGGTACTCACCGGAGTTGGGCTCTGTGGGGGTTATTCAGGGGCTCTTCATCCGACCGAGTTTCAAGTTCGATGAGCCAGCCCCACCGGACCGGAACCGCTCAGCGATCTCCACTAGATGCAGGCTCATCCAGCAACACATCGGAAGCCCAGGCACTCGACTCCCAGTGCGGTAATCACGGGCAAAGCCGCTGGGGCAGATCTTACCAACAAGCCACCACAACAAGAGTCACGACGGCTGCAGGTGGAACGATCACCTTGCCTAGCCCAGGGATCCACGCCAACGATAATACGATGCGAGGCAAGCAGGAGACTCACTCCGCACGAACAGCGGGACTCTGGGTCCACAACAGTCTAGATGCGGGGGGCTCCAAACACCTCTTGTGTCCGAGGCAGTCTCCAGGAGGAGTCGTCATCTGCGAAGGTTTTCAGGTAGGATTCCTAAACAAATGTTCTTCTTTGTGGGGGTGTAACAGGGATAGTTACGTTGCAGACGATTTCCTTGAAGCAGGGCTGTCGAGTATAAGGGTGGATGGGGGGGCATAAGCAGGGATAGTCACAAAAGAGTGATCCCTAGCCCCGGAGCTTCTATGGAGAGCTCCAGCATGGCAGCCATCAACAGCTAACATGCTCGGGCACTCTATAAAGAAGCCTTGCAAAAAAGAAAGTTTGAAATTTAAAAGGATAACTGGGCTTGTCTGTCCACCGCAGCCTCTCTCAAGAATTTGTGTGAATTTTGGAGAGTGGTCAATGGTTTTAGAACACAAAAGACAACACTCTCCTTAATAAGCAGCCACATCACTAATGACCAGTGGGTAACTCATTTTAGCAACATATATTGCAGTACTCCTGACCGCAGTGATTTTGCTGACTTGCCTTAAATAAGTAATATTACCGACAGGCTCTATTTTTCTGTAGACGAGGTGAATATTTCTCTCAATGACAGCTTCTCTTTAAAAGTTTCTGGGCCGGTTGAGGTGCCTATTGATATGTTTAAATGCAGAGCAGATTTTTGGGAACCTCTGCTTACTAATGTTTTTATTAACATACTTAAAGGATCTTCCCTCTTCATGGTCAAGTTCCATTTTTGTCCTGTTTTTAAGAAAAAGGAAGTCGTACAGAGCCAAAATGTTATAGGCCCATATCTTTAATCAATTTCACTATTAAAATGAAGGGAAGGGTCATCTTTAATAGATTAAGAGGTTGCTGCAATGATAACAATGCTTTTTCCCGCTGTCAATATGGGTACAGAGAAAGATTAGGTGTGATGGAACAGTGTTTAAATCTCAATTTGATAATAGGCAAATATACCAGATCTAAAAGGAATCTAAGGTTAATCACACTAAGCTATGGATTATTTTATTGGAGCTGGGGATAGACATTGCTATTGCTCATTTTTTAGCATATCTACATCAAAATCTGACCGCTATGGTCAGATTTGGTCCAAATGGCGAACTATTAAATCCCTTTTGTTTGCACCAAGGTGTGGGGCAAGGTTGTGTTGTAGCCCCATTATTATTTATTTTGTAAATTAATAAACCTAATGATTTTATATACATTCTCACACAATATATTCCTTATGCCAATTCTGTACCTATATCCATACTATTGTACTCTCCTGATGCCATACTTTTAACCCAAACTCTAAACGCCTCATGTCGCTTTGTACTAGTTTTTTTTCTGAATTCGTGATGAACTTGAATCTCGTAACTAATTTTATTAAATCTCTTACCATGGCATGTGGCCTGGAACGTTTTCTGTTGTGTGCTCTATGGGTTAATGAGAATAGTCTAGAGAGTGTCCCCAGATTTCCTAATTTAGGTCTTGCTTTTGATGCTAATGTGTCTTGGGTAGAAAATGATAGGTACAAAAATACTAAATGTAAGCAAATTATATATTCTCATTATTTAATGTCTGTAAGGTAGTAGGGGGGCAAGCCGATTTCTTCACTCATAACAATATGCTCCAATTGCTAGTTATGGTAATGGAGTATGGGGTAATAGAGAATGCGGAGGATTGTAAGAAGAGGAGAACCGCTTTTACACCCATCTCCTCTCCCTTCCCCTATCAACCCCCTAAATCTTTTGTTATGAAGAATTGGCTTTGCCTTATCTTGAGGACTTTATTGGGATGGTTCTACTTTTGTTATGGCTCTTAATATGGAATAACCCCCAGGCTTCTTTCAGTCACAACATAATTACTGATTGTGTCTGGAGTGAAGGAATGGGGCTTTTATATCCCCTGGCTTTAAGCAGGCTGTTGGTGCTCTGGGCAAACCTGCCTTATTTAATAACCCTCTATCAAAATGTAAGACTGATACTCTGTGAAATGATTATTCGTGGAAAGATGTTATGCTATGAGAGAAAGTCTGGAACTAAGCAAACCGTTAGTCAGGAATTATATCCCCCTAAAAACCAACCCAGGCCCTGAACCACATCTATTTTATGTGTATAACAATTTAGAAAGAGCCTTATTGTTAAAATTTAGAGCTGGGACTATATGTTATCTGCTATGCTTCCCGATGGGATATTTGGGAACCTTGAAAGGAGAAAATGTACCTGTGAGAATGTGGCTCTTTAATCTTTACTGCACTTTGTGATATTTTGTAAACTGTATAAATCTTTTAGAGCCCAATATTTATTACCTCTTTTTAGGATTCACAATTTTAAGCAATGCAGAGTTGCTCTCCACTTTTTACAACTGCTATCTAGCACTGATGTATGATTTAAAATCGGTGGTTTTCTTAAAGTAGCTGTATCTAATTATAAGAGCCAGAATTTCTAGGTTTTTATGTTTCTGTGTTTATTAGTGTTCACCATTTTTGGTGTATTTTATATATTTATGTTTATATGTGTTCTGTATGCTATCTTTTATGATTATCTTTGACATTTGAAGAAATAAACTGAACTAGTTGTTAGTCAATGTATTCCAGGAAATAGTATTATAATGTGCCATAACACATCCCAATATAGTTGAGATTTAGGATTGCAAACATATGAACACTTTGTAAAGTACAGTAACTATAAGATGTTTTAAAGTGGTATTTTTATCAAGTAATGACCTTGATGTTTTTAGGGTATGTGTGTGCATCTGTGTGTCTGGCTCAACCTTTTCAGGACCTTTTATGAGCTAGGCCTCGACTGCAGGATCAAGCTATTGCAAATATTCCACGAGGCTGTGGGGTGCAAACTTCCAGCAATCAAAATCATAGCTAATAGGGAACATAGCAGTCTCAGCTTTGATACAGAGAGGTAGTCCCAACAACTACAGGATTGAGGAAAGGCTTGACTAAAAGAAACTACTAACTTCCTGGACTCAACGAAGATCCTAGGACGAGGGGGTGGATCAGCTCCAATTCCCTTGTGTCTATTTGCAGAAAATTCAAATCAGGGGGTGTTGTGGCCCATGCTACAAGGTGCAATGGTAGGTATGTGTGTTGATCCTTTTATTGGGGCCCATCGGGAGACGGGGAGAGGATGGCCGTAATTATAGTCCCCCAGCCCAAAAGTTGCCCAAGGCAGCCCAAATCCCCCTAAACAGCCCAACCAGCCCAAAAACCACTTCCTGTTCCCCAGTCTAATCCTTCCCCCCACCCATCCTCCCGGGGCCCCAAAATCCCCGGGGGGGGGGAGAGAGCCTCCCTCCGGTCGGCCACCCCCCGCAAAGCCCCATTAGAATAGCAGGGACGCTGCCGAACAGATTTGATATTTTCCAGCAGAGACATCCAAGTATTGAAGAATAACGATGGCCCACTATTCGGATTGCAAGTTCAACAGAAAAGTATATAATGTACTTCTGATTATAGAAACGATTACATCAACCCTCAAAGGGTGTTTTTGTTTGTATGCTGTGCACTCCTGCCTGTATAAATAACCTACACTCCTTTGGAATCATTTTATTCAGAATTCTAGTTTCAAAGAGGGCCGCACCGAATGTCCCCCAGTCAGAGACTCAATAGAATATGTTAGAACACTACATGGAATATGTAGAATTTACTGTGCAATAAAAGCCTGATGCAGTCATCAATCTTCGAAATAAATAACTTCTTTCCACCAAATTTTATTAGATCTTCACACTAGGTATTGAGTCTTTTTACTTAAAAATTCATTTTCGTGATTGTGACTTATTTTGTTGCCTTTGCTTTAGGATACGCTTTGCATGTTCATTCAGGCTCGGGGCGGGAGAGGCCGTCGCCCCACCTTTATGAATTATCCCTAGAGTACAGCGTATTGCCACAGGCTTTCCACTTCAAAGCGCTGTAAATACCAAAAGTAATTGTTTATCTCTTGCAATTTATTGCAAAATCATCCCCACCCTCTTAGTCTGATGGCTTCCAAACCGTGACTGTCAGTAAATGGAATATTTAACTGAACGCCTTTGAACCATAGCCACAAGCCCAGTTTACAATTTCTTAGTTATTATGCCTCATATAAAAGGCTATTTTCTAGTAAACAAAAGGCGCCAGTTCCTGCTGGATCCAATAAATGGAGAGGAATGCACGAGCTGTCTAATGGGCTCCATGAAAGACGTTTTATGCTCTGAATTAAATTCCCCTCTCGAAGGGTGTACAGTGCTTTTCATTGGGTTAATGCACCGAACCTTTCCCAAGCAGAGCACCGAAGCAGCGTCACCCTGGCTCCTGCGAAGAATGAATTATCACTTCACTGCCGAAGAGCTTCCACCTTGGGGAAGATGACGCGGCGTGCTGCGCAGGAGGTACCAGGGAAAGGAATAGCTTTATGAGGGAATTTAGTCCATGAAATGTTTTTTATATGTCTCCTGCCCCCGTCCTTCCTTGTTTTGTCTTCTGTCACGCCCTGGACACAGAGGTTGCGTATCCCTCCTCTAGAAAAGTTACCCCATACCTGAAGTCTTCCCATGAGGCTTCGCATCTGGAGACAATTTTGCGGTAAAAAGATCGAATACTTATCCCCATAACGGAGAATAAGCATGCAAATCCTTGAATACCAAGTCCTTTTCCGGGTTGTTATCCCTTTCCAAGGGATAATTCTGCTCCCGGTTCCCACCTGCTCTAAGGGGGCGATTACAAAGCGGCCTGTAAAGGCTCCGGCCGCAGGGCCGCATCGTAATGGGCCACTCGGTTTTCTTTCAGACTGCATCATTATGATGGAGGCAGTCAGAAAGGAAACCGGCAGGTCATTCCGGCGGGCTTCCAATCGGCTTGGAAAGCCCTTTTGCCATTCGGAAGCTGGCTAGTAATCTCAAAGTGGGGCCTTTCCGCCCTTGGGATTACGATGCATGGTTTCCGACATGGTTTCTGTGCCAGCCTGTCTGGGATGGAAAACATGTCAGAAAACATATTTTGGGGCCCCCAGGAACCCCTTTGGGGCACAGCCTCCGGTTGGAGGCTGAGGGGACATGTATGGTGCCCCCCTGTTGATCCATGAACCTTGTTGTAGGCACCTTGTGGCGCCTGCTACAGGGTGTAGGGATGAGCTGCACCTCTCTTTCCTCAATGGGAGCTTGTGTTACAGCTGGTTTACGGCCATAACACAAGCTCCCTTTGAGGAAAGGGAGCATGTGACTGAACAGTGTAAGGTTGCATCGTAATGAGTTGGTCGGGACCGACGAACCGGGTGTCGTCGGTCCCAGGACAGAGTCGGTGTCGGGCGGAAGTAATTCCACCCAAAATCAAAATAAGCCCCTAAGTATTTTGTAAATGGAAGCGGGGTGGGGGTCACGAGGGTTTCCAGAGCCTGCCCAGTCTGAGGTCTAGCTGGGGAAAGCATTATATGCTTCCTCATGCTGTTGGAAGGGTTCCATTGGGAGCCGGGCGGTTCCCCTGCCCACAGTCAATGATCATGACATGTGATTTTACAGGGTGTTAATTCAGCAGCAGCTAAAGTAAGGTCAAGTGTTCCCACACCCAGAAATTCCAGGTTTGGGAACACTGGGCCAGCCGTGTTGTGGTGGAGTGGTACCCGATCCAGGGACAACACTGTCTGGCATTAATAAAGTCCATAGTTCTCTTTGGTGCGACCAGGGTCTTTCTCTTGCGGCCACGAGCATACAAATGCCATATGTTGCCTTGACACAAAAGAAACCTCTGTCAGAGTTTGTGAATCATTGTCCAGTGGCAGTTAGGTGGAAATGCATGGAGTCCTACGAAGTCGTCTTTTAATCAAGGTGCTTCAAATCGTTCCCACCTGTAGCATCGGGAATCCATTTATACTCAACAACCTGGACCAACGTGTTTAGTGAACAGTCCTTCAACCCTTGGGATATCTTTATTGGGGGGGCGGACATTTCCGTTTTGCCCACGGAATGTGCGGAAATTTGCACTTTCCGCCTTCAGCAAAGAAGGCGGAAAAACTAGGCAAATTCCCGCACATTCGCGGGTGGAACGGAAGTTGGCTGCCCGTCTGCCTCCCGCCCGCCTCCCGCCCACCTTATTAAATTATATTTACAGGCTACAAATAAACTTAAATAAAACTTACCCTATTGCGCTGCAAACTTCTCCATCACAGCTTCTTCTTTGAAACTGCGTATGCGCGGGAACCTGCGCATGCGCATTCCTCGCCAGGAAAGCGCATGCGCAGGCTCCCAAGCATGCGCAGTTTCAAAGAAGATGCGCGATGGAGAAGTTTGCAGCACAATAAGGTAAGTTTTATTTAAGTTTATTTGTAGCCTGTAAATATAATTTAATAAGGTGGGCGGGAGGCGGGCGGCGGGCTCGCGAAACGGAAATATTGCAGAGTGGCACGGATATTGGTTCAATCTCCGTGCCTCTCCGCGATAATCCCTTCCGCGACTTCCGCCCACCCCTAATCTTTATACTTCAGAGCTTGAAGCAAAATGAGCTGAACTAAACTACTGATCTAAATATGAAATAACCCTTTGTGTTACTTGATTTGCTTTGCTGTAGCCCTGGCCACAGCTAGGTCACCACATTATAGCTGTTCGGTGTTTGAGGAATCTTGGAAGACTCCTATATTCTGTATGTGAAAGGGAAGCTTGCCCTGGGGTCTTCTCTATTCTGCCCTGCGTGAGAGAAAAGCCTCCCCTATTGGTGCATTACCTGCCCTGTATGTGAGGGAAGCTTGCTCTGCTCCTCTGCACTTCTTGCCTGTGCATGCATTCTGTGAGTGCCAGTGAGCATGGTCCTGTTGAGAGCCATCATTTAGCTGACACATGCAGATTGCAAGCAATGCTGTCAGCACCACATGTCCTCTCTAGGGGACATATGTATGAGGAAGTGGCGGAGTGAGGAGTTAGCCCTCATGGCTTAACGCTGCTACTTCGAAGCGTAAGGCTGCAACATATTTACAAAGATATGGCGTAGCCTTGTGTTTCCCCCTGCACTGGTGCTACACTTAGCAGGGTAACGCCAACACAGGCACCCTTGCACCATAGTGCAAGGGTGTCTGCGTGCAGGGGATAGATTGTTTATCTCCCCCTCCCACCGGAATCGAGATGGAAGCTTGATCCACACTGGTATAGCATGCTCTGTACTGGCTAAGAGAAGGAAGCTTGACCCACACTGTTATAGCATGCACTGTATCTGAACCAAGACAGAAGCTTGATCCACAATGGTTTAGCATGCACTGTAATGACTAAGAGAAGGAAGTTTGACCCACACTGGTATAGCATGCATTGTACCTGCAATAAGAAGGAAGGTTGATCCACACTGGTATAGCACGCCCTGTACCTGCATCGAGAAGGAAGCTTGACCCACACTGGCATAGCACGCCCTGTACCTGCGTTGGGGAGAAAGCTCGATCTGCACTGGTGTAGCACGACCTGTACCTGCATCGAGAAGGAAGCTTGACCCCACTGGTATAGCATGCCCTGTACCTGCATCGAGAAGGAAGCTTGGCCCACACTGGTATAGCACGCCCTGTACCTGCATCGAGAAGGAAGCTTGACCCACACTGGCATAGCACGCCCTGTACCTGCGTTGGGGAGAAAGCTCGATCTGCACTGGTGTAGCACGACCTGTACCTGCATCGAGAAGGAAGCTTGACCCCACTGGTATAGCATGCCCTGTACCTGCATCGAGAAGGAAGCTTGGCCCACACTGGTATAGCACGCCCTGTACCTGCGTTGAGGAGGAAGCTTGATCTGCACTGGTGTAGCACGCCCTGTACCTGCATCGAGAAGGAAGCTTGACCCCCACTGGTATAGCATGCCTTGTACCTGTATAGAGAAGGAAGCTTGACCCCCACTGTATAGCAAGCCCTGTACCTGTATCGGGAAGGAAGCTTGACCCCCACTGGTATAGCATGTCGGGTACCTGCATCGAGAAGGAAGCTTGACCCCCACTGGTATAGCATGTCGGGTACCTGCATCGAGAAGGAAGCTAGACCCCCACTGGTATAGCATGCCCTGTACCTGCATCGAGAAGGAAGCTTGACCCCCACTGGTATAGCATGTCGGGTACCTGCATCGAGAAGGAAGCTTGACCCCCACTGGTATAGCATGTCGGGTACCTGCATCGAGAAGGAAGCTTGACCCCCACTGGTATAGCATGTCGGGTACCTGCATCGAGAAGGAAGCTTGACCCCCACTGGTATAGCATGCCCTGTACCTGCATCGAGAAGGAAGCTTGACCCCCACTGGTATAGCATGTCGGGTACCTGCATCGAGAAGGAAGCTTGACCCCCAGTGGTATAGCATGCCCTGTACCTGTATCGGGAAGGAAGCTTGCTCCTGATGCTTTACACACTCTATGTCAACTAATCGTCTGAGGCCAGCCAGAAGTATCGGCCCCTGGGATCTGTTATTAAGAAATAAAATGCAGCAGCTCCTTATAGATTTTTGCTGTTTGTCTTGAGCTTTATAATTGACAATTAAATGGCTGAGAAGAAGTGCCTCCGGAAGAGAGGGATTTACCCGGCTGCTGCGCTGATCAGAACACTTTTCCCGTTGATTTCATCTTTCTACAGACTCCTACATAACCCTAGCAGTGTCCCCCAAAGCTTTTAATTTTCAGCGACCCATTGTTGTCCAAAATAATGATCCGAACAGGAGCACGGGGCTTGTTCTGCCGCAGTGTGGATGGGGAGGTTTTTAATGAAAAGCTCTCCCTGCATCCCAGGGGAGGTAAGGCATCCCACACATCTTGAGCCATGCTCAAACGTCACTGCCCTTCCGTTTCAAGACATTTTAAAATGAAACCTAACATTTTTTATCCACCATCAGAGGTGTTTGATAACAGCACCCGTGCTTACCAGGGCGCTAGCGTGTTGCTGCCGGATGCCAGGCCAAGGAGCCTTGTGTTTTTGTGGCCTGGCAGATTTAAAGGGAGTTTTTTCAGATACAGAAAGGCATGGACTGCTTTGCAGACAAGAGCTTATTTCATAAAAATAAAGAAATATGTGGTAGGGCCCAATTTTTAATTGGGAGCCTGCCACCAGCACTTCTAAATGCCAGGGCTAATTAACTTTCATTTCTCCTCATGCCTCCCTACCACCCCCTGCCCTTCCTGGCTCTTTACCTCTCTCAGGCAGGTTCTTTCCATCCCTGCTGTCTCTCTTTATCACTGCTTTTCTTTGATTCTCTTCCTTCCTCTTTATTTCGTTTTGCCTTTCTGTCTCTTGCTTTGGGTCAAAGTCTAATAAGGAAAAATAAGTCCAGGTGCCCAATGACTGAAACAACCGGCGCAAACGAAGCAATGCAGGCGGTCCAGCCATCACATTCACGAATTATGGACCTTTGTGCAGCCTGTAAGGGCAGGTGCGGCCGGCACAGGTAAGAGAGGTGGGGCAGGTGGGGCGGGCAGAGTGGGGGGAGTCAACAAAGGATGGAATAGATGAAATTAAATGAAAAATAAATAAAACCACTTGCCTTGCCCTCGCCGCAACGCCCAGTCGGCCTGATTCAGTCATGATAAACCTTCCATCGGAAAGTGTTGCGCCTCGGGGCTGAATTGCCATCACCCCACTATCACTAATTGATCCTTAAATGAGTGAGGCCCGCTAGATTCTGTGCTGAGCGATTGCCCTTCCAACAGGAGTGATTGAGCCACGATAAATGATCAGATTCCTCCACTACCTCCATGGATCCTCTTTAGGACCCTTCTTTGGAGTCTCTGTTCGAATGACCTTTTTCCCACCCTGAGGTTGCCCCAATTCTGTCTGACTTGTGTTTCATGTTGGGATGTCTGTACCGTCTTGGAAGTGCACCATGAATTGACGCCTAGAAGTTTGGATTCACCGGGCTTCGGAATCCCTTTACCCAGCGCCGTTTCTAGGTGTTTTGCCACCCTAGGCGAGAATTGAAAAATGCCGCCCCCTCCCTTTTACTACTCTTACTTACCCCTGCCTCCATTGCGCATCATCACAGTTCCCATACTTTTTTAATGCACTTGGACCACTGCAGACAATTCATTCAGCACACCCACCCATTTACAGAAAAACACCACACAGAACTTCCAAGGCTGCACTCATGTTACTTTAACACTCTCAAAAGACATACAGTTTCAAACAATGGTTTGTCAAGTTCAGTGGCATTCCAATACCCGCAGGAAACAGCACCAAGCCACGGAATGTGATGTAACACAATAAAATGGTTGAGGCAAAAAAACATAACACACATCGTTACATCCCCACTTGATATTTGCAGGACAAGCACCTTCCAACCCTGAGCTATCATTTGATAACCTTAATTTTATTTCATCCTTCAATATAGAGTACTGTATCTTTACATCGAACCAACTGCACTAGCAATACTGCCTGACTGGTAAGTGCCCCCGATCCTGTGTTCCACTCTCGGTCAACCTGGCGAAATATGCTTGGACTTTTGAACACACGTCCACTTGGGGCATGATTACGAGTTGCCCGGTATTTCCCATACCCTCTAAATACCATAATAAAATAAAACCCAGGACTGGCGTCCTACCAACATGGCGTTAGGTGACAGTCCTAGAAAGTCGTAAAAGTGGTGGATGATACCACTGAACTCAAGGTAGAGGAATCATTTTTTTTGGAGAGGGAGGAAGGAGTGGAAGGCACGTGCCTCCTTCTGTCTATGGAGACCATATAGAAATGTTGTAGAATGAAACGAATCCAGTCAGGCCTTGCCTCTGGCACCGAGTGACATGTCACTGGTTGTGGAGCTGTAGGAGGGAAAGGGTTCTCCCACCTTTCTGAAAGAGCTCGGCTACCTGCCTGTATTCAGCCCATTCCCCGTCACCGGGGAAATGTATTCCTGTATCCTGGTAGCTCGTGCCTGACGAGAGCTAAGGCATTATTTCACACAGAACTCTAGGTAATCTACTTCTAGTCTTCGAATTAGTCAGTTTAAAGATCATGAACCCCAAACCTCAACAGGAGGAGATGGAAAATGATGGCCTACAAGCCGAGGAAGTACCTGTGAGCTCAGCTACTGCAGCGGCGCCTCATTAACCTCGTCATCCTTCCAGGCCTGCATCCTTCACGGAGAGCTGTGCCCTGGACCCGGACTGGCAGCTCCTCTGACTAGAAGAGATTTGGAGGGTTGGGGGGAGTAGTCCTGGGCGGACGTTCAAGGCACTCTTACCTCACTCAGAGGTCCAACACCGATCGGAAGTCGCATATGGCGCGCATGGCCCCAGCCCTTGGCACCAAATGTGGCGTGAACGTGAAGGCACTACCCAATGCCTTTCGAGCCATTCAAGGGGAATTTCCTAAACTCATGGTTTTTGCCGCCCTCCAACCTTTTGCCACTCTAGGTGGCCGCCTAGTCCTGCCTAATGGTAGAAACGGCCCTGCCTTTACCTATCACCAACTGTTGGGTTTTGCATGTCCTGATGATGACCTCAAGCCATGAAGATGGAAACACTGTTGACGTGCTCAAGTGAGAATATGGGCTTTTGAATTATGACATGATTTTACATCTTTCTCCAACTGTATTGATTCATGTATAGACAGTGAACCGGGCTTTATTTTGTTGGTCGATCAATGATGGCGCCCACAGTGAGTCACGTTAGTTACCAATTCTCTAATCTATGACGGTGCTACAGAAAGGAGGAAAACCCAGCACCTCCAATGGATACCTAGGTCCACACACAATTGATACACAAGGGGATCTGTGCACACGCCTAATTTAGTAAGACCTAAATGTCAATATTCAATAACATTCCACCACTGCAAACAATAAATCAGTGCACAAGTAGTCTTGATTGTTGTTTTTCTTCACGTATTCTTTAATTTCACGCCCAGCCAACACGTGTTTCGTCAGGGCAATAAGCCCACGACTTCATCAGGGCTCCAATCGGGCTGAAATTGTCTCCATATGCACTGCAATATTATAATGTGCTCTCCGCCGGTTGTAATTCCGTCCCGGCTGCCGGGAAAATGTATAAAAGACGCTGATGTAGTTCAAAGTAGAGTTAGTTGGTGAGTACCAATGAAACAAACCGAACACCGAATTCGTGTTCTAGTTCCCGGCTGGGGAACTAGAACACGAATTCGGTGTTCGGTTTGTTTCATTGGTACTCACCAACTAACTCTACTTTGAACTACATCAGCGTCTTTTATACATTTTCCCGGCAGCCGGGACAGCATTACAACCGGCGGAGAGCACATTATAATATTGCAGTGCATATGGAGACAATTTCAGCCCGATTGGAGCCCTGATGAAGTCGTGGGCTTAGTGCCCTGACGAAACACGTGTTGGCTGGGCGTGAAATTAAAGAATACGTGAAGAAAAACAACAATCAAGACTACATGTGCACTGATTTATTGTTTGCAGTGGTGGAATGTTATTGAATATTGACATTTAGGTCTTACTAAATTAGGCGTGTGCACAGATCCCCTTGTGTGTATTGATTCATGCACAATTTTCCTTTTTTTTCACTTGTTAACTTGTACCGTTTATTTGTTCCCACAAGCACAAAGTGTTCACCATTTCACTTTTTGTTTTATGAAAAAACGAATTGGTATGTGCAAAATATTTTACATTTAATTATATTTTTGGGTCTATTTTTGTTTTCATTTAAGTTGTATGATAATATCAGACCTATTATAATTTAATGTGCATGAAAATTAAGTAACCCCTAAAGTTTTTTCCCCTTATTGACTCTCATCGAGACTTTGATACTTGTTACTAGTATTTTTTAAATACGGCACATCCCTCTGTTTTGAAAATGATGGAACTTGGCGTAACACAGTGCTCCGGGATTATCTTGTAAATAGCCTCCTTTGGTTTTTTTTGGGTAGAAAACTAGGCATATACAATATATGTGTGAATATATTTGTTTTTAAGAGCCTTAATTACTCAAAATGCATGAAAAAAATATATCTTTTAATACACCTGTGCAAATAGACTGAGCGCAGACATGGTTCATTGAAAAAAATCTTTAAAAGACTTTTTTTGAGCTGTTAGACCTGAGAGCGTAGGGCCGGCCCTAGGGCGTTTCAACCGGTGCTACTGCACAGGGCGCTGACTTCGGGAGGTGCCATGTTTAGTTCCTTTCTTCCAGCAATTTTCAGGCAGCAAAAAAAATGGCAAGATAACTGATGATTAATAAACCTGCTGGAGAGAGATTGAAGTTTTGTCAAGTGGAAGTGGTCACTCATCTAAAGTAGGACAGGTTGGGTTAATGTGCCTGCTACAAAAAAATTGTACTATGCAGATCATAAAGTGCATATAATGTTGCTAGCACACTGGGTTGCTGCTTTTGTGAGAGATCATGTTATTACTTGCAGGTTATACGTTAAAATCCTAATATAGAACAGCGATCTATTAACTGCCCTCAAAGAGCTGCATGAAAACAGCAAGGTATAGGTTACAGAGTTAGGATGTTTTCCCCCGTCTCTCCCAATTCTAATGTAATAAAAAGGTTTCATTTAGCATAAATATTTATTACTAGTAAACACAATCCCCAACCATGGTGCTACGGTTTAAAATCTGAGTTTTTGCTTCTCCAGACTTAAACTATGCTGTCTGTCAGTATGGATGTCTTGTGATTTCTACATCTTGGAGTCCTGTGTCTTATGTAACATTTCCTCTATGCTGATTTACACATGTATGATACATTGTGTCTGTGTAATGAGTGTGTGATGTACAGTGCTCTGACACCGTACACTGGTTTGAGTTTTGCTATAAAACAAAAGAAATGCATGTGAGAGAAAGTGGTTATGAAGACTTAAGGGTGATGGTGTGGGAATCAGCGGAGAAGGTCATTGGGGTGCTCCGATAAACATTGTCGCACAGGGCGACACCTGTTCTAAAGCAGAGCATACAACAGTTCCAATAGCTTGAGCCCTATTTATTTTTGCATACCACTCTGAGAATAAAGGAATATCTGATGATTTTCAGTTTTGCAGACTTAAGGAGCCTGCAACAAACTGATATAAAAAACAAATGTTCTCTCTATTTAATTGTATGGTAGACACAAGTAATATTATTAACTGATCTGTTGAACTGTCAATTTCTATCAAAGAGTTTATAAACTTATTTTTCCAGAAAACTGGCGCTTTCATACCATATGCCACCAGACACACGTATACGTATTTTGACGTTTAAAACAAATTGATGAAACATTAGGATGACATTTACTAAACTTAGGTGCATAATAAATAAGCCATCTAGTATAACAAGCAATTCTCCTGAAATGTGAACCTCAAAATGTTTCGTAAACAAATTTAGTGATCTCCAACCATATTCTATAGGTTCTAGACATTCCTATCTTTTTTAAACTATTTCTTAAAGTGCTCCTCTAGTAGAGTAGTATGCAAGTTTTACTTAATGGGTTTATAAGAGTTCCCTTAAACAACGTTATTTGTCTACATAAAGGGTATTTACAATTTCGATTGTGTAGGATTTTGTACTATCAAAATGAGACCCCTGAAAAGTTATTGGGCCCAGTTACAACTTTGGCAGTAAGAGAGTGGGACCGCCATGATCCCACTCTGCATCCACACCACCCAAGCCATGTGAAGCCAGATCATGAGTTTTCTCATATCTGGCAGGCGGTACTTTGGCAGCCCCACGGAGGTGCCAATGAAAAAGCCACTGCAAATAGAACACCAAAGACAGTTCCTGCACAGCATGTATTTTTCAGTCCATGCCGTGCAGGAACTGGGGTTCATGCATGTTGTGCCCCCCTGCATGCACCCTCATGCACAGGGGACACAGGAGGCCGAGTAGAGCCCCCTTTCTTTCCGCATGCCAGAATTTACATGGCTGACTCACCACCATGAAAAGGCGGCAGTGGGGAAAGTCGTAATATGCTGGGTGGTGCCGCAGCGGCACCACCACACATATTGCCTCCCCAGACCACTGTGCCATCTATGGTCCCTGGCGGTTGCGGCAGTCCCATTGCGGTCCAACCACTGAAGCGGTCGGATGGCCAGGGCGGCGGTGACCGCAAAACCACCACGAGTGCGTCAGTCCTATGGACAGCCAAACTCGTAAACTAGCCCATAATCTGATAAAAAGTTAAAAAAATACAATTGGTGGTTGATTTGAAGGACCATGTCTCAACAGTGTGGGAAACCTGCTTCTCTGCCATCCACCTACTGAAAAAAGTATTTTCGTGGCTTTCATTGGCCTCCAGGAAAACTTCATTAAAATCCTCAATCATTAGTCGCTTGGACTACAGAGATGCTTTGCTTTTAGCAGCCAATGAAACACTGATGTCTAATTTACTGGCTGTACAGCACACAGCGGCCGATTAGTATGTAATCTTCCTTCAGTTTCTCCATCCGCCCCTATCTTAAATTCTCTGCAGTGGTTGCCAATCAGCAAGCGTGTGCTATTCAAGTTATGTTGTCTCACCCTCAAAGAACTGACTGGGAAAGGCACAATCTATTTGCAGAGTAGGCTTAGCCATCACTGTTCTGTGAGACTGCTAAAATCAAAGGACAAAGGGGCATATTACCAAGCAATAGCGATAATTATCGCTATTGCTTGGTTAGCGATAAAAATTGATCGCCGAGCTTCGACAATTTTTATCGCAAGGTTTATCTCAGAAACAATAAAAATCGGCCGAAATGCATGAATATCGTTGTATAGTCAGCGATATTCATACATTACCGAGCGAATGCTCTTAGCCATGTTATCCACCTCCCATTGGATAACATGGCTAAGAACTGCTCAGGGCAGGTGTTAGCTTTTGGAGATATTTGCGCTTAGCGCGAATATCTCCAAAAGTTGGTAATAGGAGATAGCAATGTTAGCGACTGTTTCCAGTCGCTAACATCTTGGCACGCCCACTCTGCATGTCATTAGTGATAAATTTCTCTGACATGCAAAGCGAGGCCCAAGATGGTTGCTATCTCCTACTAGCTGTCGCTAACTGGTGTTAGCGACAGCTAGGTAATAGGGAGATAATTTTATCTCCGTTTTATTGGCTTTTAAAGCCAAAAAAGCGGAGATAAATCCCTTGATAATATGCCCCAAAGTCTTACTTCGGCCTCCTCAAATTCATCCTTCTCGTACCTAGCTCCTTTTTATTGGAGCACACTGCCCTTACACATTTGATCATGTACAGAGCTGGCCAAATTTTAAAAACTTTTAAAGACATGGCAGTTTTAATTTGCCTGCCAATCCTGATTCAGTAGAGAGCCGAGATATACCTTCGGGTGTGATTCATTGCCGTATACCAAGTAACATAACATATTGCACTGTTTCTTTTTATTTTGTCCCACAGCACTATTTCTTTCCATTTTTAATTAGCCCCCTTTAGTTTTCGTCCATAATTTTTAGGTTCTCAAAGGGTATATAATGTCTCGCAGTTTGTGAAAAATATAATGCGCCTTGAGCAACAATAAATTATTTCAAGAGTCTTTTTCCTAGCTTTCTTCGAATATTTTGGTTATTTTATAAAAAATGACAACTAAAGCTTTGATTCCTCACATATCAAATGTATTATTGGATTATTGTAAGGTCTCCGGAGCATGTTACTATTCTTACTCGTTAAAAGAGTAGCTGTGACAGGAAAGTAGTGTGATTTAAAGCTGAGCAAAACTAAAACTCCGTGTTTATTTATTTATTTTCATTTTAGAATTTTTAAGCCAAGGTTAAAGCCCTCGCTATATGAAATAAGAGACCAGTTTTTCTACAGGTGCAATAAAACTTCGATGTAATTTACAAGGGACATTAGTAGAAAAAAAGGCCGGGAAAAATAGACATCTTAACTAGCTCGGCCAGTCCCATAGAACTGTAAGAGGCAGTGATTAACATCTAGAAAATAGATATTCAATTTTCTTTTTCACTGCGTGATGATTTAAATCGAATAAATCAACATGATTTATAGTAATAAATATCTTATTTCCTGATTCAGGGAGTAATTTAACTGCAGATTTTGTGGCAGGCATTCAGCAGCTGCATTAAATAAAAATCTATCTGCTTATGTTTGTTTAACGTATAACCACAGTTATTTGAAAATTCTTGTATCAAATCTAGAACATTCTTATATTATTACTATCTGCCTGTAAAATCAAATTGTCCACAGACAATTTTTATTTGGATACATTTCTATTTAGACATATAGGGGCTTATTTACAAGCCCCTTGTGCCGATGTTGCGTCACTTTTAATATGAGAAAAAGTGACGTACCCACGGTGCAAGGGGCTTGTAAATACGCCCCATAGTGAATAGACGGACATATCCTATTATCTAAATGAATTTTAATAGTCACTGGCTCTATGAATAGTGCAAAAAGCACCTAGGCCATAGGGAAACACTGACACCTTGAAGGATCCCATCTAGGGATTTGAACTTTTCCAGCTTTCACCAAATTATCTATTATAGTGGTGAAAGCTTTTGATCCCCGTTTTTACAAGGTTTGAGTAAACTGGAAGGCATGCCACATATCTAAACCTACAAAGAATGTGTCCCAATTTACTAAGCTGCATCTGCAGCCATGCAGGTAAGAGTGGTGCGGCCGGGTGGTGGGGGGGGGGTTGTTGAAGATGACGATGAGGGAATATTAATTAGGGAATTTTCCATAGCAGTCATCTGTCCAATCCCCCCCTTGCACGGCCCCACCAACCCGCTGACCTTACTTGCACGAGTGGTGGCTGCTAAGCTGGCCACTGGTGAAAGATGCCTGCTGCTTGTAAATGTAAAATTGAAATAGAAGAAAATTCAAATGATTTTGTGGGATCCATATAAACATAAAGTTGAGTTAACTCTCCAGTTTAATTATCTCCCATTTAAAAGTGTTACATTTACACACAGGAGGCATCTTGCTCCCATGCCACATTTATAAGAGAACACCACAGCCATTTTTGTAAGTGGTAGAAATTTAGGGGGTCATTCACAAACAGCCACTGCACCTAGGCCCGGGAGGTCGCGCTTGTTGCACTTGTTGCAGAGGCCCTCGAACTCGTGATGGGGCTTCCACAATGGATAATTGCAATATGGAGGTCCCACTACGAGTGCGGGACCACCACAATGACTGTGGGGCCTGCATCATGAGTGAGGAAGCCAATGTTCCATGTTATGCACATTTATGCAGAACATTTTTCTCCACTTTACATTTCTCCCATATAAACAAAGTTTGTATACTTGTGTTAAATATGTAACGGTGACACATATGATTAAAGGTATGTCTTGTGCCACAAGTACATACAACACAGGCTCTTATTCACCCATGCACCTATATCCAATTCAAATGTACACATGTTTATACACCCCCAAAGACCACACTCTGACTGACACACATGGCAGCCCTGTCATAGTAAGCCTAGTCAAAGTATTTTGTTCAAACCATAGTATCTGTCTCTATGAACTTTAAGCTTATATTCAATGAAGTTGGGCGTGGGGGTGTCTGGTAAAACTACGAGAGTGGTTTGGCCTTCAGTAGCTCATGTGGGATTTCTCAGATCCAGAAATGGTTGGAGACCCCAACCTTAGGTTAACTATAATAGAGTCTTTACAAGCTTGAAACAATGGAAACAGCTAACCATAAGCATGTTTTGGCTTAACAGCCTTCATCGGGTTCTTGATGATTGAACGCCCATGGCTGTCTTCTCTGTGTTTAGTCCTGTTGACATAAACAAGAGATGCACTTAGGCCACTGAATGCTGCCATCTCAGGAGACGCACATGAGCTCTGTGGAGCCCATTGGTTCTGTTGCTGCTGAGCATACTCGTGCAACCAGTGTCCACACTTATCTGCTTGGTTATATCGCTCAAAATTAGATCTGACAAGTCATATACAGAGTCCATGAGGGAATATTGTGCATTATCATGTGTTTTGACAGCTTTAGGCACTTGGCTTCTCATTTTGTAACTAGAGTATGCTGGGTTGTTCACAAGCTATTTTGAACAGCCCTATTCCTTGATATAAATTTTCTCTCCCCAGGTGCTTTATCTTTGGAGGCATTCATTGTATCCCCCAAGAGCTCGCTTGCTGAGTAACTACCTTCTTTTGTTAACAGAATAGCAGAAAGCCTCCTCTATAACATACTGTTGATTTCAAAATTACTTTAAAAATTGCATATAATAGCAAAACCCAACAAAGGCATTTTCATGAGAGCGCAGTCCCGCGCCCAGCTCTCAAAGCACCATGCCTTGATCAGACGTCTTCTACCTTCTTTTCTCTCTGAGATTTCCCCAGGGTCCCAGCGGGCTTCCATCGCCAACTCCACAGTATAATAATGGTGACAATTGCTGGTAGAGTGTCAATGCAGATTGTCCGTGAGCAGGCGTCTTCTGAGTTCTCCCTAGGGCCGCAGCAAGACTCAAAAGCCCGCTCTGTAGCGATTGTGGCTTACCGTACTGCGGCTCACCACATGAATCAGCTGTGCCGAACTCTTGCCCTTAATGCTCTTGATGGCTGAAAGTATAACGGCCAGAAATCACTAATGCAGGACTTTACTACAGCTCCGTCCAGCAGTGCTTGATGCTGTCAAAATCGTAGGAAGCGCAGTGCGGCACACAGCGCCTTGATAGCGGGAGGCAGATCAACTGGTGAGCAGAAACTCAAGGACGTAGGACCGTAGGTCAATGGACCTCACCACCCACCCTTGAGGCTCAGTCAAATGGAGAAAAAGTAGGCTGTAAGAGTTTACAGCAAGACCAGTTTGGCTATTCTGACAATCTGTAGTCCTGGTCAGGAAAAGTAGAAATGCCCCCAAAGAGCAGTGTTTGCCATCCAGTTGTGCCATATTTTTATTATCCTACGTCCTTCCCCGAGGGGCTTTTGAGGGCGCTGATTTGGTTATGGCTTACTTCAGATACAAACGTTACTTATACATATACTAGATTGTTTAGGGCAGATATATTGACTTTAGGGGTTAGAGAGTGATATCTTTAACAACAAAACTCTGGCTCAGCTAAAAGGTTAAAAGTATAACTCAAACAAATAATTTCTTAAGAGGCTTTGAAGACTGCGAAATAAATAGATGAATTACTTATATGTGCTGTCCTGCTATTCCACATCAAATGAAATTTTACTTCTAAGCGAATTTGTATTCAGAAATTGGTCACATTTACATATTTTTTTAGGATAGTGGCTTTACCTGCAGGACAAAATAATTGGATTGACTAATCTGGTGGCCGACGTGACAATTTTTTATTAGCTTCTCCAGTACAGGATGTACCCATGTGCAACTAAACAGTCTGCTCATATTCCATTTTTTTCTGAAGATTAGTTTGAATTCAAAACCGTTATTTCACAAGTACAATGTAAGGACAATAGGAGGAGCGTGTTATATCCATCTGCCTCTGTAAAAAGATTTTACTGTCATTTTGTCTTTTTAAAAATATTTTTAAATGGAGAAGGAATCTACATTGCATTGTTCGATGAATTAGATTGCTAATGATGAAATGATCAGGTAAAGCTAAAGAGATGCATACATTTATTTTTTTTAAACGAATATTTGATATTTCCCTTTTGAATGTCAGAAGTTGCTTCCACCCCCTAGTTAGGGTGTTTGTCTTTGAAAATACAAATAAAAATGCCAAGGAACCAGCAAAGTTCAATGAAACACTTACAGCCTGATTCATCAAAGACCTGTTTTGCGAGTCTTTAATAGCGATTCATAAGGAATCGCTATTACAGATTCGCAAAACGGGATTCAGGTAGGAATCGCAAAATAAAATGCGATTCCTACATATTCCTTATTTGCGATTAGCAAATTGCTAATCACAAATAAGGAATAACTCCCCATTCATTCCTATGGGCCAAAAGGCCCATAGGAATGAATGGGGAGTATTCCTTATTTGCGATTAGCAATTAGCTAATCGGAAATAAGATAGCGATTTAATGGGTGCCAGGGGTGTCCAGAGGACACCCTGTAGCACCTCTTAACTGCAAATTTAAACAGGTGTTGCGCACACACATGTCCAAAGGACATGTGTGTGTGCAACATGCAACTTAGAAAAATGCTTTTAAAAGCATTTTTCTAAGTTTTCGCTATTTACCACGAGGTTTGACCTCGCGGTAAATAGCGGGCCGAAATTGCTAATTCGCAATTTTAAAATGGATGATGAATTGCATTTAAGGAATCTCAAATAGTGATTCCTTAAATGCAATTCCTCGCAAAATAGCGAAATCGCTATTACCGATTTTTGCATTTGGGATGATGAATCCCAAATGCAAAAATCGCACTCGCAAAGGGCCAGATTCTCAGAATCTGGCCCTTTGCGAGTGCAATTCAGCTTGATGAATCAGGCTGATAGATTCTAAATTTGATTTTGGTGGATTGGTACTGAATCACCAATATGATTGTATTCTAATGCACTTGTAATTAAATGGACAGGATATCCGTCACCTTGGTGACCGAGTACCCTTTCACCAAACTTTAAATCAGCCCATTAGATTCATTGATCATTTAACATGATGCTATCTAGTAAAACCAGCTATCTCCAGCTCGTACGATTCACAAGTTATGATCCAAACCAGTTTTACCAATGCACAAAGTACCATAACAAATATAGTAGCTACTGTCTTTAGAATGAATCAGGGCAATGGAAACCTATGGGCACGTTTCACAAAGTACAGCCTTTGCAAAGTTTGCACCTCTGTGCCTTCATAGAATCACTGCTTCTTTTAATGTTGAGAGAGGGAGATGATGGGGAGAGAATGTAGCGTTAGGGCTAGAGCGGTCAACCTCAAAGCTAGGGAACCTGGTTTGAGTCTCGGCAACGACGCTCAACATCCTGTGATTCTGGGCAAATCACTTTATCTCCCCGTGCCTAACAAAAATGAATATGTCCTCATGTAACAAAACTGGTGCTCATGTAAAGCGCTCAAATACCCGATGTCTTGAGTCTAGTTTGAGCTATATAAAACTCTAAAAAAAATAAAAAAAATTAAAAAGAATGTTGCAATGCACAGATACAGGATCACTGGCAGGTTTCAGAGGGGTGAAGCAAAATTATCTTGGAATGTGGCACTGGCTGCAACAACATTGCTTTGAAGTAGTAGCAATGTGGGAATGAATGTTTCACTTTTGGTAAATCAGTGGTACTGACTGTAGCAGATGTGTCCTCGTTCCTCATGTGTGCCAGGTCTCAGGATGATGGTTGTATTTTTTTGGTTTCCCTGAGTACCTCGAGGCACAGTCACCCTGAGAGAAGATGTGGATGAGCTGGAGAGAAAGACACCATATCCCATATCCAGAAGTCTGACATTCACTGGAGAGTTTTACCAACTCCCTTCGATCTCCCTTTTCCTTAGAAGGGTGTTGATCTCTACTGCCACCGCCCTCACTTCCACCTTAGTAGAAAGGAATCTGACTGCGAGATGTGAAAGTACCAGAAAACCGATGTTGATTCTGAACTTTCTGTCAATTCACGCATTCTTACCCATTCTTTAACTTATTTGACCCACCCCTCATTAAGAGCGCACTTGGGAACCTGCAATGCCTGCTCCTCTAACTCTGCCTTTCCCGCTCTGAGCGGCATTTTGTTTCCATCAAATCCCCTACCATCTTCATTGGACCATCGGGACAATGCATGTGGCATTCCCGGGCTTTCTTTTCAGCCCTTTCTGCTGAAACCTAAGCATACAGACTCTGGTAGGACCCAAAACATTTCAACATACCGCCAAAACAGGTCCACAACTAATATTTCGACTGCACTGCTCCGGCGTTGCCAAACGTAACCACTGGCTAAGCAAGCTGTGGTGAATGTGACTCGCTTTTCACTCACTTACAATGCAGACTCTCACTGCAAGCAAATAAAAGTACCTCGCTATCCAAAAATGAGTGCAGGTTGTGGCCACCACCAACATCTGACACAAATTAAACGCTGGTCCTCTGTTACGTTGATAGTCTCTTATCGCGCTTTTGTCCCCTGCATGTTCCCGTCCCTGCCGCGCGACTTCCCTCATTTACATGTGTGACGTCAGTGGGCTGTCCACTGACAGTTAAGGTTTTGACAGTTGAGTTATGAGGGGCTGCGATCTATGTTGTGAGCCGGTTGCGGAGCGCTGCTGTGCCTAAAAGTGTGTCGCTTATCTTGAAATAAAGAAGTGTTAACTGGTTATGCCTTGAAACTTCTTTACAAATTTGGCGACGAGGACGGGGATCCGACACACTGAAGAATACATGATTTGTAAGGCAACTAACCTAAGAGGAAGGCGGCGCGAGGCATCAGCAGAGGAGCATGAACGCACATGAATAATTTATTAGTAAGGAAAGCGCTGTCAACGGATTTGAGTTTTAAAAAAGAAACATAAGTGAACTTTGGGGTGTTTTAAGGAAACGGAGGAAGACCCGAAGCAAAAGGAGTTGACATCAGCGTAATTGAGTTGAGGTGAGCCGGTAATGCTGGAGGAGGTAGAGTGATCAGTGTGGGAATATAGTGAGGTTCCCGCAACCGTGAATTAAACGGTTTTGAGTAGACGCGATAGCGTGTGAGGAAAAACTCGCCTCATCTTTCCAGTACACTTCATGAGCACACGTGATGACGTAATTGAGTGAGGAAGCCACAGAGCCTATTTTGTGAGCGAGGGAAGCAATAGCGTGAGGTGAATCGTAAGTGAAGCATTGACAGCACCGCACAGTTCTCTAAACAATAACAGTTATACAGCACGTGTGTGGAGAAAGTACATTTAAAAAAAATACTGTAAACAAAATTACATTAGAAACCCCATTGGAAAAAAAAAAGAAAAGAAGGACTGTATTAGGTTAAAATAAAATTATAACAACATTTTAGTGGTACATTCAAAGGAAGATCCCTTCTATTTCTAAATGGCTACAGGCAACTTATATAATCTACCACCCCCACAATCATTCTTAATAGGTAAAGGGGAACTGGAAATCAAACGGGAAGAACGGAGAGAGTTCTTCAATAATTACATATCAACTTTTGACAAACCTGAAGAAGCCTTACCACCAGAGGAAAAGAAAAAAATACTGTTACACTGTTTAGGGGCAGGTGGCCTGAGGGTGTACAACATTGCAAAAAAAACATGTGGCGTAAATGAAGGAGATGTGTTCAATAATGCCATGCATGATTTGGACAATTATTACAAGCCAACTGTGTGTGTAGCAGTTAACAGATATAAATGTTATAGGCGTAAACAAGGGAAGGAAGAAGGTATAGAAGATTATGTTTCCGCCTTAAAAAATTTGGCACTGACTTGCAAATTCGAGAACATTCATGATGACTTGATAAGAGACCAGATAGTAATGTGTGCAGCTAATCCCGACATACAGGACGCATTATGAGCTAAAGGAGAGAAACCACTCAAAGAGGTAATTGAAATTGTAAAGAAGAAAGAATTAACAGCTCGTTGTGCAAAAGCCGTCATAAAAGAGGAAGAAACAGTAATAGTAGCTAAATTAAGAGGAAGTAGGAAGAAGCACTTCAAAAGGAAAAATGTAAAGGAGGATGATAATGATACCAGAATTGAAACTAGGAAATACAAAGATCAGAGATGTTTCAGATGTGGAAGCAAAAGACACTTGGCAGATGATTGGGAATGTCCAGCAAGGAACAGCAAATGTACCCAATGTGGACTGATAGGTCATTCTCAGAAGGTGTGCTACAGGAAAGTTAAGGGAAAAATGAATTATATGGCGGAGAGCGAAGAAGAGGAATCAGAAGCTTCGGATGAGTCAGAAAACAACCTATGTGTGCTCATCATAACAGAAGAAGATACCAAGGACAAAGAAGAAGAGTGTGTAAAAAAACCAGAGTGTGTCATCACCATAGGTGGAGTGGAGATTGAAATGGTCGCTGATTCTGGGTCAGATTGCACAATAGTTAACAAAAATATGTGGGAAAGCAAATTGGCAGGAAAACTAGGAGAAGAGTTAAGGGAAGCAAATTTAATGCTAAAAACATACACAGGTGAAAACATCGACCTGGTTGTTTGCAAAGAGGTGATTATGAGTTTCAAAGCGAGAAGTACCAGGAGTAGAACATACATTTCAGAAAAAGGCATGTCGGTACTGGGATGGAGAGAGCGGAGTAAATTACGAATAACACTGAATCCTAATATTTCTGACCAAGTGAGCTGCTTGGCACCCCAAGCAAAGGACAATGACGGATGGAAAAAAACTACTTCTAGTGCTGAAAGAACAAGTGAAGCAACTATAGGGGACAACAATGAAAACCATGGTAATTACAAGGAAAATATGGATGGTGAACACGTAAGCAAAGAATGCGAGACCCGGAAAAGTAAAGGAGTAAAGGTGGAAGAGGATGTAATTGTTGAACAAGGACAGAGTATACCTACACAACCCGAGGGGGAAGAAGTGGATTTGTGTCAGGAGGAACTTGGGTGCAACAATAAAGCGGATTACCATGACTGGCTGTATCTGGAGGAGTCAGAAGATAAGGAGAAAAAGAGACTTGATCAACTACAAAGTGTACTACCCAAGGTTGATTTTGGGATGGGCGGAATGCATACTAGGTCCAGGAGTGACTACGTGTACAGGGGTACAGAGGACTCTTCCTGTGCAATTCAATCATCCAGGTAGTGACTACGTGTACAGGGGTACAGAGGACTCTTCCTGTGCAATTCAATCATCCAGGTTGATGGGAGAAAGGGTCCTAGAAGAAGTTTCTACAGAAGGAATGGAGCCAGGGGTCAGCAACGCCACGGGCTGTTCCAGTACTGAGCACAACAAGTGGACAGATGTTGGTGAAAAGACGGCAACCAGTGTCAAGAGGTATCCTGAGGAAAAGGATTATCTTACTAGGGACACAGACCTGTGCAGAGAAGAATGTGCGAGTAAGAGAAGGCTCGAGCACAACGACATAGTGGATTGCTACGAATGGATGTACCGCGAGGAGTCGGGGAACGTGGGTAAAGAGACACTAGAACACCTACAACATCCACACCCTAAAGAGGACTTGGGAGCGAACTGGATACATATAGAGTCTAGGGAGAAGCACAGGTTCGGGGGATCAGAGGACCCTGTGAATTCCTTTTGCGAAATTGAATCACCCATGTTGGAGGAAGGTCAGGACTGGGTGGAAGCCATTCTGGAAGGTATAAACCCTATTTGCCGAGACAACACCAGTGATTCTGGAACAGTGGACGAAAAGAGGTCCGAAGTGGGGTGTAACCCAAATGATTAGGACGGGGAAGAAACTTGTCTCACGTTTGACATGGGCACCTGGTGGTCCGGTCCATGAAGTACAAGGACTTATGGTCCTACTACAGTTCATGTTTTTCTTCTTTCTTAGGGAAGGAGATGTGTTACGTTGATAGTCTCTTATCGCGCTTTTGTCCCCTGCATGCTCCCCTCCCTGCCGCGCGACTTCCCTCATTTACATGTGTGACGTCAGTGGGCTGTCCACTGACAGTTAAGGTTTTGACAGTTGAGTTATGAGCGGCTGCGATCTATGTTGTGAGCGGGTTGCGGAGCGCTGCTGTGCCTACCAGTGTGTCGTTTATCTTGAAATAAAGAAGTGTTAACTGGTTATGCCTTGAAACTTCTTTACATCCTCCCCCTGGAGGGCCACCACCCAATGTATAACCTGGGTCTAGTAGCGGGATGCATCTGAGCTGCTCATCTGCACCTGTAGCTGTTCTGGTCAGAATGGGCTGCACAAATCTCTCAGTGCTAAGCAGAACACCTAAATAAATGTGTACAGACATCATAGAGTAGCTCTGTGAAATTCAGATCTTACCCCAAATGAACCTGTCTCTGAACACAGCGATTTTGCAAAAATTCCAACAATTGTGCAATTTGAAAAGAGTTTTGTACGTATTCCTTTGCTCATAACCGGATGTTTTTCAGATACACTGTACTTCACACCATTTTAGGCTTCTAGCCTCAAGCAATCGTTACAAAATTGTAGTACTGCTCACACCATAAATGCAAAATATTTACCACGGCTCAGATTAATTTCATATCTCCCTATAATAATTCACCACTAATCCTCTTTGCGTTCTGGAGTAGTGTGTTACTCGCTAAAGAAGCTCTTCAACGCCTCGTCGAGGGTAGTAAGCACTATATAAATGCAATTACAATTACAATCTAGTCAGGAAGGATAGCAAGTACGTTTTTGCAGACACATGAAAATTCTACCAAAATTACACGAGATTCATCTTTTTTACTTACAAATCTGAGATAAATCAGTAAATAAAAGAAAACAGAAGTAGCACAAAAGTGCTTTTAAGGCAGAATGGCCTCTGCGAGAAAAAAATATAATAAGTTTAAAAAAAGGTCACAGGTGGGCAGGGGGAGCTATAGAGGAGCGTGGTGGAGGGGGAAGAAGAGAAGGACACGAAGGGGAGGAATACAAAAAACACATGAACTGTCTTGGAGTGCTGAACAAAAAATAAAAATATGGGGCATATTACCAACAACTAGCGATAATTATCGCTATGTTGGTTTAGCGGCGATATTTTTATCGCCGAGCTGCGGCGATTTTTATCGCTTAGGAACCTTGCTATTATCAAGGTTTATCTCCTAAGCGATAAAAATCGGACGAAATGCATGAATATCGCTGAATAGTCAGCGATATTCATGCATTACCGAGCTAATGCTCTTAGCCATGTTATCCACCTACCATTGGATAACATGGCTAATAACTGCTCAGGGGCAGGTGTTAGCTTTTGGAGATATTCGCGCTTAGCGCGAATGTCTCCAAAAGTTGGTAATAGGAGATAGCGATGTTAGCGACTGTTCCAGTCGCTAACATCTTGGCACACCCACTTTGCATGTCATTAGTGATAAATATCACTGACATGCAAAGAGGGGCCCAAGATGGTCGCTATCTCCTACTAGCTGTCGCTAACTGGTGTTAGCGACAGCTAGGTAATAGGGAGATCATTTTATCTCCGCTTTCTTGGCTTTTACAGCCAAAAAAGCGGAGATAAACCCCCTTGATAATATGCCCCTAGAGTTCCATAAAAGTAAGCAGTTGAAGAATACAAGTAAAGAGGCTATGATCTAGGGGAAGGACAAACCCACATAAAGCAATGAATTAAAATCACGCTACTATCAGTGACGATAAACCAACCAATGCTAAGCAATGGACTAAGTTCACAGTAGGTCTTTTACAACAACACAGCTTGCGCTGCCTGGTAGGCTCGATTACAAATTAAATGCCAAACTATCTGCAAAGTACTGTGTTTTCAATTCTCTTCACTTACACGCCACCCAATTATTTGTAAGTTTGCAGCTCATGCTGGACCCATTCCTATATAAAGCAGTAGCAGGACTCAAGATTCTACACAAGATAGACTATATGGACAAATTTGAGAATATTGCTTATTTTCACTGAGGTGAAGTTTCACGCGTTACCCAATTTAGCACAAGAAGGTTTTCCCTTTATTCTTCACTAATGTTATTTTGTGAACAGAGAACATATTTTTCATGTAAGCGTCTTGCCAGCTGTTTAGAGGCATGCTTTTTCATCTGGAGAATTTCATTTTAAAAATAATTTGTTAAATATTCAGTTCTTTTTCGAAGAGTTCTTTCAATCACTTTACTTGGGTTTGTGAGGTTGTCTATATCAATGATACAGTATCGTACATTCTTTGAAACAGACTTGTAAATCTCAAAACATTTTGAAAAACAATATCCTAGCTGCAGAAAATTTCCACTTTAGGCAGATCACATCACAGTGTGAATTGGTTTCCAATTTGAAAAAAACAAGAAAAAATTGCTCCCTTGAGTTAACACCTCTATTTAGAGTGAATCTGGCTTTTCTGGAACCCTCAAAGAACTCCATTGGCCATACGATATGGGGTGTTTATATGCCCATTTAATCTACTGCTGGGTGTAGTGTGAATTCCCTTAAATTGATACTTCTATATGTTAGTGGTTTATTTTCAGGCAGCACAGCTCAGAAACAGTGAGCAAGGTTTGCTTCTTTCTAAGAGGTGCAGTCTTAAAATAAACACTAGCTCACAGAAATATTGGGTTAAATAAATTAACGTTATTCCCTGCAGGCGCCTAAAAGGCGCTCGGCTCTGCAAAGGCTCCAGGAGTACTTCTGCCAGGCAGGCAATTCAAGTCCCTTCAAACCTCTCTCTCATTAACAAAAAACAAGAAACAAAAAAAAATATGGGAAACCATAGGCACATTCTCTTTAAATACGGAGGGTCTAATTACCAAGAGCAATGGTGGTGACAAATATTAAAACACGTTTTTAATGATTTCCTTTTAACTTTGTATGGGCGATTCGTTTCTTAACAATAGGGTTCTTTATTTTCACATAGATTCCTCTAGAGAATCTATGAGAATCATAAGAGTAATTACATACCTAACGAAGGGGACACTAGGATCCGTGACCCACAATGCACTTCGAAGCTGGCGTTTCACAACGTGCTCTGGTGTCAGTACCTCTCATACCACATAGAATTAAGCTAAAACTTCTGAAAACATCTTGAAAATTTAGGGGCATATGATCAAGGACTGGCGATAAACTTATCGCCGCTTTATTGTCCGTTTTCGGTCAAAAAGCGGCGATAAGTTTAATGCTTTATCAACAAGGACAAGCTAGCGCGTGTTTTGCTGACTTAGCAGCCGTTTCCAGCATGCCTAACTTCGCATCGCTAATGAGATGCAAAGTGGGCGTGGCTGTGAAAACAACCAGGGAAAATATCGCAAAGGCAGCTTCGGGATATTATCAACCCGGGTGTAGTGATATTTTAAATCGCGTTAGCTATGCCTTAATGCAGGGATTTAACGTCTGTTAAATTCCTGACTAAGGCATACCTAACATGGGAGGTGGATTGTGGGGCTAAGGCCACAGGGCCTTATCATCAAGATATCGTGTTTTCCATGGAACATCGCTGGAAAACCAGCGCAGTTCCATGGAAACCCCCTCTATCGCTGGAATATTTATCGCCATAGCGCTAAGCGTTGATAATACAGCGCTAGCTTGTCGATATATTCCAGTGATAGCCGGCTATAATTTAAAGTGCGCTAAGCGCGCTCAGCGTTAATTATCAGCAGCCCTTGATAATATGCCTCTTAATCCGCTATGTGTACTTGTCCATTTGTGACCTGGATGTCTTGATGTTAATGAATATATTCACGCCCTGAAGAAGTTCATAGAATGGAACTCGTTAACTTTGGCTGGATCGTTTTTTAGGGAAGAGATTGAATAAAGAGGGCCTGAGTCCTTATTGATTTTCATTGTTCTTTCTGCTTCTGCAGCAGCATCTCTGGTAGCTGGTGCTGCGCAGGGTGTTTACCCACTTATTATGTGGGGCGGATTCGGATCTGCTCTATTTCTGCCTTAGGTGCTATTCAAGTTTTTGGCAAAAGTACGATATGTTTAATTTACTAAGACCTATGTGTTATTTTGTGAGAGTGGTTGGGTGTGCTGTAGGGATTTTTCATTTTTCTCTTGTTTGGAAACAATTGTCCGTTGCTCTGCTAATGTGCTTTTTAGGTCGCAGCTATAGACATCTTTTGTTGTCTGATGACTAGCCTTATTGTTTAGAAAGCACAGAGTGGGCTTTGGGTCAGTCCCCTGCTCATGAGTGGTTGTCTTTCTTCATCTCAGGTGTCTCCTCTTGAGTCAGTGACTATCGTCAGCTTATGTTTATCATGCACAAGACAATTTCTGTCTCTAGGTGCTCTGGTTGGTAGACATGCATCTTTTCACTGCTGACATTGCTTGCATTCAGGAAATTATATTTTTCTTTTCATTTAGGCACTGCATGGGAGAGCATGCACTTTCTTGCTTTCTCAGCCATGTGCTGCAACTCCTTTCATTTTCCCTTAACCCTGCTCAGTCTCCTTTTTGCTTGCCACTTCCGCCCTGCTCTTCCATTACTTCCCCAATCCCTTGACATCCAGTTATTTTTTTAACACCCCCCACCCCTGCTTCTCCCTGCTAGTTCATCCCTACCCCTATTCCACTTCATTATACATTTTTTTTGCATCTGCCACGGTATTTGCTGGTGTTCATCTTAACATATGTTTTACCCATTGCAGCATACCCAGCATCAAGCGTGTGTGCACAAAGGTGTGGTTGATACCAAGAAATAGGTTTGAATTATATATTACAAGCACATTCAAAGATGGCCACCTTTGGTTTGTGTGCATCCAACGTGGCCATCTTCGAATGCATTTTTTGAAGCCTTGCAAATGCTTTCAAGGATAACCACCATGGATGTGCACACATCTATAGTGGTCATCTTTCTTTTGTAATGTTTTAATAAACCAACTCCAAGATGGACACAACAGCTATGCCGATGAGTGTCTAACACAAAAGAGCATTTTGCTGGCCTATAGGTTTCACTGTCAAGGCACATTTGCTTTGCTAATGCTTCACAGTGTGGGCAGTTGTTTGATTAGAGCTTTAAGTGATGTGAGAAAAGTGTGGGGGCTTCTCTAAAAGGGATGAGGCCTATGTAACCAAGGCAGTGGCCTGTATTTTGGTGCCTCTCTGTGCTTTCTGTTTTTGCATCCAGATATATAATACAAGTGGCATACAGCTAAAACCAGTCAGGACTATTGGCTTTGTCAGTGGTTGTTAGCAGCAGCGGTTCGTTCACAGAGGCTCAGTGGCGTTGGCCCCCTACTGCTGCAAGCCACTACCAGGCTCATTTGGCAATTTAAATTAGCCCTATACGTCCTCCATTCATTTGATTTCCTTATGGGATGGGGCTACGGAGCTCTCAGTGGGTAGGAGGCGCAGCTGAGGCTGAAACTGAGCTGCACTTGTCAGATTGGCAGATATTTTTGCTCTGGCCAGCCTGACATGCGCAGTTCAGGATTCCGCAGTGAGGATACCATGGAGCTGCGCCAGAAAAGACACAGCCCCATTGGTCTTCAGTGGAACTTTGGGCTTTCATGTCCCAGCCAGTCCCAGCACTGCTCTTATGTTGCTTAGTATTGTATTATATAACGCATAAGAGCAGTGCTTGGATTGGCTGGGGAGCCTGGGATTCTTTTTCCCAACCAGGAGGAGTCAGAGAATGAAGTTTGACTACCTGTGCACGCGGGTGTAGAGGCAGAAAGAGCCAACCTAAAGGGATGTCTCCACCCAGGACTGGGATGGAGCAGAGTACAAGATTTAAGTCGGGGAAGGAAACCCTCTTTACCTCTCCGTTTATCCCTTTCTTTGTGCTTGTTTTGATTAAATCTTCCGCCTTCAATCAATCCCCCCTCACTCTTTCCCTCTATTTCTAATGCTTACTCTTCTTTCTTTCCCTCACTTCACCCCTAACCACGCTCCACCCTCATTTTTAATGAAAGCATCAGACATTACACTTTTCAAGCTCTAATAAATCAATTTGATCCAATGGATTTTGCGCCCTCTATACTTGTCACATCTTTGATACCCGGAAGGGACTAAAATGATGAACTAATTTCTATGCAGAATAGAAAAAATGATATTACGTAAATTGCTAGAAATAATTATATTTTAGTGGCATTTTTCTACCAGGTGAAGGAGGCCCATATAAATTATATGGGTATTTTTTGACAGATTGTTAGTTACAAATAGGCTAACTATAAATCTAGTACGTTCCTCGTAGTTGACAGCAAAGGAAATTAGGTCCTCGATTTTAACCGCTGAAGAAGCTTATAGTGTCATCAGCAGTCAACGCGCATGCGCCAGATGACCTGAGGCTTACGTGGTTCCGAGATACTGCACTACAACTGACAGCATCACACATTTTCTGACCCCAGAGTGAAGAACTTAAAGTGTTTTTAATAAAAGCTCTGACTGGCGCAGATTTGTGTGATTATGAAGCATGTGTATGAGAGAGTACGTGGCCCTGCTCTGTCTTTTGTATATTCTTTTTTAACGTGATTCACGTTATAATGTTGTTATTTCGTCCCCTTACACAGCACACAACGCCGGAGTATGCACAATAGATTTATTGCAGTTCAACTGGGAGTCTTCAAGACATAGAGCGCCGAGCGTTTGGGTTACATGCGCTCCGGTCGCCAACTGCCACTTTTCTCTTTCGCGCTCTTTTCTTATAACGCCCCGCGCTTACGCGCTTGTTCCGCTCTCGTCTGGGACGTGGCGCGTCATCGCGTAGCGTCCACAGACTAGAGCGCAACACCACATATCTCCCCCTTTTTATTATTAAACAGAATTATAAAATGCAGTCCAAAGTCTATGCTCCATTCATTTCAAAGTCTTTATATCTCGCCGGCAGCTTTACTCTTCTACCAGAGCGGGTGTTTCTTACCATCGTGTCTCCTCCTGCTCCACTCTCACCACCCATCTCTGCAACCTCCTCGGCTCCCTCTCTCTGTCCACTTGTAGCAGAGGCGTCCTGACCCTGCTCTGTGTCTGCAGTGGAAGTGTCTCTTACTTCATTTTCTCCTGCATTTCCATGCGCTCTGCTCGCACACTCCTCCAGTGTTGGTACTTCTCCTCCTTCATCAATAGGTACTTCTCCTTCCTCCGATTTGGGCCACCTCACAATTTTGTTGACTTTCGCCATGCGGTCTTGGGACCACACCTTCCCATCGCTTAGGAGGGCAGCCCTTCCTCGCACTTCTTTGACCAGTAGAGGCCTGCTATACTTGCTCTCTCCTTTCTTTTGCATAGTCGGTAGCTTGACACGGACCCATTCTCCTTCTTCCAGTCCTGTCTCCTTGGTGTTGCGTCGTCTGTTGTACTGGTCGGCATATATCTTTTGGGCTTTCTCCAGGTTATGCAGCACCACTGCCGGGGACCACTTGCTGGTTATGGTCTTTTCCCTCCACACCACGGGTGTCGGCCCCGCAACACTTGGAATGGGCTGTATCCTACCACCGTGGGGGTGATCCTATACGCCCACAGCATGCTCTGTACCTCAAGTTCCCAGTCCTTTCCTTGTGAGATTGCTGCCTGGATGGACCCCATCAATACGCGGTTGAACCGCTCGACCTGGCCGTTGCATGCGGGGTGGTAGATGGCTGTGTGTCTCGACTCTATCCCGTTCCTTTTCATGAACCGTGACCATTTTTCAGAAACAAACTGCGGTCCGTTGTCGCTTAGTATGGACTTGGGTATTCCTTCTCTCAGAAACAAAGATGTCAAGAACCTCAGCACTGTCTCAGTGTCCATGGACTCTTGTATGTCGACTTCCGGCCATTTGGAATATTTGTCGATGACCACACATAGGAACTTATTTACCCCCCGGTTGTCTAACACCGGGCCCAGGATGTCTATGGCTAGGTTCTACCAAGGGTTGAGCGGGTTCTCGAATTTTCCTAGCGCTGGTCTGAGGGGCTTGAGTATCTTGTCTGCCCCTTGGCACTGCTCACACTCTCTCACTTGTCTTTCTATTTGGACATCCATGCCCGGCCACCAATACATGAGCTTCACTTTCGCTTTTGTCTTCACTATGCCCAGGTGCCCTTCATGCAGCATCTGCAGTAGTGTGGGTATCAGGCCCTCGGGGGGAACCACTCTCTCTCCCCTGTACAGGAAGACTCCTGAGTCGCTCAACGACAGTTCTTCTCTCATTTCGTAGAACCTCCGAATGCCTGCAGTGAGTCTCTTTTTGTCCGGCCAACCAGAGGTAAGGTATTGCTTCACTTCCGCTTTTTCTGCATCTAGTTCATACGCGGCAGTCCACTCTTGCCTGCTGATGGCCGTTTCAACATCCTCCAGGCTCGCCACCATTTCTTCCTCTTCGGGACTGCCTTCCTTAGCGTCCTCCATAGCTGAGGCCCTGCTAAGGTAGTCCGCCACCTTGTTTTGGGTGCCTGGCAAATACTCGACGTCATACGTGTAGTCCAATAATTTGAGTGTCATCTTTGCTATGCGTGGGGTCGCTGTATCATGCCCCGAGGATGTTAGGACTTTGACCAACGGTTTGTGATCTGTCTGGAGCTTGAACCTGGTGCTCCAGATGAACTGTCGGAACTTGCCCATAGCCCAGGTGGCCGCCAGCATTTCCTTTTCTATGACGCTGTACCTTTGTTCCGTCGGGGTGAGAGCACGAGAGGCAAAGCTGATGGTTTCTTTGGACCCGTCATCACTTTCCTGTGCTAACACAGCTCCTAATCCCTTGTCGCTTGCATCTGTCGTCAGTACAGATTTCCCGGAGGGAACGTACCCTTGCAAGGGAATGGCTTCGCTGATGCAGGTCTTCACTGTCTCAAATTCACTCTGTGCTTCGTGGTCCCACTGGAATTTTGACTTGTCCCTGATGAGTTGACGCATCCTGTGTGTTTTGGTGGCAAAGTGTCTCACAAACTTACTATAGTACTCGGCCATTCCGAGGAAGGACCGCACTTCCTCCTTGGTCGTCGGGGCCTTGGCTTCTCTGATTGCCCTCACGTTCTGCTCTTTGGGAGAGATGCCATGCGTGCCAATTTCATGTCCCAGGTATCTGACGGACTTCCTTCCAATCTTGCACTTGCTCCATTCTGCTGTGAGGCCTTTGTCACGTAAAATCTCCAGGACCCGGGTCAGCTTCGTGTCATGATCTTCCTTGGTGGCTCCCATTACCAGTATGTCGTCTTGGAAATATTGTACTCCTCGTATTTCCTTGAACAACCGATGCATCAACTTTTGAAACACCGCCGCCGCCGAGGCCAGCCCAAAGGGCATGCGTCGAAATTGATAGCATCCAAACGGCGTGATGAAGGCGGTGTATTTTCTACTCGAGGGATGCAGGTCTATCTGGTGGTACGCCGACGTGAGGTCGATGGTTGAGAAATGGCTGATTCCTTTAGTCTTCGTTAGCATCTCCTCTATCCTGGGCAGGGGAAACTTTTCTATGATGAGACATTTGTTGAGTTCGCGGAGGTCCACGCAGAAACGGACCTTTCTGTTGGGTTTCTTGGCAACCACTAGGGGAGACAACCATTCTGCACTGTCCACCGGTTCTATGATCCCTTGTTTTTCTAGTTTCTGAAGTTCTTGTTGTACGGCTTCACTGGTGGATATGGGAATGTTCCTGACCTTATGGATCACAGGTGTCGCCCCTTCTTTGAGAACAATCTTGTGGACAAACTTGTCTAGTTTCCCTACCGTTCCTCCGAAGACTTTAGGGTAATTGGATTTCCAGTCGTCACTCTTGGGAATAGGCCATTCGTCTGTTAGAAGGATCTGCTCTTTACCCCCTGGGTTGAGTACGATACCCAAATCGCCGGCGTCTCTCCACCCCAGGACAGACGGGCCCTTCTCGGCTATGTACAATGTACATGTGGCGGATCTCCCTCTGAATTCGAATTTGAAGTTCCTGCAGCCCACCAGGGGAATGGCATTTTCCGTGTATGAAACAGCTCTGATGTCCGGCGGCCAAAGTTCCTGCCCCACCACGGGCACAAAATCTTCTTCCCATATGGATCTTTGTATTATCGTCCATGGAGATCCCGAATCAACTGCCACGTGGACCTTGACACCTCCGATGAGCATGTCCGTGTGGGGTTTGTCCCTGCGTTTTCCCGCTACATCGAGGACCTGGCCTTCAATGCATAGTACCATTTCGTCTTCTTCTTGGACTTCCTCCTCGCTCAATTCCGTCGTCGCTGATTCAACACACTTGACGGTGGACTTGTTGCCCTTCCTGCGGCACACTTTCTCAAAATGGCCGACTAGGCCGCAGAACGCGCATCTGGCGCGAAAGGCTGGACATCGTTTATCTTGGGCTGAGTGCGCCGTGCTGCCGCACCTGTAACACGAGAATTTCTTGTCTCCAGTCGTGCGTACAGGTTGTTTGCCCGACCACTTGGCTTCACGTTTCTGATCCCCGTACGTGTTCTTTTGTTTGATGGTCGCCGGGGCTTCGTCGATTTTGTTGACCATTTGCTTGGGAGCACTATCACGTTTGGCCGCATCAGCACACCTTTTTGACATTTCCGCCTTCTTCACCAAGGCTATTACTTCTTTGAGTGACGGTTCGTTTTGTGCCCATAGTTTGTCTTGTACAGATCTGTTGGTGGTATGCATGACTATCTGGTCTTTTATATACTCGTCTTGCCGTGTTCCGTAATCACATGTAATGGCCAGGCGACGTAGAGCAGCCACATATTCATCTATTGGTTCCCCGGGTTCTTGCTTCCTCTGCTGGAAATTGTAACGATCTATGGAGACACATACTGCTGGGCGGAAGTGGTTGTTCAGGTCATCTAGCGCGTTTTCGAAAACGTCCGTTTCTGTCGCCTCTCTTTCCTTGGGCACGATGTTTTTGAACACTCGCACCCCTTCCGGACCCAGGTTATGGAGCAAGAGTCTCTTTTTTCTTGCAGGTGTGTACGCTTCTCCATTTTCGTCTTCTAGCGCTTTTATGTAGTTCCCAAAATACTCCCTCCAATCCTCCCATTTCATTTGGGGTTCCCCTGGTCTGGGTAGGAACGGAATGGGGGCCATTAACGCTGAGGCTTGGTTCGCCATCTTGGCTTCACCTCTGGGAGCTTCTGTACGGGCCCTGAGGTCGCGGGGTGCGCTGGAGGACTCTGCTCTTGTTGCAGTGTCGCCTTGGCTTCTGGGGCTGCCTGGGGTATTATCCACTACCTCTTGTGAAGGATCGGTGGTTTGCGCCCCCTCCTCTGGCTTTTGGCTGTCGCTTTTAGCTGCCAGCTTGCTGGGTTACTGGCATCTTGCCCCTGGGTTGCACTGACCTGCGTCCCGCTGGTGTTGCGACGGCTGTCGCTAGTTCAAGTGCGCTGCTGCCACGCTCTATGCCTGTGCTTCCTGGCTGCTCCTTTGGCGGTTCTTCGGCCCAGGACGGAGATGATTCCGGGCTTAGCGTTTGCAATGGCTGTGTTTGGACGGTGGGTGAATCCCACCCTCGTCGCCAATATAATGTTGTTATTTCGTCCCCTTACACAGCACACAACGCCGGAGTATGCACAATAGATTTATTGCAGTTCAACTGGGAGTCTTCAAGACATAGAGCGCCGAGCGTTTGGGTTACATGCGCTCCGGTCGCCAACTGCCACTTTTCTCTTTCGCGCTCTTCTCTTATAACGCCCCGCGCTTACGCGCTTGTTCCGCTCTCGTCTGGGACGTGGCGCGTCATCGCGTAGCGTCCACAGACTAGAGCGCAACACCACACACGTGAATTTAGAAACATTCCTGTGTACCCGCCCTAATGGCAATGCTGTTATCCAGTTGTCATGTACACTGCATATCAGAGGCGTATTAGGGCATGGACAAAGTAGGCTCTGATCCAGGGCCCCAGCCTTCCAGAGCTGGCTCTGCTCTGCAGAGTGTTGCCCTGATGACCTTGAATAATTCTTAAACAGATTGTTTGAAATGTAGTTTTTCTTTAATTTATGTTTAATGTTGGTGACGTGTGAGAGGCTATTGTATACATTTTCCCATTTATTTTCATGCAACGTCAATTACATTTTTTTCTGTTAGATCAAAACAGGACCTCACATATGAGAAATGGGAGGGCGTCACAGAGATTATTTGCAGTAATATTAGTGAGCTGCTGCTGCTGCTGTTTACAATATGAAATAACACATAAAGGGAGTGGGGACTCAGAGTTAATGAAGATCCAGTACCTGAGCTGCAAAAGGTATGGTCAAACCAAATTAGGGAGGTACTGTTCTTCTCAGAAGATTATAGAAAGAGGCAAGATGGTGGACAAGACCTGGGGAGGGAATCCTAAGAGCTCTTTCTTGTTGCCCTCACACTTCCCTGGGGATGTCATGCTTCATCACCGGGCTTTTTGCTCCGCGTGGGGCTGGTGCTACAATGTCCTTCGGGTTCCCCAAAGGGTCACTTTAGTGGAGATATTTTCTTTTTTAAGATGAATGGTGAAAGGTGCAAGTTTGAGGGCGTCCTAGGTGTGTGGAGTGAAAATGTGTGTGAAAGTGACTAATTTAAAACTGCCTAGGAGATATCAAAATTATTTTCAATTTGAGGCTCTTCCTGACAGGGTTAGAAAACCATAAAGAAGGTTGGTGCTACTATGGGGTATGATGTAACCAAGTAGCTGCAATATTAAGGGTGTAGTGTAATCAGGTACACATGTTTCACACCCTACAGTCTGAAAATGATCCACAGTGCTACTTCATGCATGAAAAAGGAGGTAGAGTACCTACCCTACACCTATGTCATGATGTGTCGTGGAGGTATGCCCCATGACAGAGAATTACCCAGATAAGGTTTAAAAACAGTCGTCCAAACCCTTTAGATCAACCAGTCTTGTCCCATAGGTCAAGACAGAGGTTAGCACCTAGCTGCTAAGTGGTCCATGCACGTGTGATGCACGCAACATACCCTCCTCTCCTCACCCGGATCGATCGAGGCCCCATGGCATCCCCAGGGATGTGTGAGGGCATAAAAGAAACAGTCCTTAGGATTCCCTGCCCAGGTCTCGTCCTTGATCTTACAATATTGAAAACACGTCACTATCCATGAATGTTAGATGTAAACATATTTAGAATTTACACAAGTGCACTATCAGTGACCTGGATAAATAAGGCCTGAAATAGTTAAATTGGATCATAAATTCAAAACTGTTCTGAATAGGCCCCCCAAAATTCGTTTGTCCCAGGGCCCAAAGAATCCTTAAGATGTATCTGCCGAGTATGTGGTCTAGTTACTTATGAAGCAACATTAACATGAAACAAAGTTATTTTTGATTAAATCAAACATAACATGTCTTTCTACAGAGCACATACTCCTGAACTTTAGTATTTTAAGGTGCACTCATATGTGATAATGAAGAAAACGGAGGCTTGGTGAATAAATATTTGCCTTGGATCACACATTTTGTTCAAGACGGGAAGCCAGAATTGGTCCCAAGATTTCTGCTTTTACACTGTGCAGTTCAGACTTTCAGACCGTGTGGCTTCCTCGCTCATGCCATGAAAGTTGGAAAGAACTTTTACGCCCACCACTTTAAAAAAAAACAGCTAACACTGGTTGTAAGCTGCTTAAGATAAATGAGTAACAACAATGATTTTGTCATAAATAACTAATATTGAAAATATTTCTATTCTGAAATTGTGTTATGTTATGTTATGTTAAATGGCACTTTTTGAGCACACTGACACCCGAAGGTTTCCTGGCGCTTGCTGGAGGGACGTATGAAAGAAAAACGAGGAGAGGATTACCCAGAAAGAGTAAACAGGAAAGTTTTAAGGAGTTTCCTGAACTGGAAAAGGGAGGCACTAGATTTAATGGCCTGGGGGAGGGGATTCCAGAATTTAGAGGCGAGAGAAGCAAAACGGCGACCCCCAAATTTATTGATTTTGAATTTGGGAGTGACTAGCAGGTGATGATGAGCTGACCGGAGGGATCGTGCAGGTCGATACAATGTGACCAAGGATTTCCAAAAAGCAGGACAAGGGCAGTGAAGGGATTTAAATACCATGCAGCCCATCTTGAAGGCTGCCTTCTCCTCCACTGGCAGCCAATGGAGCTTGCGGAGCAAGTGCTTCGCAGATTGCCACCTAGGGATCTTAAAGATGAGACGGGCTGCCTGATTCTGCATGACCTGAAGACGGTGCAGAAGAAATCGTGGGAGTGCATGGTAAAGGGAATTGGAAAAATCAAGGCGCGATAGGACAAGGGACATGACGACCTGACACAGAGCCGCATGTGGGAGTAGGTGCCTGATCTTCCGGATCTTTCGAAGTTGGAACGTGCACGAAGAGATCGTGGCACCCACTTGAGCTTTAAGTGACAGCTCCGCGTCGATCGTCACCCCCGAGCTCCTAACTGCCTTGAGTGGTGTAGGAGAGGGACCAAAGTCAAGGGGCCAGAACTGCGGGCCCCAATATGCAGCACTTGAGCCATGGAGGAGCAGCTCAGTCTTTCCAGGGTTAAGTTTTAACTGGTTTTGATTCATCCATTGATGGATGTGAGTCATAACGGCGTGAAAGTTGTTAACCGCCTGTGGAGAGTCAAGTGGAAAGACGAGCTGCAAGTCATCTGCATAATTGAAGACTGTGACGTCCCAATTATGGAGAGAACAAATTAAAGGGCGGAGGTAAAGATTAAATAATAAAGGGGAAAGTGAAGAGCCTTGGGGGACTCCGCAAGTGGTGAAAGATTTTGACGCGGTGAAGGGACCTAGAGGTACAGCTTGTGACCTGCCTGTAAGGAATGACTTGACCCACCTAAGAGCAGAACCCTGAATGCCAGCCTGTCCGACACGGTGGAGAAGGATGTCATGATCCACCGTGTCGAACGCGGCAGACAGGTCCAGAAGAACAAGGGCCTGTGGTCTCTTAGCATCTGCATTCCCTCTCAGAGAATCCATGACTGCCAAAATAACAGCTTCCGTTGAATGGGCCGGCCTAAAGCCGGCCTGATTGGGCTCAAGGAAGCAAGAACTCTCGATGAAGTTGGAAAAACACCGGGTGACATGGGCTTCGAGGAGTTTTGACAAATAAGGCAACAGGGATATTGGTCAATAGTTAGAGGGTTCAGCAGGATCCGCCCCTGGTTTTTTCAAGAGCGGCACGAGAATTGCTTCCTTAAAGGAGCTGGGAACTGTGCCAGAGATGAGGGATGCATTCAAGAAAGGTAGTATGCATTCTGGCAGCTTAAGGCAGATGTCCCGCAGTACCGAGGGAGGACAGTGGTCATTCGGTGAACCCGATCTTACACGGGTGGCTAATTTCGCTAAGGTAGGGAAGTCTAGGGTGGGGAGCAGAGTGAGGGATAGAGGGTTATCCAGGGAAGCGTCGAGGAGTGATGACGGCTGTGAGGCAGGGATAAAGGAGTCTTTTATTTTAATAATCTTCTCGATAAAGAAAAGATTAAGGGCCTCACAGGTTTCCTTAGTCGGGGTTTGGACTGGGAGAGTCCTGTCGTCAGTAACAGTTGTGAAAAAGTGAATTAACATTAGTGAGGCCTGTTGAAGGTGTAGTGATCGTTAGAGTGTCTCATTCACTCCTGTTATGTTAACTCCATGTTAGAATGTGCATCCTTTTTCTCTCCAAATCTCATCCATCTACATATCTTACATGTCATGTCTTTCCTCTTCACCACACCCTTTTCACATTTTCCCCAAACACACAACACACCCACTCTCCTGTAAACACTGCATTTTATTTAAATTTAACCTTTACATATTTTGACAACTGTGTACCTCCTTCATACAAATTTGCACAGAATCACAGTTGCAACTGGAATACATGGCCATTGCTCTGTGTGTTCTGCAGAGAGTCCAAAGATTGCATGACCATGTACTATGAGCACCCATCTGACCCACTGACACCCACAATGAGACTCACACTGCCTTCATTTTCAATACCAGAAATCTCAACTGTGCCAGTTATAAACACCTGGAGGCAATTCAGTTCAGAGTAAACACTATACAAGAGTAATAGGCTATACGAAAAGAAATGCAGAAACACAACATCCTGGAAATAGCTAACACGCTTGGAGAATGCAAGATTAAACAATACATGTAAAATACACTGATTAAATCACTGATGGATTGCATTAATATGTTTTACATTAATTGTTCAGATATTGTATCAGTGTTTTTGCCTGTAAAGTTAAGGACATATGTTAGAAATGGGGGTCTCTAATTGGCAGAAGTATGCACTTGGGCTATTAGGACATTGTGACAGGAATACATCCAAAGAACAGAGCCGATTGCGAGTTGCATGGCATTGGGCACGGAGTCACACGGACCCCCAAACAACAGTACCTTGGAAAACAAATTCTAAGGACGATGCACAGCAATGTGGATGTAAGGCATCTGTGCTGAGGTCGAAGCTGGTTCCCTGGTTGCCAAAGGGGGAGGCAAGGCATTGAGTCTGTAAGGAGATGAAGAGTTGAGTCCAGGACAGGATGTCAGCTGTGAGATATTGCTTCCGGTGAGGTAATGTGAAGTCAAAGAGTTCCTGAAGTCACCCTCATCGGTTATCAGGTCCACGATAACAGGATGCAGGCACTGGCAATGATGGCATCGGTGCGGGCGCCGGCGTCAGGAAGGCTGATAACTGCAGGCATCAGCAAGTGTTGAAGGGCATCGTAGTTGTGGTGAGGGCAGGGCGGTGCATTGTGCACTTTACAAGTGGTTCCACTGGCCACAACGTTGGACATGGCATCACGGCAGTGGTGTTGACGGCGGCAGAGTTGTTTTTCTTGCTTTGCAGCAGCAACCACACAATTCTCAGGGCCCAGGAACTGGAATTGGCGCCCTTTTGAATGCAGTCTACGCAGGAGTCCAGGTGCTGGTCAGCGGGTTGTAGGTGAAGTCTATGTCCCTGAGGCTTCCGAACAGGAGGCAAGCACACACAAGCCCTTGGAGATTCTTCTTCAAGCAGGTTCACATCAAAGTTATCTTTGTTCTTTCCTTGGCAGAAGCAGCAATTGCCCAGCAAAGCACACAGCAAAGGGGCAGTACTCCACCTCACAGCTCTCCACCTCTTCTCCTTGACAAATGTTCCTCTTGAGTCCAAAAGTGATCCAATTCTTTTGGGTTTAAGGCCCACTACTTATGCCCCATTTTGTCTTTGTTCTCTTTGTGGCAAGGATCTCTGAGGCCAGTCCAAACCAGTTCTAACAACAGGGGGTGGAGACAGCGTTGTGCAAAGGTGACGCTGCCTATTTGGGTGCATGTAAATCCCTCCACCAATGCAGCTAAAGTCTATTCAACTCAGATATGAGTCACCCAGGAAAGGCAGAACACACCTCAACCCCCATTGTGGCTGTCTACAGCACATACCCATCTCCTGTTACTCCAAACCAGACAGTCAATACACAAAACAGCATAGGCACACATAATGGTTAAACAAGAAAATGCCTACTTTCTTAAAGTGGCACTTTCAAACCCACAATTTAACAACCATCTCCCCAAAAAGATGTGTTATTAAATTCTGAGTTCAGAGAGCCTAAACTCCATTCTCTATCTGGTTCAAATGGAAAGGTATATTTTTAAGATGTTACAAAGTAACTCCCATGTTAGCCTATGGGACAGATTGCCTTTCAATTGTGAAAACGAAATTGGCAGTATTTCACTACCAGGACATGTAAAACACACCAGCACATGTCCTACTTGGGTCCCAGCATTCATCTGTATTTTATTCTGTCAGGGAGATGGTTATCTCCACAAGTAATGGAAGGGACAGGGACTGGAGGGACCTGGGGCTAAAGGTAAAGACCGGAAGGTATCTTCAGATTACTTTCTTCCCTTTAGTTACCTCTGGATCAAACATCTACCCTCCCACAAATGCCACCCGGTAACGCCAAATAACCACCTTAACTACCTGTAGTCGTGGAGCCGGATTCCATTAGCCTCCCTCCCCCAACAACACCAGCTGGTCTCTCACTTTATCAACCTTACAAGGCCAAAAAGCGGAGTCCGCTTTGCTGGGATTTAAAAACATGATCCGAAAATGACTCTCGGGTTTTAAAACGCCCTCTTTCCCCATTAACAATCACTGTACATGCCTGCCGCCTTATTAATGCTATAAGTCAAAAAAGACTCTGGAGTGTATGTTTGCACTTTACAAATATTTAACATAACAATCCTGTAGGGAAATCTAAACACACTGAGGAATTTACTAGGATAATAAGAAGAGATTTGTTGGGGGAAAAAAACATCTAAATGCAAATACATTGTTGGCCAGGCCCTATAATTACATAGCCATATACAGGTGCGATCTTTTCAGTGAGTTCATATTCATCCAACCCCACTCTTACTAATTAATGAAAGCCCATTGCGGCGCTCTTCCAGGCGCTTTTATAATATGGCACGCACAGCCATTCCACGTGTTACATTGCTGAAGAAACGGATTTCCTATTTTGCATAGAAAGTGCAATGAACGAGCCTTTCCTGGAGACGATTGCGGTCAGAGTTAGAATACACCACGGAATTGCCACTTTCAGCTGACCTTTGCAAAACCGGGCACTAAATCAGCCAGGCATTCACCACAATATTTCATCAGAACCTGAATGAAGGGCAGGTCTGACTATCCATCTCCCTCAGGCCGAATTAATTACTTTTCCGAAAGCACTTCCTTCTGAAATACTGAATGTATTATTCTCATGCATTGGACGGCACAATTACTGGGTGAAAAGATTGGAAGCCTACACATTGCGCAGTAGAATGCGCCTGAGATCACACTGCGCAGGAACATCGCGAGCATTGTCAGTTTCATGAACATGTGCTATTAAAGTTAGAACTGTCAGCTTCACACTGTGTCACCGTGTGTCACAAGACATCGGCGAAGAGCCGGTATCACCCTGTGGCAGGGAGGGCGAGCTGGAAACCCCTGCACAGAGGTTTTCAGCTCGTCTTTATAGGCTCTTAGCAGTCGATATCTGTTGGAGGTTTTAAAAAAACAACCCAGAACATTGGCAGTAGCCTCAGCAAGATTTTGTTTGTCTTGGGATGTGTAGAAGTTGGTGGGAGGATGATGCAGGAGTGCACCCGCTACCACACCATGAAGTGTGTTTGGCATTGGCACATTGTTCAATCTTAACTTAGAACCACTGGGAAACCTCCTAAGCAAATCCGGGATTCACTATCATCTCTATGCCGAAGACACTCAACTCTACCTCAAGGTTGCCTCCACTCATGATCTCTCCATCCTAAGCTCTACTCTTGACTCCATTCAAAACAGGATGTCAACTCATCAATTGATTCTGAATCCCTCCAAAACTGAATTCCTCCTCCTCTCCTCCTCACTCTCTCCTCCCCCGGTTCAATCATGGATGGATCAGATGAATCTACTAAACAATAAACCCATCATTGTCGACAGCGCAAAATCCCTTGGTGTCATTCTTGACAAAAAACTCAATCTAACTCCCCACATCAATTCTATTGCAAAATCTGCTCGTTACCAACTGCGCCTTCTTTGGGGAATCCGTTGCTTCTTCCCGGAGAAGGACCTTATAACCCTGGTGCAATCGCTGGTCCTCTCCAGACTAGACTACTGCAACTCTCTTCTTACTGGCCTCCCCAAATCTCACCTGTCCACACTTAAGTCTGTTTTCCATTCAGCAGCTCGCTTCATTTATGGGGCCAAAAGAAGCGATCACATCACACCGATGTTATCCACCCTCCGCTGGCTTCCCTTCGAGGCTAGAGCTATCTACAAAACCGCTTGTATCACCCACAAAGCCGTGCACTCCTCCTCTCCTCACTACCTGGCGAATAAACTGAAACTCTCTGGAGGCTCTAGACCTTCACGCAATGCGGAGAATCTACTGCTTGAACCTCCCACTTTCAAGAAGGAAATGTTTTCCATCATGTTTCATCTCTGTTCCTATTGTGAAGCGCTCTGACGCCTTCGGGTAAAGTCTGCGCTATATAAAAATGCATAAATAAAAAAATAAAAATAAATCCTAAACAATGTTGCCACTTGCACATGCATCCATGCACACCCCGGGGCGGGCTCGCACCGGGGTATAAATAAACAAGGCGGAAGACCGCTCGGGGTCTTTCCGGCTAACCAATATCTGCCCTGTCTGTCTCATTCAAGGGTCCGGGGACCACGTGCCAGGCCCTACAGCGGCCCACCACATAGCACATGTTAAAAGAAAATACATTTGACTCCAAATTTCTCACAATTAGTGTAAAAGTTAGACAGCACAGCAATGAAACCAACAAAATTGCTTGTCTCACTGTTTCCCAGTTTTATCATCAGGACACTAACTGGAAAATAATCTAGGCCAAGTGTATGCACTTTCGAAAGCTCGGTAAGGTTGCGAATGGGTTCTGCCCATTTAGTGCGCTAGGAATTTTTGCTTTTGATCGCCTGGTTACGGAACTTTACTGTGGGTGAACGCCCCTACCTGAGTCTTACGGTAATTGCATTGTAATTGACTGCGCATGCTTACCACCAGTGTTCACTTTCTAAGTAAGGCCTCTGCAATGCAGCCTGGGGAAGGGGTACTGAGCTGCTTACACATGAAGACGTGTGCACACAATATGCACACCAGAGCACAAGTCGTAGAAAAAGAAGTGGGGGGACGCTGTCACCGGAAGTGACGTCACGACAGGAAATGACGTCAGGAAAGGAGCCGAGCTCCTAGTCCCAAAGAGGCCAGAGAGTGAAGTCCAGCTGTTTGGCAGGGGGGACGGCCCGGTAAAAAAGTGGGGGGACGCCGTCCACCTGCGTGGTACCCCAACTCGAGCTCTGATGCACACAGATGCAGGCTACGAGTGTGAGAGTACAGTCGTGCACAGCTTGGTAGCTGCGCGCAATTAATCTTCCCATTGCAGTTTTAAATAGGAAATTCGACCTTCTTTTGAAGGGCCTAAACCTCCCTTTTGAATATTGATGTCACCCCTAAGCAGGCCTTATTTCCCATAAAGGTTTGCATGATATTTGAAAGTAGGAGATGTGGGAGTTAATGTTGAACATGACCTTACAGTAAAATATCCCCCAAAAAGATTTTCACTAGAGCACGGCTGGATACTTCCTTTGGGAATCATTGGGCCACATTGCTACATTTATTAAATACTAGATTTGCATTGGTAGCAGACAGAGAAATAATACTAAATGTGCATTGGTAATAGCTAGAGAAATATTCCAAAGACCCATTTTGATAGTTACTTAAATTTCAATTTAATGGTGAAGCCAACATTTTTCTATTAAGTAACTGGTACTTTTAGAAGGTTACCAGTTTGTGCCTAAAGATTGTAAACCTTGCCAAACTAGGGGGAGAGGAAGAGGAAAAACTGGGTTCACCCTCCTCAGTAGTATGTACTCAACAAATAGAAAAACCCAGCAAGGGGGAAAAAGGCAAAATTGTCGACTGCGATGGAAAAGTTTAGAAAAACATAGTTTTTCTTAGAAAACTCTCACCCAGCTTGGTCGCCCCTTGGTGGCATGCTTTATCATTGGGGTTCATCCCGATCCTCTACTGATTGAGGTGTGCTACAACCAAACTTATCCGCGGGAGCACTTAGAAATAAAGTCTATGATAAAGACTGTGATTGGTGAGGAGAGTGGGAAATTAGTGCTAACATGTTAAAAATACCTGACTAGTAGGACCCTTACTTTATTCCTGCCTCTAGCCGGTATGTTTAAAACCAGGGGGTTCTGTTTGAAGAGGTATTCTACAATGAGTTTAACTCTTCAAAGTGCTCAACATGTTTCGAGCCCATCCCCGTTTGGCTCTTCGGTCAGGGCCTATAGGAAACCAGTTCCTATTGGAACCACTCAATGCTGTCCTCTGATAGGAACCCAATAAATAGTATGCCATGCGCAATGCACATAATATACATACAATTTGTAGAACCTGTAACATCATTCTGTATGTTTAAAACACCATACTAGTGCGTCATGGTCTTGCCGGGGAGGAGGGGGCCTGTGGTCACACCTTTGTCAAGGCTGTCCTCGGCCTTTGAGCCTAATTTGATCTCCAGAGACAGCACAAAGATGTGTTCCTCTTAAAGGACAGCACTGAGTGGTACCAATAGGAACTGGTTTCCTATAGGTCCTGACAATGAGCCAATAGAGGATAGGCTTAAAATATGTTGACCACTTTGAAGAGCTAAACTCATTGTAGACTACCTCTTCAGGGTGTAGCTCAGAATAGACCTGTCTTAGCAGGATTATCCACAGGATCCACTTGGCTACCTGCCCTTTCAAGGGCAGGTAGCTCCTTGATTGTTGAACCTTCAAAATGAGCTGGAATGTACATGACACTCAAACACTTTTCTCATGCATGATGCTAATCACACGGAAATGCCATGGCACAACCAAAGCTGTCTCACTCTCATCAGCACTCACTCAGGACAGAGAAGGTCAAACAACCTCCCCTTGAAATGTCTACTATGTGCTTTGATGAGCAGGTACAACCACTGTTTACCTGTGCAGAAGGCGGTGTGATCTGGGGTAGTAATTGAATATGTGCACTCACTAAAAGCACAGATGTGTGTCTGTTTTATGTTAATTGTAAGAAATGTGATTATTGTTTTGCTGGATGTGAAGTCTGCACAAGTAATAGGTCCACAGTTGTCACCTTATTGGCAACCAAGTACATCACTGTAACACTTGACCCTCTCAGAGTAGCGAAGCAGAGCAGTTCAAGGCCTACTCAAGGGAGGTGGTGATGGCTAGTAAACTCTGGCCACTGACATGCAATAACAACACTCAGTAAATGGTTGTCTAGTCAGTGCTTTTTCTTTGAAAATGAAATATTAAATTTATTACACAGACACCGCTTAATGCTATGAATTAATTTACAAAAATATACATCAGGTAGATTGAAATAGCTTTGGTGATCTTCTTGAATAACATTTGCCCTCTACTGGGCAGGGGAAGCTCTTCCGTAATGCCGTAGGAGCAATGCTCCCTGCTAAAAGAGGAAAAATAAAATGATAAAGCATTTTATTATCATTTTATTTGTTACTGGCTGGCAGCTGACGACCTGAGTCTTCAGCGAGGCAGGGCCAGGCAATCCTGTGTAACAGGCATGGCAGGGGGAGGAGTAGTGCGCCACCCACCAAAGTAGCCTTTCAAACCTATCTCAGGCCTCTGCCAATGCAGAGCATGCGTGCGCAGTTTACTGCCACTGTGACGTGGCACATAAAGTGATTGGCATGTCTGTGGCATCCCTTTTTCTAAGTATTAGTCACCCCTAAGGTAGGCCCCATCTAGCCGTATGGGTAGGGTGCAGTGTGGACATGTACCTTAACTTTGTGGCATGTCTTGGTAGTGACAGACATCCTATTTGGTTTCTCACTGATTTGAGGCTGCCCTCTCATAGGGATGCATTGGAGATTTCCTGATATGTGCTTCAGTGGTCATTCCTGGCATGAGAGGAGTAACGTGATCAAGTTTGGTATGTTTGGAATAGTAGTGTTATATGCTGCATATTGGTGTTCATGGATTTATTATCACTGTTTTAGAAATGCCACTTTTAGAAGTAGGCATTTCTGTGTGCTATGTGTCTTTGTGCCTGACTGTTGTGTATTGACTGTCTGGACTTGGAGCGACAGGGCCTGGGGAGATGCAGCAGCTCCAGAGAGTCTGGATGAGTTAGCAGTAGTCTGAATAGGCCTGGTCTGCATTTGGAGTGGTGGAGGAGTAGCACCTGCACCTGAATAGCGCTGTGCCTACCTTCCACAATGATGGCTCTGCCCCCCTGTGGTGTGTCCAGGGGCAGGGCTTACACTGACAATGGAGGCTGTTGTGCACCTACAAAGTGCCCCCAGAACTGGTATGGACTGGGTTCAGAGACTATGCCAGGGGGAGAACAAAGACTGTAGTGCTATAAGTACTGTGGCTGTGACCACTTGTTTGGTGGGAGCTTGTACTTGTGGAACTGGAACATATACTGCTGGCTCTACAGACTGCCAGGTGGAACCACCATTGGACTCCATTGCTTGAAGTGCTGACCTGCTGCCTGATTGGTGGAGAGAAGGACTGCCACTGTCTCTAGAGACCTTTGTGCTGGCCTGCCAGTGTTCCCTTGGGACAGGTTGATTACCTACTTGTTCCAGCTTTATTCTCACTTAGGGCATATGATGTACAAAGCAGCTGTTGTTTTCTGCCTGCTGGCATTGGCGCATGCTGAGAGCACCTGGGGTTGCCCTGCCAGCCATACTGCAGGCCCTACTGGGAATCGAGTACAGCGTGAGTGCACTTCAATTCCCTTATCGCATTGCAAACAGTGCTCCCTGGGAGCTGCGCGCTCCTTGGTGCCCCCGGGGCACAGCCAGGCATTCAATTCGGTGCCTCCTGCTGGTGCAGAAGCCCCGTGTGGAAAGAGGATTCCCCAGGGGTCGGCGTGTCACCCAACAGCCATGCAAGGACACGAGAACCGGAACCCCACCCTGGGCCGCTCAGCCGCATCAGGCCGACAGGGACTGTAGGGAGGACTACAGAAGTCAAGCTGTGCCCTCACTACTTGTGGAGGGGGAGCGGGAGCGGGAGAATTATTTGAGTAGTAGCATACTAGTGTTGACACTAGTCGCTGGGAACCCCTGACGTTACTGCCAGGAAGCTGGCAGGCTGCGCACTACAGCAAGGACGTCAACCCCTGAGACAGCGTGGAGAAGCTTTCCAGGTGCCGGTGTGCATCCTGCCTACACAGCAGCCCAAAGTCCAGCCGTAAAAGGCTGCAGGAAGAGCTGGGCCCGCATAGCTCCATATGCCCGGCATGAGAGTTGCCCTGTGTGGTAGTGGGCAGCTGCCCTGAGTGAGTCGGGTGAGTTGGAACACACACTAGGGCGGAGAGGTCATCCCGCTGAGGGAGGGTTGTCCCCCCTTGCTTCCACCAGGGAAGCTTGCTGAAACTACCAGACTCACGGTTGTAGGCGGGCCGGTGCCATGAAGTGTACATATCAGGGAGGAGTGACTACGAGACTCTGTTTGGAAGATACCCAGAGGTCTCGGTGCCCTATATAAATGCCCTGGCAACCAGAACCAATGTAATAGGAGCACAATGTGACCAGATTTGTTTACGGTAAACATAGGGTGTCAGGGATATGTTGCAGGTAATACTGCTGTGTTCTGCATTTCCCAACTACATTGCATGCCCTGATGTTTATGAGTTCTGAACTTTCACTCATCACGTGTTTCAGGTGCTTATGGCCATACTAAGGGATGAGGTGTTTCATGACGTATTGGTGTTTTCATAATGTGTTCACCTTACCAGTGTTTACTATGGTGCAGTGCTGATGATGGATATGTATAATGTGTTATGCTAAGTACAGCTCCTTCCAGTAGCTACTGGGTGGGGGCAACAGTGATGCTTATGTCCATTGCACAATTGGCCATTGATTTATGTAATCCATGTACATTTCTGAAAAGTGCCTGGTAGCACAGTGATATATGTGATTGTGTTCTAATGTGTTTTTATGGATAATACAAAGGCTCTTTTTATATAACCTTGTGTGGAGTTTCCTTTGTGGTGTGCCTAGTGTGTCGCTGCTGTGTGAGTGTGTTGCGCAAACGCTTTATACATTGCCTCTGGGATAAGCCTGACTTCTCTGCCAAGCTACCAAGGGGGTGAGCAGGGGTTATATTCAGCGTGTAACTCCCTTGCCCTGACTAGAGTGGTGGTTTCTGCCTGGCTTAGGTGCATGCCCTAGCCAACTAGAAACCCAATTTCTAACAATGCGCAACCTGTCTCCCCTGTTAGTCAGAACCAGACGGTCAATACACATCCAGGCAGGCACAAAGACACATAGAACACAGAAATGCCCACTTCTAAAAAGTGGCATTTCTAAAATAGTAATAATAAATCCGCTTTCACCAATAGGCAGGATTTATCACTACTATTCCAAACATACCAAACATGGGCGTGCTACCCCTCTCATGTCAGGAATTACCACTGAAGCACATATCAGGGAATCCCAAACACAAACCTATGAGAGGGCAGCCTCACAGCAGTGAGAAACCAAATAGGCTGTTTGTCACTACTAGGAAATGACACACAGTTAAGGCACATGTCCTTCCTTTTACCTACACTTCACCCTGCCTATAGGGGTAGCTAAGGCCTACCTTAACGGTGAACTGATATGTAGTAGAAGAGGAGTTGCAGACATGGCAACCACTTTATATGCCACATCACAGCAGCAGTAAACTGTGCGCACAGGCCCTGCAGTGGCAGAGGCCTGAGACAGGATTGAAAGGGTACTTCAGTAGGTGGCGCAAGCAACGCTGCAAGCCCACCAGTAGCATTTAATATACAGGCCCTGGGTATATGGGCTACCATTGTACAAGGGACTCACATGTAAATTAAATATGCCAAACATGTGTAGACCAATCTTACCAAGTTTACAAGGGAGAGCACATGCACTTTACAACTGATCACCAGTAGTAAAGTGCTGAGAGTCATAAAACCACCAACAGCAGGTAAGAAAAAACATAGGAGGAAGTTAAAAAGGGCCAAGTCCAACATTGGTCCTTTGGTTTTTTGCAGCACATTGTACAACTTTTGGTTTATCCTGTACATTTTACACCTGTCCACAGCCAGAGTTAGTAGGTTATCGGAACAGTCAAGTTCTAGTTCAGCACAAGGAGTCTAATATGTGTTGCCAAGGAAATTGGTTAACTAACTCTTGCCATTTCTCTGCCTTTACACCGGTCACCCATGTTTCCAAACAAGTATAGTATTTTCTGGGAGTCTTAGAATTTTTTTATGCACTCTATGGTGTTTCTCAAAATCTCCTCACTATTATGGATTCCATCTTCACACTATATTCTGCTTCTGCATCTCATTACCAATGATACTCTGATTCTACTCAAAGGCAGGTGATTCAGTGCACCTACTTCCATCACCTTTTCAGTCAAAGTTTGGATCCTGCAACTGACTCAAACAATGGTAAACTCCAAAGGTACAAACCAATAGGGAAATCTCCCACAGTATCCCAGTGTCATGGAGGGCTCTGCCTAGAACTGTCTCAGTGACTGAGTTGCTAGCTCCTATCTGGCCAACCAATAGCATCATATTTTTTTATCTGTGGCTCAGCAGCTGAATGCTTCCATGTCTGATATCTCTCTCTCTCTCTGTCTCTCTCTCTCTCTCTGTCTGTCTCTGTCTCTCTCTCTCTCTGTCTCTCTCTCTGTCTCTCTCTCTCTCTCTCTCTCTCTCTCTCTCTCTCTCTCTCTCTCTCTCTCTCTCTATATATATATATATATATATATATATATATATGTATATAAAACCTCCAATCTTCTTTCCCCAGTGCATGTTTCTACTAGTAGCGGTCGGTCGTGGGAGTGCTGCCGAGCAGTGACGTGGGAAGGTGGAGGGGCACGGTGGGGGTAGTAAACTATGGATTACGGCCGATTAGAGGTAAATAAATAAAATGAATTTTGTTGCGCTGGTTCTGCTAGGAATGAAATGGGCAGCTGTGTTTCTATACTGTGAATCTAGTCATAAAAAAGATTAACAAGATTGGCTTCAAGGAAGAAGTGTACCGAGTATGGTCTTCAAGTCAAAATAAGAAAGGGGCATTATTTGCACTTGAATATTTCTGGGCATGCACGCTAGTTGATTTTTGTAGGGAGTCTCAGAGGGGAGGTGAAAGCTGGCATGGCATTACATTTCGTATATTCAGACCAACCACCTCCAGAAAGGGAAAAATAACTTCTCAGTTGGAAATTGCAGGTGTGTCACTTGTTCTGAAGACATGAAAAAGTTGTAAGAAAAGAAATATACTATGTCCGGCATAGCTACCCCCACCCTCCACCAAAACATGGAGCTGCTTGATTTCACTCAGGCATCCCCCTGAAAAAGGATCCCTTTCCTCTTTTCATGTGGGGAAAATGTCCCTATTTGGGAACCTCATTGGTTTTACAAGGGGGTGCAGTGTTCCACTGCAGCTGTCCTCGCTCTTTGGCTAGACCAAGGTCCACCATTAAAAACTGTGACCAGATGGCCAACAGCCATCTGTCCACCAGGAGCAGGGCCACTGGGATTATCCGATTCTGCATGGCTTTGCTGCTTTTGAAATGTAATCCACCATCTACCGTATAACTTTTCAGATTTAACAGAACAAATTTTTAGCTCAAATGGATCTAAAGTTTCTAAAAAGCTCAAACTGACGCTTTTTCCAGAGGCAGAACATTTGCAAAGGTTAACGGATGAACTTTCAATTTCTGATTGCTGTATTCAGACGTTAAACATGCACTAATGAGCTGCAATTTTGCCCAAATTTTCCAAGTAATGTCTGACAATGACAAATAGCAAATCAATACTGCCACTGATTGCGCCGTATTATGTCACACCATTTTTCTTTTGTTGCTGCATAGTTTTGTTAACCCTGTTATACAATTCGGCACTCTAGAGGCGCAAGATTACAGGGGCCCTGAGAAGGTGCAGTGAGGTCGCTGACTCGGAGCAAAAGATAGAACTGTGCCAGGTTCTGCCGGTTCATATGTTTCAGAGCTGGGTCCCGGGAGTCTCTGCGAAGCAGATCAGGCATGGTGAGGTCAGATACGATAACAGAAAAGGGATAAAAAGCACAAGGAACCACAAGAAGGTACAGATGCTGCTCGCACTATGGGACGTTTATCACCACTCACTGTCAATCACTCCATCTCCCACTCGCACCTGGCAAGCAACACCCCTCACGTGCCAGTTCTTTCCCCAACCTTTTTAGGTCTTGCACCTAGCGTTGCAGTGCGCAGCCCTGCCGCGCAGCATGAGACCTCTTGTAAAGGGGTTTTGAAAGCTGACCACACGCTCGTGCGTGTGATCAGGCTTTCGCCATCACCATTGGCTTTATTTTTTTTAAAAACAAAAATAAGGCACCTAATTGGGCAAAGACGGGCGCATGTCCCGACTTTGCTCCGCCCATTCCTGTCTCTGTCTAGGACGCGCATCAGCGCACGGCACTGACGAAAAGGTTCCCTCGTCCCCCCTACTCCTCTGTGGTGCGCATGCACCACTGGTTTAGATTCCCGTGTATGGCTCCTCTGTGGTGCGTGCGCACCACAAGTTTTGTTCAAAGTAACTTGGCGTTCGTTGTCAACTTAAGAACCATTACAATTTTCAGATTTGTGCCTTCTCTGTACCATGTAATGTTAATGTAATACATTTTTCGCTTTGATTTACTTTTTTACTTCAATATTTTTCTGTGGGCAATGGTTGTTCGCACTGAGAGAAAAAGAGGCTGAACAGCTTCCTCTACTAACTAAATAAACATCCCATGCAGCATTTCTTGTAGACTGTGGACATGGAAGGTGGAAGACTAAAGGCACTGTCCCTCCGAGACCGTAACAAATGATGTTCCAAGATGGCCGCTGGGTTGATGTTTTCCGTGTTAAAAGTTTAGTTCCTCGTCGGTGTCCATTGCAGCACACGAGTGGTAGGAACCGACTCTTCGCTGAACCTTCCAGCCTGAGCTCCGACTGTGGGTGGTTGTGTCCGGGGCACTTCCGGGAGCTCCCAGCGGTGGGCAGAGATTGGGTTTGAGTGGCCCTGGCAGTACAGATTTCCCCTGTGATGGTTGAGCTGGCTACCTCTCACACCTCCCAGGTCTGCAGTCCCAGCCCCAGAGCTGCTGTTCACCCTACCTGACAGCTGCTCTCAGGGTCAAAATGGCAAGTGAGGGCCTGCGGGGATAAGGTGGCAGCCGAAGCCGCGGCTGTCCTGGTCTTTCCCTGACTCCATGTCAGGTACAGCCCGGTGCCAGAGGGGCAGACACACCAAAAGGGTCAGCAGGGATCGGCAGTGGCCAGCCTGGGAGCCCAGCCTGCACTAGCGTGTCCTGGAGCTGCAATGAAGGGGCTCAGACAGTGGTGGGGCCTGGTCGGTTCGAGACTGCCTAGGAGATGCAGTTCTGCTTCACCATTATGTACTTGCGGCCTTGGCACGGGATAAGACGAAGGGTCGGAATGTTTCACTCACATGGAAATCGATAAGTCGCATTATCCTATATGTGCACAGACTGGGCCTTATTGGCACACAGCAGGTCGTCCATGCTTAAAGTATGGGCCTGCCTGATCCTGCAGCGCTGCCGCTAAAAAGGAAATTATTGTTTAAAAATTTACACACATACTGCTGCACTGCAGTGAGTACAGTCACTTACTTCAATTTTGCGGCAGGTTCAAGCCGCAAGCCACTCACCTGTGAGTTTAATGACAATGTCCTGGCCGCTGCAATGGTAACATTCATTTGTGAATGATTCTAAATTTGCGGTGGTGCGAACAAGCAGCGCTACGCCATGATTTGCAGCAAAAACAGCCATTCACAGTGAGACGATTTAAGTTAACGTACTTACCGAAGCGTCACTATGGCAGCAGCGCCAGTCCAGACTCACTGCCCAGTGGTGGAACAGTTGACGTGGTCAATGCAGGCGCACTGGCTGGCACACATGATGACCGGCTGCAGCACCACCAGTTATTCAGCTGGCAGTCGAGTCACACTCCCCGCAGCGCCCGTGATGCCAGTCATCATGCAGCGCCGGGGCCCGGTGGGCCGAGATGATCATCTTCTGTTCTGTCAGGCTTAGTAAGAGTTGAATACTCCACTGTGGTGCAACTCGCACTGCCCACCGTCGTCCAGCGTGCTGGCTCAGGGGCTGCACTGCGGCTGGCTGCCTGCCTGGTGGATGTTAACCCAGCTCAGAGGCAGCTCAACTTGGTGGAACTGCGCAGTAGCGCCAGCAAGCTGCAGCTCCGCTGAGGCAGCACTCAGTGTAGCTTAGCTGAGCGGCGAGCGCACAACTTGACTTCACTCACTCCAGTCCACCAGTGAACGGGCCTTCTGTAGCGACGAGTGACCTCACTGAGGGGGTCATTAGGATCGCAGACGGACTAGAGTCCGTCCGCGACCCCAGAGTAGGAGGGAACGTCCGCATGGGCTGCAGCGTTCCCTCTGTGCAGATTAGGATGTGACCACCAGGGTGGCGGTCACATCCTCTATCTTTAACATTGCGGCGGGTGCAGCTTCAAGCTGCACCCGCCGCAATGTTAAAAATGCATGCACGGCATTTGTGTGCACAAAGCGGCAGGCACCGCGCAGTGCCTGCTGCTTTGTGCACGCAAATGCAGGGGGGTACCATAGGTACCCCCCTTGTGCATCCCCCACCACCCCTTCACCCAGGGGGCCCGCAACAGGCCCCCGAAGTGAAGGTCCGTATGCTTTTCCACGGCGGAAAAGCCGCCGTGGAAAAGCATAGCAATGCAGAAATCCTAATATGCCTGGCGGTGTCTGATAGACACCGTCAGACATGTTTGTGCTTTTCCGCCGTGGTCGGAAGGCGACTGCGGCGGAAAAGCTGCGGACAGAATATCAGACCCACCAGCCATCCTAATTTGGCGGTGGGTCTGTGGAGGCTCCGCAGCGGTTTTCCCGCATCCTCCGGGCCGGCGGTGGCTTCCGCCGGCCCGGAAGATGCGGGAAATCCGCAATCATAATTATCCCCCTAGTTCCTGCAGTGTGCAGGAGGACCGCCGTGACGTCTCATCCAGAAAATGGACAGGCCCCGGCACCCTGGTGCATGTGGGCTGTGTGTTAATTTCACAGCCTGCAGCGCGGTGGCGCTGTGGGCAGATCTGGGAATATTAATTAAGCCAGGCTCTGCCTGGCAGGCGTGGCTGTGAGGCCGCAAATTAAATTGTAAGAATGTAGCTAGCACTGCAGCACCCTGACTTCCAGCCAGAGCTGCATGATGATCCTTAACTGTTTATGAGCCAGAGAGCGCTCAGCGGCCCGCCAGCAGCACGTGACTTTGCTGAGAGCAGCAGAGCGGGGGCAAGCTAGTAGTAGCACCCAAGAGAGTGGCATTAAAATGCGTGACAAAGCATTTCAGTGAGGTGGTGCGGAACACCACAATGAAATGCGTTAGTGTCACAAGTGATGCGTTGTACTTGGCAGGACTGCGTATCGCTAGGGAGCTTTGGGGACAATCCATTATAGTACTGTTAGAGGCCCGTCTCCTAGGACCACTGAAGGATTGAGGCGTCTACCAGTCTAAGTATAAACTAAACTCTGGGATGGAGGCCTTTCACTAGATCTGAGGATTTCATAAGTCTCTCAACAAACAGAACGTATCAGAGCATAACATTGGATTTACTCAGTTGAGCTCAGCATAAACCCAGTGCACTTTTCAGTCCATGGAACTGCTCACATTGGGTTTGCTACATTGTGAATCGATAGCCAGCCACTTGGAACTTTAGAACTTAACTTTCAGTCAGCTGCATATCATTTAATTCTTTGGAATTTCATGCTATAAGTGCGCAAGTACAGTAATTCAATGATGTTAGTTTCCCGTTCAATCTTACCAGTTCTGCAATAAAATTCCATTATGCAACATTCCAAGCAACATGTTACGTAGTTTTGAACAAAGTGTGTGGAATTCGCATTTTTGCATATAAAGTAGGAAATCCAAGTTTAAAACAAAGGGGATAACATTTACTAATGAGCAGCAGAAAAGAAAAATGCCCATTAATCATACACCCCCCTCCAATTTCTAGTTACAGTAAGAAGCTATGCAGGATGAAGATACCCACGTGGATTACTTCTAGCTTACAGCCCATAGAGGAAAGTAGTGCTGAGGTGGCATTCCTTGGTGTGACACCTAGTAAAATGTAGTGTAGTTTACTTTTATATGTTTTCTGTAGATCACAATAATATTTTCCCTGTTGTCGTTGCTGTGCAGTATGTATATTTTTAGTGGACATTAAGTAATCAGAACTCTAGCGATGAACCTACAAGTAAACATTATTTGCAAACTACACATGAGGAACATAGTTTGATTAAGGATATTCAAACTAAAAACATTTTAAAAAGTGAGGCCACATGTTGCTCATGGACATTGAGAAAAAACATGCTGCTACATTCCTGTAGACTATTGCAATAACACTATGGAGTTTTGAATTTTATCTGACTATGGAAGGAGCTGAGATAGTGCAAGCCTATTTTTTAAATACTAGCATGGCTCCTAGTGCAACGAAGGACTTATTTTAGGAATCCCTTCTACATAGTAGGAACAATAAAAAGTAGGGATGGAGTAGGGATTTCAAACATAAAACCGTTACCTGTAAGCATTTTTAGGTAATCATTATAAAGATACCTATGAAATGATCTTTTTTGCTGTGCATATGTTTTTTAACAACCAATAAAAAGATGGGATTCCTTGGAGAATGGGATTCCTTAATTCAGGTGTAAATGGACACTACTGTTTGCTGGTTTAGTTAGCCCTCTGACCCAGGCATGTAGATATGTTTGTACCGGTGGGATCTTTGGGATGCTGTGTCTTCCCCCACCTCATTGAGAGATTGGCAAGATGTGCAGAGTAATAGCTACAGGTTTAACCAATTTAATTTCGACAATTTAAATAGGTAATCAAACAGAATTTGATTCTCCGGATTTATAGACATATTTATTTTATGGACCATCTTTTCAGTCCCATCGTTCAAATCCATTCCATTTCTAGTCCTTTATATAGTACTTTAAGCCCTAAACTGCAAATGCGGAACATAGTCAAAATAAGGATATTCATACTATAAACATTTAAAAAAGTGAAACCAGTAGTTGCACTGAGATGTTGTAGAAAAGTAACATATTCTTCTACAGTTTGGTAAGACTATAGAATTTTAATTTACTCAAGTTTGAGCTATTGGCATTGTAAATACAATGCCTTTAATTAAAATTTTAAAAACTGAAACAAAAATAAAAGGAATTGTCATTTAAAGTTAGTGGGATCAATCATGATGGATAATATGGGAAGTTGAAATTAAGTTGTGCCTAGAGCACTGTCAGCAAGGCGACCACCCATAAATATTATGCACACCTTGAGCAAGGCAAGGCAGCGTATATTGTGGTAGTGGCAGCTTCAATATGTTACCCTACCCAGTACAGGAAAGTACTGCTACCAGGATGAGTTCCTGTAGCCTTGGCTGCATGCCATAGCTGTTTCCCACTATCCTTGCACCAGTTACTAGCAATTATTATTTCATAAAGTTAATGTGGCAAGTTTGGTCGTTGCACACTGTAAAGATAACTATCTGTGTTGGTATTCCAAAAAGATGCACCTACACATAACACCAGGGAAATGTGTACAATTGTAATATGTCACCAGGAGTTATGATGATTTCAGACACTGGTCTTGACTGATCGTGCAAAACATGGAATACCAAGACATAAAACACTCAAGGCATGATACTCGCAATGCTTAAAAACAAAGGTTTGTAGACCCAGACGAGAGCCCATTTAAGAAATTTGGGGCTTATTTTTTTTTTTTTTTTTTTTTTTTTTACATTTTAGCAGTGCACTAGCAGCCGTTGGCATGGCTTTGCAATGGTCATGGTAACTGAAGGTGAATTTCCATTTGGATCACTTAGGTGTTACTTTTTCTACTGTAATCATAATTCCAGTGGGCCTACTGCCTGTGATTACCAGGCCCGTCAGAATTAAGAGGTCAGTCTTGATGATCACCCTAGTGTGAAAGGTAGTCTTCCTGTATGTCAGCCGTCTGTAGTGGAAGCATAACCTGTTCCATGGCTCTCCTTAAACAACACATGCCAACTCCTCCATATTCCAACAAGCATTTGCAATGCAATAGGTCTCACATTACTGAATGTTTGAGCTATTGGCGTTGCATTATTATTAGCACTGCAAATAGCTCAAACTTTAATAATGCGAGACCTATTGCATTGCAAATGCTTGTTAAAAGAGTGAACATTCTTCCCTATCCACTGTAGAGGAGGCTAACACATCACAGGCCCCCCAAACGAGCTTCTACTTTTCTCCCACCACTTGAGCCCATAGCATATCACAGAGCAGGTTCCAGAGTTTCCACACCTCCTGAATTAAAATGTTATCCTCAGCGCAAGATCACACCTATGTATCGTCTTCGGCTCTGTGGCTGCCCACGCCCCACAAATACGACACTGTGGTGGGAGGCACTCTTGGCTCCTGCTAGGCTTCACCCCCATCTGTCTCTTCTCCTCTATTTCCGACCAATGGGGAGTCTGAATATCATGAAAGTGGAGAGTTTCCAAAGGAGGGGTCAGGCCAATGCCCTGGTGGTCCTTTCTGGGACCATGCGATGAAAGTGATTGTACCCCGCTATCCCCAAGGGCAGCAGCTACTGCTCTGCCCTGCGCAAGAGCTCTTTTCCTGGACTATGGGGTCCAGAAGGAGGGGTGAACGCAAGGTTTGGCCAGATGTTGCCTTCATTCCTATAGACACATTTATTTATTTCTGCACGTGGGTTTACCAGGCAGTGAGACAACAGTGCTATGTGACTGGCTCCCAGAGCAGAGCTTGTTTCTCAGCAGTCCACCTGTTTGACGACTGTCTGCAGCACCAGGTCTACCCTTCTTGTACCATTCCTATCCTGTTGATATTATTATGATATTGTTATTATGATATTCTTATGCTGAGAGCCTAGGAAACGAGGAAGCAGTGGAAACCATAGAAAGTAAAGAAGGATCTTCTAACCCCTATATTCTCTGTCCTCCTCTGGCTACTGGACCTCTGAGGTCAGGGCTAGCAAAGCTAGCTCAAGTCTAACCTTCTTGTACCACCACTAGGCCCTCTATATGCTGATGTTTGATGCCTAGAGGCCAGGAGACGAGCAAGCAGTGGAAACCATAGAAAGTGAACAGGGGTCTTTTAACCCTTATATTCCTTGTCTTGCCTCCAGCTACTGGGCTTCTGAGGCCAGGGCTAGCAAGGCTAGTCCAGGTCTACCCTTCTTGTACCATCCCTAGACCCGGATATTCTTATGTTTGATGTCTAGAGGCTAGGAGACAAGGACCTCTGAGGCATGGGCTAGCAAGGCTAGCCCTAGTCTACCCTTCTTGTACCATCCTTAGCCCTGGATATTCTTATGTTTGATGTCTAGAGGCTAGGAGACGAGGACCTCTGAGGTCAGGGCTAGGAAGGCTACCCTAGGTCTAGCATTATTGTACCACCCCTAGCCCCTTCATATACTCATGTTTGATGCCTAGAGGATAGGGGACGAGCAAGCAGTGGAAACCATAGAGAATTAACTGGGGTCTTCTAACCCTTATACACTCTCTCTCCTGTTGCTCCACCGAAAACTGATTGTAGACCATTTTTCTCATTAAAGTTTCAAAGTCTGACACCAGTCGTCTATCCCTTATACTCTCTGGGCCCAATTCACAAAGGTAAACTTAAACCTGAAGTCTAGGTCTAAGTTTACCATTGGTAATTGGGCCATTAGACTTCAGGTTTAAGTTTACCCATGAGAATTGTGCCATTAGACTTCAGGTATAAGTTTACCTTTGTGAATCGGGCCCCCAGTTCCTGCCTCTAGTTACTGGACTTCTAAGGCCAGGTGGAGCATGGCTAGTGCCTAGAATACTATGGATTAAAGCATATAAAATGTGATGGATGGAATGCTTGAATTAATCTCAGCCACTATTAATTACTCTTGCCCAAGGCGGACTGGCCTGGCAGTTCGGAATGACGGCTGAAGGAGGGTCAAGACTGAATTTTATATAGTTGGGTCCAAACTAAGGCGGCATGGTGTGCAAACTAACGATGGACTGGAATGTGGCCTGAGTGATTACCAGTGGCTGAGAATAATTCAAGCATTCCATCCATCACTTTTTTGTATACTTTAGGAATACTACATGGAAACCAAGGGTTACAGTTTGCTTCTCTGTGACCACTAAATAGAGTCCTTGCATCTTTCTATTTGACCCCTACCCTCGGAACAGGTTTGTGGCGGATTGTAGGTTTGCAAGGATTTGTATCTGCAGTAGACTCCAAGAAGTTTGAGTTTTTAATTTTTCCTGCATTCCCATTGCCAATAACGACTCTCCTGGCGCCCCGCTCCGCATTACATGGGGTTAAAACTGGTAATGAAGTATTGGATTTTCTTTTAATGAAAACAGAATCTAATAAAATGTGTTGGGTATTTAATCAGTTTGGGGAGTTTTAAAGGCTGAACTACAGAGTGCTAGGAATGTGGGATAATCATATGAATGATTAATTTCTCATTGTATGTATTCCTTTTGTATTGTGATTAGAATTACAATTTCTTTAAGTACGCCTTTTTGCAATTATGCAAAGCATAATTATTTTACACATTCATTTATTGTCCATTTATCTGTAAACCGAGTAATGTGAAAGATAAGGTTTTTTCTATACAATTTTTTCAGATAAGCGAACTCGGATACAGCATGATGCGCTGATTAACCAAAGGTCAAACATTTTGTTGAATGGGAAGTCGCGACTGTGCCGAATCAATTTTGAGGCGTTGACCCACGTGTCCCTCTTGCGTCACTTGGGTCTGCTCTGCTGCCGAAGAGCTAGTGCCCAGCGAAGCAGAACGCTTAGCATAGGGTGACTAGATAGTGCGACCCAAAAACGGCGGCATTTCGCAAAAATAGAAGAAGGGCTACAAATTTACATCAATAAAATGGCAAAGCATGACAGCCCTCATCCTCATAGAAACACAGAAGAGGCACTAAGAAAATAAATACAATGTGATTTAATTAACTTGCTTACTCATAACAGCTGCTTTGGAACACCTAAAAAGTGCCTCTCACTGTTTTCAGTTTACCCTCTCAAAAAAACGGGACCTGAGCCACTTTTACCCAAATCTGCCTGGACAACTGTCGAAAAAACTGTACAGTCCGGGCAATTCCGGGATGCCTGGTCACACTAGCTTAGCATTGCCTGCTTTTTCTGCGGGATGTTTATTGTTGAACAGCACTGAGTGTGGCTATCACGAAGCAGCGACCAGGCTGCGAAATAGTCTGAATTAATATCACGATAGAACAGCCCTAGAGTCATTGGCAGCTGGTTCATACAACAGTGCTTAAGTGCTATGGCTCTCGTCGGGAAACAACTGCAGCTTGCACCATGCATTGCCCCTGCTATGCTGCCAATGATAGTAACAACACAATTACTAACCATCACACACCTACAAGTGTGAAAATACTCACTATATCAAGTCCCCAAAGCTACAAGAATGGCTTGAGCAGCAGGCAAGAATCATTTTAATCTATTTTGAATCTCAAATTAGCTGTTGTTGGAGTCATTTCTAATTTATCTAGACACTGCCACCTCGTGGCAAGCTGTCACAAGCCCGGTGTTGACAATTAAGTGCTGGTGCTGGGCACCAGAATCCACTGGCTCAAATTAAGCACTGTTGAACAAGCACAGAAGTAGGAGCGATCGCTCTTTTTTTCTTAATGGCTTTTTGTGTGCATTGTAGGAGAGTGGAGTGTCAAAATAGAAAATCGCCACCAGAGAGAGACAGCAGACACCCGAATAAATCATTAACTTTACAACAGCCCATCAGCCATCCAACAAGCAGCAGTCAGTCAAGAGTCCTTCCACCTTTGATTCAGGCTAGTTCACCTCTATCTTTCATGTCCACCAGTCACAGGTGGAGCCAGAACGCATGGGCTGCAAAACTCTCCCCATATTCATATGGCTTCTGGGGGTGGGGAGACTTACAAATGATGCCTGCCAAATTCCAGAGCCCTGCAGGCCTGTGATGGACTCTCTCCCTTAGAAGGAGCCTGTACAGAACAGGCCAGGCCAGCAACTGGGCCCTAAACCCAAACACTGATTTTAATTCCAAAGAGCCATAATCAGCAGCTTACTTTGAGGGAGTTTGGGAAAAGGATTTCAATCTCATTTGCTTTTATGTTTTTTCCTTGCATTTTTGCTTTGCTGTCATATGTGATGATTGGTTCAAACTGTATCAAGAGAAGTGAGTTTATCTGTTTCAAAGTAACAGTCAAAAAGCTAGCTATGAGTCTGATTTTTAGAAGGTTTACATTTCACTTGCACTTTTAAGGTTATCCCTTATATATAACACCCCAGATGTTTGCCTTCTTTTATTGAACCCATTTGTGTTGGCCATCAGGACTCTGCACACTTTACTCCTTCTAACCAATGCAAGTGCTCTCCCTGTTAGACATGGTGAAATTGTTATACACCTAATTGGTTTATCTAATTTACTTATAAGTCCTTATTTTATGCCACTCCATTTACCCAGGGCAAGTAAAATAAATGCTAATGGTGGGCTGCAGCACTCATTGAGAAGCTCACTAAAGTAGTCCTTTAAAACATGGCTCCAGGTCTGCCCTGCAACCTGGGGATGCAGTTTCTAGCTGCCATTTTGATCTGGCAAAAAAGCCTTACTTTTTAATACTTATAAGTCACCCCTAAGGTTGTCCCTAAATGCCCATAGGGCTGGGATCATGGTATTTAAAAAGTAGGACATGTACATCTGATGCTTTACGTGTCCTGGCGGTGAAAACCCTTCAAAATTGTTTTTCACTGAGGCAAGGCTGGCTCTTCCATGGGAAAATGCTGGCTTACACTATGACAACTTATAGACCTTGATTTCAGTTTGACAGCTGCTAGATAGATGATTCAAGAACTCATTTTAATAGTATTTTAAAATTCACCTTAATGACCAAGCCAGATTTTATATTTCCATTTCGGAAATTACACTTTTAGAAAGTTGTCCTTTTCCTACCTAAGTCAAAAGGGCCATTATGTCAGTGTCCGTTATCAACAGTGGATACAGGGCTTCAATGTGGAGCGGTGTTTTCCCTCCTTTAGAAGGATGACCTGGGACCTGTGCCCAGCCCCTCCCTGGGAATTAAAGGTTGCTTACCCTGTCACTGGCAGATGTAGCTCTCTTCTCACATTTTAATCCACCCCTTGCTCTGAAATGAGTTTATGGTAAAGAAGCTCTACTTGCCTTACGTTCACAGCACTGTGGTACAACACTGTTCTGTTTACTAAAGGCTAGCCCCATGACATACTGCTCCACATGTAACCTTGATTGGCACATCTTGTCCAACAACCCAGAGGCTGCCCTGAGAACCCAAAAGCAACCTTGTGATATAAACGGTATAGGTAATTCTCTGCACAACCCGAGAGAATTACATGCCACCCTAATTAATGTAAGATCGGTCCCAAAAAACAAAACATTTATTTGGGATCTTCTAAATGATAATACCTGGAATGTCTTATTTTTAACTGAAATATGGGTCAACCCCAACTCAGCCCCCAATATACCTCTGGCAGTAGCAGAGGGCTATTTGCTCATTCATACTTATTGATCTATTGGTCTGGAGGAGAGGTTGACATTATCTACCGTTCCAAATTTAGTTGTACCATCTCTGAGCTTGAGGGTCTAGACCTCAATGAGGGGCTGGTCTATCTCTCAAGGTCTCAGCCGATTTCTCCCTCTTGGGGGCCTTAGTCAATCACCCTCCCAAAATCTCTGCTTTGTCTTTAGACACACTTGTAAATGTAATGTAAATTGACACTTGTATAGCGCACTACTCACCCGCAAGGGTCTCAAGGCGCTTGTACAAATACCGCTGTGGAACCCATCCTGGCTTTCCCTGTGAGGCGTCCACTCCTGGGCACCCCCAAGGTGGAGGCCAGGCATCCTTAGCATTGTGGGGGCCGTTGTGGAGATTAAGCAAGCTATTGCCCAGAGTTGCAGAGTGGGACTCCATGATTGGAATAGGCACTGAGGCGAGAATTATCAGGTCCGTGGAATTTTGAGCCCAAGACCCGCCGAGGCGGGGAATTGAACCCTGGTCCCGGGCTGGACCTCTGCATCAGGGTCTGCCGCTTTAATCATTGAGCCACACTTCTCCACTTCTACCTACAATACTCAAATTTCGTGGTCTTGAAAGAATCCAATGTACATACCAATGATCATACATGTAGATTGGCAGAACTGTTTAGGTAACCAATGGAGGACTTAAATTTACTCCAATTGTTCGAGGTTGTCACTTATAATGGTGTCCATACCCTTGACCTTATTTTCCTCACCTATCCTATCCACCGCAACACCCATTGCTTTTTTAAACTGCCCCAGATTTACAAGGAAATGTAAATCTGAGGCAGCGCCAAAAACTAACACCATGCAAAAGCACATGTTAGATTGGCGCAACGAGGAGAAATACTTTGATTTCTCCTTGTTTTTGCTCTTTCTATGAATGCTGCCTTCCACAGCACACACAGAAAGAGCAAAGTGCCTTTAAAGATTGTTTATGTGCAAGAAGGTGTCTTAACCTGCACATAAACAATCATTCCATGCAACACAGACACCCTTGCACTATGGCGCAAGGGTGGTTGTGTTGCCTCTAGGCAGCTATTTTTAGCACCAGTGCAACAGAATACACAGGTGTGCACTATATTCTTGAAAATACGGCGCATCCATGCGGTTAATAAATGATGCAGTACTCCAATATTTGCCACAGTGCCACGCTGCACCATTTCCTTATAAATATACCCCATACTACAGTATTGGTAAAATCAGTGCAAACATTCCTTACATACATACACATATATGACACTGGCAGCAGCAGTACAAGCTTCCCTTTCTTGCACAGCAGAGGCACAGGAGAAGCCTACACACACAACCCCTTCCAGTTAGGACTGGGACAGGTTCTGGACAAGAGTTGCAGCAGGAAGTCTGAAGCGAGCTGCAGACCTCACGTTGGCCTTCTGTGCAATACCTCTGCTGTGCCACATGTTGCAGCTGGTACTACTGGATCAGTGCAGCCAGAAGAGGCATGAATCTCAAGGCAAAGTGCAAGAGACTGCAGAGACCATGCTCTACTGTGCACAGCCACCTGACACTGATTGCTTGCCGGAGCTACTGAAGTCGGTGAAAAGAGGGCGTAGTTAAGGTGAGGAACCTGAGAAGGCATCAAAGCATACAAGGACAAGACAGATAGCAAAAGCATGATTGCAGGACACAGCCACACCACACTCTGTTGTTAGAAGACAAGAGGTAGAGCAGAGGCAAGCATGTATGGGAAAGAAGATTTGGTCCGATGGAAGGAATGGAAAACTAGGGTCCTTGTCCAGAATGTTTAGTCCGCTTCTTTCGCACTGGAGGGGTTTTACTGATTGTAAAAACTGCTTTTAGAGGTGGAGGGGGCAGGGCGATCATAGGTTTCTGGGCCTCAATTGTGCCAACTGAGACATTATATTTCTGATGTCCTGTAAAAATCTTACAGAGCACCAAGTGTCTGTTTAGCTCTTGGCTCGACAAGTAATGAAACAGATGGTCCAGGACTAAGCCAGAGAGGTGGTGTGGGCTAGAAACTCATTAAAGTCCAGCAGACACATCAAAAGCACACAATAATGCTACTTCTCCAGTCAGTGTGTTTACTGAAAAGACATACAAGGACTTTATTCTACATACTGCTAATACTGCACATGAAAATATAAATGAATATGAAAGAAACCGCAAGTGTAATGTAGTCCATGTTAGTTTCTGATGTGTCCTGGTCCAAAAACACAAGCTTTTTCTCTCACAAAATATGCTGCTGGTGTTTGAGGGAATGCTGCACAAACAAATGATGGACAAAATACTGAACAAATCAAACATTAACCCCCCTAGTCAAGAGATCTGAGTTAAATCCATTGTTATTTAGCTCACCACCCCACCCCAGTTTGGACCCAGCCATATGCAAATCAGTCTTTACCTAGCGCTTCATGGTAACTGTCCAGCTCGAACTCCCAAGCCAGATCCTCTCTGGACTGTAAACAAGCATCCTGGGACCAGTTTCAGGGATTCACCCTTGATCAGCCAAGCTTGCGTGAATCCAGTGGCACTGCGAGCAAGGGACCCACGTCTGGGCAAAGGACCAGTTTGCTAGCGAGGACACAGACATTTCAACAGGAGAGTACGGTAGCTATCTCACACTTAAATGGAGCGGACAAAGGGGATCTGACTCCTTGACAATGCTCAAATTGTTCCACCACTGTCAGTTCCTCTTAGCCTAGAGGGAGAACAGTAGTCACTGTCAAAACAAGAGGCGCACTTTTGGTTCCTCGCTTGACCTCAGTGCCACACTCTAGACTTCTAAGCCATTATTAATGAACCCTAGTCAACAATCAATATGTGTGATTGTCTTGTGCACAGAAGTGGAAACAAAATACAGGCTTGGAGATACCGTTACTGTCTGAGCAGGCCAACAGATGGCAGGCTGCATGTTCTTCAGGGACAGGTATGCAAAAATACATCCCAACATATGCCACTCCAAAATCATATGTATCAGCACTGACAAACGAGGAATAAGTCTGATTGCCGAATGGATAGACCTATGGAAAGACCTATCTGCACGCTAAGCAACACTTCTTCCTTATGTCTTGCAGTAAGGTCCAGTCCCAGAAATGGACCACTTACTCAATTTTACGTCTTCGCCACTAGAAGAAACTACTACATGTCAGTGACTCTGGGTGAGAATTTTGAACTACTCCTACTGAGAGCCATACACCAGACCAGCACACCACTAACAAACAAAACCCTAACCAGTGAATTTCACCATGTAGGTCAGAACTCTGTGCCCGGGCAACCCATACTCATTTAGCATTAGCCAAAACCAGCACACTGACCCGCCACCAGCATCTGAGGAGTTATGGATCATAGATTCCTGAAATCTGTTCAATCCAAGTGGGAAGGTGTGATAGACAGACCCCAATCAACCCATCGCTTAGGCCCTCGTCAGTGAGGTTCACGTACCTGTGCATGCACAAGAGAGTCTATAGAAACACAGCACATTCTATGGCCTGGGTCTCATGCCATTACACATGTGTTCTCAGTGATCATGCATGATTGTTGGACCATCCCCACATGGGTCTCTACTGGGGGTGGGATGCAGAACACACACTGTTCAGTATTTGTGGTCAGCAGAAGCGAACAAGGATAATAATCTAATTTGACACATTTTGACACGGTATGACTCATGCCGGAGCAGTGCTTAATATTAATTTAAAAAAAATGTAAGTGCCCTGGCTCTCGTTAGGTGGCCACTTCAGCTTGAACCACACATTGCCCCTGACATGCTGCCAATGACAGTAACAACACAGGTGCTAACAATCACATACAAGTGTGGCAATTCAGACTATTCCAGACCCCCAAGGAATTACTTGGTCAGCAGCTAATAATAAATTAATAATTAATTGTTGTTGTGGTCATCTCTAAATTAGCCAGACAGTGCCACTTTGTAGCAGACTATCACAAACTCTGGTGTTGACAATTATTTGTTGGTGCCGATCAAGGAAACCACACGCACAAATTAAGCACTGTGGCTGTGGAGTGAGTGACGGCTAATGATCCCTGTGTGATTTTTAATTTGTTAGCCATCACGGGCAAAGACATTCAACAATGACAGACATTTGTAAACAAGAACAGTCATTAATTCTAATTAGAATCATTATATTTTTGAAAGAGTCATATAACTAAGGGAAACAAATAAACAACAGGCAGTTAATAGAAGCAGATCAGCTTAATGTACTCCATTGAAGTGGCCATGTGATCTCAGAATGTGATAATGAGAACTTGTTTGCATGTAAGCACTGCAATTAATATGCAGCAGCAGTGTTAGACTTCTTCCCACACAAAACAGATATAGGACAGACAACATCAGAGGAACTTTATGTCACAGTAAGAGCAGGTATAACAGACACATCAGGGGCAATATTATAGAAAGTTGGTATTCTAACAAAGGCAGCAGAGGCTTGCAGAACTCCTCCTGTGACACAATTCATGTGAGCACTAAATGTGCGGTGCCGGTGACTTGATCTCAAGAAGGCGTTCCCTCATTTGCATGAAGGCATGGCTCTATTGAAGAAAAGGATTCTGTTGCCTTTGTGTCTGTGCCATTTATACAGACATAGCTCAGAGTGGGCTTGTCACAGTAGGATTAGCCACAGGATCCAGTCGGCTACCTGCCCTTCCGAGGACAGGTATCTCCTTGAATGTGGAAGCTTCGTGGATGAGATGGAATGTATGTGACACTCAAATGATTTTCACGCGTATGATGGCAATCACAGTCCCAGAATGCTTTTTTCTGGTCCAGGGAGGACCTAGCCTGGCAGTTTGGGCTGGACTGTTCCCATGAGGAACATGGTAAAGACTGATTTGCATTTGGCTGGGTCCAAACTAGGGTGTCATGGTGAGCAAAAGAACGATGGATTAAACCCAGATCTGTGTCTCGGGGTGAGTGGTTGAAAAGTTTCAGCACTCTATTCATCATCTGGTTGTGTTTGCTATGTTCTCCCTAAGTGGTCAAGGGTATGCCCAGACATGGGTCCCGTGCTCTCCAAGCCACTGGAGTCAAGCTAGCCTGGCTTATGAGGGGGTGATACCCTGAAACCAGTCCTAGGATGTTTGTTTCCATTCCACAGAGGACCTGGCCTGGCAGTTCAGGCGGTACTGTTCCCATGGGAAACACGGTCAAGACTGATTTGCAGCTGGGTCTGAACTGGAATGGCATGGGGAGCAAAAATAAATATGGATTTAGGTCCAGACCTCTATACTGGGGTGAATTTATGACATTGTTCAGCATTCTTTCCACCAATTGTTCTTTTTTCATTTGTCACTCCAAGTAGGACGGGTATGCCCAGACGTGGGTCCCGTGTACTCCATGCCACTGGAGTCAAGCTATCCTGGCTGATGAGGGGTGATACCCCAAAACCTTTCCTAGGATGCTTATTTACAGTCCAGGGATGACCTGGCCTGGCAGATCCGGCTGGACTGCTCCCATGGTTAACAGGTTCAAGACTGATTTGCATGTGGCTGGGTCTGAACTGGACTGGCATGGGGAGAAAAAAACTATGGATTTAGGCCCAGATGTATGTACTGGGGTGAATATATGACATTGTTCCATATTCTGTCCATCAATTTTTCATTTTGCATTTATACAGACACAAGCTCAGAGACAAATAGGCCAACTGTAGGCACACAGAGGTGGTGTATAGTCATTGCATTTACCTAGTGGCACATGGGGGTCCTAGGGACCTCCAAGCATCTCCCTATAGGCATATGCACTCCCTTATGTACATGACTTCCAAAGGATCTTTGCCCCCATTTGAAATGCACGCCTATTTGAATCTACACTCTATACATTGTATTCACTGCTAAAGGGATCATTGTGCAGGGCTATGCTCTGTGCACCCAGTAAAGTGTGCACTATGGCGCACAGAGGGCCGATGAATCTGTAAGCAATACGACCCTTGAAAGTCATCCTTGGGGGCAGGTGCATACTGTATGGTCTTCTTGGCTCACCAATGTATGCTGGCAGGTGTCAAAGGCAAGGGTATGCTACACTGCTCGTCTGAACCTTACAGTGTATGCCAGAGAGAGGGACTGAGGTGGGTTGTTAGACTTGACAATTTTTTGGCATGTTTCCCCTGATTTGTTGCTTTCTGACCTGGTTTTGACTCTGTTTTTGCTGGTGTAATGATTCTGCGCACTTTCCTCACTGCTGTCCAGTGGTAACATGCAAGTGCTCCTGTATAAAATGTGTAATGGATTGGTGTTTCCATGATTGGCCTATTTGATTTATGTGTCAGTCCCTAATAAAGTGCACTACGAGTGCCAGGGCCTATAGATCAAATGCTGTTGTTGGGCTGCAGCACTGGATTGTGCCAACCACGCAAACAGCCCATAAAGTGTAACTCTGGCCTGCCATTGCAGAGCCTGTGCGCAGCCTGGGACTGCCATGTTGACTTGGCAAGTGCACACACTTGTAAGTCCTTAAGCCTTCCCTTTTCTACATGTGAGTCGACCCTAAGGTCGGCCCAAGGTACCCCCATGGGCAGGGTGCATTGTATGTAAAAGGTGGAACATGCCCTGGTGTGTGTGGCATGTCCTGATAGTGAATTACAGCCTACTTTGTTTTTCACTATTGCAAGACTAGCTGTTCCCAATAGGCAAGAATGGGCAGTTTGATTATTACATCCTATAATACTAACTGACTCAGGGAACATGGTAGAAATTCGAGTTTAGTATGCCTGAACTCTGAATGATAAAGTACATATTTTAATGAAGTTGGTTTTAACATTCTGTGTTTGAAAATACCACTTTTAGAAAGTAGATATTTTCTTGTCCAACCATCTAAGCCTGCCTCTGCTAGGTAGTGTATTTCTTGTCTGGAGTTTGAGTGACAGGAGCTGGGGGATTCCCGGAGGCAGGGTGAGCCAGCACAGGGCTGAATAGCAAGATCTATATGTAGATGGGTGGGAGGAGTTGCACCTGGGACCTGAATAGGGCTGGGCCTTCCCTCCACAATGCTGGCTCCACCTCCTGTGGTGCGTCTGATGTCCCTGGCCTACACCTAAGAAAGTGCTCCAGCCCTGACCAGAACTGGTTTGGACTTGGCAAAGGCCTGTCTGCCTTCAGAGAACAAAGAGAAATTGTGGATAAAAGGGGGACCCAAACCCCAGATTATTTAGATCTCACTGGAATCAAGGAACCTGCCAAGAAGAAGAGCTGGAAGAGCCGCCAGGAGGAGTACTGCCCCTTTGCTGTGTTGTTGCTTTGTTGGGTTGGCCTGCAGCTGCTGCTTCTGCCTTTGGCAGTAAAAGGACTGGACTGAACTTTCTCTACTTTTGCTGAGTATCCCCAAGGGCCTGAAACTGAGCTGGCCCCTTGTTAAGAAGTCTCAGAGACTGCAAAGACTTCACCAACTTCTGGGTACCGCTCCTGGAACCGCTGTTTCAGTTACCACAGAGAAGAGGGAACCGCGACCGACTCTGTCATCCGACTCCATCACTGGCCTTGTGTCCTGAAGGCACCGCAGGCCACATCGTCTCGCCCTGCACCGCACGCCTTGGTCTCACCGATGCCGTCTGCACAATTGTCACCGAGCCGCTGCCTGCACCGAATCAAGGGGCACCGCAACCCGCATCGCCTAGCTTCACTTCGCTTGCCTAGTATCACCAACACGGTCGCCGCTGGCTTGACACCCGTGACCGCCTCATCACACCAGCTCCATCGCTTGCATCGCAACATTCTAGCATCGCATTTAACACGGCTCGCCCTGCCCAACACGTTTTGGTCTCACCGACATTGTCTGCGCGATCATCACCAAGCCGCTGCCTGCACCGCATAGAGGGATACCGCACCGTGCACCGCTTCCACTTTGCACCGTATCCGAGACTGATGCCACGACCGACTCTGTCACCTGCACCACAACCTGCCAGCACCGCATCAAGCACCGTCTCACCCTGCACCGTAAGCCTTGGTCTCACCGACGCCATCTGGATGATTGTCACCGAGCCGCTGCTTGCACCGCATCCAGAGGCACCGGGCACCACTTCCACTTCGCATCGCAACCACGACAGATGCCAAGAACGACTCGCACCTCCGTGTGAGCCGCACTAAGAAAGGTACTGTGAACGAATGTGTCCCTCTGTTGCTGGCCCGTACCGATGCGGTCAGCTGGAACTGCGAGACTCTGTTGTTTTCAGCATCACGGTATGCTCGGACCGAGGTACCGGCTCGTACGAACTGTGTTTCAAAGTATTTTTGCCATTTAAGAAACATCTGGTGAAATAACTATTTTTAAAGTACTGTATTGTGGATTCTTATCGTATTTGGTCTTGTATATAAAAATATTGGATATTTTTCTAAACTGGTGTGGTGTCCGGTTTTAGTGCTTACACTGTATTACTGTTGGTTATGTGCAAATGCTTTACACACTGCCCCTGAGATAAGCCTGGCTGCTAGTGCCAAGCTACCAAGGGGGTGAGCAGGGGTTATTTTAGGAGTGTAACTCCCTTATCCTGACTAGAGTGGTGGTTTCTGCCAAGCTTTGGTGCAAACCTTAGCCAACTAGAAATCCCAATTGTAACACGGGTACTATGCCATTGTTATCCCTCTTCCAATGCTGTACAAAAAAAGGGAGGACAAGGCAAGGCATTTGGTTGAAGGGTTGAGCCCTCTATCATCCTCCTCCTCTTTCAACCATTAGTGGGACACAACAACGTTGGCATCTTCGATGCATCCCTGAGCCTCTTATCTGATCTTTTGATAATTCGGCCTGTACTCAGTAACCCTCAGCTAGCTGTTATGCAGGCCCTCAAATTGCCTTCATAGATGTTGTCTGTTGCCTTTCGAGGGCCCTTAGCTGAATCTCACATCTCTTCTGCTAAAACTCCCAGAACATCTCCACAGATCTCCAGCAGGCCCTCACGGATGCTCAACCAACCCTCAAAGTCAAGCTCGACCACTAGGCATCAGCCAAACATAGCAGGTCCTTGTCTAGCCTCGGAGAATGTCATTCCATCCAGAATAATCCTGGGCTGGCCTCCAGATACACAAAATTGACCCTTGGTTCCCTTCTGCCAGCCCTAGGGCCTTCTCTCCTGCTCCTCAGTCTGTAAAATGCCCTTTACTAGGTCTCATCCTCTCCATCAATATTCTCAGCCTGCCTTCAGTCTGCCAAAGATCACACCCTGCTGCTCCTCTGTTTATATCAGAGAGGCTGAGCTGGAAGAAAGCCTTAACTCACCCCTCAGAAGCCCTTAACCGGCCATCATATGCCACCATCACAGACCATGATTTAGCACAGGGATATTTGTATTATGCTGCACAGGAGGGACACATTATATGTGGCAGTGTTGACAGTTATGCAGCAAGAAAAGACAAATTATGCAGCATAATGTGGCACACTTTGAATCACTTTTTCTTCAATGTTTCAATGTTTTTCCATTCTTATATGCATGGCAACAGGTGTGGTAGTTACAAACAATTATTTGGTTAAAATACACAAATTATGCAGAAGATGGTGGGTTATGTGGCAAGTGCAGCAAATCTATATTTATGGGGGAAATCATGGCTGTAGAATCCCCTGTCCTACAGTGCTCACTCTCTGAATCTTTTGGGGCCTCCTTTGCTCCCTCATAGATCCTATCACCCAGACTGGGAGGGCTCTTCAGGCAGCCTTCAAACTCTCTCTACCAACCCAAACTTAGCAGTAAAGCACCTCTGTTAGTCCTAAGACCCTAATTCTAAGACCTCCTAAGCATCCACCACTTACTCTGTGACCTTTTGGGTGTTTTAAACAATCCCCAATTCCCCCAGGGTCCCTTTCCTTGCCTTCACAGCCCACAAGATGCCCTACCAATTACCCCATGGGTGCTCAGTCCACAGATTCCCAAGGGATGGTCATTCACTGTGCAGCCAGGCTCTTCACTAGTCAACAACACCTAGGGTACTGCCTTGAAAACTGATAGTTCAGTGAGATAGGGCAGTTATTGCAGAGATCCTGGTGTAACCTGTCAATAACAAATGCATATTCTGGAAAATGATTCAGTGGATATCATGGAGTATGTAAACATCTGCATGTTGCCTTCTTAGCATAAATTTGAATCTTCGCAGGAAAATGTCTTACTTTATTTACTTGGATGTTGATATCAACCACTGAGATAGGGTCTCATACATTTTAAGACAAGTAATCTGTGTGTACTCAGGGTCCTAGCTTCAGGGGGGTGTTTGGGTTGTTCCACTCCCCTAAAAAATGCGTTTTCCGATAAATAGTTGGGTATAGGTGATTTCATCCGGATATGGTGAGATGCCTGTTGGCTTTCACCGGGAATATTTACATACGCTCAGACAAAAACCCACACACGCACACACTCCCTCTCTATTTTGAAAGCCCTCAAAAATTGTGGTTACTTTACAAAATATTTAGCTTCCTCTCTTACTACTCCTACCAAACAGCATTCCTTTCCATTTCCACTGCCCCTTATGATCCTCTCATGAATCCTGCTTGCCTTATAATGTATTTAAACATTATATGCCAGCCTAATTGTTGGAAATCTGAACCTCACACCGCACTAATCTTACTGACCAATCTACCCCCCTGCTTGTACTCTTTGCAATGTAGTATAAGCTCGATGTTACTTTAAATATACACCTGCACACATAATATATTTGGTAAAACAGTTTCAGGTCTCATTTCAAGACCAAAGTCTAGCCTACACAGTGGCTTAGTAAATAATATAGCATGTGTATAAGTTTCCGAGTATCACACACCTCCCCACTGCGTGTAGGCCCTCGGGTTGCCGTGAGCCACAATTAACAAAACAGCTTTATTAGCTTGAAAAGTGTGCTGCTGTGGTGAGAAAGAACTAGGCAGTGGTAAAAGCACTGAAAAAACCCAAAAGACCTTAGCAGCCTTCACGAAGGGTGAAAATTGGAAACCTCTCAATCTTTGCAGGTGACCAAAAAAAACAGACATTGCACACCACCACCCAACAAAGCCACATATCTGCAGCCCTTAGTAATAGGCAGTACAGTGTACCGTTCATCCAAACTGTAAAAACATGTCAAATTCCACAATTCCACAAAAGAATACAATCCCATCAGTGGTAGAAGTGGGCGGGATCGGAAGGGCACGGCGTGCCCCTACTTTTAAAAATTATTTCAGTCCTTCCCCTACTTCTTTCTTTCAAAAAAGCATCCTGGGACGGCAAGAATAGTCCAACTGTGATAACTTTTTCTGTCAGCTTCCAGGGGCGGCTCTCACTTTTGAACTCCAGAGGCTGCAGCAGCCCCTCCCTGAGCTCACACAGGCTGTGGGCAGGCCCATTGTCATTCCGATTGAGGCTGATTATCCCCTTTCGAATGGCAATGCGCCGCCTTCTGCCTTTAGCATATCATGCTGAGTTAGTGATTACAGAGGAACTTTCCCCAGACAGAGTACTGTGGGGAACTTGCCACCATGTGAAATATATTGATGTTATACACAGAGTCAACTGGGCAGGAGCAATGAAGGGGCAGAAGAGGAGACAGGAAAGGAGAGGTGATGGGGCGGGAGAGGTGACCGGGTAGGAGAAGTAATGGGCAGGAGAAGTGACGGGGCAGGAGAAGTGACAGGGCAGGTGAAGTGACAAGGAAGGAGAGGCAACAGGGATGGAGAGGTGACGGGGCAGGAGAGGTGACGGGCCAGGAGAGGTGACGGGCAGGAGAGGTGACCCGGCAGGAGAGGTGACCCGGCAGGAGAGGTGCCTGGGCAGGAGAAGCGACTGGCAGGAGAAGTGACGGAGCAGGAAAAGTGAAGGGGCAGCAAAAGTGAAGGGGAAGGAGAGGGGACGGGGCAGGAGAGGTAACGGGCAGGAGAAGTGACGGGGCAGGAGAAATGATGGTGCAGGAGAAGTGACGGGACAGGAGCGGTGGATGGGGCAGGAGCAGTGACTGGGCCGGAGCAGTGACGGGGCAGGAGCAGTGACAGGGCAGAAGAAGTGGCGGGCAGAAGAAATGACTGGGCAGGAGAAGTAACGGGGAGGAGAAGTGACGGGGCAGGAGCGGTGAATGGGTAGGAGCGGGGAATGGGTAGGAGCATGGACGGGGCATGAGCGGTGGACGGGGCATGAGCGGTGGCGGGGCAGGAGAAGTGACGGGGCAGGAGAAGTGATGGGGCATTGCAGTGACTGGGCAGGAGAGGGGACTGGGCAGGAGAGGTGACTGGGCAGGAGAGGTGACCGGGCAGGAGTGGTGACGGGGCAGGAGTGGTGACGGGGTAGGAGAGGTAACGGGGCAGCAGAGATGACAGGGCAGGAGAAGTGACAGGGCAGGAGTGGTGATTAGGCATGAGCAGGAGCAGTAACCGGGCGGGAACGGTGAAAGGACAGGAGCAGTGAACAGGACAGGAGAGGTGAACAGGGCAGGAGAGGTGAACGAGGCAGGAGCAGTGAACGGGGAAGGTGCAGTGAACAGGACAGGAGCAGTGGAGGGGGCAGGAGCAGTGGACGGGGCAGAAGAAGTGACAGGGCAGGAGCGGTGAATGGGCAGGAGCGGTGAATGGGCAGGAGTGGTGACAGGGCAGGGGAAATGACAGGGAAGGAGCGGTGACGGGGTAGGAGAAGTGACTTGTACTTATGTTTGTTGCCTATTTATTTATATACTATTGCATGACATCCACTGATGTGTCTGCAAAGCATACCTGTTGCCCCGAATTTTCGTCCTGAATTTTGACCTCCTGTCCTGAATTTTTGTCCTGAATTTAGACCCCTTGTCCTGAATTTTTACACTCGCCATCCTGAATTTTCTCCCATGCCACTGTTCCTGCTTATATTTCGCCCGCTTTACATAAACATGTATTCCCTATGAGTATTTGCTTTTTCCTGAATTAAACCTCCAATAAACATGTTTATCCATTGCTTGAATTAAATAACGTTATAAGTTGTAACTGGTCAGTGAAATGCTAAACATACAAAAAATTGGTATGTTTTGCGATTTCTAGCCACACCCCTGACTCCGCCCACTGGTCCAATCTTCGGTTATTCCCGCCCCCTGATTCTCCACCCACAGTTCCCCTACTTTTTATTCCCCACTTGGACCACTGAATCCCATAAAATATCCTATAAAACAGAACACACCTGCATCCCTTGGATGTTATGCACGACATAAAGATAAAACATACAGTCAGGGGCCCTATGCGGCCACAGTCCGCGTACTCTGTGCATGTCTGTTTGCATTAGTGTGGTATTCTGGGCACGCGCCGCGGTGCGGCTGTCAGTGTCACCTGTTGGTTTCTCCCTCGTCCCCGCAGGCTGGGGTTGTTGTTCTGCCGAGCTGCCGTATAGATCAATGAGATGTTTATTAAAAAGAGGGGACGACGAGCTGGCGAAGGATGGCCGGAGAGGGACGGCCTGTCACTTCTGCGCCGCCACAGGCTCCCTGACGGGCCGGGTGTCTCTGTCTCCCCGTCCGCTCCCTGTTAACATCCTCCTAATGCCAGCGGCGGCCGCGGCGCGCGCACGCACGGCACTTCGGTTCAGTTTACCGTGAAGCATCCGAAGACGTGTTCATCCTCTCAGCGGAAGCCGGGGATCCTAATGATGTGCCAAGCCTTGTAAATGCCAAGTTATCTGCCCGAGACGGGCCTCTTGACAGCCTAATCCCAGCACCGGCGCTCCTGATGCAGCAACAGAGGCCCCGCGAGCAGCGCTTTCAGGCGCTTTCATGCCTCGTGCCAGGGAGAATATTGGCATTGATCCGTTCGACGTCAAGATGCGGAATGGATTTGGCTCCAAATCCCCTCATCGATGCCGAGGGCGGGGTCGTGCTCTCAGCTCGTGTTCAGCGTCCACAGCAGTGTCCTGGGCCGTGTTAGGCGGCCTGCTATGGTGTCTCAATGAGGCTCTGGCTCGAGGTTGGCATCTATGCTGTGCATGGCTGGCTTGAGGAGTCCAGGTAACACCCCTTGAATTGCCACCTTCCGGATTCTATATAATCAGAATTTCCCTTTTGCAGGCTCGCCTCCTCCTCATTAAACTCTGTTGGTGAAATCAGAGCCTGTGTAATTTGTTGCTTTTCATTCCACTGAGTAGCAGCACCTCTGGATTTTCTCTCCTTGAGAAGTGGAATGCCTCTTTGGCCAGAGAGAGTAGCTGTATTCACAGGGACAGTCAGAGGTGCAGAGTGGAGGGTTTGTGGTGCAGGTGCTATGGACGACAACACTGTCAGATCAGAACATGTCTATATCCCACACTGAGCCAAGCACCAGAGTATATTGTGTTCAGCTGATACACGCTACATTACGTTTAACAGGGCCCTGCACTACCATTCATAGGGGTGGGCGAGCCACTGAAAGCTCGAGCCCAATGCCAGGCTCTGGGTTTGCCCGAGGTCCACTTGCAACCTCCGGACCACAACAAGCCAAGCTTTTACTGAAGGCAATGTGGCCTAGTGGCTACAGCCCCTGACCATGCATCATGGGGCGACAGGTTAAAAACTCGTCCTCAGCTCAGCATTCTGTGAATCGTAACACATCTATTACTGCTGGGAACAAAGTGTAATGTGGTCTTTGTTGGTTGTGAAGTGCTTTAGTGTCCTTGGGCAAGGCTTGCTCTGTGTAAAACCGGCCAAAATAAAATGCAGATTCTGCCTGTTACCCACGCTCTATTCTCAACATCCAAGATATAAGGACAAAGGGCCATATGTATCAAGATACCCATTTGCGATTCTCAAATAGCGATTTTTAAGAAATCGCTATTTGAGAATCGCAAATGGGTATGTATGTACAAAATCGCATTTTTTTGCGATTCCTTAGAATTCCTTAATTGCGATTAGCAAATTGAGAATCGCAATCAAGGAATACTTTCCCATTCATTTCTATGGGCCAGGAGGCCCATAGGAATGAATGGGAAGTTAATCTCAATTTGCGATTCGCAATTTGCAAATCGCATATTGAGAATAATTTCAAGGGTGCAGGGGTGTCCAAAGGACACCCTGTTGCACCCCTGAAATATGCATGGGTGCACATGTGGCGCACATACATGCTCTAGGGCCATGTATGTGCGTCACATGGCACTTTGAAAAATGCAAATATGTACATTTTTCTAGGAATTCGCAACTTACCACCAACTAGAAGTTGGTGGTAATTTGCGATTCCTTAAGGGCATTTTGCCAATTTTTTTGCTACATATTTTGCATTTTAGGAATCGCAAATTTTGCGATTCCTTATTTTTCACCAGTTTTTCATGATACATTCCGTTTAGCAAATTCGCATTCGCAAAGGCCGAAATTCTGCGAATTTCGGCCTTTGCGATTACGAATTTGCATGATACATTTGCCCTAAATGTTAAACTTTGGCGTGTAAAAGAGATATCCATCTAGTAGCTGAATTGCACACAATAATGCTACAAAATGTGGGATCAACAGTTTATTTCCCTGCGCCTGCTTTTGGTTGTTTATCACTTATGAGAGCACCCTCAAATACACGGGTTCAGAATGAGCGCTGTACAGAAAACCCTGCCTTGTGTTTGATTTATTAACCTATGATGTTGATGATTACTCTATAATGGGAATCTAGGCCTCAAGACTCCTGACATGCCTCTTAGTTCAGTAATAGTATTTCTATCAACGCGATCATATTTAGAAACTCTCACTTTTAAAAAATCATTCACAGTTAGTTTGATCCACTAAGGTGAACCGCTTCCGTGTGTTTAAGATATACATGTTCTTGAATTTTGATGACACCGATCATACTCTAGTGGGAAGTCTTCAGCGGCAACTCCGGCGCTAAGGCGGAAGAGTGTCGCCTCACATGAAAAATAAAATGATAACAACACCATGTTATTAATATTTTATTTTTTTGTTCTGGCTCTGAAGCTGTGTGGCGAGCGGGGCTGCCCACAGAGCAGGGGGAGGAGTGGTGAGAACTAATCTGAGATAAAATCCTAAATTTATCACTTTTGGTATTCACAGTAGGCATTTAGTACTAGTAAAGTTAGGACTCCTAACTTTACTACTACTCAACGCCTTCTGTGAATACCAAAAGTAGAAGTTTAGGATTTTATCTCAGATTAGTTCTGTGAATCGGCCCCCATGTTTTCCTTGAAGGTGAGTTTTATGCCCAGATTGATCCATGTGACACGGCAACGGAAGAAATTGGGATTCCTTCATGTCACTGAGCCAGGTTTGGACTAATTGTTGCTTGTTGTTCTTGGCAAACAGTAGGAATTCAGTCTTAGAGTAGAATTTCAGTTAGATACTGGACTTCTAGGTTTTAATGTGGAGGAGTGTGGCTCACTGATTAGAGCGGCAGACCCTGATGCAGAGGTCTGCCCCGGGACCAGGGTTCAATTCCCGACGCGGCAGGGTCCTGAGCCCAAAATGTCCACGGACTCAATAATTCTTGCCTCGGCGCCTACTCTAATCATGGGGTCCCACGCTGCAACTCTGGGCAATAGCTTGCTTAATCGCCACTACGGCGGCCCACCTGCTGCGGGATGCCTGGCTTTCATCTTGGGGATGCCCAGTAGGGGTTATCTCGCAGGGAAAGCCAGGACGGGTTCCCAAGGCAAGCGCCTTGGTGCCTTCGGGTGATACGTGCGCTATATAAATCACAATACATTTACATTTACAATTACATAATGTAGTTCAGGTGGGTTTTTGTATCAGTGTTTCGTCCAGTGGTCACCTCTTGTTAAATGCCGGCACTGGCATGATGGCAGTAATGCTTGACAAATTGTGGGCATTCATAGTATTTTGCCTACCTCTGGTATAACAATGACCATGGCATGATGGTGGTAATTCTTGGCAAAGCTTTGGCAACCATGGAACTATGCCTTTCCTTGGTAATCCTGGCCAAACAGTGTTGATTTGTAGAAGATTGTTCCCACCCATGGTATGATACCTACCTTTGGTAATTGTAGCTCTGGTACAATGGTGGTAACTTAGATTCATTTAGTTTAGTTCTTTTTCATTTAAGCTTATTGTTTTTCAGGCACAACATTGCCAGAATCTCAGCTTCAAGGCACTGGATAAGATATTAAACAACGTAAACAAATGAAAGAAAAGGTACAACTAAAAATACACCAGTAAACCAAGCAAAAACGGAATTGGCAGAGACAAGGACTGGGTGACTCATCTGAGCTTCACATTGGCCTTTATGCAGTTGGTTTGCTTGAGCCTTTGTTTGAATAAAGTCAAGTCCTTTATAAATCTGAACCTTTCGGGACATTCGTTCCATAACTTGGCACCTGCAGCTTTCAGTGAATTCACCACAAACTTGAAGAGATGCCACTTGGGGATTTGTAGTCTCTGTTCTTTTTTTCGATATAAAAGTCTGGCAGGTTAATTATAGGAAAACATTTCAGTCAGATACTAGAAGTGTAGGAAATTGGCTAAATTTGCTTTCATGTAGATTTATCAAATGTTGGGAAAATTACTTGAAATTAAGCAAACTTCAAATCTGCCACTAAGCACCAACCCTCAGATGCATCAACAAACCAATTTGCGATTCCTTAATAGCGAAAAATACCAATTCACTATTAAGGAATTGCAAAATGGAAGGCATCAAGAAATCACTTAAAAAATAGCGATTTCTTAGAATTCCTTAATTGCGACTCGCAAATTGCGAGTCGCAATTAAGGAATACCTCCCCATTCATTCCTATGGGCCTAGAGGCCCGTAGGAATGAATGGGAAGACAATCTCAATTTGCGAATCGCAATTAGCTATTCGCAAATTGAGATTGCGATTTCAAGGGTGCAGGGGTGTCCAAAGGACACCCTGTTGCACGCCTGAAATTGATATATGCACATATGTTGCGCACACACATGCCCTTAGGGCATGTGTGTGCGCAACATGGAACTTTGAAAAATGCACTTTAATGCATTTTTCAAAGTTTTTGCAAATTACCACAAAGTTGTACTTCCTAGTAATTTGCGTACATTATTAGTGAATTCGCTATTTTAAACACTTTGATGCATTGCATTTAAGGAATCTCAAATTGAGATTCCTTAAATGCAAATAATCGCAATTCAGCGTTTTGTAAAATTGCGATTTTTGCATTTGGGATGCATCATACCGCTCGCAAAGGGCCAGATTCTCAGAATCTGGCCCTTTGCAAGCGGATTTTTGTTCGATGAATCTGGCCCTAAACCTTTTACAAAATTCACCTTCAAGTCAATGTGTGACACATTTGACCCGAAAAAAAATTGCATCAAAAACAACATTTCAGAAAATAACAGTCGCTGTATTTCTGGTTGTTTGCATTGTCCCTGTTCTATAATTTTCACTGATCAGCGGCATAATTAGATGACTGGAGTAATAGCTCAACTTCGTAAATTTAGCAAATTCTCAAAATTGGGCCAATTTTGCCAGCATCACTTAAATGTTGCACTAGCCTATCAGATACATGGGGCTTTGCAGTGTACTGCTTTCCTTACCAGGATTAGAAATCTATGCCGGATTTGTTTTTCCACTGTGAGCCAGCTTCACCTCAGTCTTGCTTGTTAAACTATTTTCTTGCAATTCATTATACATTTTTGGCATCTATGATATAATAATACCTGTAATAAAAGGCTGTGTTATGCCTAGTGCCCACCCCATCTAAAAGTGGTAATTATTTGCAAAGCGTGTTTATTCTTTGTATGATGCAAACTCCTAGTGACATGCTGGCAGTGGAATTGCATTGATAATTCCTGAAATACTGTGGGTATTGAATGCATTATATTTTCTATTATATAGTGCTGGCGCCAGCATAATGGAGGTGATTTACTGCCTAATTTGGATATTCATGTCATGGTCTTGGCATAATGCTGAACCTTGGTTAATAATTACATGTCTTGCCATAGTGTGGGCATCCGTGGCATGAGATGTTAATACATGGGAATGCAAGGCCTAATCACTCGATGTGTTGTAGCAGTACTTGTGAGTACTTTAAAATGACGAATTGACATTTGAACACCAAACATGTACTTAGTAGAAATGAAAAAGTTGGCATTCCAGGAATGAAATTATGTGTTTTTAATGATAATCCTTAGTTTTCTTTTTTTATTTGCTTATTTCTTCTCTATGAAAAACGTTTATTTCCATCAGAATTTTCACAAGTGGACGTCTGGGAGAAAAAAGGATTGAATTTCCAAATATATATTAGAAGCTGATACTTAAGTAATAATAAGTACTGCTGTCGGGCCCCGTTCTTTAAAAATGGAGTAACCTATAGGGTACCTTAACCCATAAGGTCTCTGTAATGAAGTGACAGCACTGTAGTCAAAGCTGTAAAGTCTATCTCACTGTGCTGTGTTCTGCCTGTTAAAGGCTTGCATTTTTCTATTTTTCCACCCTTCCCCGTTGAAGAAGACTCTCGGTCATTTTATGGTTGAGAATCTACTTGTAAGGGAAAGTGAAAATTAGTGAAAAGGTAGTGAAAACGTAGATGTAGATGGCATACATGAAAAATGATGATCCGTTGTAGTAAAATCTGTTTGTTTACATACTTCTTCTATGACCATCAAAAATATATCCCCTTTCAAGCTCCAGATCATTATAATCGACCTGCAACCGAATACTTTTTTTACTACCATTGTGCTGTAAAGGACTCATTCACTGCCTTTATAGTCCTCAGAAACCTTAAAGGTACTGAATTTATTATTCAGCAATATGCACTCCGACCCCCAGCCACACCTGTTGCAACATGCTCAAATGCATTCTTATGTAAATAACTGTCTCGTTTTTCTCCATTAACAACTCTTCCTCATCTGATCACTGTTTAACACATCACATTTATGACCTGTACGTTTCTTGCATCCTACTACAGTCGCTACCTCAGATGAAACATCAGTCCTGATTCTATCTATCCCTACATTGTCCACATTCACTAAGAACTTTCCCTTTTTCCTTATACAATTCCCTTACAATTTCAATAGGTAATTATCTATTGTCCTCAATTCCTTCTAATCTGTTTTCACCTTCCTACACACTATCAAATGTCCATAGCTCTTGCTCAACACTGACACTTTTGCCCTTAAAATCATAATATTCCATATACCCTTCAGACCTAACCATAACACATTCACAACAACCCTCAAATCTGACAGTTTTTAAATGTTCCTCAGTCTGACCTCTGTTCTCCAGCCTCATCCAGAATGCCTACAAAGCGCTATCAAGTCACTTTTGCACACTACTCACATCGTCACCACTTCATCCAAAATCACTGTGGGAAACTTCACTTAGTGCAATACAACCAGAAACTCTCTTAGAGCACTACTCATCATAGGCACTGGAAGTAGGGCTGTGGGGGTGCTGCAGCTAGCCCTGGGCAGTGAACTCAGCTCCGTTCGCAGAGTTTGCAGAGTTTTCGTCACTCCGTGCTTCACAGAGCTCGCGGAGTTCCGAAAACACAGAGCAGCGTTCTTTCCTGACTCGCCAATGTTAATTTGGCAAGCGGAAGTGAGGCAAATCCACCCCTACACCACCCCCCAGTGAGATTTCTCAATGCAGGAGGTCATGGATGGTCACAACCACTCACGTTGATAAACCTTTTGTTTGCATTGAGGAAAATGCTGCTTGAGTAGAACATCTACTCGAACGGCAGAAAGAAGCAGCAACCTCTTGATGGTGCCATTTGTGCTGCTTTTCCAGCCTGGGAAAAACACCCAGCACTAAAAATCAGCGCGAACAGTGCAACAATGCACTTCGCTGCTTGCAGAACTCCGCATAGCGCGGTAGAGTTTTTTTGGTCATTTTGCGGAGTGCGCAAAACTCCACTAACTCTGCCCAGGCCAAGCTGCAGCACCCCTAAAATAACAATGTTAGAGTTCCAAAGGTGAATGTCCAATTAAGGGGACTTTATTTAATCTTGTCACGTTTTCTGATTGTTCAAAGACAGAGGTCAAACGCCAGTCTGATCTTCTGACAAATGTTTTATTCTTTTAAGATGGAGACTTGTGTTTTACTGCAAAGTGTGATCATTTTGTAAAGTGAACTATTTGACAATCTTGCTAATGTGAAAGGAAAGGCTGTAGGATGTCCTTTCTTCCTACATACAGCAAATTGTAAATATCTATAAATGAACTGTACAAATATTTCAAAATAAATAAAGAATAAGGAAAGCACTAACAAAGCACTTTCTTTTCGAATTCTGAAGTGCGATTTAAAGATATTAATATGATAAAAACAAATAAAGACAGTTTATTTGGTGATGCGCAAATGACAAATATTTACTCAAACCCAATATCCACACATTATAATTTGTGCACTATAAATTTTGAACAGTAAAACTGTACGTTGTGTGAATCTAATGGTGATTTAATTGGAAAATGTGTTGTCTGTAAATCACAGTGTGCTACCACACCATGCTTCAGTAATATATATGCAGCTGTGTTCTGTAAAATGCACCACCCGTTACATACTACATCCTTAGCACTCTTCTGTTGAACGGGCATGCTCCATTTGCTACTCTTTTTATTTGTGCGAGGCTTGGGTCTTTCACAATCCTCATGATGTCAGCGATGTAACATTAACCCCTTCGATGCTGGTGACAAAGCCAGGTCGTCATGGGCGTTACCTGCGCTGTGCGCATGACGAGCTGGCTTTGTCACGAAACGCAGGTTTTTTGAATTTCCAGCGCACAGCGGGAAAACCCGCTAGCGCGCATGCGGTTAATGACAGCACCCCCAGTCGGAAACTTGTTCCAGCGCCACTGCTGCTCATGGCTCTCCCCTACGTAATGGCGCCCATCCCTCACACTTAACACCCTCATCCACCTCTCATGTTGATTTGGCACCAACACCTTGCGATGCTATTTCACACTGCACCACATCTAATCAAATCAGTTACCCTCTCCTCCAGAATGTTAATTTGCCACCTGTCCTTTTTGTATCACTCGCTCAGCTAAGATTATTTCAAATTTACAGTTGTCTTACCATTATTAAAAAGGCATTCTGCTAAAACCATCCTTTCTGCTTAATGTCTGAACCAATATTCGCCATATGTTTTCCATTTTTTTAGACTTAGTTAAAAACATTCACACACTTTTTTCTCACCTACTGATATATCAGTCAACAACAGTCTGGCTGCCATTACCTTCACATGTTTGTATTTACCTGTTTTGTAAAGCACCAGACATTTAGATTTGCAGCTACTTAAACCATTGAAAAGAAGGACAGAGACAAACAGAGGCCCCAAGTGGCGTGTAGAGAGAGGAAGAGAGGAATAAAATGCAACAGATGCAAAGTTGGAAAATGAGGAAAACTATAATATTTCTCCTCATTATGCTTACCTGGGGGAGTCATAGGATTTTGCCACAAGTTAATCTCTACCAATGTTTGTAGACAGCGATTTTTATTAAATCCCTGGTCGGGTGCATGAGAATGCCAATAGAATACCCACTTGCCACAAACTAATGTGAAGCAGTGTATAGCGCAAATTGTGTCGCTTTGGAATTCCATCCAACACAAATCAGGATTTTCATTGGATAGTAAATCCCTCACAAACAGTACAAGCATTTGCAATGCAATAGGACTAGCAGTTATGCAAGTTTGAGCTATTGACATTGTAAATTAAAATGCTTTTTATTATTTATATGTTTTGAAAACCTGCAGGCGGTGCGTAAACACTTACAGCCGGATTCATGAAGGTGAATAGCGCTCGCGAAGGGCCAGATTCTCAGAATCTGGCCCTTTGCAAGCGCAATTTTTGCATTTGGGATTCATCATCCCAAATGCAAAAATCGGTAATAGCGAATTCGCAATTTTGCGAGGAATTACATTTAAGGAATCTCTATTTGAGATTCCTTAAATGCAATTCATCATCCATTTTCAAATTGCGAATTTGCTATTTACCGCGAGGTCAAACCTCGTGGTAAGTAGCGAAAACTTAGAAAAATGCTTTTAAAAGCATTTTTCTAAGTTGCATGTTGCACACACACATGTCCTTTGGACATGTGTGTGCCCAACACCTGTTTAAATTTGCATTTAAGGGGTGCTACAGGGTGTCCTTTGGACACCCCTGGAACCCTTAAAATCGCTATCTTATTTGCGATTAGCTAATTGCTAATCGCAAATAAGGAATACTCCCCATTCATTCCTATGGGCCTTTTGGCCCATAGGAATGAATGGGGAGTTATTCCTTATTTGCGATTAGCAATTTGCTAATCGCAAATAAAGAATATGTAGGAATCGCATTTTATTTTGCGATTCCTACATGAATCCCGTTTTGCGAGCCTGTAATAGCGATTCCTTATGAATCGCTATTACAGACTCGCAAAACGGGTCTTTGATGAATCAGGCTGTTTGTACATATATTCCTTGTTTTATGGGAAGTAAGGCGGGCAGTAAAAGAGGTGCAGTTACTGCCAGCCTTGCTTCTTGAAAGCGCATGTTTATTTAAGGTTTAAAGTGAGATATTGGCATTAAAATATAAAATACATTCACAAAGTGGGATACGTTTCCAATCACAGAGCGTCCCAAATGCGCTTAAAAGTGGATTCACAAGCCAATTGCCATCAGCACTTCTCCCTTTTTCCACAAACGCATTTCAAAAATGGATGGCAAAATGTCCTAGTTTGCAAATGTTTTCCACATATTTATGGGCCTGCCTTACTTGCCACATAATACATCATCTGTTACATAATCTATTAATTTTAACTAAAGGGCTTTTGGAAAGATTGACTGGTCACCTTTCTCGCCGTGCATTTGTATGTTATACTAGCACTGAGGCAACATCTTTGCAGAGACTGTTAGTATGTGTAAAAATGTCAAAATAATAAAGTATCAAAAAATGTTCCGCATTACGCTGCAGCCTTTTTTGGTGCACAATTTAGCAAACACAGTGACATCATTTTGTCCTCCATTGCTGCATAATTCCTGTTGCCCCAAAGCAGACAGCACATGTTAAAACTGCTGGTGCAGGAAGCATAGCGACCGTAAAGCTTGCAAACTTAGTTTGGTGTGCATGCAAATCTTGCATTGCCAATCCCTGGTGAGTTGCACTACTACTTCTGAAACAAGGCCAATGGGTGAGGGAGACTGGCCTCAAGGGTCCTGTAACCTCAGTGACAGAGTCACGGTTGCTCTAGGGTGTGCTGATTCGTATGCTTGCCCGCAAGACTGGAGGTGAACTTATGAGTAGATTGTGGTAGACAGGCCTTTAAGGTTAACCCATACTTAACACTGCTAGGGTCCACCTGCCAGTGCTAAGATACCAGGGCTTCTAAGGTCAAGCATGGGAATGTGCTCCCTCATGGAGAGTGGTCTGGTGGACTGGTCACCAGTTCCAAATTCAGTAGCTCTGGCCATAGTGACACATCCTCTCCCTGACTTAACACCATACTGCTCCAAGGAAAGAAATGTGCACTGCCTTCAGCTGCAACCCAATTGTGCCCTGCTATAAACACCTGGATGCGACTCAATTCAAATTATGGACTACCACTCTTCCTCACTCCTAAATAACTCCTGCTTTTGTTAAAAAATGTCCAATACAAAGGCCCTTTTTCCTCCCCCAATTTTATTCATGATAAATATGTTGGACTAAGTGAAAGCCAAATATTTATAGTGCCGTCTTTTATAATACTATTAAAAAAATCCTCAAAAAATAAGTGAAAAATTAAAAATAAACTCATTTGAATAGATAAAATTTTGATTGAAAGAGTGGTCTGTGGAAATGAGAGATTTATAACTCATTGTCCTTGTTATTTCTTGATTAGTTGCGCAGTACTGGTATTCTGTTGGTTTACTATGAAAAAAGAATTAACAACCTCCAGGAAAAAGCACACTCATAGGGAATGCAAGATTAAGTAAAGTATATGAAATGTAGGCAGGAACAATATTTTTACCTTAACGCTTGTGCACTCATTATTCAGAAATTATTGGCAATATGCGATGCAGGGTGCGCTACGAAATTCGTTTTTATTAATTAAATTGTTTACTTACCTTCAATTATCCATACCCAGTTTTTAGCACCCCCCACCCTGCCCCTCCCCCGCCCCGCCTCTCCGCCCCAGTGAAACTCCCTCCACGGGCCATGGCTGAATAAGAGGGCGGCAGAAGAGGAAGAAAGAGTGGGGGTGAAGCTGCCAGCTTAGAAGTGAACACTGCCCTTGTCTTCTATTCATTGTAACTGGAAATAATAACATATGCAAGCGAAACTGATGGACTAGCAGAGGTTATCACCTACTTCAAGCTGGGCGAAGAGGCAGGCCCGACCCCTTCACGCTTAGCACAAGTTTGAGCACAGGAGTTGGAGCTTCAGCCAATCAGCAGCTGTGTTCTCGCCTTTTAAACAGCGCCGTCAGTGCAAGCGCTTTCCCGTGCTCTAATGGCCTTGCAGTCAAACACCATTGTGGGCCCGGGGCACTGTCAATAAGGACACCATTAGTTACCATAAGGCGTTTTCCTTTGCGCCTTAAAAGTAACTACTTGTATCAAGTGTGTGTGAGCCAGCCGGCTCTTAGGAGAGGGTAGGGGCTTACTTGGGGGCCCGCTGCCTCACAGGAGAGGGTGGGAGCTGACTTGGGGGAGGGTGGGCGGGGCAGGCTAAGGAGAGCCTGAGCTTGCTTGAGGGCAGGAAAAGAAACCAGACAGCTGTATCGTGCATGCTCCGTGGATGCAGTAAGACGCATTAAAGGGGGTGCCACCTCTCCTTGAAAAAATTCAACACAGAGGGCCAACTACAGCCCAAAAATAGGTCACCAGCCACATGGAGAAAATGTCACCCATTTCTGCGGGTAATAGCCCAATCAGCAGCATTGAAGGAAGGGGAAGGAAGCAGTGAGGCAGATGGGAGTTAGAGGGTGGAAGGTGCTCATTGGCCTGCACTGGCTGGCGCGTGGCTTGTCAAGCAGGAGGGAGCGATTATGTTTCACTCGCACCTTCTAAGCCCTGTTCACCACTCGTTGTTTACAGTGCTTGCTCCCACAGCTCCTAAGGGCAGTATGTTGGTAGAGCCACTATATTTCTAAAGATGTTACTACAAGAGATGCATCTCCCCGTAGAAAATACTAGCCTTTTGCTGCTTTTAGAAGGATGCCTGGACCAAGTCAAGCGGAGGAAGTGGGGATGCAGGCAGGGGTTAGAGAGTGGGAGGTGCCTGTTAGAGATGGCTGGGCCTGCAGTGGGCAGTGTGTGGCTTATCGAGCAGGAGGGATGTGGATTTCGGGGAGAATGATGTGCCCTCAGTCTTAGGCAAGAGCCTGGGCACTGCTTGGCTATGTGCTCTCATTAGCTGCCACCTCTCCCCAGAGAGCCGGAGTCAGATTCTGTCTCATATTCAGGCTGCCAGAGCACTAGGAGGAGTGGGAGGGGCTGCATTGCATCTCTCCTTCTTAGGAAGAAGATGTCAACAAGCCCAATCCAAACCAATATCTAGCCCAATTGCCGTGGCCATCAAAAAGTTACATAAAAAACACACACACAAAATAGTGGGAGGCAAATCGTGAGAGGGGGCACACTAACACAACTTAAGGGAAGGTGGGAGGGAGGAATGATATAGTAAAATCTAAGCAGCTATGGCACCAACGCTAAACAAAGGCAGACTGTAACAGAGCCGGAAACCAAGATCAAACAAAATAGTCCATCAAAGAACATATAAAGAACCACAGTGTAATGAGACAGTACTTAGTCCCTGCTGCATGGGAGGGACTCAAGAGAAAAAGGTGGGACAAAAAGGCAGCACTGACCACTAGCTAGCAAGGATTTTTAAAGAGCAGTGAAACAAACAAATCGAAAGCAAGGGGGTGGCTTTAAGCTCACAAGAGAAGTTACAACAGGTCTTGAACCCCTGACCAAAAAATGACACAAACAAGTTGCAAATCGTTACTAAATCTGGGCCTGATGTCAGTAAGTATGAGTGAGATTAAGGGTGAATGTATGTGAGTGAGAATAATAAGGAATGAGTGTAAAGTACTGGACAAGTGTGATGTTAGGGTCATGTGACCTGCCTTCTTTGAAAAAGATCATGGACATATGATTTCACTCCTTGTGATGTCACTAAGGTTGAAGGGTAAGGTGCAGATTTGTTGATCAAAGACTACTAGCTACAATGTAATGTGTACGTATGTTTTGAAGGTTGCTGGGCTCTTTGTTTCTGTCAGCTTTGTGAATGGTGCAGACGATTTTGAAAGTAATCCTGGATTCCACTGGTGTGAATCATTTTCAAGGCCAGTTTAGCATGGTCGTGTTCCTGGAGATTGAGGCAGAGTTTGGCTGTCCGATTCTGCAATTTTTGGAGTCTGGAAATAATCTTGTCGAGGAGGTCACATTTCTCAGGATAGTCAGATGCTCTAAGAGCTCCCTTTAACACCCCTCCTTACTTTTCACATTGCACCTGACATTACGCCCTATATTTGGCTAGCCATGTCACTCTTAGCAGTGCTTAATTTGTAAAAAGAAAAATTAGTGCTGGTGCCCAAAGCTCTGCTCAGAAGCTGTGACTTTTCATGAATCTTTACCCTACCCCGATACTCCTTGTCACTTTATCCCATGCCTGCAGGTACCTGTTTTCTCCATTTGTAATGTTTTTTTTGCCTTTTGCTTTCTTCTCCTTTCCCCTTTGTAAGTTTTTCCCTCTCCTGCTCTCAGCAGTGCCTAATTTTAGCCAGTGTTTGCCGGTGGGGGCAACTTCCGCTTAGGCTTCAGTCTACTTGATCTTTATCTTGTTCTTTTAATCATGGACCTGCTTTTCTCCACAGTGGATAGTACAGATTTCTTTTCTCCCAGTCCTTAACTTGTTTTCTGCCTTTTAAGGAAACAGAAACTTCCAAAGCCTCTCTAGTCATATTTCTCTATCAGCTTATGCTGCCAACCTTCTCCAGAGGCCCTGAGGAAATAGCCTACTTTGAACGGTCCAGTGTAAGTGAGGGTGGTGCCTGGTAACCAGTGTCGTTCTACATGTTTGCATGTTCAACATGTATTATCCTGGTTGACCAGAACTAGCCACACCTTCTGGACTTCCTCCACAAAGAAAAGAGGGCCAGGCACAACTGTAACATTAACTCATACCGTAAACCCACCAAAGCCACCATCTCAAGTAGTACAGGGATAAGATGATGGTTTTCTCCAAGCAGCAGCCAAATTTGGCATGGACAGTGACACACATCATCAGCCTGAGTGGCATGGACACCAATGGAGGAAGCTGTCGCCAAAGAAATTACACTACCTAAACACTTGCAACAACCACACACTGAACCCACGTGCACGCACATATCAAGACCACTCCACCTACTCATGGTACAGCATCAGCAACACTCATGAGTGGGCATGCACTGTATTGTTGGAACAAAAACACATGGCTAACTGGATGAGAAGCCTCCTTTTCATGTCACTATGCAGGGAAGCAGACAGGTGTATTTATTTATTAGGTCTGTGTGGTGCGTGGTGATTGGTTTTGTAAAAGTGGTATGTGTCATGTCTGAATGTCAACTTAGATTTCAGGTGTGACATTTACACCTATTCGCTTTAGACATGTCCCTTTTCTATTTCACAATATGATTGTGGCAAACACACCTGCACAGATGAATATTGGGTAGAGGAGTGTTACATTATCAGTTGTTGAGTGAAGTTGGGTGAGAGGGAAAACTAAGGCAACACAAATGCAGCGGGGTAGGATGGAGACTGTGTCAGAGGGCAAGACGCTCCTGGGAACATTCTCGGTGCATTCGGAAGACTGTTGTGTTTTTATCTTGTTGCTTAAGTGGGGTGAGATTGTTGCCCTGGTGTGGAGCTCGGTGGGTGGTGAGTTGGGTAGGTAGGTTCCTGTGCTACGACTGAGATACCCTTTTAGCAGCTGTCCAGACAAGGGCCTTGGCTAACACGTTAAATGGGGGCTACCCTGGACGAAATTGCATTTATTTCCACTAGATATATGCACAACATTTGCGAAAAAGTAACATGTATTCTCTGACATACACAAGGGCGGTCACCCACGTGCAAATCATACACAGTGTCCTCGTACTCAGTCACAGGAGATAACTGCTCAATGTATTTTCTTTAAAGTTGCGCATGCGCAGTTTACTGCCGTGGCACTCATCCAGGTCCACAGTCCCCGCGAGACTTCTTCTGCTAGAGCAAGTCTTCGAGCAGGAAAGAAAACTTGCCAGAATAAAAATTAAACAATAAGCAGAAATGATCCCCCATTTGCTTTGTGTACTAACATTTCGCCAAGGCCTAGTGAGATGCATCAATGATAAATTATTGGTATTAAAAATAGCTTAATATAACTGCACAAAGTTAGTGGCAAATCACTGAACAGAAAGAAAATCCGAGACCGCCCATGGGAGGAGAAAAGTTTCTTTCTTGCAGGTATTTCTATATCGAGAGCTGAGTTGATGTATGTGCTGGGATTTCAGAACGGAACTGCAAGAGCTAAATAAATAATCCCAATAAATTTATTTCCCCCCTCCCTCCCTCCCCGATTGCTTATACTTGCGCATTCTATTATCGGGTAATGATGGCATAATTTAAAGAGTGGTGCCAGCTCGAGGCCAGAAACATTACAAATTGAAATAAATCAACAAGGCGCGCACAGATTAGGCGAAAACGTTCAAGTCAGCCAATTCCTCGAAACCAATTAGAATCTAATTAATTCTAAGGCCACAAATATGCGGGGTTTTGAGTAGAAGGCCTGACACATGCAGACGTGCGGGTGGAAGGGGGCGCTCCCCGCAGTCTCCTGGTGTTGATTTGAGGAAGTTGTCATTTATAGCGCACACCACAAACTGAATCACCTCTAGGCGCGCCCAGAAACAGACAGTGCGGCTGGGATGCTTATGAAGGGTGACAGAATCTTTCCATGCTGTTGCCCTTCAGTGCTCATTCTGTGTGCTTGGGCAGATGCTTCTGAGTGGGATAATGACTGGCACCATAGGATAGCACCGCAGGGGTCTCCAAGGGCTTAAGTGTGGAGAAAATATTACACCTAAGTTGGTAAAATGGGAGACAAGGGACGTAGGGGCATATTATCAAGAATGGTGATAAAATTATCGCTGCTTTAGCGGCAGGAAACTGCCGCTAAAACCCATTATCGCCGTTTTAGCGGTAGTTTCCTGCCGCTAATGCGGCGATAATTTTATAGCAGTTTTTGATAATATGCCCCCCAGTTCTGAATTTTTGGGCAAACAATCGTGGATTTTGGTAATTTTGAACCAGACGAATTACAGTAGGTCTTTGCAATGATGTTTAGCTAGGTGAACATGGACAGAGTCACTGGAATTATGCAGTTCAGGGGCAGCGCCGTTTTTCGCATAGTTACGGATTTCCAGCATTGGACACAAAGGGGCCGATTATGATGTGCCTATTTTTAGATCAGGGTGGCTTTTGCATAGAGGTATATCACCTATGCACCTGCATGAGGCTTTTTATTGCCAAAGTGCATTGATGTTCTCTGCTGCCACTGTACGAAACATTGAATTAAATAAAAATCAGATAAAGTAAAAAAGCTTCTGATGAATGGTTTCTAACATTGCATGTATGGCAGGCTTATTTTTTTGCACAGGTCTGTGGTCAGTCAATTTCACCTGTTTTCAAGCCTTTACACAGCAAGCCGTTGTATGTTTCAGTGTTTTCAGAGGACCAACTTGGATATGGAGCTGTGCATCTACTCCCCTGTTGTAAAGGCAAAACGATTCAGACTGCTTCAAACCAAGCCTTTTCAGGATTTGTTTTGCCTGCTTATTAACTTCCAAAGCCCACTCGTGTGCCTGCTCATAGATTGCCAATGTGTCCTGTTTGTACATGATTGCAGAGTGGGAGCTTTGTTATTTTTAAAACTGGAACCAGAGGCTCGGAGTCCTGAATGATGTGTGCCTGAAAGGTTGGCAGTGCCATTCTGTACTGGTTTTTCAGCGCTGCGAGTCAGTCAGTACATCTCTCAGTAGCCACACAATCAGTTCTGCAATTAAAAGTGGAAAAAATGCTGGGGAAACTCAGAAAGTGAACCAGAGTTCGACTAGGGACCCACAACTAAAACCTTCGCAAGGCAATAGGTACCGAAGGTCACCTCATCTGCTGGTCAAATTTCCACCTACCAAATCAGAATGCGGGATCTAAGTCAAATCACCTGCAGATCTAAATGTACCACACTTACCAGCAATTGTCCCTATTTATGCTCTCACATCAGTTATTGGCCTACTCCTGTTGAGCATATGATGCAATGCACAGGGCACAGGAGGTGTGTTTCAGATTTTCCACTCCATGTGGCCTTCTGGAACACTTGTCTTTCTTCAGCTGGACCGCCCTTAGTGTCAGGAGTGCTATCTAGGGACGCTTGGAACCAGGACCATCACTACACTAGGCCGCTCTGGTGGCTCAGTGGACTAATGCATCCACTCCAAAGGCCTCTCATGGTCACAGATTCAAATCCTGGCAGGTCCACTCAGCCTTTCATCCATCTGAGGTCGACAAAATGAGTACCATTGAGTTGGGTAACAATAAACATCTGTTATTCAGGGCCAAGATTCCCCGTCAGGGGTGAACGAGCGCTTTACAAATACACATGTTATGTTATGTCAAAGGCCCACATGCTGGCAGACAAATCATGTTTTATCCATGGTGGAGGTAGATAGAGACACCAAATTCCATCCTTGACGGGCATTTTTTACCCCAACACTGCCTTTGCTAACCATGATCTCAGGATCATGTATTGTATTTGTGTTTATATAGCACTTCATGCAAGGCACCAAAGTACAGTTGTATTCGGGTAGCGTGCAATTGGGTGGGAGTGCTATGGGTAAGAAAATGTGTCTGATATTTGGGTGGGTACTACTTTGTTGCTGTGCGTGAGAAGTTGAACTGAGGGTACGTCATCATGGTCTGTTGCTGGGTCCATGCATACATCCCGGTATAAGCGCGCTCTACAAATATGTTAAAATTCAAATTCAAATTCAAAAGTGGAAAGAGATGATACAGGTCCCGTAAGCTTCGGATGCATGTGTGTAGATGGACAGAAAGTGTGGGAGTGCAGCAAGGCTTACGTTGGAAGGTTTTTTTGGAGTCGTGTGTGTCTGCAGAGACTGCAGAGCTCGCTGATGATGTGGCTGTACTTGCTTGTGGCTACTGAGCAGTTTTGGATTGGCATGTTTCATCTAATTTTAACTACACTGAAGGTGGGTTTAAGAATTGCCCAGCGGTGAAAGATGCCACCCATTGAGGTTGCAATGTTGAATCATCCAAATTACATTTTATTGAGCCCATCCAAGAGTGCTAGGAAGCAACTCACAGGAAGTGTCCTTGTACTACCAGTCATGGTATTTTGTCTGAGTCCTACCAGGAGCAGTATAGGAGCAACCCATTGGACTGGGAGTTATATAAAGAGCTATAGAGGGCAGTAAATAACCTACCTTGAAATATGCTGTGAGGTGTCAGTTTACGAGCAGCAGCAGAAGAACTCTTCAGTATGGGCATTGTACAACCAGCCGTGCAATATTGGCTTCAAGGGACCCTCCATATGTTAATTAACAATAGCAATAATACAGCAACAGGAAGAAAAGAGTTTTGTAATAGCCATGGTTACTTTCTGTAGATACATCTTGTCGGGGCGACCTTTCACCCTAGCTCCAATGGTACTGCCCAAACTGCATTTGCACTTCTTTTTCCAATATTTTCTGATTCTGTCCAATTTCTTCCTTTTGTATTTCCTTTCTCTTTAAACTCATAACACTGTTCAAGTCTTCATGCAAGGTAAGCATTTTCCTGGCTTTCTCATGTTGGAAATGGGCCATCCGAGCCTTTTTATTTAAAACACGTGCAAGCGCCGAAAGCAGTTTATTTAAAAACCCAATGCATTTCTGGCCTCTGGGGCCCTTCGTCAGGGGAAACTGAAAATAACAATAGCACATACATTCAATACTGTTCACTAATTCATACTCAACATTTCAATAAAAATGCTTTTCACAAAGTATGACTCTTCAATTATCCGTAATTAATACCAATGAGGTTATTTGTAATATTCCTCTAAACCTCCTAACACCTCTGGCAGTGCTCGATTCCTTTAGTTTTTATGTGACACAACTTCACTCGAGCCACACTTCACCTCTTGAGTTTCCTACACCCCCACTTTTAACCTCACTTCTCATCCTTCGTCTGTACGTGCCCAGTTATCCCCCAGTTCCCATTACCGATAGCCCTTCTTTCGTATATCAAAACTACCCTTCACAACTCCCACCTCAACCTTACTCTTAAAGTCTCTACTTTCCTTCTAGCAACACCCGCGCTCTTCCCATCTTCCTTCCCAACCAACAATATAGCTATATCTACCCATTCTTTCAAATTGTTTTCCCCGTCAGTGCGTCTATCAGTTCTACCCAACCTCCTTTTCATTTCCCCGCACGTACTTGCTAACTACCACCATCCTCATCTCTCGTCTGTCATCTCTTCAATTTCACTACCCAGACTATCAAACATACCGGCAGCAGCAGCAGGGCAGCGAGTGCCCAAATTACTTTGCCGCCACCGCCAGGAATCAACGGACGCAACAACCAGCGCCGCCGCCCGGGACTACATATCCCGGCAGGCTCATCGGCGGCGCGCTAGATACATGTTCCACCAGCGCCAGAAGGCGCATTTAACCAGCGCGCAGCCCCGCGTCGCGGGACGATCCGGGCGAAGCCCGCGCCAAGGGCGGGCCCGTTTAAGCCCGTTCAAGACCGATCATTGACGGGATGGGCCACCCCCTTAACAACTACAGTTACAAAGGTCAGTGAGTCCTTTGCATGTTCTGTCAACCAACATCTAAAGTGTAGTAAGGATTCATATCCATTGTTTTAAGAGGATTGTGTGAACCATGACTGCATCCCCAGTTGCAGCGGGAAACTGTGGGAGAAGTACTGGTGGGTCTCTCATGGGTACTCTAGACAATTTCTTGAGAAGAGTCTCTACCGCCCTGGCTAAAGATATCGAACTTACCGAAAAGAGATTATCGTTAGACCCACTCTTGGATAAGCGGTCCTCATTGGGTAGTCTGGCAAGGGCAAGATCACCTACTCCCCAAGAGACCGATTCACACGATACGGGGTTTTCTATTGAGGGGAGGGAAGGGAGTGTCATTATACTGCAGGAAGCAAGCCCTGAGGCTGGACCTAACCCGAGTAACCCTGCCAAGAAGGGGCCTTCCCCCAATATGAAAAATAGATCAGCCAGTTGTGCAAAAGTTGGAGTGGCTCAACAGTCACAGGGCCCAACATCCAAAAGGAAATGCACAGGGGTACAACATCAAGCGGCAGATGGAAAAGGGAAAAAAACTAAGGAGGTCGCGCCCAAAGAGAACTTGTTAACATGTGCTTCACATCTACCGCCACCTGCAAAGGAAGGGGCAAACATTTTGCGATCCAGGGATGGAGATGCCCCACTGGTTTCGGATGTCGCCTTTTGGAAAAAATTGGAATGTACTGTACACAAGCTAACCCATCCGATACATGACAGACTGGACCGAATTGAAAATGGACTGGTGTGTTTCGAACTTTTGCTCGCATCAGTACAGGCCAGGGGTGTTCAGGGGAGGGATCCAACCTGCAGGCAGTCAAATGGGGGGGCAAGGCATTGTGGGCACTAGTTCTAATGCTCTAACTAATTCTAATGTATCTCCAAAAGGTAGTCAAAGCCTTGCAGCAAATAATGTATCAGCTTCTAGTGCCACTGTCCCCCTGAGAATCCCTGCAGAGGTACCTCATATAGAACAGGCAAGCAAGGATAAAACGGTGAAGGTTATTAGCCCTTTAGCATAACCTCAGACAACACACAAACCCCTATAACTCATGATGTGCATAGGCAAAAAACAATTGATCTTCCCCCGGATTCAGCCCCGTACGTTGTAGTTCTGACAGGGGTACCACCGTTAGAACATGGAAAGAGGGAGACCTATAGGGAATTGAAAAATAAGTGTATTTTTTGGCTGAATGTTAATTGGCCATTGCCTAGCTACGTTTGTTCAGAGATATTATTTGTTAGGAAAGTAAATTGGGTGGGAAGACGGGCAAAGTCGAATGAAGGTGATTGTATTATCATTAACTTCAGGGACACAAGTTGTACCGAATTGATTTGCAATGGAGGACAACTCGGCTCTAGATCTCGAATCCAAGCACTTCCCCTAAGGTTTTTTATGCCCCTGAACAGAACACAGAATGGGGCACCCCATTAGGAAGTGCGGCTCCAACTACTACAAGCCACAGAACATCAGGTTACAAAATAGGTTTGGGGCCTTGTCAGGATTAGAAGATTGTGACTGACAGTTATGCATGGCAGAAGGGGAAACCAGAAGCAATTTATCACAAGGATTAATAACTGTGGGGAAAGTTATTGAGGGATCTCCGCCAGTCAGGAGATCAGTAAAACTGAATGAGTGGAACACTGTAGATCTGTTGTCATGGAATGTGGCGGGACTTTCAACCAAATTTCATAGTAAGGAATGGCTGGATTATGTAAATAAATTTAACGTAATCTGTGCCCAGGAAACATGGGAAGTTGACCCAACAAATTTCAATCTTGTGGGGTATAAGCTGTTTGGGACCCCGGCTGTAAGATCTAGGGCAGGCAGAGCAAAAGGAGGTCTTGTTCTGTGGGCGCATCTGACTCTAGATGGGACCTTGACAGATCTCAACTGGAAATCAGATTGTGTGCTTGCAGTTCAGTTTAAAACCAGGGATTTTAACCTGATTATAGTTAATTTTTATAATGCAGGGGGTTGTAGAGTGGAGGAGTTGGAGGATCAACTGGGAATCCAGATAGAGAAGATGAATAATGCCCTTGCCCCTTTACTTTTAATTGCAGGGGATTTTAACTGCCATTTATGTCCTCAGCTGATTCCCTTTATGGAAAATTGGGCATCGTGTAATCTAGTGGAGGGCGCCCACTTTGACCACACAATAGATGGAGCTAATCTCAATGGGATGATGAATAACTTTGACTTGTCTCATTCCATGGATCTTTTATCTCTCAACTCCAAAAGTGGGGTCAATCCACCCTTCAAAGGTAGAGGATGTAGCTCATACATTGACTTTGTTATTGTTTCCCGCTTACTTAAAGAGAGAGTTTTAAGATTTAACATCGACTGTAGTGGCTTTAGCGACAACAACCCCCTTACAGTGAGTATTGTAGTGTCAAAGGTGAACAGAGAAATAAGGAAGAGACCTTTAGACGTTAGGGAGACGGTCACATATCAAGGCAGAAGACTAAAATGGGCTAAAAGGGATAGCAGAGGTTTTTATAAGTCACTAGTCTCCAAAGGGAAACAGCAGTTGGAGGTATACCTAAACCCGGAGATTAAAGGGCCACAGGTGGTGGAGGCATTTGAGGAGATGGGTAGGCTAGTAAATCGCTTAATGCATGCAACAGGGAAAGGGAAGGAAGCCCATAATCTGAGATGGTTCGATAGGGGATGCTCTTTGGCCCAGAGAAAGCTTAGAGCCGCCCTCAAACAGAAACCCAGAGACGGTGTCAGGATTACGCTCTGTAGAGCACATTATAAGCAAGAAGTTAGGCGCCGTAAATTAGCCCTTCAATCTGAAACGTGGGAAGATCTACGAGAGGCTGCAGAAAAACGCAATCTTACCAGGTTTTGGCAAATAATTAACAAACGCTGCTTTCAAGATGGGAATAGTCCTAGCATTGCCTCAAATGTACTCCCAGCACAATGGGTGGAACATTTCAGTGCTCTATACAACAGAGGGAACATGCTGGAAGGTGAACAAGATGACCATAGGGACATCGTTCCTGGAAGGATAGAATTCACCCTAAAAGAGATTGAGGGGGGCATAAAGGGTCTTACACGCAACAAAGCCCCTGGTCCTGATGGGATCCCGCCGGACCTTTTCTTACGTAACATAGACTATGGGGCCCGGTAGTCACAAGAGTTATAAATGAGGCCATAGTATCGGGCTTACCCCGCTCATGGTCAACAGCGATAATAGTACCAATTTTCAAGAAGGGTAGCAGAGATAGCCCCCAATGTTACAGGCCCATCTCTTTAATTGATGTAAAAGCTAAAGTAATGGGAAAGGCTATCCTGAACCGCTTAATGGACTGGGAAGAAGAAAATGGTATCCTCACAGAAGTACAGTATGGCTTTCGGGCCGGGAGGTCCACGACAGACCAGTGTTTAAATTTATATTTACTGGTCACCAAATATACAGTTGCCAGACAGGAAAAAGTATATTTAGCCTTCATGGATCTGGCAGCAGCTTTCGATTGCATAAATCGATCGAAGCTGTGGGCAATATTGTCAGATCTGGGGGTTGATGTTGGCCTCATTTCTATTTTGAGGAACCTTCATCAGAACACCACCGCAACAGTGAGGTATAATCTGGAGGGTGACCAGGCAGACTCCTTTAAATGCACGAGCGGGGTTAGGCAAGGGTCCATACTTGCACCCTTCCTATTTTCTATTTACATTAATGGGCTTGAACGTTTTTTACTGAACCTGAAAGCAGACACGCCCAGAATAGGAAGTAGATCTGTTCCAGTTCTGCTTTATGCGGACGATGTGGTCCTGCTGGCCCGAACGCCAGTAGGACTGCAACGTCTGATAGACGGGTTTGTGGAGTTTATGTCTAACCTAGACTTATCTACCAACCTGACAAAATCATATATCATGGAGCTGGGCCCCAAACATAAACTTTAAAGGCAAACAATTTAATTACAGAATAGGCGCTACAAGTCTGGCAAAAGTGCAGACTTTTTTATATCTGGGCATTTTATTTGATAGAAATTTGAATTTTAAACCATTGATCGAAGAACATGGTAGCGAGTTCAGGAGCGGTTATGAATTTTGGGCGCAGATTGGGCCGCTGGGCTCCTGAACAAATGCTGACCATGTACAACTCGTTCACTGTTGCTAAAGTTCTGTACGGGGTAGAGTTATGGGGAATGGCAAATGCAACCAGTTTACAAACCAAGGAAACCAAATACTTAAGGAGGCTGCTTAAAGTCCCCCAATCTGTACCGTCATATATAGTACATGAGGATCTTGGCTGTACGTACCTGGAGGACAGGGTGAGGAACAGACCCCTCATGGCCTGCTTAAAACTATGGGTCAATCAGGATGCCAATCTGTCGCGGATGATTATTACAGATTGTTTGGGGAGTGAGAAGGGTATGTCTATTCCCTGGCTAAAGTATGTGAAAGAGGCTCTGGAGAGCATTGGATGTGGAAACTTGTTTTCAAATCCACAGAGTATCACAAAACAAGACCAAGCAAGAGTAAATGAGAAGCTCTCCAAACTTACCACCAGGTCACGAGAAATGAGGGAAAGGAATAAGCACACTGCACAGGTCTATATGACAGTGAAACCCTCTAGTGGGATGGAGCCCTTCTCTCCCTTGTATACAACCCGCACGATAGGTTTTTAATAACGCGTTTTAGACTCAACTTGCTTCATCATCTTTTATCTGAACCTGCGCGATTCACTAATGCAGTTGAGTCAAAGGGTCCCTGTGGCTGCGATTATCGATCTCCACAGGACACCCTTCATTTTGTATTATTATGCCCATTTTATCAAGTACCAAGACGCTGTTTTTTAATACATCTTTTTAAAAAAATGCTAATTTAAGATCAGCAAGAGATGCACTTGTTTTTTTAAAAGAGTCTAGAGATCCCCTGACACAATTCTGTGTGATACATTTTTTAAGGTCATCAGAAAGATTAAGGTCAACTAGATGAATTAGATTTTTGATTCTGTTAAGAATGGAGAAAATGTGGAGATGGGTTTACATCATATATTTGATTAATCTATTCCTGCTTCTTTTTTAATGAAATGTTTATATAGTTTGAATAATGTACTTTTATGGTGTTGTTGAAATGCCGAATAAAGGAACTTTGAGACACTACCTAAATTTAAACCTTTAGGTACCTACCCACTTTTCCCACATGATGTTGCCTACACTCTTTACCCGCGCTCGCCATACGTACTACACAACCCATCATGCACAGAGGTGCTATCCTTAACTATACCGCGAATCTAGATCTTTTCTACTAATTTTTTTAATCTTTTAATCTGCATATGTTATCTGCACAACCTCACAAATACAAAAAGCAACTTTGGAACGCCTTATCTTTTCGTTTTGCAGTATTTCATGCTAATTTTTCAATTTTCATCTGACTCCTAAGTAAATAAACATGCTTCTTGAACAAAGATGTTCCACCTTGCATGAGCCTAGCTGCGAGATTAACAATAAATCCCATTTTTGATTCTCTGTTCGACGTGGGTGCTGTACACGGTAGGGCATAAGTCATCAACATTGTATATACAATACTTTCTGTAGATGCCACTCCTTGCTTTTACCTAGCCCCTTAGCTGCAAATGGATGGCTACACTGTGCCATTGACTTTATATAGTATGGCTTGGGTGATGTTGGAAAGTAGATAATTCCTGTAAAAACAATAGTTGCAGATTTTCAGCAGCAGAAACAGCTTCTCCAGTCCTGGCAGGCCGGAACGACACTAAATGCACTCACCCAATGCGCTCCAGCTGAAATTGATTCTCTCCTGGTAATTCAATATTGAACTCTTCACACAGTGCAAGCTATATGCCTTGACTTTGCTAGTGCTTGTTGTGCATGGACGTCAGTGAAATTCCTAAATGCAAATTTCAAAATTAGCCCTCGCCAGGCCCTTGATGACACCCGGACTCCAGTTCAAGATCCCATTAAGGATCCAATGATCTGCCCTCCGCCCGCCCCACCCGCAGAGCCCCCTTCCCACCCATATCCTCCTACACCCACGGCCCTGGCAGTATCCTGACTATTTCTTGAGACTTCAGTGTGACTGGGCAAACATCTCAGCATGTATAGGCAATGTCTGCATTGGTATAACCCAGCTGCAGTGCTTTAAATGGGATGGGGCTGTCCAGTACTGAGCACCTGCACTTCTTTCATTTTAAAGGGAGAGTACCTGCACTTCTCTTCACTGCTGTAAAGCATTTAAAGGGAGAGTACCAGCACTTCTCAGGAGCAGACAGGTACTCTAAATAGTGAGTACCTGCACTTCTATATTTCCACTGCCATGCTGCAAAGACTAACTTTTATAATGTGTGTCTTTTACACTGTTTTATTAAGACTTTGGCAACGTGCTCGGCGTTTGGGCGTTGGAACAAAACAGACATGTTCACATAAGGGAAGTGTTTTAGATTAACATTCATAATTGATAATGTAATGTATGTAATTACTTGTGCGGAGCTCTGCAATTTTAAAAGCATGGTGTAATGCGAGTTTTAATTTAATATGCACTCTTTTGCTATTCATGGCAGTTTGTAAGTGCATTTTACTTTTCTCTCCGTGCATTCCTGGAAAAAGAGCTTTGAGTTAAAAATGTAAGTGCTCTGAAACCCTTAGAGAAGGAGAGAACGCTTGGGGCCTTATTCTGACCCCGTTAAAGCGAAAATGCCACTTGGAATTTCTCCCAGCTTGATTCAGAGTTGGTAGGTTTTTCCACACCTAGTTTTTATAGAGTATGAGAGAACCCTACCTTATCTACCAGCCGGAACCAGTGTTTTAAATGGGCCAGTACTGTCCGGTACTGAGTAACGGCACTTCTTTATTTTGAGAGGGAGAGTACCTGCACTTCTATTTTTCTATTTCAAGCACTGGTCGGAACAATTGCTTGAGCCTGCCTGCAGTAGCAACCAAGCCTAATTCGCAGCCACGGCCCGTGGAGGGAGTTTCGGTGGGGCGGAGAGGTGGGCAAGGAGGGGCAGGGTGGGGGTGCTAAAAACTGGAGTATGGATAATTGAAGGTAAGTAAACAATTTAATAAATAAAACTAATTTCGTAGCGCACCCTGCATCGCAGGGTGGGGGAGGGGAGAAGGGGGGGTTTGCTGGCAAGTTTTTTCAGCAAACGGATTGAGGAGCGGTGGGAGGGGGGCTTACGATTTCCACCCGAGACAGGAGGTAAGAGTGGGCGGCAGGTAAGAGTGCCACCCCCCCTTGCTACACCACTGTACCACCTACTTGGAGCAGGTGGTAAATGAAAGCGGGTAAAACAGGGACATGAAGAACTATGTGTGGTTTTACAACTGAATATTTCCCATTCCATGGGGATTTAATCTTAATTGCAGGATAATGGCATGAAATGACCAGATGGTAACAGTAAACTTGCATGTGATTTTACTGTTACCCAAGTAGCCTGCAACTTGTAATCTGGGCCTGAGCCTGTAGTGGGTGGCTGGATAAGTGTGAAGGGTTGAGTGCGCTACTGAGGCGTAGGCGCATCCCTGCTGTTGGGCACACTTATATGGTTCGTTGTGAGAAACGCAACTGATTCCACAAAAGTTCAAGAAAGAGTTTCAAAATATCATGTTGCTGTATTTATTTTGAAGTTTTCATTTTGAAGTTTATACGTTTTTCATGTAAATCATCAGACAATGAATTTTGTCGACATAATTAAAGTGGATTAGAAATGCTCCAATGCATTTCTGACTGAAAGAGTCCTTTCTCAAGGAGCGCTGCAACAAAGAACAAAATGCAACTTAAATCAATGATTGTACCAAAAATACAATTGAATCATCCTGTATAGTTAACATTGGTGCGTGGGTGAATCATCCGCATGCGTCCACATAGACGATTAACCTTCAACAATATCACAAACAGTGTCCATGCGTTATATGTACGATCGTGGGTAGGAAATTAATAAATGCGATTGTGAGTGAGAAAATAAAAAAATGAATGGAAGAAAGGGTGATGGTTGGTGAGGATGAATCGGGGAAACGGCATGCCGCCGGTGCATACGGAGGCGGAGAATGGTAGGGTGTGTTTTAAAAGGAAACAGGTAAAGAAAATAAATGAACCAACTGCTCGTGCAAGGCGAGACTTACGTAATGGTCTTCAGGTCAATGTTCGCGTGGCACTGCAAAAAAGTAACGGGAATGGACCGTTCAGCGTAAGGGAGTCAGTAGGGAAGTCCCAGGACGGGTGGCCGGGGTTTCACAACAAAACTTACTTGGAATGGGCGTGAAGCGTGTCGACCGGGTCTGTGATCGGATTCCGAGAACTTCGCGGAGTGAACGCGGAGTTCCAGGAGGAGGTTAAAGGGTGGTGGAAACCGATGAGGGACAATGGGGGTGAGGGCAAAAAGGTGCAGCCATCTTAAAATGGGAAACGAATGTGTAACACAATGGAATCACAGGATGAATGTAACAAACAAAACTGAGATACAATGTATCAAAAATTTACCCAAAGGGTACTATAGATAACAACTTAATTCAGTCCGGTCATTAAGACCAAAAGGCTTTAGTGATTGAAGTCTATAAATCCATGCTGTCTCCCTTTGTAGGAGGGTCTTGTGAGTGTCTCTTCCTTCGATCTTTGGAACAATTTCAAGAACCAGGTATTTTAATTGAGCCATGTTGTGATTGGCTTCGTTGAAATGGGTGGCCACGCTGGATTTGATGTTTTTGGTGCGTATATTAGACTTGTGCTCGTTCAAACGGATTTTTATTTTCCTGCTGGTTTTGCCAACGTAGATTTTTCCGCAAGGACATTTGAGAAGGTAGATGAGGTTTGTGGAGTCGCATGTAGCATCTACGTTTAATTTGATGTTGAAACCTCTCATTGGATGATTGATGCTATTGCCTCTGATGATATTATTGCAGTTGTTGCAGTAATGACAGGGGCGTGTGCCCGTGTGTTTCACCGGTGCAGTGGTGGTTTTTGACAGGATCTCTTTGATGTTCATAGGGCGGGTGTAAGCAAAAATGGGAGGTTCCTTAAAAAGGTCCCCAAAGTCTGGTTCTGAGGATAGGATACGCCAATGTTTTAGAATAATGTTCTTGAAAGATTTACTAGATGTGGAGTATCTGGAGACTAGAGCCATTCTTTGATTGTCGGTTTTTTTGGTGCTCTTTAGAGCTTCCGAGCGGGAGATTGAAGAAGCTCTATTTATTGCCTCATTGATTATTTCCTCTGGGTATCCTCTGTTGAGGAATCTTGATGCCATGGATTTGATTTGGTCCGTTCTGGTGTTGGGGTCAGATACTATACGTGTGATTCTTAGCATCTGACTGAACGGTAAGTGTCTTTTCAAGGAGTTTTGGTGAAAACTGCTGTATAGTAAGGCGTTGTTTCGGTCCGTTGGTTTACGGAAAGGGTCTGTCTGAATACCATGAGAGGTGATTTTTATGAGTACATCCAGGAATGCTATTTCCTGGCAGTTGATGTTCCATGTGAACTCGATTCGATCGTCTTTTGAGTTCAAGTCTGCGAGTGCGAGTGCAAGATTTTCTCGGGAGTCCTTCCAGATGAAGAACAAGTCATCTATATAACGCACGTAAAGTTTCAAATTGTTCGTCCAGTTTTTGTTCAAGTGGATGTTGTTGAGTTCAAAATTGCCCATGTAAATGTTTGCGTATGTTGGAGCAGCGCAATTGCCCATAGCCATTCCAGACATTTGTAAGTACCATTTCTGTTCGAAAGAGAAGTAGCTATGATATAAAGTAAATATCATAAGTTCCAGGATGAAAGTTTTCAAAGGATCGGTGATGTCGGATCAAAGTACGGCTTGTTCTACTGCGTCAATTCCTCCTTCATGGGGAATGGAAGTGTATAAACTCTTGACATCGGCAGTACATAAAATCAATTTTTCATCCTCATTGATTTGTATTGATGACAGTTTGTTTAGAAACTCGGTAGTGTCTTTTATGTAACTTTCCAAACTCAAGACCATGGGTTGCAGATATCGATCGATAAACTTGCCTATCGGTTCGTGTATAGAACCTCTAGTAGAGACGATTGGACGGAATGGAGGGTCCATGAGGTTCTTGTGTATTTTAGGTAACATGGTGATAGTGGGGCTCCTGGGATGTTCCACTGTCAGGTACCTTTTTGTTCTTTCATCAATAATATCATCCTCTATTGCTTTAGCAATGATTTTAGACAGCTCAATTTTATATTCACTGGTGGGGTTCCCATCTAGTAGCAAGTAGGTGTTGGAGTCCATGACATGTTCCGTCATTCTCCGGTTGTATAGGTGTGTGTTGAGGATGACTAAAGCGCCTCCCTTGTCAGCTTTGAGGCATTTGATGGAAGACCTAAGTCACAGCCACGGCCCGTGGAGGGAGTTTCGGTGGGGCAGAGAGGTGGGCAAGGAGGGGCAGGGTGGGGGGTGCTAAAAACTGGAGCATGGATAATTGAAGGTAAGTAAACAATTTAATAAATAAAACGAATTTCGTAGCGCACCCTGCATCGCAGGGTGGGGGAGGGGAGAAGGGGGGGTTTGCTGGCAAGTTTTTTCAGCAAACAGATTTAGGAGCGGTGGGGGGGGGCTTACGATTTCCACCCGAGACAGGAGGTAAGAGTGGGCGGCAGGTAAGAGCGCCACCCCCCATTGCTACACCACTGTACCACCTACTTGGAGCAGGTGGTAAATGAAAGCGGGTAAAACAGGGACATGAAGAACTATGTGTGGTTTTACAACTGAATATTTCCCAGTCCATGGGGATTTAATCTTAATTGCAGGATAATGGCATGAAATGACCAGATGGTAACAGTAAACTTGCATGTGATTTTACTGTTACCCAAGTAGCCTGCAACTTGTAATCTGGGCATGAGCCTGTAGTGGGTGGCTACATAAGTGTCTCATTCTGCTCCCTGCACAAAACATTGGAAACCAGGAATAACGACTCAGTCAGAATAGATGCCGGGCCTACATTTTGTTCAGAAGCCTGTCACTTCTGAATGCTTGGATTTTTTTCTGTGCTGCTTGATGTGGACTTGCAGGGCACCCGTTAGTTTTGTATTATGTACGTGGCCTCAGATGATAATGTAACCAGGGCCACACTTTTTACTATCTACGCTTATGGAAAAATGAAACGCAATTCAGACGTGCTAGAACTCGAGCAGCGAAACCTTAACCCTCTGAGCTATCCCACACTTTAGAAGAAACGCTCTATATGAGCCTAATCCAATCATGGAAAGTAGTCCTCCCCATCCCTTTTAGGCGTAAAATACTGCCATAATATACCAAGTGATTCATCCGGCGAGTTACAATTTTCGTTTTATTTTCGCATCTGGACCACCACCAACTGGAGAAAAAAACCTGTAGACCCGGCCCTGTAAAATAAGTGGCGGTGCTGAGCACTGGAAACCACTGGCTCAAATTAAGCATTTCACTTTCTAAAACACATACATTTAACTTGGAAATTCTCAAAGTTGATGCATGAAGGTAAAGAGCAAAGCTCCGAAAGAGAGAAAAGCAGCCATAGCTCAGTTTCTGAGTAATTCTGTGTGCAATTTATACTCTAATTTTGAGCTGTGCTGGCTGCAGTTCATAGACTAACCAGGGAAAAGTTGCTTTGCAGCAGTGCACACATTCCTTATACGGCCCATGTTAGCTGTTCTAGATTAACATGGTAAAATGCTATTATGGGCAAACCAATTCGTTTTCGTTCAACGTTTATAAAATTTGACTGATTGCCTCATATTTTGCACCTCTCAACTGACTACTTTACTTTCATAGATGGGTCACTGCTGATAGCACGTGCGTGAAAGCACTGTTTTTTTTACGCAGAGCAGCTGCAACTGGAAGGTTAGGGAGCAACACATACAGAGATGCTTTAAGAGGTGGACAAAGTGGGCTCTGGCCCAGGGCCCCTGGTTTTCGTGGGCCCCCTGATAGACCCAGCTCTGTTCTGCAGAGAGTCTTGCCCTGTTGACCTTGAATAATTCTTAAACATATTGTTTTAATCACTATTTTCCTTTAATTTATTATTGGTGTGAGTGATGTATGAGAGTCTTTTGCAGAAAAATGTTGTGTTTATGTTTCATGCAACATCCATAAAAACAAATTTCTTTTAGATCAAAGAAGGGCCGCGCATGTGAGAAATGGCAGTGGCCCACAGAGATTATTTGCAGCAATATTAGTGAGCTGCTGCTGTGTTACAATATTGAAAACACACATCACTGTCCGTAAATATTAGATGTAAACACATTTAGAATTTAGACCAGCGTTCTTGTGCACTGTCAGTGACCTGGCCAAAGAGTTCATGAAAATGCTGAAACTGGTTCTTAAAATCAAAACTTTTCCGAACAGGGGTCCCCAAAATCCGTTTGGCCCAGGGCCCCCAAACTCCTTAACATGTCCCTGAATACGAAGTACATCGAGTGCAGTAGCAGTCGGTGGTATTGTATTGTATTGTGGTATACTTATATAGCGCAGCCTGTCACCACCAAGGGCATCCTGGCGCTTTGAACCCTGATCCAGCAACTTCAGCCGCTAGCCTGTCCTCGGGAAGAGGTAGGTTTTCAACGCCTTTCTAAAGGCTGAGAGAGCCTCCAGACTCCTAAGGGATAATGGCAGGGAATTCCGTTGCAGGCACTGCATCGCCAAATTCGATTCAGTGCGCACAACGAAATTCGTTTTATTTATTTATATGTTTACTTACCTGTATTTGGCCGTATTCTGTAGTTTACTACCCCCCTCACCCTGCCCCTCCCCCACCCCACGTCACTGCTCGGCAGCACTCCCACCACCGACCGCTACTGATCGAGTGGTTGTAAGTGTTTTGAATAGGAAAAGCAGCTCCAGAGGTTGAAAGCAAGTTGAGAAGGAGGGAGCAACCTAGAGCGTGCAAGGAGGGTTAACTGAGAGGGGAAGCAACATACAAGTGAGAGAGCAAGAAAACACATGTACTCTCATGGAGTGCTTAAAATAAAAGAAACAAGCATTGGCAAATCCTGGAGGTCTCCTCTATGTGAGAGCTATTGGGAAAAGCACTTTGATGCAGGAAGGATAAAAAAAGGTCTATGATGCAGGCATCACTTATAGCTCTTTTTTTATGGTGGGTAGGTGACGGGGCAACACAGGCAACTAGAGAGAAAGAGCAACGGGAACAACGGTGCTGGTTGGTGGTAGGGAAGAAGCAATACAAACAACATGAAGGTGGTGGTAGGAAAGAAGCAACATAGACAACAGGCGTGAGTGTTTGGCTGGGAATAAACATGACAGGAAGAATTTAAATAGTACCTCAATCACAGTGCCTGCAGTTGAAGGACCCTAATCAAGATGAAGCTATTTGTGCTTTTTCCGCGCACTATACAAAAGAAGAAGTAGCAAAGCCTGCTCAGGCTGCCCAATTAGGAGGCAGAAAATGTGAGTGAATATTTTGCCCATGAATGGTAAGCAATGGGCAGGCTCCAAGCTCCTTGTAGGACACAGGTCCCAAGCGAGGGTGTCAGTCATGAGTTGTCGCAGGCAAGACCTTAAAAGTGGGCCCCATTAGGGAGGAAGATTTCTAAACAATGTAGCCCACATTTGCAAATGAGGCCAGTTTTTAACTTGTTAGGTCTCGGCCTGCGTAGGCTGCGCTTGCGCAGTCTCGCTGGCGAGAAATTTTGTCTTTCAGTATGGGGGTTTGAACCCGCCCCTCTTCCCCATTGGCTGGCTTCCTAAACGCAGGCCAGCCATTGTAGGAGAGGAAGCGTGGAAGGGTATGCTCAGACATGAGTCCCTTGCTCACTGCACCATCAGGATTCAAGCAAGCCGGGCCGAAGACGGCTGTAATGCCAGAAACTGGTCCCCGGAAGCTTGTTTCCTTTCCAGTAAAAGAATTGGCTTGGTAGTTTGGTCTGCCCTGTTCCCATGATGCACTGGGCCAGGGACAGACTAATTTGCATGTAGCCAGGTTCTGAGCTGGGATGGTGCAGTGAGCTAAAAAACGGTGATGGATCAAGCCCTGATCTGTTGACTGGGTACGAGTGTTCTGTTTAATTCAGATACTCTGTCCCTCACCACCCCCTTTTCTGAATCGTTTTGTCCACCATAAGCGTGGAAGGGTATGCTCAGACATGAGTCCCTTGCTCACTGCACCATCAGGATTCAAGCAAGCCGGGCCGAAGACGGCTGTAATGCCAGAAACCGGTCCCCGGAAGCTTGTTTCCTTTCCAGTAAAAGAATTGGCTTGGTAGTTTGGTCTGCCCTGTTCCCATGATGCACTGGGCCAGGGACAGACTAATTTGCATGTAGCCAGGTTCTGAGCTGAGATGGTACAGTGAGCTAAAAAACGGTGATGGATCAAGCCCTGATCTGTTGACTGGGTACGAGTGTTCTGTTTAATTCAGGTACTCTGTCCATCACCACCCCCTTTTCTGAATCGTTTTGTCCACCATAAGCGTGGAAGGGTATGCTCAGACATGAGTCCCTTGCTCACTGCACCATCAGGATTCAAGCAAGCCGGGCAAAGTCGGCTGTAATGCCAGAAAACGGTCCCCGGAAGCTTGTTTCCTTTCCAGTAAAAGAATTGGCTTGGTAGTTTGGTCTGCCCTGTTCCCATGATGCACTGGGCTAGGGACAGACTAATTTGCATGTAGCCAGATTCTGATCTGGGATGGTGCAGTGAGCTAAAAACGGTGATGGATCAAGCCTTGATCTGTTGTCTGGGCACGAGTGTTCTGTTTAATTCAGATACTCTGTCCATCACCACCCCCTTTTCTGAATCGTTTTGTCCACCATAAGCGTGCAAGAGTATGCTCAGACATGAGTCCCTTGCTCACTGCACCATCAGGATTCAAGCAAGCCGGGCCGAAGACGGCTGTAATGCCAGAAACCGGTCCCCGGAAGCTTGTTTCCTTTCCAGTAAAAGAATTGGCTTGGTCGTTTGGTCTGCCCTGTTCCCATGATGCACTGGGCCAGGGACAGACTAATTTGCATGTAGCCAGGTTCTGAGCTGGGCTGGTACAGTGAGCTAAAAAACGGTGATGGATCAAGCCCTGATCTGTTGACTGGGTACGAGTGTTCTGTTTAATTCAGATACTCTGTCCATCACCACCCTCTTTTCTGAATCATTGTAGGAGAGGGGCGTCACTCCATTGAAGCCCGGATTCGGGGTGTGTTTTTTTGCTTCTTTCTGTTTTCCTTCTCTCCTCTTCCCATTGGCTGGAATTTTACATTCTAGCCAATGGGAAGAGCAGAGAAAGAAAACACACCCCGAATCCAAAAATGAAGCTTCGTTTCTCTGAGGCATTTCTGCTTTGCCTTGGAGAAACGTGGTCATGTTCATGGTGTGGTCGTGTTCAAGTACAGGAAGGAGGACTGACCCCCAGCACCCCTCACAGGCGCGCCCACTGAAATGCAGTGTGCTTTGTGGCGGACTTCATGCACTTCGATCGTTGAACTAAACATATCTTTAAGAATACGTATGCCGCTTCCACTAAACAAAATATTTAAAAATATCCCCTAAACATTATTCTCAACCAAACCAAACCGGGAGAACTTTTAAACTTGTGGCAAATGGAACCAGTGTCTGCCAGACCGCCTACCCTCTAAGTGTAGAAAGAATACAATGAACGAACAAGTCAGCGGAAACGTACCAAAATAACACAATCTTTTTTTTCCTGTGCGCACAGCGGTATATGTGAGCAGGAAATCAAAATAGACACACTGCGGACAAAATAAAGCATATTCCCTGAAATCAAATTACCAAAACTAGGATTTCTACCAACATAAAGCATTCTACTTACAAGACCGGCGCTTTATAGCTACAGAGTCAGCTGACACCAGATTAAAGTACAATCATGTGATCTCCCTCCCACTTCCTTTCTTGCCTCATTTATCCCCGATCCATTTGGTATTAGTAGACACTGTTTCCAGAAGCATTTTTGGGCAAAAATTCAAACCAAAACGCCAGGTGCACACGTCTACTGAATAACCAGCGAGGCCGTTCTTTCTCATACAGTATGATAGAAGAAAACAGCAGCACTCGAGTAGGTCACGTGGCGGTAGTTTCCAAGCACAGCTGCTGTAAACAAGGAACACGGAAGCGTCTACGGCGCTGCTTTAAACTTGTTAGGGAAAATGCATTTTACCTTAACTGATGTAAAAGTCTTATCCGATGGATTTTGGGGAAGGCAACTAATACAAAGAAAGGGGCCCCTGAGAACTAATATGAAGCAGACACGCAGGGGAAGAAACAAGGTACAAAATCACAAAATTGTCTGCCTCCTCCTGATATATAAATGGCTCATAAAGAGTCCGTAGTTTAGAAAAAAGCAAAAGATGAGCTCACTGAAGCTAAAACCAGACACCAAAATCAATGATTACAACATAGATGTCAAAAAAACGTGTTTTTTATTTAGTTAGTTATTATTTTTGTTCTTTTTTTTTTATTTAGCATAGTTCATTCAAAGTGAATATATAGTTTCATAACATCAAAAATTAGAAATACACACATCAAATCGATATCGGCCCGCAACACTCCATGAACCATTCAACACTTAAATACAACTTGCCATACTCTAGCACACTCAGACACAGTCATCCACATATACCAATCTCACATTCTGCACTCATCATAGATTCGGATGTAGCACACTCTGTCTGTCGCGGTGGGTCTTCCAAGATCACACAAGGAGGCCAGAAGATTTAAATGCGAGACAGAGAACACAACGCCAACGCGCGTTTCGGTGCAGAGCCAGGTTTACGGCAACACCTTCATCAGGGCAAAACAACGCCAAGGAGGGGAGACGGGGCCACAACACAACAGCAGAAAATCTGTAATAGGCAAAACTACATTTTAAAATTCTATATCCCAAGCTTAGATACAAGGTCAACATACATATAATATTACAGCCACATTGGTAGGTACCAATATCAAGAAAGATACAGTTAAATACACAAGAATTTAGTGAAATACTAAACAACTTTTCCCTTGCATTTGCCACAGTAAGTTCAATCAATTGCAAAAGAATCTCTTTACTGATAATACATTTGCAGGTAGATTCATCAAGCATTTTTGCGAGCGCAAACGGTGCGAATCGCAAAAATCAGCCGTTTGCGCCCACAAAAATTGCATTTGGGATTCATCAATGGTTCATGCTCTCGCAATATAAGAATTCGCAAATAATTGGGAGTTCTGATATTGCGATTGCATTTAAGGAATCGCAATTTGCGATTCCTTATATGCAATACATGAACCATTTTAAAATTGCGATTTCGCAATCCGGGACCGCTATTTACCGCGAAGTCTGACTACCTGGCAAATAGCGAATACTTAGATAAATGCACTTTTGTGCATTTATCTAAGTTGCATGTTACACACACACATGTCCTTTGGACATGTGTGTGTGCAACATCAGTGTACATTTCCATTTCAGGGGTGCTACAGGGTGTCCTTTGGAAACCCTGGCACCCTTGAAATCGCATCCTTATTTGCGAATCGCTAATTGCTAATCGCAAATAAGGATTGACTCCCCATTCATTCCTATGGGCCTTAAGGCCCATAGGAATGAATGGGAAATCGCATCCTTATTTGCTATTAGCAATTTGCGAATCGCAAATAAGGAAGCAGTAGAAATCGCAAAAAATATTGCGATTTCTACATGCATCCTGTTTTGCGAGTCTGTAATAGCGATTCCTTAATAATCGCTAATACAGACTCGCAAAAGAGGACTTTGATGAATCTGGGGGTTAGGTAGCTCAATCGAATAGAACAGGAATCCCCAGGAGAAACAAACAATAGCATAATACAGCACTTACATAAACATTCACATTCATAGGTCATGTATAAGTGAGACAAAAGTGGCCGGCAAGGCCCTCAAAGCCCCCTCTTGGATCTTGTAGTTCTATACCACACAGGGTTCTTAATTTTTCCCAATAGGGTGGATCATAATCAAAACAGGAACAAGAAACTCCCTTAGTTGCTGAGCATAATTTATTTTATTTTCCAATTGTGCATTCTTTAAAAGAATTCCTAGAGGCGTTACTTACTTTTCTTTCCTAACGTCAGTTCATTTAAGACGCTTCCGCACGAAGCGTTGTTTTTTTTCCATGGCGTTTACAGAAGGGGGATTTATAAGTCACCTTCGTCTGTATCCAGGATACACGGGCTGTATTGCACAAAAACCAAATAAACTTAACGCCAGTGTTTAAACAGTTTTTTGAATTATAGTTGAAAGGAAAGGATACAGTTTAGAATTCCTCTCTACCCTATACTCACCGAACAACAAATACCCAAACCCTCTCCGGGGAAAACAGGTATAATCCGTATTCAAAGGGCGCAGATATTGATAGACGTTCCACACTGGGTCGGAGTTAGAGGAGTCCCAATTCCAAGTTCTATACAAGAAGGGAAATGGAAAAACAATAGAACCATCCTTAATCACAAAGCAACTCTACCCAACGCATTTGAAAGGGCATACAGCCATAAGGTTCACATTAGTTAGTAGTAAGACTCTCAAGATATTCAGGTTCCCTACAACTGTGATTAAGAGTCAGGGAAATCCCGTCAGAGGGCGAAAAATAGAAAGGCACACATTACCTGCTCAAATGCAAACAGCTGCGTATAAGGTAGCACGGACTCCAGAGGGAGCCTATCTTGATGTTTTCGAAAGGCAGTCCCTTCCTGATAAATACAAAACAAAAGAGTTGTTTTCAGACTAGTTTGCCATTGCAGACGGCAGAAATGGATTAGGTCTGTTAACAACTGCAAAAGCAGAGAATAGGGAAATGGGCAGCAAGAATGTTTAAAAAACTATAGCTAAAGCCAGATCGTACTCCGCAACAGTCGAGGTATTAAATATGGAAGAACTTTTGAACGGTCGGCTAAACGATATAAATAATATCGGGACCAAGTGCAGAGGCGTAAACAACAAATACGGATAATCAGCACCAGATATTTTGGGGAACGATCCGCAATTTTTTAAATGTATTTGGGCGTAATAAAAGAAAAGCAAAATACAAAAATATTTTTAACTATAAAGGTGCTTCTCGCGAGCAGCCCTGATGCGTAGTTTCGTTTCAACTTGTTCACGCTTCAGGTTTATCTCATGTATCAGTTCTGTTCCTATTGTGAAGCGCTCTGACACCTTCGGGTAAAGTTCCCCTCCCCTGCTCCAGCTGACGCTTCCTCCCCTAGTCCCCGCGCCTTCCTCTTTGCGGCCGGAAGTGGTCTGCTTTTCTCTCGGGCTCAGGATGGCTGGTGCTGACGGAGACGACTCGCTTTACCCCATTGCCATGCTGATCAACGAGCTGCGGAGTGAGGATGTGCAGGTAAATCTTCGGGTGAAAGGAGAATGGTGGTCTGCCGAGGTTTAGGGGCATGGTAGAGGGTATTTCTATCTTGGTGGGGGAGAGGTGGTACCGGGGGCGTGGCCTGGCCTCACCTAGGATACCTCAGTGTTTGGCCTTGGTATGAGGAAATGAATGGAGTCCGGTGTCGGTGTCCATTATCTCAGTGAAACCGTAAAAAACGAAAATCGGGTCCAGTTTTTGTGCCTCTGTTCCTTGCTTGTGATCCGGTTTTCGTGCCTCTGTTCCCTGCTTATGACTCTGTTCCCTGCTTGTGCCTCTGTTCCATGCTTGTGCCTCTGTTCTCTGCTCGTGCCTCTGTGCCCTGCTTGTGATCGAGTTTTCGTGCCTTTGTTCCCTGCTTGTGATCTGGTTTTCGTGCCTCTGTTCCCTGTTCGTGCCTCTGTTCCCTGCTTGTGATCCGTTTTTTCGTGCCTTTGTTCCCTGGGGCGTTACAGGGCAGAGAGCTGTGTGTGTGTGTGTGGCTCTGTGTGTTTGTGTGTGGCTCTCTGTGTGTGTGGCTCTGTTTGTGTGGCTCTCTGTGTGTGTGGCTCTGTGTGTGTGGCTCTGTGTGTGTGACTCTGTGTGTGTGTGTGACTCTGTGTGTCGCTCTCTGTGTGTTTGAGTGTGTGTGTGTGGCTCTGTGTGTGTGTGGCTCTGTCTGTGTGTGTGTGTGTGGCTCTGTGTGTGTGGCTCTCTGTGTGTGTGTGTGGCTCTGTGTGAGTGGCTCTGTGTCCGCTAATACTCTCTACTACTCTCTAATGCTCACCTATTGCCGTTGTAAATGACAAAACAATTTATTTCTGTTTTTAAAAAAAATGCCATTTGCAATGCCAATAGCTCTAACTTTAACAAAGCCGAGACCATTGCATTGTAAATGCTTGTTAAGACGCTTTATAGTTGTTTTGCAAGGTATGGGAGCAAGCATTTATCTACCCCACACACACACACACGTCAGACCAGTCCTCCTGGCACTTCCAGATTGCCCTATAGGCCAGCACGACCCGGGGCAGGATTTAAATGCCCCAGGAAGGAACGTGAGAATGGCTAAGTGCTCTGAGGGCCAGGATGCTGGACTGCATCTATACCGGACCCTGAACCTAAAGTGACAAAAGGTAGAGAAAAGTCCTCAGGGAAAAAGCTGCTATTGGTGATTGTAGAACCAGGTTTAAGCCCAGCCCCGGCACAACACCCTCTTACTCTGGGTTAAATCACGTAACCCCCTCGCATTTCCATAGTCACATCTGGCACTCTGGTTTACAACAAGCACTCTTGTGATGTAAAGCGTGTTGTTAGGCCTGAGAAATAGATTTAAGGGATTCTGAAGCACTCCGTGTCCTGTGTACCCTTCCTTGGCAGGCGCCATATTTATGAAATGACAGGATCATGAAAGGGAAAGGGCTGCAGCAACATAAAACAAGTGCCACGTGGGCAAGGCATATTAAATAGCTACCGCTGTCAGACGAGTCCTCCTGGCTCTGCCAGATTGCCCTACAGGCCAGTGGGACCAAGGGCAGAATGACCTCCAAGAACTTAAGGAAATCAGCTATACCGAGACAGTAAAACTGAAAACAGGTTGGAAGATGGAGAAAGACATAACCTTTCGCGGCTGGATTACCACATTTATAAGGCCGGGCTGTTTCCGGTCTACCCTAAAACTCAGTGGGCCTTATTTATGAAGGCCTTGTGCCGCCAGTAAGTCACTTATGCCCGTTTTAAAAGTGACGCACTGGCGGCGCTAGGCCTTCATAAATAAGGCCCAGTGTTTTAATATTATACTTACAGAAAAACACGGCCTTCCCATTGGAACGATTTCTTTTGCATCACGTTCGTTACGCATGACCTGTTTTAATGCGACGAAGAATGCTGCTGCAAAAGCACCAACATGGTGATTTCGAGGGCAGGATTAAAGTCGTTGCGGTGCAGGATACATTTTGTCAAAATATGACAAACTCACATACAAACCAACAAAGATTAAAAGTAGACTGTGCAATTGAGTGACGGGACTGGCAACATGATAAAACAAGCGACAGCAACGGAGGAAAAAGAAGAACAAAAGTACATCCAATCCAGCGAGACCAGCGGACTGACTCTAATAAAGCAAAACCAACCAGAACTTGGTCCCTGGTCCATCAGTGGGCACACACACACACACACACACGAAGTAGAAAGTGAAACTGAGCTCTATGGCACACATTGGTAAATGTAACTATTCTGGCTTTCTTATACTGAAATGTTTTTGTTGTTGCACTACCAATGGCCTTTTTAATTACTTTGTAAATGTAATTTGGGTGTTTTGTAGTGGACTCTATTGTTTCATTGAAGCCCATTTAGTGCTCCAGCCCGAGGGGTATTTGGTGAAAGGGTGGGTGTGCTGGTAGAGCTATAGAATGTTCTCGAATTGGTGGGGTTCAGTCCGTTGAAAGAGCAGTAGTAGTGGTCCAGGTCTGAGTGGTTTGAAAAAGCAGGAGGTGTCCAGTAGCGGCCAGCATGGATCGGGAGTGGCGGGGCTCGGGGGCGTAAGGGGATATTTAAAAAAGCTAAAACACTTACCTTCCTGCAGCGTCTATCCGTCGTCTCTACTCGCCTCGGGAATGAAAAAAGGAAGCAGGCAGCCAGGCTCCCTTGACCAATGACAGCGCAGCATTGTGATTGGTAAGCACCCAGACTCCCCATACCAATCACAACGCTGCAATGCTGCATTGTGATTGTTCTGAGCGCCGTCGTTCGGTGCTCAGCTAGGAACTGCGATCCTGGGCATGTTCTGCATTGAGAACAGGGAAAGTGCGCATGACTATTTAGCTGGCTGGAGAGAGCTGGCCAAACAGTTATTGTGCACTTAGGAGGGTGCTACCAATCCTCCCCTGCTCTGCAGCCCCGCCCGTCACGCAAAACTGCAGCAGCAGAAGAACAAAATACAATGATAATAACACCACGTTATTATAATTTTATTTTTTCCTCTCTTTTACTGCTTCAAGGCAGTGGGGCGACGCTCCTCTGCCTTAGTGGAGGAGCCGCCACTAGAGATGTCTAACTTCTCCCATGTGCACAAACTGGGAGAGCTTGGAAGCACCTACACAACATGGCTGGTCATTGTACTACTTTGGTAGAGGTACATAGAACAATTTCCTCTATACAAGTCCTCTTCCCTACTCCTCTTGAGATTTCTTGTTCGACTTTCAGTCTCAGCACCCAAGCTTTCCATGGCCACTTTCACTCCTATGGCCCATAGACCCTAGAGCCAGCTCAAGGTTCTTTGGAGCATTAGCTCTACTCGTTAAAGTTGTGATAACGCATGGTACATATCAAACTTGCAATTAAATGGCTTGACCGGCAGTGGTAACATGTATTAACAAAGTATCCATTTAAAAGTGCGGACTTAAGGTTTTTTTTAATGAGGTTGGGTTCTAACTGAGTCCTTTGAAGAGCTATGATTGAAAGGTGTGGCTGTAACTTCTTATGCTCTCCTAGGACAGACTAAGTGGAACAGTGGTTAAGGTCTATGTGCCAGGGCCATGTGAGGCCCACGCACATCACCCATTGCTGTGGTTGCAACTCTAACTGGTACCCCGCTACATAGGCTGTACCTCTAACCAACACTTCCAGATCCAAATGGCCACTGTTGACCTTTGGAGTACCACATGGACCCATATTCTCCCTGTGGCCTTCAGTTTGTACATGAACCATGTTATGGGCACGTTGCCAGCTGCACAGTTATGATCCACAAGTACACAAATGATACATAGCTCTGTCTGAAAGACACAACACCGAAGGAACGCTACTGACTGAAAAACTGTGTTGCGTTCATCGAAATTTCAACATCAAGTGTGTTCCTCAGCTGGTGGTGCAGCTCACCAGCAGTAGCATGTTGACTAAGCACTGCAAATGGTGCAGTGAGTAGTGATTAAGTGAGGATATCACCCACTGACAAAAGACTTGATACAGTAGTTGTATGTATTTACGAGGGTGAAACGGAGCATCATTGTCGAAATGGTACAAGGCAACCCAGAGGCAACCTGGAGAAAAAGGCAGAGAAGTGCGTCAATGTCCCTTTAGGCCATGGCAGAGGTGGCTTCATAGCTTCGGATCCCATAGATATGGTGAGCACCATCAGCCTAGAGACACCCGGCCAAATTCACTTGGGAAAGAGAGCACGGAGAGGAGACTCTGGCGTTCAGCTGTGGATACTTTCAGTGAATGGATCCTGTGGAGGACTCCATGGCAGCTTTGTTCTTGATGGAAAGCAGACCCGCAGCTATGATGAAGCGGCCAGGCCGCCGACTGGAACAAGATGGAGCCCCTGAGAGGCTGTGTTTGTTGAACAAACTAAGACAACTTGTGCCAATAGAAAAAAAGGAACAGACGCGGCTCCACATAAGCTTCATTGTGAGGATCCAGAAAACATATCCAATTTAAGATTTCTTGGTCTACCAGAGGGATTGGAGGACAGTGCTCCTATGGAACAAGTGTTACTTAAGCTTATAAGGATACCTTATTGACTGAAAGGGACAATGAACCGAAAGATGTAACTATTTCGAGACCCCAAAGAATTCCCTTTATCAGGTTAAAAAAAGAAGGCACTTCCCTAGGCAGTGATTGCATATTTCCAAATCTTTAGTCTAAAAGAAAAAATACTGAATCGTAAGAAAATTAATGGAGAGAAAAACCAAAGCTGGTTTCCATTGTTAGATTTTTCCTGGATCTTGCCTATGAGCCAACTGAAAAGGACAAGAAGATGTACAGATCAATACCAGAGTTGAGGTCTCTGGGCATACAGATCCAGCTGGTACAACAGAGAAAGCTGAGAATACTTGCGAATAAAGAATTTATCTTTCTACAAGAAACATCAGAAGCCAAAGGGCTGCTGAAGAAAATTGAAAATGGGACACAATATACAGAAGTGTGGAACCTGAGTAAATAAGCAACCAGAATACTAGGATATTGAATTTAGAATATGTATGTGCTGAAGAGTCTCCTATTCCCTATGGGCCCAACTGGGATGATATTGTCCAAGTAACTAAAAACGGTTTCTTTTCAGACAGAAGTAGCTTAACTTGATGTCAATAGTGATACCCCAACCCTTTTCTAGCACATAAGCATAAAGAAGGCACTCAAGTATAAAAGAGTTTGCACATGGGCTCCACCATGGACGGTGACGAAGCACAGCATCCAAGGAATTGGGCCCAGGCATGTAGGGAAAAGGAGGCTTGGTGAAGCGGTGACAGAGGAATTCTGGGTGTGGCTGGGATGGGCAAAGGTCGAACAGCCCGTATTGGGAATACGGGAAACAGCTGGGTATAAAATGAAAGTGTGTATAATGCAGAGGAGTAGCAGACGAATAGCTGACAAGTAAAACCAAGCACAGATGAACAGTACCAGCAGTGAATGTGAATGGTGCATTAGAAGTGGTATCTCTAGAAATTATTTTTAATGGTGGTACACGCAAGGCCACAGGTAAAACTGGTAAAGCCACTGTCAAGGGCAATTATGACAATTGTGTAAATACACAAATACATGCTTGTTTAAAATGCTTACATGTATGTATAGACACCCCCACCACACACACATAGAAAGTCAAATGTAAACATTTTAAGCAAACATGTAGGCTCATGCATTGCCTCAAGTAAACACTGCTTTGAAGTGAAAACAGATGGATAAAATACATGTGGGTGGCAAGATGCAACGTTTGTCTTTTCCTGTGTGACATCTTCCCACATTCAACAGCAAGGGTGGTGGGGCCCACGGGGGGTGGGGGGGGTCTTGGAAAATAGACCTGGTCACAAGCTCACATTTGGCCCCCTCTAGCGAATCTACTACTGCCAATTAGACCATCTGAAAATAAATATGGCAATGATTGTTTAGAGCAAATCAATGCAGAGATCATACTATTGAAAGACTTATTTAACAGAAAAGTAGAAGTAGAATAAACATTAATTGGTTTGGTAAGTTAGAATATTTAATGGAATGGAAGCCATCATAGAAGTAGCAATTGTGATTAGGAAAAACATGAAATAAGAATTACAAAGAACTCCGGTATAACATTGGAAGATGGATTAGGTTAACAATTAAATAAGTGTCTGATTATCTTGGTGTGTAGCTATTACGGTTGTATATTTGATGATCCACATCCCTCAGAAGAAATCATTCCGGCTCTGTCAACATTCATCACACCTCATTTATAGCAGGGGAACATTTACATGTTGTTCTCAAGTTTGGTACAGCACCACTTATGCAGCAAGTCCCGTCAAAAAATATCAATTAGAGTCTTTATTGAGGCGCTGAATCTTGGTGTATATTTAAATGTTATTTTATTTTTCTTAAATTTATGTACCACAGCCAGCCGTCGCGTTTCGTTCTGTACAACAGAACTTCTTCAGGGCTTGAGTATTTTATGAGATCCTCAAGAGTCAGTCTTCCATATAAATTTCCACAAAATGAAGGATATGATAGTCCAAATCCAATTATATCTCCCCAGAAAACATTCACCTTATGTGTGGGTCATATCTGCCCAAACGCCAAACCTCCGGCTGCTCGAAAAACCCGCCAATGCTGTAACCATGAAATACGAATTTCAAAGAACTCCGGTATAACATTAGAAGATGGATTAAGTTAACAATTTAACAAGTGTCTGATTATCTTGGTGTGTAGCTATTACGGTTGTATATTTGATGATCCACATCCCTCAGAAGAATTCATTCCGGCTCTGTCAACATTCATCACACCTCATTTATAGCAGGGGAACATTTACATGTTGCTTTAACACCTATAGTTAGAGTAAGTAGCAAGTTCAGTAATAGTTTAAGGAGTCACCATATGTGGTTAGCAATAAAGTTGATACAAGACAGTTTGGGATTCAAATATATTTGATATGAAGCTTTCACGTACCAACAGTAGTTCACATGCTTTGACCTTAAATATCAAAACATGGTCTCATTTTAATGTTTTCTCAGTTCAGCCAATTTAAAAAAATGTAAGTTTAGTTACTTGCTCCCCCTACTTTCTCAGCTCATTCTCCAGTTAACTTACTATGGCATCTATTAAAAGTCATACCATGTAATTGGAGAGCTGACCTGTAACTTAATTCAGGAGCCAAATTTGGAAATCATAGCTTAACCCAGGCCTAAGGACTTGTTTTCTTTAACTTGAGCTCTTCTGTGTTTGGACTTTGAAGAGTAGTCAGAGAAGGAAGCTGGAGGCACGTATCCATTTCAAAAACAAAACACAGCTACAGTTAGGTATTAGTTTAAAAAGTCTGATCCTAACCAAGTGAATATCAAAGTATTACAGAATATAAAACTAAGAATTGAGATATTTATTGAAAAAAGAGCTTACCAATGGAGGTATGAGGAGGGCAATAAGGTAAGGAAATTCTTAGCATGGGAATTAAAATCACAAGAAAATGTGTTGGTAAAATGAACAACAATGAAACTAGCAATATTGCGGAAGATCCAGACAAAATCGATAATAATATGTTTTACTTTTTGTAACTTGTATCAGGAGACTTTAACCCCTAGAATGGGAGATACTCTAACCTTTTTACAGGAACCCAATCTGGAAAAAACAGCAGAGTTTGGGCAATAAGTCAAGAAGAATTTAAGGAATCAAAAAACTCTATGGCTACACCAAAGCTTGGGGGGCAGATGGTCCACCAGTGGAAATGTAGAAATTACTTTCAAAAGAGATTATCCCCCCTTAAGTATATTGAATAATACAATATTGCAAGAAGGGGAAAAACACCATCTTTCTAATTGGGGAACTTAGTTACTCTTTTAAGACCAGAAAGAGTCCATAAAGTTGTAACTTCTACCTACCAATCACATTGCTTAGCGTTGAAAATAATACTTTAATGAAAATAATGTCATTTAGATTGGAGGAGATTGCTGCAACATTTAGAGAAAGAAATCAGATGTGGTTTATTCCAGGTAAACTCTTAAGACATCATTACGAGTCTGGAGGTCCAGGAACCACCAGACTTGCCGGTGGCAGTCTTCCGAACCACCCTACTACGACCAGGGCGATTGGGCGGCTCAATCTCCAGGGATTGTAGATTCCAGGCAGTGGTGCAGTGGTCTTGAGGCTGCAATATGTGAGGTGGGGCCACTGCGACCCTGTCAAACATATTATGAGTTTTTTCACTGCCCGACTTTTTATGGCGGTGTGACCGCCTTGAAAAATGTGGAGATGAGGAAACATAGGGTACCCTACCGGGCCCGCTTGTGCCTCTGTGCCATGGAGTGCATGCAGGGGGGCACATGTTGTACATGAACGGCATGGACTGCAGCAGTCCATGCCGTGCAGTTTCTGATTTTGACGTTCCCACTGCAGTGCCTATTTTGTAGGCACTGCTGTGGGAACAGCAAAGAACCGCCCTCCAGACAGGAAAAAACTTCTAATCTGGCATGCGGTTCAGCCACGGGTTTGGCGGTGTGAGAGCAGTGTGGTCCTGTTCCCGCTCTGCCAAACTTGTAATGAAGCCTTTAGCTTGCAAAATCCATTATCTTTTGGAGACTGTTGACTATGTAAGCAGTCTTACATCATTCATGGCTGTTTGATTTCTAGATGCTGAGAATGCTTTTGAACTGATGAATTGGGAATTTCTGCAAAAGGTACTCTTGGCTAGTATTTTTATGAAAAATGTACCAGACTAATTTGTGTGTTTTCTATCAGGACTACAAGGCACAGCTAATATTGAATGGATATGTGGGGGGGGGGGGGTGATTTCTGATTGAAAAAGGGACTTTCCTGGGCAGCCCAATCAAATTTCTTAATATTGATTATGACATTTTCATGAAAATAATTTCCTCTAGATTGGCAGAGCTTGCTGCAACAATCTTCTGTACAAATCAGATGTGACCTATCCCAGGTAGACTTCTAGCTTTCAATACCCATTACCTTTGGGAGGTGGTAGACTATGCAACCAGTTCATATATCACTGTTTTGCTTTCTGGATGCTGTGAATGCTTTTGATTTGATGAATTGGGAATTTTTAGAAAAGGTCCTCTTGGCAACTTATTTTCTTGACCAATTTTTGAGACTAATTTGTATTTTTTAATATCAGGACTCTACAGCATAGCTAATGTGGAATGGAGATGTGATGGGGCAATTCAGATTGAAAGAGAGACACTCCAGGGCTGTCCATTATCACTCTGATTATTTGACCTATTTATTGAGTCCTGTTGTTGTTACATTTACTATATCAGTTAAGTCTCCCAAAAAAATAACCCCAGTGGGTGTCGCAATGTCCTGTGCCATATTGAAAATCAAGACCACAGTGGGGTGATGAAAGTTCAAAACACTGAGCTTGCTGTCTATGTCGGTCCTTCGTTCTTGAGCCCTCCGTTCTGTAGTCAGTGTGGGCGTTCCTCGCACCGTAGAACCGCTTGGAGGCGGCAGGTCTGTGCTTGGGTATATATATATATATATATATATATATATATATATATATATATATATATATATATATATATATATATATATATATATATATATATAAATGGTTGTAAATAGTGTACATAGTGGGACTGATAATGGAAAAACGAATTTTTCATTTATCGAAAGAGTAAAAGAAGTCATAGAATGGCAATAGTTAATAATTTCAATTTAAAATGGTGATCAATAAGTACTTTACAATGAATGCAATAAATCAAATTGTAGTGATGATGCATGCTGCAGTACGATCTAATTCAAATTCAATTAATATATGTGTACTTTACTGTAAATATTGTTTGAAATTAGAGTTAGAATCTTTTTCACTCAAAAAAATGGCGCCCATCTTTTGGCCTTAATCTGTAACCAAGGTTGATTGTCTAGAGGAGCAATAGAAAGGGAAAAAGGGCACGCTCACTAAGTATTTTTAAGAAGGTCTAGACATCAGGGACTCTATGGTCCAGTGGAAGGCTGCAGAAGCCAAAACGCGTAGGCCGTCTTATCTTGCACGCAATCTTGCATATAGTGTGTGAAAAATATAGTTTTTGTAAAACTTACTTGCTGCTGCTGTGCCGTGACTTCTGCCAGAAGGGAACCGGAGGGCTAGAAGATTCAAAGCAATATATATTATCCTTGGGGGTCACGGAAGTGAAACAGCAGCCGTACATGGGATCGAGGACGGGCCCACTTGTGGGGTCCATACAGGACTTGATTGTGTGCTTTCCGCACCAGACTTCCCATAATGCACAGTCTCATCGGAGCCTCCCATCGGCGGGTGTGTCATATGGAAATTGGAGAAGTGTGTCAGCGGGTGCGCACACCGCTTCCGTTAAAGCCCCTGAAGAGAAGCAGATGGAGCTTCGAAACGAGTCGAGCAGATCCATTACGGAGCGACATCTACAAGCGGATCCCCGTCCTCACCTACACATAAATTAAGCTGCTGCTCTTGTGCTACTCAAGAGGTGGACAACCTGGAGCGACAATATGAAGGCCGAAACGTCATGCTGAGGTGTGCCGTCTCCCCGACGAAATAAAATACACTGCTCACCTGCACTTGGGTCTCCTCTCTTCTTCTGCGCTGCGGTATCCAGGATTGGGCTCCAGGCGAGAGTAAGCAGGGATTGTCTCATATATATATATATATATATATCCACTGCTCCAAATGACAACCAGCCGGTTGCACTCACGAGCGGGTGCTATCAAAGCGGGGGTGTACCCGCTATAGAATACAAGCTCCCAAAGTCCTTTCCGAAATGCGGTAAAGTCAGCCGCCAAGAAAGACGAAAGCACTCACGAGGGGGAGGTTTCCAGTGTTTTTATTCGAAACCGTCAAGCACCAGCAAGACGCGTTTCGGCACTTGGCCTTTTTCCATTGCACCACATAACGCATCGCGGCCATTTTTAAATATGATACAAGCTGACAACGTCATCAATGTTACATTGACATGAATAAGGGACTAGATGTGTAACAAAAGTCCCGCCATCTTGGAACATGTAATTTACAATGAACATTCAAACCCAATTCAAGTCGGTGTTTACCATTGTATACATTTCATTACATCATTGTATTTCACGATGGGACCAATGCCTCTTAATCATTGGATTATGTAGCCCTGGATGGGCTTGATGCTAATATATATTGCAGTCGCAAAAAATGCATCTAAATCTTGCCCATAGATGGGCTAATGTGTCAAACATCCAATGACAGTACATGACAGCCTGTAAGGTCTTTAAAAAATAACAATTTGTAAATACATCAGAAACTGAAAAAACCTATCAATTCATTTGAACATTTACATCTAGCAAATTCATTTTACTTTTTACAAATTTCAGAAGATGCAAGAACAACAGAACGATTAGTTTTAGCCCAAGTGTGAAGTTAATTCTTCATGATTATTTAAACCCAGTGGACTCTTGGTTTGAAGATCAATAATGTAACGAGATTCTAAACGTCTCAACTTTTGTAAGCGATCTCCCCCCCTTGGATGTATGGGTGTGTGGTCCAGACAATAATAGGCCAATAGGTCCCTATTGTGCCCATGAACGTTGTTAAAATGTCTGGCAACAGGGTACGCTTTATCAACATTATTAATCGCACGCTTATGTTCCAATATGCAGAGTTTTACTGGATTTATCGTACTGCCAATATATTGCAGCCCACAAGGGCATATTAAACAGTAGATTACATATGGGGTCGAGTAGGTTATGAATTTGTTGATTTTTCTGGGTTTGCGAATGCCTGGAATTTTATAACTCAAAGTTTGTTTGCTCATTTGGCAGGCTTTGCACCTGCCACAGGGATAAAAACCCTTTATTGGTTGTAATGTCTTGGGTTTAATAATTTTTGTGGCATGGTAACTGTGTACCAAATGATCTTTTAAAGATCTCGCTTTACGAAAAGTGATTTGCGGATTGGTTGGCAAAGCATCTTTGATACTGGTATCAGTTAATAGGATACTCCAATTTTTTTTCAAGATCCTTTTCAAATTGCCTGCGTGATCAGAGAAAGTGGTTATGAGTCTAAAACTCTTATTCTCTGAAGTTATTTTTGGTTTAGTTTTTAAGAGCTCTTCAAGGTTTAAGTTATTAACTCTATTTAAGGCTTGTTGCAGAACCCCTTCACTATAACCACAAGTCCTAAAACGTTCCATACTGCATTTGGCTGACTTCTGGAATTCTTTAGTGTCAGAGTTGTTTCTTTTGAGTCTTAATAACTCGCCATATGGAATGTTGTTAATGAGGTTTTTAGGATGGTTGCTAGTGGCAAATAGTGTTGAGTTACCTGCTGTTGTTTTTCGAAACAATTTAGTTTATAATTGCCCATCTTCGATGTAAACAGTTAAGTCCAAATAGTTCACACTCAATTTGCTAATTTCTCCACTGAACCTCAAATTTACCTTATTGTCATTTAACATTTCTACATAGATTTCAGCTTCTTCAATGGATCCCTTGAAAATAATAAAAAGATCATCTATGTATCGATGCCATGTTATGACCCTCCTGAACCAACTGTCATTGGTGTCCACCCAGGCCACCCGCTCCTCCCACCAGCCCACGAATAAATTTGCGAAACTGGGGGAGGAGCAAGAACCCATGGCCACCCCTAACAGTTATCTATATAGTTGGCCATTAAATGTAAAAAAATTATTCTGGAGACTGAACATACGGCTTTTGTATGATGGTATTAAATATTACGAGTCTATATACCAGTATAGCCCATGACATTGGTTTAAAAGCTGTGCAAAATTTTCTGGAAACTAGACCGGTCAGGTTCTATGAACACAACAAAATGCTAATTGAGTTCCTGACGTTCAGTCTCCAGAATAACGTTTTAGGACTCGTGGTTATAGTGAAGGGGTTCTGCAACAAGCCTTAAATAGAGTTAATAACTTAAAAAAAAAAAAACATTTATATATATATATATATATATATATATATATATATATATATATATATATATATATATATATAGAGAGAGAGAGAGAGAGAGAGAGAGACAAATATATATATATATAAAAATATGTATATCTGTATATATATATATATATATATATATATATATATATATTTATATATAAAATCCAACTCTTCTTCAAAGTGCAAGCCGCACAGACAGGTACGCAGACACCAATAATCGCCGGAGTCAGACTTCTGTGTCAAATGCTTTTAATTTCATTGAATAAATAATAGTGGTGCAAGCCGCCAGACGTGTTTCGGACAGAAATGTCCTTGCTCACTGATGAATAATATATAGAGATAGATAGATAGGTAGATAGGTAGATAGATAGATAGATAGATAGATAGATAGATAGATAGATAGATAGATAGATAGATAGATAGATAGATAGATAGATAGATAGATATCGCTGAGCCAACCCCCCTTGATTCCCCCTAAATTGGAACAGGAGAATTAAAGTTTTCTTCTTAATGGCTGTGAAACCTCGTAGCCCCCCCCCCCCCCACCCCCACCCCCTCAACTCAGCAGAAATGACTAAAAATGCACTAACTATAGAGGTGCCCTTTAAAAAGAGGGCTTGCGCAAGATATGCGAATACAATTAGAGCTTTTGCTACCGCATTTAATCGGAAGAACGGGTCTCGGTGACCCCAACATTTCAGTCGTTAGTATCTTCAGGTTTTGTTTTATTTCCTTTCCCTGCGTGCTTGAGCGTCCCTAGGGCATGACTTGCCCGTGGGCGATCACTGAGAAATATTAATAACCAATTTGGCCTGCTCATTAGAGCAACATCCTGCAATCTGCTGGAAGGAGACACTCGAGAAGGCCATGTCCTTTCCGGCAGCTTCAGAACTCACCAAGGAGCTGTTTACCACTTGGACATCAAACTTCTGAGATCCCCCTCCTAAAAATAGCAGCCTTGACTCTGCTGAAAGGTGCATTCTGAGAATAATTAAAGTTGCCTTCACTGTGCTTGTTCAAGTAAGTTCATCATTTTTCAGAAGTCTAACTAAGAATCAATAATAAATAACACTTGCTGCCTCGGGATTCCTGTTCGGTAGCAATGTAAATAACTTATTTTATTATTACACCACCCTCTCAACACTACTCAGCTGAGTAACACCGGCAGGGCTTCCCGCCGACCGTGGTCGGGGGTCGCACCTTAATGTCTTTAGCAGGGACATGAACCAACAGCTCGTTTTTTACTGAGAGGAAAATGTATATAGCGCCCTATAGCGCCACACTGAGCTGATTGGTTCTTGGCACGCCAAAGCCTGCTGTCAGGAGAGAAGACAGGAAATGCCCATGTACAGAAGATCAGTCCAGGCCACAAGTACCTGGTTTAGCTATAGAGGAGACAGGTCGGGGATTCCCTCCTTGGACGTCACCTACCCAGTCGGTCTTTACCCAGACTTCCTTTCATCTCTCCTGTCGTCTCTTCCCGCATCCTCCCTCTATTTATGTCTTTCCTTCTCTCCTCTCTCAATGTTTTGAAATTGAACTATTTTGTCTGATGCCCGATGGAGGTACCTGGTTTAGCTATAGGGGGGATGAGCCGTGGACTCCCTCCTTAGTCGTCACCAACCCAGTCGGCCTTTAGACAGATTTCATTCATTCTCTTCTTGTTGTCTCTTCCCCTATCCTCCCTTTCTCACCTTCCCTGTCCCCTCCCCGCTCCATTAATTTTGCCCTCCATGTTCCTTAAATGTTTCCCATAGCTATTTGGCCAAAGCCCGGTGGAGCTACCTGATAGCTATAGAGGAGATGGGTTTTGGGACTTCCCCCTCGACCGTCACCTACCCAGCCGGACTTTGGGCAGACTTTCCTTCGTCTTTCTGCCGTATCTCCTCCCACCCCTTTGCCCTTACCCCCTTCCCCTCTACACTTCACTTATATCGTTTTCTATGCTGTTGTAATTGTTTGTCTAGCAACTGATATAAATTGGAACTGATGTAATCTTGTAATTTTGTGGATCCTCATGTAAAGCTCTCTGATACCTCCGGGTCTTGCCAGCGCTATATAAAACTCTTAAAATAAATAAATAAATAAAATAAAGTATCTAGCATGCTTAGCGCCTGAAAAAATTCACCATTTAAAGAGGATTCCTGGTAGTCTGAGAAAACAAGACCTGAACTAACCTATGTATGCACGTAGTATTTGTATAGTGTAAACCTAGCCAGATCACACAGCTATACAGGGTAAAGGCAAAGATAAAGTTAAGGAGTGCTTGGCGGAGAGGCTTGGTCTGCAGGTGGAAGTGGGCAGCTAGTGTTCTTTAAAATAAATGGTGTCTTACATTGCAGTCGGGTTGTTGCATTTCTGTGGCTGCATGGTTGTTCCAGATCCTGGGTGCTTGGATGTAGAAAGACAGTTGCCCTGTTTTTTTATTGATTTTTTTTCTTTACTTTTCTGCTGGGACACCCACAGTGGGGTATCATGAGAGTATGGGGTTCTCGTGCCCACTTTCCTAGAATAAATGCCCCAGAAAGCCTTCATCATTTGGAGCGCACTAGTGTAAGGTCCCCATTGTCTAGTAGGCCCACTATATCTTACCTCTCTGGGTCTGTGTCCACCATCATCCACCGTGCCAGCCAAACCAACTGAAGCGTCCACGTAGTAGATTTAGGAGTACGGCACTCCCATGCTGTTCATGTCTAAGGGGTTCATCGACTTTTCTATTGCCATCGTTGGGCATCCCAAATTAGTTACAAAAAAGAGCCCTCAGTCCGTTAACCCCTTCCACGCTGATGACGAGCTGGGCTCGTCATGGCATAGCCTCCTCGCACGCTGATGACGAGCCCAGCTCGTCACGTTACATGCGATTTACAAAATATCAGCGTGCGAGCGGAATTCCGCTAGCGCGCATGGTGTTAAAGAAAGTCCTATACAAGCTGAGGCGGACAGCTATCAAGAAGTACAGTAATCTGGGGAGAAGAATCATCTTAAGTATGGCCACGTGCCTTAGAGGGGATCGTGGGAGGTGGAGCCAGAAGGGAATTGCTCCCTGTGTATTAGAGACACATTTATTCACATTTTCCCCAGTAGGTCCTGGTCCGTATGGTAGATCTCTACATCTAAATTCTCCCAGATGAGAGATGTCACCAAAAATAAAGGACATCCCACCAATACTGCAGGCGGAGAGGAAACCAGCAGGGCTTGTCTCAATTCACCCATAGACCCGATATTGACCCAGACTCTTCCATCAGTCCCTCCAATCTTAGTAAGGTGACCTTCACCTCTCTAAGGAATAGTAGAGCATCATCTACATACCAAGCCGCTGCATGGTATCTGTTTCCTACCCTGATCCCTCATCCTGGTCCCTTTTTGCAAAGAAGGCACACCAAGGGTCCCAGGGCCAGTACAAAAATAAAAGGGGGCAACAGACAGCACTGTCTGGTATGCCTATCCAACTGCCATCTGTCAGACAAAAACTCTTCCTGTGTAAACCCTAACAAGGTGTTTCATGTATAGTAATTGTATCCACTTCAAATTATTTTCCTTAATCTCCAGAGCCTGAAGCACCACAAACAGGTATGGCAACAGTGGAGTCTCGAAAGTTTTTTCTATGTTCAGGGAGGCCACAAATGGGGTCCTAATGTTGGTGCTTCGGGAACGACTTTCCGCATCTTCTGCTTGTTCTTGCCATTTTAATGGATGCCGGCACACAGTCTCCATCTGTTGTATCAAAGCGGAAACTGCTGGTCTCATAACGCCTTTGGTGGACTCATTCTTCCCTACTTTTTTGTCAGTTTCCATTGATCAGCCCAGAGGAGACCCAAATGGATCGCGATGGCATCTATTTTCAGTTCCATCACCGCACAGGATTCCCGGTTCGCCTGCACTATGGTCCCCATGTAGCTGTTATCTAGAGTGACAATCTGCATCTCCAAGTTTCTCCCTATGGTGGCCAGAACCCCGTGCATGGTCCACCCAGCTTGGGAATTCTCTCCCTGACCGCCAGTGTGGGTGCTCTTATTTGTGGGTTTGCCCATCTTGTCCATCCCGCCTGGCCCAGTAATAACCCAGGGCTTCGAATGTCTACACGTTTGGTCGGGAGTGCAATGTGAGATGTCTAGAGCATATCACCAAGTGCTTTGCATGAACATCTGTAGTTCAGAAACATCCAGTTCGCCTTCAGGGGTCTCTGCCCCAGACCATTTGCGATTGTGCCCAATCTTCAGGTACCCATGGGCGCATTCTTGCTTGCAGAAGTGAGGGGAGGTTAGGGTGATTGAGTGGGTGGTGCAGGCCAGGTCCCATCTCAGGCTCAGTCTTATGTCACCTGCCTGTTGTGGGCCCTGCCCGAACAAGTGCAGGGCCCCAGCTGCCCAGACCAACCAATCTATCAGCCATGGGTAGTAGTCGATAGCAGGCACTGTCACAAACCCCCTTGTCCTCCCGCAAGGCCCCCCACGCCGCCTTCCACACTCAGCTGCGTTGCTGTTTCAGGCAGCATCAACCTCCCCCAGATCAGCTCCATCCAACCTCCTGTGGGATTCCCGGCATCCTCCTCCGATGTACACACCTTCACCAGCTGTACCCCAGGTGCTAAGGTAGGTGATCCGAGTCAAATGAGGCTCATTTCAGGTCCAATGCGTATCCGCTCCAGAGGGCCGTGCCTGTGATCGTCTTGTGGTTGCGGGCCAACGTCTCCCGTTGCAGAGCCCAGTAGGTTGACTGGTTGCGGAGGGTCAAGCCCTGGTCAGCGCATGCAATCCTGGTCGTCATAAGGCCTCCATGCCACCAGTCAACCCGCGTTCACCACAGTAATGAAGGCGGCCCATCTCTGGTGCACTTTCCCACAACAAAGGCTGCCCAGGTATTGAGAAGGGCGATTCAGGCAATGGCAGTCAGGTCTGGTTCCTATGGACCAAAAAACATCAAAGGATTTCTTTGGTGGAGTGGGAGCTCACAGTCTATGCGTTCGCCATCCCACTCCTCCAGGCCACGCCCCAAGTGGAGGCACTGCTTACGGCGTAGAAATTAGAATGTCTGGAGTCAACACTTTCAAGCAGAATTATCTATCATCAGCTTATTGGTGAATGTTGATCCTATTATCAGTGACTCAAGCTCCTGTAGATGTTGAAGTTGGCAGGGAAAAGATGGAAGGAATGCTTTGGGACTCTGCAGGTGTTGTGGATCCTCTGGACCTAGAGAAATAATTGCTTTGAGGTTGATATGGTTAAACCCCCAAATCTGCCTTCTAAAGTTTATATGCAAGTTCTGTGGGGGCAGATCTACAAGGAAGTGCTACAGTGTGGCACCGCAAGCCCTTTGGCTGCGCCACGCTCCAGCACTTCAGAAGCACAGGGAACACATTTACAAGAATATGTTGCCTCTCTGTGCTTCACCGTGCGCTGGCGCACAAACTGCAGCCACGCGCTGGCGCAGGCACCCTTGCACTATGGTGCAAGGATGCCTGCTTCATGGGGAGATTGTTTTTGTGCAGGAAGGGGCACCTTCCTGCATTAAAAACAATCACTACAGGCATTTTCCTCTTTCAATGCGTGCTGTAGAATGCAGCACACATTGAAAGAGAAAAAACGAGGAGAAATTAAAACATTTCTCCTCATTGCGCCTCCCTACGCCACCTCTAGGGTGGAGTAGCATTCAGACGCATCTCTAGATTTACAATTTCTCATAAATGTGTCTGGTTCCATGGGTGTTGCGTGGGAACACCCACAGCAACACCCATGGATCGCCCCTTCAAAGCAAAGTGCTGTGTGTGAAGGGGCCGTATTTACAAGGAGAGGAAAAGTCACGCAGGGTGGCTTTTCCTCTCCTTGTAAATATGGAGGAGCCCCTTGCGCCACCAGTACGTCATGAAAAAAGTGACATACTTGTGGCGCAGGGGGCTTTTAAATCTGCCCCAGTGTTTTTAAATCTGGCATTAGTCAGGACACAATTTCATTGTTGTATGCACTGTTGGAACGACAGGCTTAGCAGTCGCAATGCTTCGAATTATGGATAGTGTAACACTTCAAGGGGCATATTATCAAGGAACAGCGTTAAAATATTGCGGCTTTAGCGGCAGAAAACTGCAGCTAAAGCGGCGATAATGGGCTTGATAATACATGCTTGAGAATTCCAATAGAAGCCCATGTTCACACCAGTTCATGGGCTCCTATTGGAATTCTCAAGGGCATATTATCGAGCCCATTATCGCCGCTTTAGCAGCAGTTTTCTGCCGCTAAAGCGGCGATGATTTTAACTCCGTTCCTTGATAATATGCCCCCAAGTATCATTACATTTGAGGTGATTCTACCACTGAAAGGCGTGATTCTCGCATTCCTAGGAAGCTTTGCCTGAAAGAAGCCCTGGGCCAGGAATATTTCCAGACAGACGTTCAAATGACCCTTTCATACACATACAAAGTTAAAAAAAATGTATGTACATTGGAGGGACCGCTTCACAAGAGAAGTGAAATAAAGTGTCTGTAAGCACGTTTCTTTAATTTCCAGTTATAACCGGCACATCCCTTCAAATGAGTGAGATTCTGAGCTACATTACCAACAGACTGACCTACATGAGCATAACTATGCTTCAGATAGGAAAATCCAAAGACCTATTCCAAAATAATTTGAGAACTGATACAATGCTGAATAGACCTGCAGCACATTCTGAAGACTGGTGCCTAGTGCCTATTCCTAATGCATCTTTCACATGAGAGATACACCTCAGGATTAATGGAAACCTGCAAGCACGGCATTTCCAATGGTGTATGTGACCCATAAGAGAAAGTGTAATGTCAATGCAATTTAAAGGAAATCCATTTCTCCATGCTATCAGGAGTATTTGCCCTAAGGCTAGGTATGCCGTTCAGCTCTCTCTCTATCCGAGTCATGTACAGCCTGATGCTGAGCGGTTCAGGGTTTGATTTCTGACCTGTAAAATGCTGTCAGTTATAGATATGCCAGAGTGAATATTAGCAGCTGTCTAATCTCAGGTAGGGCGCTTTGCTCGGCGTTGGCAGGAGTCTGCCTGTATTTAGCTTTTGATATTTTTGACAGTAGCTTAAGAGATGTCAGTAATGGCTCGTCCAATTTGTACAAGAAATAAGTGCAGGGGTTCTCGTCAGGAGGCAGCTTGCAGGAGCCTGTTTCTCCTGTTAGCACTGCCTAAAACCAACTACTAATCATGAGAGTGGGGAGAGGATGTGGTGTAATGGCCAGAGCTGCCGACTTTGTAGTCTTGGAGTCAGTTCAACATCCTGTGATTCTGGACAAGTCACTTAATCTCCCCGTGCCTACCATAAATGAATGTGTCCTTGACTGGTGCTCATTAAAAGCGTTGGTGTTGATGTTTAAGTGCTGGTGCTGAGCACCGTAAACCACTGGCTTAAATTAAGCACTGAACTTGTCCCAGTGCTCGTGTGGTTGGATTGTATTCACCAGTAATTGCAGCACATCTCTGAGCACTTCTGTGAACAGTAAGTGGCAAGCAGTTTGTGAGCTCAGTGGCTCACCGTTCGTGCGGACGCCTGACCACCCAGCACAGCGCCTTAGACTTCTACCTCTGCACATTTCCTCTTTCCCCTAGTAGATGTGTGTATGTATGTGAGATCTACCCCCAGAGAAACATATCCAGAGACTGGAGGGAGAGAGTTCAGAGTGATGCTGCCATTGCATAGCGCTTAGCTGGGAGTGTACAGAGCATTATTGGGAGTGCTCAGGACAAAACTAGCAGCATGCACACTGGCTGGAAGTGTGCAGCTTGTTTGACCGTTTGTAGAGTCTGGCTGTGGGGATACAGTGGGCCCGATTCACAGAATGAACTTGAGACTCAATCCTAAACTTACTACTGTTTTGGTATTCACAGATTGCACTTACTACTTTTGGTATTCACAGAATGAACTTACTACTTTTGGCATTCACAGAATGCACTTACTACTTTTGGTAGTTTTGGTCCTAACTTTACTACTACTACATTGAGAAAAATCCTAATTTTAAGACTTTCAGTATTCACAGAAGGCATTTAGGAGTCCTAAAGTTTGGAGTCCTAACTTCTGTGAATACCGAAATGAGTAAGTTCATTCTGTGAATACCAAAAGTAGTAAGTTAATTCTGTGAATGCCAAAAGTAGTAAGTTCATTCTGTGAATACCAAAAGTAGTAAGTGCAATCTGTGAATACCAAAACAGTAGTAAGTTTAGGATTGAGTCTTAAGTTAATTCTGTGAATCGGGTCCAGTGTGGCTTAGTGTGTACAGGACATCGCTTTGTGTGTGTAGATATTTTTATAGGGGTAGGCGTAACTTGCATATTTCCATGTAGCGCATTCACAAGGAATTACCTAAATATTCTGCAAGATTAGGCAGAATTATGCAAGAAGAGTAATTCTTGCAGAAGCCACCCCCTAAGGGGGTGCTATAACAGCCACCAAGGCCTCTGAAAGGATTCGGTTTCAGCCGCTACGAATCACCCAGAAGTGAGAGGGGGCTACACCCTCGTGCCAAAAAGTGCTCCAGAGAGGCGCTGAGTTGCCTGGCCAATAGAGGGCCAGATGGTTTTCGAACCCCCCAATGGGGGGAACCGCCTTTGGTGGCGGGAAAGCTGTGGGGGTTTATAAGGCCCACTCTCCACACACAGCTCAGTATTATCATCGTGGAGCTGGGGAGCGGCGCATCTGGAATTTTGTGACCCACACCAAAGGAATAGCAGTGTTGCAGTGCTGGACAGCAGGTAGGCAGATAAGAAGGGGTACAATGATTGGTTATGGGTCACACCGACAGGGCGGTGAGTAGGAGGAGGGCCACTCACTTTGAGATGCCTTACTTCGGGGTGAGTAGGCCTGACAAAAGGGGGTAGCAAAAGGACACGGCGCTCTCAGCCCAGACCCCGCCAGACGGCAGGGCACAAAAGAGACTAACAAGGTAGCGAGTTGGGGCCTCAATCCGGGTAGAGGCTACCCCCCACACGCAAGGAGCGTGGAAACCAAAAGAACAATTTTATGACCCCAAAAGTCGTAAGAAATGAGATATGCCTGCAAAAGAGCGGAACAACGAACTGCCACAGTGATTTACGAATCTAGGATGTGCAAATGATTTATGGCAAGCAATGTATGACAGTTCACAATGGTGATTTATGGCCAGGGACATACAATTTTGACCAGGGTGTTGTAAAAAATAAAAAGATGAATATTCATATAATGGTAATAAAACTGCAGCCAACATCAATCACAAAAACTACAACTCGCGTTGGCTGTTTCATTAGAGGTACATGGATAAGAAGGTTGCATGCTATTCTGGAGTGGGCACAGTGCGAGAGTTATGCATATAGTATTTTTTTTTAATGCAAAAATGCCCCTCGAGTCCAAAATTGATACAAGGATGCATTTTGCACAGAAGAGTAATAGTGAGTGCAAGCAGCCACTTGTGGCTCTGAATGTGTACTTTGGGTAGGATTTTCCCCACCTGGTATTTAGCACTAGTTTATTAGACCAAAATGCACCCTTATGTTCAAAATGGACATTTGTTCTGTCCTAGCACACTGTCCCTCATATGAGTGTTTGGAAATTCCAGTTTTCATTCAGTGCCTAGCACTGACATTAGAGTCAGTTTTTTCTTCCACGCTGTACTGTAATTACCTCTGCTGCTGGAAGGAAGGCTTTCCTCTCTGTTGGGCCACTTCAGAAATACACTGCTGAAGTCACACCTCATGAACCAAACCAGGCTTCCTCTTGAGACACAATTCTTAATATTATAATCTACAAGGCCCCATTCTGAGACCATTGTAATGAGAGAATGCACAGTGTATGAATGTCTTACAAAAAATAATTATGCCTCTGCTTATTTTTCATTACAAGACTGAATCTCACACAGATGCCAATTACTGGGCTGCCCATAGTTCGAGTAATTTCCGGTTATTCTTACACCGACCACACAGATTTCTCTCGTGATTGAGCTGGTTTGAAACTTCAGTCTGATTTTTGCACAGTGCCAGCAAAGTTCACCGTGCAACATACTGTAGGTGCCAGGGCCGGCTTATGGGCAGTAGACTGATACGGCCGCACTGGGCGATGACCAGTGACGGGGGCGCTGACCTCAGGGAGGGCGCTGTGTTCAGTAATAACTTATAATTGGAGAGATGAGAAGCACTTTGCCTGGTGGTAGTGAGACAATCCAAGAAGGCGGTCATGGGGTGAGGGGAGGGCACCAAAAGTGATCGTCTCACTGGGCGCCACTTGCGCCCAAACCGGCCCTGGTAGGTGCGCAGAGGACAGTCATGTGAGAAAGCCCGCAACATCTTTTATATTCACAAACGTATAGGAAGCATGTGACTCTCACAATTAAAATAATACAAAAAGTCCCAAATTTCACGCAGACTGAAACTCTTGTATAGCACAGGAAAAACCTATAGCTATCGCAAGAAATACATAGCATAAAAAAAAATTTGACTTTACTGGCCCCCAAAAAATCACAAGTTTCCAGGCAATACTATCTTCAACAGATTGAAAAACTGACATTTATAAACTATTAGAAAAAGGGCGTCTTAACCTACACTGTCATCACGAGGAGTATTACAGACATAAAAAATGGACGGAGCCCCCGCTGTGTGAACTAGCCTAGTTATTGCTCAACGAAAACAATATTCAAATAAATAAACACAACAAACACTGGAGGTTGGGTACCTGGATGAATATATATCAATTTGTTTTGTGTACTTCTGACAGCTTGAATTTGCTCAGCTGAGACTGGGGGCTTCATAACGCTCTGCCCTCCTATATGCTCCCCTTCCTTGTCTCAATGTCTCAGTGTCGGATTTTATCTGAGCTTGTACATTGTCCATGTTAAAATAAGGTCGTTCATTGCAAACAGTGCGGTAAAATCACCATAAGCTTAAAGAACAGAGCACTATAACCATTGTGCCTTTAGTCTCCTTAGTTCAAATGTTGCTATGGCCATGTGTATGTTTTCATTGACATCAGCGGTGGCAGGCACAGGCAAGCAAAGTGGGCGGGTCAGGGCGTGGGAGGGGTGAAGCCGGCAGACAATGGTATAGGTATTATTCATTTATTTATTTAATTATACCTATTCCATTGTCTGTCGACTTCCCCCAACTAGCCGATTTTACCTGTTCCGACCGCCACTGCATGACATATTGTGCCGCATTGTTATGTTATGGTGTTACGTTATGGTTTCTTATGTTATGCTGTTTGATGTTATAGTTGTTTATGCTACATCATGTTATGGTTGCTTATACTGTGGCATGTTATGTTTTTCTATGTAATGCTACGTTATGGGGCATCAGAAGTGCGAAACTCCATGATAATTTATGTTTGAAAACCCTTGGGCTGTACACACAGCTGTGCTATCCCATTCATTTTCTGCCCCACTCTGCCTGTGTTCCCCTCTGTTATGTTATGTTATGTTATTTTGTGTCTTTTATAGCGCTCGGCTACTCAAAAGAGTGTCCCGGCGCTTTATTGACAACCTGAAAAAGACAAACACAACACAAAATTAAAAGCAAACAGGGTCAGCAGAATAAGGAGATCTAGGAAGCAAAAAGCCAAGTTTTTAGGCCCTTCCTGAAGGCCAACAGATTTGAGGTGCTACGCAATGTCAGGGGCAGGGAGTTCAAAGCTGAGGGGCCCGGAACATAAAGGAACGACCTCCCATACGGGCCTTCCTCACACGAGGAACAGTAGCAAGAAACATCGACTCTGATCTCAGAGATCGAGAAGGACGATAGGAGACAAGCCTCTTCTGAAGGTATTTAGCCCCTGTGGCATAAAAGGCCTTGTGAGCAAGAGTTAAGGCTTTGAAGACTATCCGCTGTCGGATAGGCAGCCAATGAAGCGACTGCAACAAGGCAGAAACTCTGACTCGCCTATGCAGGCCAAAAATGGCACGCGCTGCCGCGTTCTGGACCACCTGCATCCGTTGCAGGATATATTCCGGCAGGCCAAGATATAGGACGTTGGAATAGTCCAGTCTTGAACCGATCAAGACCTGTACCGTAGTCCTCCTGTGGTCCTCAGAAAGCAAAGGGAAAAACTTCCGAAGCATACGGAGAAGACCAAAACAGGTGCCAGTGAGGGCAAGGATCTGAGATCTTAAAGTCAAGCCATTGTCAATTTTGATCCCCAAATTCTTGGCTAACTGGCTTTGGCACCCTCAAGATCAGTGCCTCATTTTACACTTTTTTTATTAGCAGCAGCATTGCGCGGCATCATGGCAAAGTTTGCTATTTTTAATCAGCAGGTGTGGGCGGAGTAAGACGTGGGTAGAGGGTGGAGCTGCGTTGAGAGTGACACTCACACAGCAGGGCTTCCTTGGGGTGAAGTGCGCATGTAGGGTTGGACGGGTGCCTTGCTTTTTCCAGCCCGACATGCGTACTTGAACCGTCGCCTATCTTCAATGATAGGAGCCCAGGGTGGATTGCATCCACAGCTCCCATTTCTCTAAAGGGGCGTTGGCAGCCCCTGCCCCAGCAAATTCTCATGTGCTGTCATGAAGGGAGCAGCGTGAAGATTGGCTCAGGAGTCCCGAGGAGAGGGGTGGGGCTTTTGGACCTTCGGTGAACTCCAGAGGGTTCTGGTGCCGGATGGTGAGTTTGCCTGCTTAAGCATTTATTTTGATTTGGTATATAATATAGCCAGCCGCGGTCCGTGGAGGGAGTTACGGTGGGGTAGGAAGGCGGGGAGGGGGAGGGGCAGGGTGGGGGATGCTAAAAACTGGAATATGGATAATTGGAAGTAAGTAAACAATTTAATAAATAAAACGAATTTCGTAGCGCGCCCTGCACCGCAAAATGCGATGCAGTGCGCACTACGAAATTCGTTTTATTAATTAAATTGTTTACTTACCTCCAATTATCCATATTCCGGTTTTTAGCACCCTAGACCCTGCCCCTCCCCCGCCCCCCCTTTCTCCCCCACCGGAACTCCATCCACGGGCCGTGGCTGAATAAAGCTCCCAGTGTATTGGCTTGGCTTACTTTGTAAAGGATTCGGAGCGTCGATCGGACTGAAAGAGAGCAGCTACAGACAGAGTCTAAACCAAGGCACAGCGCTCTCCTATGAAAACGTCTTGTTTCTAGATGTGTGTAACTCGGGTGATATTCTTGCAGGCTGAAATAAATACCTTAACGGACAACGGGATCAGAATCCAATTTACACCATTTGAATCCCTGCTCACACCATTTCACGGGGGGCGGTGTGGTGCTGGGATCAATGGAGGTGAACAAATATCACTAAACACCTAGTTCTAGAATGTTCTCTCTGCAGGCATAACCGTGACTAACTTTTTCCGGGCCCCTGCTGACTGGCGGGTGGCTGACTCTGCCCCAACCCCCAACAGACAGGCTCTGTCCAAGCCATTGCTGCCTTTCAGATGACCAACTCTATCCAGCCCTCTCTGGTTGGAAGCCATGATTTGCAAGAAACTCTAACTATTTTCAGTTTGTGTATTACAAGGGTTCCCATTTGCTCACTGATGGCAAAAACGTGTTTCCTTCTAATAAAACCAACTGATGATTTACAGCCTTTTGGGTTCTTTCCAAATTACTTGGTTACAGCCTGGTGCCTGCCCCGAACACAAGCTTGAAGCCTCGAGCTTTCAGAATGCTGGCTGTCATTCTAAGCCTTCTATCCTTTGCTTTCATTTGGGCGCAGTAGCAATTACAGCTTACAGAACCTCTAATGCCATGGTCTGTACAGTACTGCTTTTTAGTCATAAGTGTGCACATCTACAGTATTAACGGGCAAAAGTGTGAAGTGGCTGTCACAACATTTTCTTCAAACATTGTTTTCCGCGTCTCCCCGTTTGGTCTCCTTCCCTCCCCCTCCTCTCTGATTCTCTTGATGCTAAATGCTGTAACTATGTGTCCTGTAACTCCCTGTTTCAACTGATGTGGATACCTGCAGCCGAGCCTGAACAACCTTTGCCGATGCCTGGTGAAGCTGTCCTATGCAGCTATAGAGGAGTCTGGCCCCTTGGCCGTCACCTACCCAGCCTGACATCTGACATTGTTTTACTCGTCTCCCCGTTCAGTCCCCTTCCCTCCCCCTCCTCCCTCCTCTGCGATTGTGTGGATTTTAACTGATGTATCTATGTATCCTGTAACTCACTGATTCAACTGATGTAGATACCTACAGCGGAGCCTGAGCAACCTTGGCCGATGCCCAGTGGAGCTGTCCTATGCAGCTATAGAGGAGTCTGGCCCCTTGGCCATCACCTACCCAGCCGGTCATCTGGCATTGTCTTCCTCATCTCCCCGTTTGTGTCTCCTTCCCTCCCCCACCTCCTCCCTCTGTTTCTTTGATTCAAACTGTTGTAACTTTGTAACCGGTAACTCGCTGATCCAACTGATATAACTATGTAACCTGTAACTCGCTGATCTTCATGTAAAGCGCTCTGATACCTCCGGGTCTAGCCAGCGCTATATAAAACTTTGCAAATAAATAAAAAGAAATGAAAATGAGTCCACACGTGTGTAAATAACAAATGCAACACAGTTCAAATATACACACTTGTGTGTCTGTGAGGCTGATACTAATGTTTGCCTGCATTTATCACAGAATGCGTGAGTAAGCGAGAGGAAAACGTTGCAGTTTTATAATTAAGGTATTTGAACAGTGTGTGCATCTGTGTGTGAAGTTGTGAATGTGTTTGAGAATGCGTGATAGCAAGAAAGTATGTTTATTTGGGGTTTTACACCCAGCTATCCCCTGACAGACTATGTGCCCTTGGTATCCTTGCCCCTCCTTGTGAGCCCAGCAGTAAAGTATGTACTCGTGGCCACGTGCCTATCGGCTCTAAAATATGGTTGCATGTATATCTATTTGTGTGTGGCATGCCTACTTGTGTACATTTGCTTTTTACAAATCTTTTTATGCCCCAACATGTCAGCAATTATTGGTTTATCTGCACCCATCTGATTTTAAGGGAGACGGATAGAGAATGGGTGTACGAATCGTGTCAGTCTCAGTAACTAAATATGTGCGCACACTTAGCTAATAGTTTGTTAATAGTGTTCAACGAACACTTGGTGAGGTTTATAAAGGGTATGTAGAAAGAGCCTCACAAAGTGCGGTTTCTGATGTCAGTTAGGATATCATTGTTTTCATTCTTCAGTTATTCTACAATCTGGGTTGAAATTTTGCATTGTTCTTTGGTGCAGGTGAATCTAATCCAAGGCGTTTAGGGAGGGTTTGCATTTTTTATTGCTCTATCTCTGATCTTCTGTCACCTTCCCTTCCCTTCAACATATCCAAGTGAATGCCCAGTCACCTTAAGATAGGCGCTTTTCACTTTAGCTGGATATACTATTGCATGCCAAAGTTTGAGACAATCTATGGACGGGCTTCTCTTTAAGGCACATTCCCTATGTCCCGCCCCCCTCCCCCCGCTCTCCCTCAGACTCCTACTCCTAAGTGTTCAGTACCCTTTAATCCAACACCAATTCAGAGCGAGCCTTTAGTCTGGTGTCATCTTGCCCATGATAGTGGGTGGACATAGTTTAAAAATCAGGTATAGTGTAGGTAAGGGCATGGGTTGTGGAAGGATAAGAAGATGCACCTTGAAAGTAAAATGCCTGCATGTATTGGCAGCTGTGGTACCGGCCTTACTTGTCTAGACCAAAAATACTGGGCGATGATCTGGGTCTTCATGACAGGCCTTTTTTAGCACTCATTTTCAAAAACCTGGACAAGTGATTACTTTAACAAGGTCACCTTCCATGGTGTTTGCAAGGCACTGGAATTATGTGATTGCATGTGATTGCATCGGTTTTCGCATAATTATAGATTTGCAGCATTTGCCACATAATCCATCATCTGCCGCTTAATCTGCACAGGTTAACAAAAATACATTTGTTTCTAGCTCACACGGTTAAAAAATTACAAAAAATGCTGCAACGTGCTGCTGTGCAGTGGAAGGTCCTTTGCAAAGGTTGACTGGTCATCTTTCTGTTGCTTGTTGCTACATTTGGTTGTTAAACTGCTACTATTGAGGTATAAACAAAGCCCAGACAGTGTTAACAAGTGTATGAAATGACAAAAAATGAAATAATGCTATCACAAAATCTTCTGCATTATGCTGCCTAATTTGCATTTTTTTGCCATATAATTGGCTCTCTCTTCTGTATAATTCCAGTGGCCCTCGCTATCCACCATCTCCAGATAATTGCTTTCACCCTGGTATTTGAGAAAAACTGAGAAAATTGTAGGTTTTAAAATATTCTCAATTGAGTTTAAATCTTGTATATTCCTGGTTATATAGGCAATATTAACACTTAGTCAGCCGTTTAATTGAAAGTATTTTACTCTGTTTTAATATGTAATGTGTAGTTTTTAATATCAATAATGATTTTAACACACCTTTTTCTTTTTTAGTGTTTATTTTTGAATCACTTATGGTTCATGAACACATAAACTTTCTTTGAATTAATTACTTACTGAATAATTAACAGGAGGACTGATAAACAAGTATATAGCCAAGTGAGTGAATGAATTGGAGAGTGTGTGATAGGGACTGAGTGACCAAGCGAGGGAGAGAGCGAATGGGGCTTCCATTGAGTTGATCAGGTCAATCATTAGTGATACATAAACTAAGTAACTGCCCAATCCAATAAGAGGGTTTCAAGAAACCAGGTGAGGGTGTGAGTGCACCAATAACTCGGGTAAACAGCGAGTGAGTGTTTAACAAGGGGCTACAACAAAAGCGCAAATGACAAGATATTAGACAAAATGACAGTTTGAATATCAGAGTGAGCATATCTGACTGAGTACATAAGTGAGTAAATTTGCTTGAAAATTCACCATTTGCACATTCTTTTTTCAAACTTTTTTCTCAGTGGGAGAACCTCCTGAACCCTCCCACTAGCAGTTGGGCTTGCTCGCTATGCTTGCTCGCCACATGTCACCCATCACAAACTTTTACGCCTCGCCACTTTCAAATGTCACCAGCCACCACTGCAAATAGCAATTCTAACCAATGATGTTACCATGGGTTGCACCGTAGCATATATCAAAATAATTTAAATAGTAGATTTGTAAAAACCCTCGTAAAAGTCGCTCTCTTCTGTAGTTTGCTCCATTTCCATTTGCTGCTCAAGTGACTCATTATCCGAAGTTTTTGTTTGAAATCCTAGATTTCCAGCAGGAATTGGTGATAGCTTTATACCACAATATCGAGGTAAACTATATTTATCTGCGAAAATATCTACGGCGCTACGGGAGCAAAACTATACATATCCACATAGGCTCACCTTGACAATATGGTCATAGTCAATATCTGGGGTCGATAATTTTACAGGTTGATAAGAATATCTTGAGATTGTGGTAAAGCATATATGAAACTAGTATACTCGACCGGGGAGTTTTTCTGTGTCCTTCCACCCTTCAGAGGAGTGTCTGCCTCAGTGCTAACTTTGCACTTGCAGTGGGTGGACCCTTACCAGGACTTATTTTTCAACACCAGGCTTTGACCCAGAACAAAAGAGAGAAAGGCAGGAAAGGAAGGGAGGTGAAAGCAGTGACAAAAAACCCAAAATAGTGAAATAAATAGATAGAAAGAATAGGGAAGTGAAAGAAAGAGGCTTGAGGTGGAATCAAAATAGGTGGCCTTGGTTTTCGCAAACTTGGTATTCGGTGGCATAGCACCAGCAGCAGGCTCGAAGAAAGAATTTGAGCTCCTACGATTTTTAGATCTGTCATTAGCCAAGCTCTTTTAATTTTACCAAAAATTATGTTTCATGTATTAGCAGCTTCCCCATCAATATTTTTTTCTCGAACAATAAAAAAGAAAAAAAACAAGCACTAACGAAGCCAAAAGGCTACGCCAGACCTGTTGGCTTTGCCCTATGGTTTTTTTTATATGCGGTGCTGGCCTGCTTACAGAGAAATGCCGGTGCAGAATTGAGAAGGTGTCTGGCTGCCTGAAATGTGGCTTACTCTGCTCTGGTCTTCCCTGACTGCAGTCAATCTCACAGTCGCCCCATTGGCCACTGTGACCATCTCTTCTGCGAAAGGCTTCATGCCAAAATATAAACCAACTTTCATCAGAGTACATTAATTGGGATAAATGGCGGGCAGGCCTCCTCACAGCTGCTGGGATGACTTTCTCTCAGACCATCTGCGACATTATCAGCGAAGCTAATGGGCTTAAAGGCTTCAATCAATATGTCCTCGGTGAGAGCTCCACCGTCTTCTCGCTGGACGCCGCTAGCACCATCTCTTCTGCTTCGTAAACATGTTGTTTTCATTTACTTTTGGTAAGTGGTTCAGATAATTCAGCATCTCGAGGCAGTTCTGCCCATTTATAGAGTGGACTTCCCTGCCCCCGCCCCACGCAAGTGCTCCCCTTATGCTGTGGAATCCTTTGCAGTCCATTTCTGCAGCTGATCTTCAGGCTGGCAGTCTGTAAGTTTGCAAAGCCCTCAGACTTACAAAAGCAGTGTCAGTGGCACTTTGCAGATGCCGTTAGCATTCTCTCAATCGGAAAGTGCTGTGCAAGACTGTGAGTGGACTGGACCCACTTTTCACTGCTGCCCTGCTTCTCCGCCGCCATCACACCAGCTTTTGTTACCCATGCCACTATCATTCTAGCAACAGCTCCTGACACCATCTCTTACCTGGAGCTAAAAATTTGCCCTCCCTTACTTCATATGTGTCCCCACGCTTGAGAAGCTTATCCCTGCTGACGATTCCTGTTGACCATTTCCAATGGTTTCTGACAGAAGGGTTGTGAGACCTTGGACTATAGATGCCCAGAAGAAAAAAAAACATCAATTTAATGGTCAACTGATCACATCAATAGAATTCAAAATAAATCAATATTTAGCAATGATTACTTCTTCAATGAGCTTGGGTTTAACATGAATTTTCTTCCTAGCACATCAATGAAGATCTAGATAGCCCTTTGTTGGCATCAGGGTGCAATAGAATCCATTTGTGACTGGGTAGTTTAATTCCATTGTCATTATTGTTTAATTGTGCTGTTGCCGGGCCTGACACAGGAGGAAAAAAAAGTTTATGTCCCAGGGTCACAAAGAAAGGGATTTTGGGCCGGGACTTGAGTGGCATACCAGGTGTCTAAATCTGCAATGCAAATTGTCAAACGTGGGGCTGTGTATATCATCATCGTCTCTCTTATATATCACTTCAAACCAAATGGGTCATACATGCAAGGAAAAACCACACAGATCAGCGCAGAATATGAGAAACTACAAGCATATATAATGTGACAAGGTGATGTCACATGGTAGGTTTATGTCAGAGTATTGTTGACAAAAATATTGTCTAACATAGCTATTATGTCCTAAATATAGTACCCAGTAGGTATAGATTGTATAATATTAAATCCAATGTGTGATATGATTGCAAATTATATTTAGGGCATAATGTTTTTGTCGAATGATATTTAGTCCATGACATTCTGGTACCACACCTTTGTGTATGATTCATTTAAAGATGGTCCAAGGAGTCAGGGCTGAACCTTACCCGGAAGATTATCGCTGCTCAGCAAGTACTAGTGTAGTTATTCAGGAAACAGAGTAGTTGTGGATAGAAGATTTAATAAGGAAGAACAGCTTGAACATCCACAGTCTTCAGGAGGGAATACTACAACTAGGTCCTCGACAAGGAGGGAACATGATGAGTCTTCAAGAACCTTTCCTCTCCCTCTGAGAGTGGGCTTTTGGGGAGCGTGGAGACCGACTCAATACCAGAGCCAACGCAATTGAAAGCAATGAAAAAGCAAGAATCCAATGTCCCCTAGAAAGTGTAACAAAACGTAGGAAGGAATGAATTTAACAGGTGATCAAAAAGTATCATAACCCTACTAAGGGAATGCTAACTGTAGCCATAGGTTCATATTCACCAGAAGAGCATTTAAAATATGTTCAACGCTCATCTCTGCAAGAGTGAAAGAGAGGACTTAGGACCTGTGGTAGGAGGGAAGGCGTCAGTAAATCCCCAATCTGTGCAGGAAGTGGCACATTCTCCATTGCAGGATTTTCCATGATGGAGAATCTTCCAGCAGAATTACCACACCCATACTGTTCCTTATCACAAAAGCCTAGTCAATGTTCACATGAACATTTCACAAACAGGATTGTTAATCATCACTATACTGCATAGTTGCCTACAGGTCCTACATAATATTATAACCTAAAGTGATACATAATTTTGTTTTGTGGACCAATGAGATCTTGCAAGGTAAATCACACTAATGATTGCCTTAAAGTGTAAAAACAACATTCTCACTTGGAACGGAAGAACATTAATTTATGTCAGTTTACTTTTTGGTTAGTATTAATCTAGTAGTAAAACGTCAAGTGCTTTTCCAATGGAATTTATGGCTACAGTAATGGGATAGTGATCTCTTAACTGTTTGAGTAGGGGACCTCTCAACGAGCACACAACAATGTAATGGTAGAGAGAGATCTGTGCATTGTGATGCAGTTCTATCCAAGGAGCGGGATGGTCTCTACGGAGCGATTTTGAGATTGTGATGTCATTACAATAAGAGCAGGGATATTATCGGTGTAGACCTATATAGGGATCCTGATGTCCCTATAGAATGGAGATTGTCATGACACACATGCAGATTGTGATGTCATTACAATAATAAAAGGGAAATATAATGAAAGAGAGATATTAGCATTGCAATGCCAGTACAATGAGAGAAGGGGGATTGTCAGTACAGATATCCCGATTGTGATGTCATCAAGGAGAGAGATGGTGATTATGATTAGGGCTCCCGGTTTCATGGTATTTATTTTTTTAACATTTACGTCTGTATTTATCCTTATTTATTTTTATGTAATTTTCTCTTTATATATCCGCATTCATTTTTGTCGCAAGCAAAAAAAGACGTTGCAGCTAGTATTTTTCCACATTTATTTAAATAGACAGTGCACACGGTTGTTATAGGTTTAGCTATATTTTTATATGTGCCAAATTAAGTAAACACAATACTGTCATCTGAAAACTTTGACATTGTAATACAAGTCACAGTGGTGTCACAGAGATTACTTGCAGTAATATTAGTGAGCTGCTGCTGTGTTACAATATTGAAAACACTGTCACTAGCCATGATTATTAGATGTAAACACAATTTGAATTTAGACGAGTGCACCTGTGCACTTTCAGTGACCTGGCCAAAGACGGCATGAAAGACCTGTCTACTTTTGTGATAAATTAGAGATATTGGATGCCTCGTTCTCCTTATTGTCAGTTCCATGCTCCTCCCTGCCGCATGCTTGTGGGACGAGTTGACTATCCACAACAGAGAGAGCAAATGACCTCCTCTGAAGCAGCAAGCTCTTATTTCACAAATAAATTACTGGCCCTTGCATTAGTCATGCCGGGCACTATTTCCCTCATATATCTGAGGCCTAAAATACCCAACAACACCCATGTGAGCTGGCAGCTTTTAATTCAAATTTTTTAAACTAAATCCTTTGCTAATGCAGAAACACATTTTACATAAGTTGAAAACATTGGGCATGTATCACTTGCCTTAGTTTACTTTCTACAGCCTAGTAGAAATTGAACAATTTACTTTAATACAGTAATTCCACACAGTTCTTCGCACAGTGGTGAAAAAAATGATTTAACTTGAAAAAGAGCTTACATGTTTGCCCCCGCTGTCTCTGTCTCTCAGGAATGTTTGCGTTTCTTAATGTGGGACCATGTCAAGGAGGAAAGTTTATGTTTTAAGGCCTGAAAGTATCGCTAATGCGACCTCATTTCCCTATTGTGTTTATGCCACAGGTCTTTCTGACCTTTTTGGTTTCACACTAATTTCCTGCGCCTACCAAAGATTAATGGCCCAGCAGGTGTTAAACTGTGCCGGCATAAACAGCAATCAGGAAGAGGGGCGAAGCGACACAATCCTGGGCTGGAGCAAGGATTGCCAAACAATTCTCAGAATCCTAAAATCTGATTTGGTCGTATTTTTCAGTTTCTATTTATAAATACAGATGGAAGAAAAATATTTTCTGTATTTATTTATATGTAAAAATCTGTTTAAACAGAAAACCGGGAGCCTTAATAATGATATTGTTTCAATAACTCAATAGAATTTTGATATCACTACTGGGGTGGATTATGCGGTCTTCAAAGAGAAATAATATAGCATAAGAGCCCGCCTTAGCGGGCTCTGCTGGCCATTAAAGGGCAGCTCCAGCATTAAATGCCCGAGCCGAAGGTGAAGGACTTTAAGAAGGAAGCGGACCTTTAATGGCCGATATAGCCAGCTACGGAGGGCTCTAAGGTTATTAGAACATTCAGCCCCTAGCGGGCAGAATGTTCTAATTTGTAAATCAAAGGCCTCACGGAGCCTGAGGGGGCTGAAATCTCCTCGGGCTGCGCGAGGCCTTTATTCACAGCAACAGCTGTGAACAAACATTGGAATGTTGATGCTCCTAGCTTCTACCAGCCATTAGACGCATGGAGCACTCCATTGTCTTCAAAAGACAAAGAGAGGGAACTTGTCAGTACAGACAAATATGGGCTCTGTGATGGCCCATATTATAAGGAGAGAGGGGGGAATGTTGTCACTGACACATATGGGCATTGTGATGTCCTTACATGGAATGAAAAGACATTTTTGTCAGTACAGACAGGCATTGGGATTATGATGTTATTACTGAGATATATGGGAATTGTGATGTTTCTGCTGGAATTAAAAGAAATTTTGACGTCATTGCAAGCAGTGAGATGTAGAATGCCGCCACCAAAGAGAAGTAAGAATATTGCAATGTCATTACAAAGAGGTGAAGTAATGTGATACCATTGCACAGAGAGTTCGGGGTCTGTGGTTCCTGTAGAGTGTAGAAATCAAAAATCCACTTCTCAGGGGTTCCACTAATACAAAGAAGTTGACACAGAAGCTGGAATATAAAATAACATCTTTATTAAACTCAAATGAGTGAGACTACGTCACACAGAAGCCTTAGCAACTGAATGAGGCAGTTTGCTCGAATGGTCTTACTTCACGTCTTATATACTGTTTATCCTGCCCCAGGCATGTAGGGGAGTTGTACCAATTACATTCCTAAACAAATGGAAAATCTGGAGTGTCAGCAGGTGAGTAGCCTTTGGGGTTTTAGCAGGATATCAGCAAAACATTATAATTACATAGTTCACAAAGGTTAATCTGATTTAGATGGCACTGCAGGGCATGGCATGATTACATGTACAGTATCCCAACCCAAAAGTTAATCATTAAGAATGTCCCAAATTCAACTTCCAAAAGCCGGACAAACCTATAATTGAAAGCATAACCCATGTAATGAAGAAACATAAAAAGAAACAGTAACAGATGATGAACAAGATAAGGCATGTGCAAGGAAACTAAAAGTTAACGATGTCCTGAACATTGATTGGCAATCTCAGACAAAGATCAATCAGGGAAGTTGGCTTTGCGAGGTCAGTTTCAGGTGAAGAGGTCAGTTTCTTACAGTTCATTCCAGAGTCAGAAAGAAACCTAATTAATGTATACATGGACTAAGAAGGCCAGGCCACTTTATTCGCCAGGCTACCTTCACAGGCCTACGTGAGGGCAACACAAAATGGTGGCACAATATAAAATGGAGTCAGTCTCGAGAATTACAGAACCTCAAGAGCAATACATTGAAATTATCTCACTACCAAGTGAGAAAGGGATTCCAATGGCACTACAAGAGAGAGTTATTGTGATATCACTGTGACATAAAAAGGATTATGATGACATTGGAGAGGGAGAAACATGGGATTGAGATGTCATAATGATAGAGAACGCTGTAATGTATTTACAGGGGAGGAAGAATTGTGCTGTAATTGCGAGGTAACTTAAATTAAGTCATAATGAAAGAGGTGTATTGTAATGTCATTGGAGGGAAAGAAAGAGACTTATTGTGTTGCAAGAAGAAGAAAATGTGTTTGGAATGTCATTACTGGGTGTTAGGAGAAAGGCTGTTGTGATGTAGTTAAAAGGACAGAGGTGTGTAGGTGTCGTCTAAGGGAGACAAGACGGTGCTGAGGCTACTAAAGCAGGATAGACAGGATTACAATATCCTTGCAAATAGAGGCTTTGTGATGTCATCTTAAAACAATCATGTTGTCGGGTCAATAAAGGGCAAGGGAGAATAATGCAGTTTCAATGGGCCCAGTTGAAAATGTGACCTAAACTCTGGCAGAAGCAGTATCTGAAGTCATGATGGACAAAGATTGAGTAATAAAAGGACTACACAGAGTAGCAACCTTTTTTGGAACATTCATGAAGGTTGCAAGAGAGTATCGACCAACTAAATCCTTAAGGAAACCCTAGACCTGGAAGCTGCAGGGGTAAAACACATGTTGGCCGAGCAACAGAAAACTGTAACCACAAGTTGTATATTCTCTACCAAGACTTTATCATCGAAATAAAATGATTACTGGAACTAGAAATTGGAGATATCTTTTTATAATACAGAATACTATCTTTTTGTATTCACTTGTTGATGAACATGAAGTGTGCATGAATGAAAAACAGCTAAAATGTATCATCAAGCTGCATTCATTTAATTAAGCAAGGTACCATAGGAACAACTCAGGAAAGGCACTCCCCAACAAAACATTTTCATATTCTAGAGATGTAGTTGGCCTCACCTTTGTCCAATGCATATCCTTGCAGCAAAACTACAATATAGAAATTACAGGAATATAAAGGATTACATTCAAGATTTGTTTTATGGTTTACAAATCTCTAAACAATGTGGGTCCTAGCTATCTGACAGATAAGTTGCCAAGATATGTGCCATTTAGGCCCCTCAGGTCAGCGTCCAAAGCTCTCCTCCATATCCCTCGCTTTAAACAAGCTTGCATGGGTTGTAAAGCTTTCTCCCACCTTGCCCCACTTTACTGGAACCAACTCCCTATTCCCTTATGTCAATGCACTAACTTCCAGGTTTTTAGAAAGCTGCTGAAAACCACACTGTTCTAATTCATCTCTCCTTGGTTGGTAATGGCAGTCCCAGCGTAGAAATACCCCTGTTGGGGTGATTCGGGTGCTTTAGAAATAAATAAAATGAAAATATATTTTTTTTTTTAAAGTGGATCTGAGTTTGCCAGGCCTCTTTACTGAGACACCGCACCTGGTACAGTCACAAATAAAAAAATAGAAATTAAGTAGTTCCAGTGGCTTCAAAAGAAGTTAGAACGTTGCACATAAATGTGAATGATTCTGTTGACAAGGATTTAGCAAAAGTTGGCAAATTAGATTTGATAGAATAGTTAGAGTCCATGGAGTGGATAGCCACAGTTGTTGCCAGGAAGGCAATGGAGAAATTGATCTGTGCGTAGACTTGAGAACACTCATTAACACCTTGGCTGCTAGGCGTTTTCCCCCTCCTGTGCTGGGAATTACCATTTTGCTGTTTCCATGACGAGCTCAGCTCGTCATCAGCACACGACACCCGTGGGTGATGACGAGCTGAGCTCGTCATCAGCATCGAAAGGGTTAAGGAAGTGGAAGTTAGCAAGTACCCTTTGTTAAACATCTCAGAAATGATATCATGTTATCAAAAGCTACGTTTTTACTAAATATATTTAGCTTCAGCATGTCTGCAAATAAGGATACGTAGTGACTCTCAAGATTTAAAGGTATTTATAACGCCAATGGGAGAATATTAATTGAAGAGAATGCAACTTGGACTAGATTCAACTGCCTCTGTTTTTCAGAGAACTATGTTGTCAATCATAGGTGAAATGGCATGTGTAAAGTATTTTCAGGATCAAAAGCTGATTTTTCGAAATGCATGGCAGGAACACAATGTGTGAGTAAAGAAAATTAAAGGTTTAGAAAAAAGTTTACATTTGAAGGCAGATAAAAATTGCTTTGGTAAGGAAGACATTTTCTATTTGGGATACCATGTTTTAGCCAAAGGTGTCAGATCAGAAAAATGTTGAGACTGTCTTAAATGTAAAGAACCCAAAGGTCAGAGACGAATTATTGTCATTTTCAGGAATGGTAAAACTTTCTGTAGAGTAAAAAAAATCAGTGGAGATAACTTGCAAGATGATAGAACTTATAAAGAGAAATGTTGAATGTTACTAGAATGACTAATGTGGGAATTAAATTGAGAAGATAAAAATGGATTTAGAACATCATCCTAACCTACCAGTTTCTGTCCTAGGAAGAGACGCTCTAGTCGTTGTGATGCATGCTCTAATAGTCTTGCTACAGTGCTATTATAAATGTCTGATATGGAAGACCAAACACTAGCTTTTGAAGAGAGAGCCTTTAAAAGCGTCCGAGCTACATTATCCAGTAATAGAAAAAGAGGTTCTAGTGGAAGCTCTCGTGGAAAGGTGGGCAATACATAGATTCAGACATTTTTGTGTGGAACTATATTCACTGTAAGAACAGACCACAATACTTTGAGGGAAATATTCACTAAGAGGGGAGTTGATATGGTGTCAGCAAGGATCACAAAAAGGGTGGTTGGCGCAAAGGAATTCACTTTCAAAGGTGAACACATACTGGGTGAAAACAACATGTGCTCCTCTCTGTTTATCAAAGTTAGACTCAAAAGAAACTAATGAGGAATTTCAGTAAGAAAAAGGCTGAATAATGGAGAGTTGTTGTTGGTTACTAATGATGCATTAACTGAGGAAGAATGGAGAGGAGAGATGCTTAAAATGTTATTCATTTAGAAACTTTGAGGAAGATGAATGAAGAGTGGCCAAGCAAGGAAGACATCGGAACAGAATTGAAACTCTTGTATATCATTTTAAGATGAGTTAACTGAGAAGAAAGAATTGTTATGGGGACAAAGGTGGTTCCTCAGATTGCGTTAAGATGCAGCCTGGTCCATGGAGGACATTTAGGAGTAGTGTAAAATAAGGAGAAGGTTGGGTTGGTTCTCTGGTGGCCGGGTAAAAACCTGGATACGAAGTGTGCTACATGATACTGTAGTGAAGATTATATAAATGACAAGGTTCACAAAAAGCGCATTTCACCTCTGCAATATCCTGTTCTGCTTAAGAGGACACAGAGAGTAGTTGTCAATGTATTGCTGGACCACCTAGGGGAAATTCCATACTTTTCATTTAATTTGACATATTTTCGTGGTAGCTGCAGGCCTAATGTGTTGGGGACCTACGTTCCAGAAGTGCGGTAAAGTTCTTAGAAGAGGGTGTATCCCCAACTTGATCTTGCTGCTCTTGCCCGACAATAGAGTACTATTTTCCGCAAGTTAAGTGGAGAGTTATTTTATGGCATTAAATATAAGACGACGAGTTGTCTATGTCATCCAGAAATGAAGGGCATTGTGGCTAGGTTCAACAAAATCACCAACGAGGGAATCCAATTAGCCATAGTGAATGGATTTGATTAGGAGAGGGAGGACCAGATAAGACTATTTGCCTACAAAATGTCTCCACTTAAAAACAGTAGGAGCACAGTTTGGGTAAAGAAGACACCAAACTTGCTCTGCGTTGATGAAGTGTCACTAAGGCAAAGTTGATGTGTCAGGGGAAGATGATTGAAGGAAGTTACCAAAGAAGGAGAAGTATTATGATAGGAGGAAGCAACGAAGGATATTGGTGTGTGTTCGGTTGTTTGGATGAGGATTAAATCAACTATTGGCACTGTGAAGTAGTCAACGTTCCCTGGACCACTGCGTGTCATTGAGATGTTCAAGTATGCAGTGAAAACTGAAAAAACTAGATTCTGTATTTTAAGTCATGTCTCAGTTCGTCAGAGAGTACATGAGGTGAAGGATGATGAGGATGTTGTAGCTGCTACCAAACGGTGATGGATCAAGCCCTGATCTGTTGACTGGGCACGAGTGTTCTGTTTAATTCAGATACTCTGTCCATCACCACCCCCTTTTCTGAATCGTTTTGTCCACCACAAGCGTGGAAGGGTATACTCAGATGTGAGTCCCTTGCTCACTGCACCATCAGGATTCAAGCAAGCCGGGCCGAAGACGGCTGTAATGCCAGAAACCGGTCCCTGGAAGCTTGTTTCCTTTCCAGTTAAAGAATTGGCTTGGTAGTTTGGTCTGCCCTGATCCCATGATGCACTGGGCCAGGGACAGACTAATTTGCATGTAGCCAGGTTCTGAGCTGGGATGGTGCAGTGAGCTAAAAAACGGTGATGGATCAAGCCCTGATCTGTTGACTGGGTACGAGTGTTCTGTTTAATTCAGATACTCTGTCCATCACCACCCCCTTTTCTGAATCGTAGCTGCTACCAGAAATAGACCTAGAGAAAACCGCTTTTTGGGTGATGTAGCGTCATTGATGGGACTTCTGAGAGTGGCCCCAAATGAGAGAATATTCCAGGGATGTCTTTTGGGGGATTTGATTATGTGGGCAGGAAATGTATTTGAAAGCCCACTTATCTGATTGATTATTTTCATTTTGAAAATGCTCATTTTCCCCCTGTGTGTTCCTAAATTTTAGTGCACTTTGGTGACTCTATTTAACTGTGTTTTTCATGTAAATGCACTTTGAATACATAAATGTTCATTTGTTTACAGAGGGAAGATGTGTGGCTTTCTCCATATCTCTATGGTGTAAAATCAATCTTGATTGTAGCTTTGTGACGGACGCCTTGGGGTTTCAGATGTGGCACTTGGCGCTCTTACATCTTCCTTACCGTGGAACCATAGTGTGGAATGATGGGCAGGCCAGTGCCATCCAGGGCCAGAAAGAAGTCTAGCCTGAAACTGGGGTGGGGCACCAAAGGGCCAGCTTAGCAGCGAAATGGATTCGCGGAGAGATGTCAGGTGACAACAGTGCCCTCATTTCGCCCCACAACTCCTGGTTGGAATGAGAGCCTTTTCCTGCTGCCGCAAAGGCATGGCTATGCAACCTGTTTTTTTTTAATTTAGATGTTTCACATAAAGTTCCAAAACGTAAAAATATATAGACGCCAGGATGCAGATTTAAGATTTGCACACCACTAGTGATGACATTGTTACAGAAACATCATGATGTCATTACAAGGATATGGTGCTGTCGCTACAACAATAGCTGTTTCATTAGTCTGTGGTGACTTGCAACGGAATGGTACCGGCACCACTCAAATTTACTAGACTGATGTTCACGGAAGTTAATAAAAACGTAAAGAACTATGTTAATATATTTTCTAAATCCTCAGGATTGGGCAGAGATTACAAAAAGTAATAACCTTCATGAGAGTAGAATACAAAAGCATATTTCATAGAAAGCCCCAAAGGATTATTAATAAAGTGATTTCTAAGTCATCAGAAATGAAGTTACAGTTGTTTCGAATTTTCCTTATTATCCTGAGCCCTTCATTTCTCAAAATTAAAGTTATTGAAGACTAAAATCCAGCAAATCTCCCCTTGACAATGAGGAGAGCAAATAAGTAAAGAGGGTGCCTGGCTAGGGGAGAATTTCTGAGACGCAGGAGACCAAAGTGCTAAATTTGGAAAGCCAGATTAGGTTTTAGGATTTCACCTGGCTTCAGATGTCCTGTCGAATAAGCGATGCAGCGTACTGTGGTCAAAAATATGTGTTGACCCAAGGAGCAGATATGTTTGGGGGGGAGATGGGCTGTCCGGGTGGTCTCCCAGGCCTCTGCAGAGGCTTTGTGCTCTGGGTCGATGTGTGGGAAGATGGGTGGTGCTGTATCCCTCCCTTTAGCTTGGAGAAGTGGACGAGAGGGCAGTGTGGCAGTATGGTAGTAGACCATTTGGGGGATGGGTCCGACACATACTGTGGACCTACGCTCTAATGGGAGCCTACCCTAATAAACTCCTGCCCACCCACTGCTCCTTAACAAACTGCTGCCCACACACTGCTCCTAAAATAGTTTCCCGATTTCACATAGAGCTTCTGAAAATTGCCGCTCTTATTTAATCTTTTTTCATTTTGGTAACTTCGTACCTGGCAAACTTCATTGAAAAATACTGTAACATCATTATATGTCCCTAAAACAGAAAACAAACAAATATCATTAGCAAGCGACAAAGCATGTGTTGATAAAAGACATAAAAATGGTTCAATAAGTTTATTTCTATTGCTAAGTTGTCGTGTTTGTTAAACTATTTTGTGTAGTTTGAAATAAGCTTAAGCTGGTGGTCTAGACTTCACAGTTCTAGAACCGCTCTGAATCTGGACTCTTCCACCGCTTCTAGGATTAGCCACATAAGCGATCATTCATTGTGCCACCTGGTGTGGTGTAGGGTGCAATGTATGACATGTTGAACTGGGACCGGCGGTCAGGGGACCCAAAAATAAAGGAAGAGCTAGAAATGTAATAAGGAAAGTGCTCCATAAAATCTTGAGATGGGCACTGCGCATCTTGTTGTCGAGATACTCGGGCAATAGTGTGAAACACTTTCCTCGGTCCTCTCAGCCACCTATAGAGCTCCCGCTATTTAAAAGTGGACATCTTTACGGTAGCAGCTCTTGAGAGGTCTATGGCTGTCGTCTTTGCCGAGGATGTCTTCACAGAGTCAGCGGGCACTTAATCAGCTCTATTTTGAAGCATCTCTTACTAACCATCTAGGTGGGCCCTTACTATATATTTTGTTCAGCCTGCAGCAATGCTTGGATTTGAACTGTGTTGTGGTCACCAGGCTGGACATCTCCTTGGCCAACATATTGATGCCACCTGTTGTGGAAAACCTGGCCATCGGGAGGGCGATGAAGATGCCATTTTGTGACCCTTTTGCTAATAGAGATTATGGCACAGGACTTAACTTAAATGTCACAGGGCCGTTTGACCAGTTCTTCCCAACAATGCTTTTTCATCCCACATGATATCGCTGGGGCCATTTGTTTTGATTTCTGTTCTATTTCTGTACTATTGAAGTGACCCTCAGATGGAAATAAAGTTAAGATCATTAGGGAAGAAACTGTACCAAAATGGGGTATTTCTCTCTGGAAGGCAGATGCTGGTCAGATCCTCTCAAGATGCATGTTTCAGATTACAATAATGTGCTTTATATAGTACTGCATACCATAGTTCTAGTGCTTTAAACAGAGTAAACATGAGGTGTTTTTTTCCACTAGACAATTTATTGTCAATCAATTTGCTGACCTTGTAATAAAGTTAAGACTTGGGGCTAGATGTAGGTAAATAGGATTTACCGATTCTAAAATACCGAATTTTACCGATTCAGTATTTTAGAATCGGTAAATCCTATGTAGGTAATATTTCGGTAAAAATTACTGAATCGTTAATATTCGGTAATTACCGAATCGGCGAGGCCCATAGGAATGAATGTCAATTACTGAATCGGTAATTACCGATTCGGTAAAATAGGGTAAGAGTCAAGGGTGGCAGGATGTCACATTAACACCCTGTTGCACCCTTGAATAGTGCTTGTGTGCACATGTGGCACACATACATGCCCTAAGGGCATGTATGTCTATCACATGGCACAGGTGTAAATGCACAGATTTGCATTTACAGAGGTATTCGTTACTTACCACCACTAATAGTTGGTAGTAAATAACGAATCCTGTAAGCACAGAAGCATTCTTTAAAGTGCTTCCTACATCTCATTTACCGTTTCGGTAAATACCGAATCGGTAAATGATGATTTGGTAAATACCGAATCGGTAAATACCGATTCGTTTTTTACCGAATCGGTAAATATACCACCTACATAGGAAAAGCGTATTACCGGTCAGTAACGGCCGATTTCGGCAGTTACCGACCGGTAATAGCCTTCCTACATCTGGCCCTTAGTTTCATTACTAGAATTTGAACAAGTGACCTGGAGTTCTCTGCAAATGTTAGCAATGAGCATTTAACTGACAGAGGCATCTCGCCAGTTAGAAGAATGAAACTATGGTGCATCGAGGGACCTGTTTCAGTAGATGAAGAGATTAATTTAGTAACACGCAGGGGTACATGATGGGCCACATGTAGGCATCAATCTCCCTGACTCCACCTACAACCATGCCAAAAAATCCTTTAGTGCCATTTCCTTTGGTTCGGGGCTACTGCGAGTTCACACGCATCTCACACCCATATTAAGTACTAAAAAGGTGAAAAAACTCATTAGTTACTGCCATGTCCTCTAAAACTCCCCGAAGCCCTCACCATCTCTTCACCACGAGCCTACAGACAGGCAATCTCCAATCTCCAAACCCATGTTTTAAGCAATGGTCTGTGCAGACTGATCGAGCTGTGAACCACGAGGGGAGCATCCCAGATCTGAGTACAAAGGCGTTATTCCATCATCCCTGGCCCAGTAGAGAGAGAAAGAGAAGCAGCTTAACTTCTAGCCATGGCAAGGGCACACCATTCAGATGTATCATCACACGGATAGCCTTCAGAACTGGGCTGAATTATACTGGACACTTGGGTTCGGTCACTGGTGAGAAAGTGGCTCAGCCTCCCTCTGCCACATTCTCCCTCATCCCCCCCTCTATGTCCAGATTTGAAGGAGCTCCCATTGGATAAGTTCCTTGCTCGAAGGGGTCATACATTGTTGTGAAATAGAGGGAGTCCTTGCTGTGGGCAAGAGGTTTGATGATTTCCTTTCCTTCCTGTTAGGCCCGGGCTTAATTACACTGGAGTAATTAGAGTAATTCTGTGTTACACTTGTATACCTATAATAACGCGATTACACCTGCTTGTGTAATTGAAAGTGATTAAGGAGAATGCACATTTAGCCACCATGAGCGGTCTCTCGCCATTTGTCTTCTGCTGCATTTAGTGCTGTTTCTTAATGCAAAATGCACCAGGCCGTATTTTGTGTTTAGAAAGTAGCCCTAGATGCTGGGAGCAAGATGGGGAAGAATTCTACCCCAACAGCACATCTAATGCTATTGCTTAGCGCAAAATGCCTTCTTGCACACAATTTGGACGTGAGAGGGCATTCTACAATAAGACAATAGCGCGAAATGCCGGGGGTATATTGGGGTAAAATCCTACCCCATCACCTCATTTAGCGAGTGCGAAATATTTGTGTTCTGTCGCATTTCCCATTTTTTTGTTGTTGTATAAAATGCATTCTCACGCTAATTTTGGATGCGAGGGTGTATTTTTTGCATTAAGAAATAGTGCTAAATGCAGCATTAGTCTTCTTGCGCAATTATGCGTAATCTCATTTAATTTTGGGGTAATTCTGTGTGATTACGCTGCACTGAACTACATGAGTTACGCCCACCCCTGCCTCCTGTCTCATCCACAAACCACTTTCTAAGGAGAGGTTCAAGGTGGTCATCCTGGCACAGATGCTTAAAATTGGGTGCCAGCTCTGTGCTCTCCTTTCAAGGTGTTGAAGAAAGGACACCGGCACTGCATGAACATTTGCAGTTTACATCTGCACAGCAGGAACAAGTGCTCAGACAACGTGTAAATTGTAAGCACACCAATTTCCTATCCCTATAGGTGACATCACACATTTCATCACATCCGTCAATCCGCCTCAGGCCCTGTCAATTCTAACACCCTTCCCTATTTTAAATCCAACATAAGGGAAAATAAGAAAAGTGGCAAGATGTGGACTGATAGTTCTCTGGTGCCTTCTTTATCTTCACCTGGCCCTGTGTTGCCTCTGATACTCGACGCGTCCAGTTTTGTAATACGAAGGACTGGATGATGGCATTCCAAGTGGTCCTCCCCTCATGTCACTCAGTGAGTAGACTCTAGACTTTCTCAGTTGAGAATTTGAGAACTGAAAAAGTGGTACCTGGCCATACATGGGCTGCACAAAAGCTTGCTAAACACTCCATTAAGAGGAAATCTGTCAAGCTGAGCTGCTGGAAGAATCTATGTATTCTCTAAGCAGTTACCCAAAGAAAGGCACAAAAAAGCACTTTAAAACCATGCAATCTTTTGTTAAAAAAGATGAATAACACCTTGGAGGCTCTTGTGTAACATCCCCTTCAAGCAGTGTATGCCTTCTAGTTAGATTGTTCTCAGAAGTCCTTAGTGTAATTTTAAGTAGGTCCATTAATAGACTTTCCAGGAACAAGAAAGCATCTGCTCAGCTTCTTTTACTCTAAACCTCAACCCTATCTGAATACTTTCAACAAGTCTTTACAAGTGCAATACACGTGCTTTCTGAAATGGAAGTGGGTGTTGCTTATCTCAAAAGGCGGGCAACAGAATTTGTTTCCCTATGCAGAGCTGGAACCCTTTGTCTAGCACCCACCATTCATCCGCCATGTGTTGCTTTGTCATTGTACCTAGTTTTGTTCATCAATGGATATGAAACACTCAGCTTTAAATATACTTCAGCCTGAGATATTCAAGGATCAAAACAGGAAAATTCTTTAAAGATCGGCTGGGAAAACTTTCTTCTACCCTGCATCTCCAAACATGGCTGAGGGGGCAAACCCCAACGAGCTGCCGCCTGTGCAGAGTTGGAATTGAGGATATGGCGCACTTGATCTGCACCTTCATTCACTTGAGGGAAGAAAGGTCTCGGCTGCTCAAACCACTATTCAACCTCCCCAGGATTCGCACGCGAGACAAGCAGGGATAGCCTGCTTTAAACCAGACAACCCCCACCTGAGTTGCAAGCTGGTGAAATTGGTAACACCGGCAGAAGACAAACTGCAAAGAGTTTGCACAGACAGGGCCCTTTCGGACGGCCTAGAATGAAGGACCACGCAAACCAAACAGAACTAGATGAAGACAGCTGCATGGTCCCCACAAATTTAAAATCTTTTTTAGTATGCACTTCTTAATCTCTTTTATGAACTTTAAGCATACTGAATAGAACTGAGCTTCTTAAAATGTATTTTGTAAACAGTTTTAATTAACCATACACAATAAAGGTTACTTACTTACTTACTTACTAGTTGTCTTCATCAGTCATCACATGGACAAAGTTCTTCTGCCGGTCTTCATATGGCCAACCTTGGCTTCTCCTCTTTCCTCGCTGTGTGCATAAGTAATTGAAGCCCAGCAAGGAGGAGGAGGGTGGGTGCCCATCACCGCAAGGTAATCAGTCAAGGACAGGGAATCGAAGGTGAAACTCAAGTAGCTGAAAAAAAAGAAAGCGTAAGAGTGAAGCTGATTGACCGTATTCGAGCGCCATCTGAGTCTGCAATCTATGTCTAGATTGGTGAATGGAATTAATTACGCGGCTTATCACGCCGCCTTCAATGCTGTCCAGCGGGCGATAACTACAAATGGTCTGGAATTGATCCAGTGCAATCAGATGGAGTCAAGCTGCCTTAGATCCTCCCCCTTTACACACTACTGATGGGTTTCTCCGACTGAGGTCTTGCGTGAGTGAAGTGCAATCTTATGCGCTTGGCTCTGATCCCTGACTGAAAGGGTCTCGCTGCTACCAAGGCGCCGGATGATGGCAATGGGAGGGAATTTGGACAATCTCTATGTAATGGAAAAGACCTCCTCTATCAATTTGTAAAGCACGGTGGGTTTCACTGCGACCTTGGAAAATTGACAAGGGGTTGAGGGTTGGATGGAAAGGGATGAAGCACAGGAACAGAGGAATTTAAAATGAGCTAGAAAGAAATGGGAGCAGGAGAGGGGAAAAACCAGAAGACTTGGTAAGATAAGAAAGCAACAAGATAATTAATGAGGGAACGAGGTGCAAGTGAGAAGTGCAGGTGACTACAAGCCTTTAACATAGTTGACATTTAAATCGTGCATCACGAATCATGTGATAATAGATAAAGACTCTTAAAAATAAAAAATGTGTATTTCTTCCACATGCAGCGTTTCACTCTAATAAATTTGATCATATCACTGCATTGTGTGGCATTTAAAAAAAAATTATAGTTTTAAATCTGAACTTAGAAAATTCATGGCCTATCAACTCCCTGATGATTATGCCATTATGAACTGAGAGGCGAGTCATTTACCAAGTGCACCCTATATTTTGTGCAATGCGCAAAATTGAACTGATGTATTTACTTGTGCTCTGAAAAGTGAAGATACAGGAAAAGACGACAGTGATATAAGACAATTGTCCAGGATGACACAAATTGGTCAAGTGGAGACTGCAGGATTTAGCCTGTTTCCCCATTTTGTATTGTGCAATTTATTCAGTAGATGTGTTTCTCTCTTTCTTTCTTTCTTTTTGCTGTTTTTTTCTTTCTTTCTCTCTTTCTTTCTCCTGTTTTACACCAAAGGTTAACGTTTTGAATGTAATACTTTGAGGGTCTACATCTGACTCTGTGTTAAATATATGTATGTAGAACGAGTCAAATCAAGGTGAAACAAGAGGTTCTTTTAGAACAAAATGAAGGGAAGGTAGCTGACTGTTTTAATGTTGATATAGCCTTCTTCCCCTGTCCTAACAAAGGGATCGATGATATTTTAGGAGAGTCCATGGACTTTACCTGTTACAAGTGATGGGCAAAGCTCGGCTGCAAGCAACTTTGACACAGAGCCCACACCGCGCAAGTGAGTTGCATTTGTCATTCCCCTCTGAAGTGGTGGGTTGTCAATCAGTTGTATTGAAAATCAGAGCCTTGAGAGTGCTATGAAAGAGCTTGAAGAAAAATCATTACCATAACACTCCTCTCTAAGAACTTTAACAGGACTTTGCAGGGACTTCACTCCCAGCTCACCTACAAAGCGAACATGGCACAGTTCTGGGCAGCATCTCCCCTGCTGCTGTAAGGGAGCAGGGAGCCAGGGCGGTCGAGGTAAGAGGGTGGGCGGTAGCAGCCACCTGAAGGCTTGGCTCATGTAGCATGAGGGTCCAAGAAGACTTTGAGCTGAGCCAGAGTCAGGCATTTGGCTCGCCCACCCCTAGTGAGAAGAAAGAAGAGAAGAGGCTAGAAAGGACGGACAGAAGACAAACATGCAGAAGGGTGCAAGAGATGACAATAGAAAAAGTGCAAGGAAGGTAAACAAGCATTTGCAATTAAATCGGTCCCGCCTTTGGAACCTTATATGTTTTCAGCTATGCAGCACATTAGCCTGGGTGCTGAAACATCTACTGTTCTTTAACATGGAGGGAAAGTAAGCACCAAATTGTGTGACATGCCAGGTATGGGAACACATGGAGAGAAATATTGCCTTTCAGAAGGAAATGATATAGTCCTAAGCTCTGTTTTTAATATAAAATCAGGGTCTTCGGTGGTAATATCACTGACAATACAAGATGTGAAAAAAATATTATTGTCTACGGGTGCTTTTGGAAGACAATTTCTATGGACTGGAATCTAGAGAACACTAAAGCGATTCTGGTATTTTACTGACCTCTGCTGGTCCTTTTCTATCAAGACAGTTAAATAGAGGCAGTTGAACAGAAAAAAAAAGTCCCTACGTGGAAGCAGACTGATCTCCAGAGCCCAAACAGTACATACACATATAAGTATATACTAAAGTATATACAAGAGGTCTTGAATGCACAAACTAAAAAGGAGAGAGCTTAGGGGACAAATACTACGAGCAGCAGGCAGGAAAATGGAAATGAAAAAAAGAGAGCAAAAAGAATGATTAAAGAAGAGAAAATAAAGGAGTTGATGAGGGGAAAGAAAATTGGAAGGAAGGTTAAAAAGTAGAGAAGCAAAATATGGGGCTACATTTGTGAAAAGAATGTCCAAATGATGTGATGACACAATAGGAAAGGGATGGTTTATACAAACAAGTAAAACCAGCCAGTGACTGTAGCAATAAATATGAAAGAGTGATATGGAAAAAAGATTGGTGAGAGGCAGGGAGATTGGAGCAGATGGAGCAGATTAAAAAGTAAAATAGCTGGAGAAAGGGAGAAACGATGAATGGGTAGTAATATGTAGAGAGTCATGAGGCAAATACTGGAGTCTAGCGAGAAAAGGCACTGTATGTTGAACTAGATGAAAAATACCAGAAGTAGTGAGAAGAAGATGGGTAAAAGAGGTAGAAGAGTGCTTAGAGTTATAAACTGGGACAGAGGTGGGGAAACCAGAACAGGGAAATTGAAGATTGAAATCAGGATCAGTGAAGGGGACAAAAGAGAAGGAAGAGGAGATGTGATGGGATGGGACTAAAAAGTGGAAGAAGCTGGAGACAGATAGAAAGACAGGAGTTGTGAAAATGGTCAGGGGGATGGGTAAAGAGATGCAAAAACGACAAGAGAAGAGAGAAAGATGGTAACAGGATACAGACCAAGGGAAGCAAAAGAGAACGAAGGTAGAGAGTGAATGAGAGGGAAAAAAGGGAAAGCAAAGTCACGAGGTACAATGAGTGACAGAAATGAAAGGTGAGCAAAAGAAAAAATGACATAAGGGTTCAGAAGAGAAGGAGGAGATAATAGTCATGATGGGAAGAGAGAGGAGAAAATGAAAGCCAGTCTCTGAGAACTTTCCTACAAGTTCCAGTTCCCAAGCTTAGTATTTAGAAAAGCCTTGTCACTAAGATCAGTCTTAGGCATTCTGGCACTGAGTAAAGCACTGGCTAGGAATGATTCAGTTAGACGGGTGGGCTAACAGGACATTGGATGAGTTTCATGGCCCAGTGTCCCAAAGAGCCGGTGAGGCTGAGTACTGGAAGTATTTCAAGTCCACCATTAAATCTCAGGTGTGAGGCTGTGGGTGTACTATATGATATGGCTGTGGGGCCTTATTGTGGAGTACACTAGCAGATACTGTCTTGGGTCCTGTCAGTATCGTTTACTTAACCTTAGTTCAACCCTGGGTAGCTGTAACTGCAAGCAGTAAGGCTTGACAAAGGAAGTTAATGTGAAGCATTTAACAGCCTCAAACACCAGAATAAGAAAATTACACATCAAAAAAGAGAAACGACAACAATTTATAACAAATAAAGCGTATTTTAATACATTTTTGACTGCCTTGATCATCCAAATCCACCGGAAGGTTCCAGAGATACAGAGTTTAGAAGCTGTAGTTACTTTTAAATGCAACTGCAAACAAGCATTGGTCAACAACACGTTTGTAAACTTTTCACAACTTTGAAAGAGTTAGTGCGTGTACTCCGGCCTTGGTTGGATAACTAAATCCAGCAGGGGAAAGGTCTAGGATGTCAAAAAGAATAATTCGGATAGTTACCTGGCCACAAGAGCCTTTTTGAAGTAGGTTCCAAGCTTAACAGGACAACCGCCTTTCATACCCCAGAGACACTACTGCTGGAGCTCATCTGGGGGGCAGGAAGATATAGGGTTGGCCTGAAGAAAGATGCAACTAGCAACGCACAGGGGAGGGTTGGGTGTTCCTGATTGCCAGCCATACTACTATGCATCCCAACTACAGGAAATATGTTATGACACCAACGCTCTAAGCCGAGGTACCCTGTATAATTTGCTGCACCCGAAAGTGAAAATACCCAAGGACGGACCCCGTTGTTAATATCCGCACCAAGGTGCTGGAAAAAATCCCTACAGCATACTTTCTGCACGTTCCCCTATGCAAGTAAAATATCCCATTACTGGGGATACCAACCGCGGGTGGTAGGTTCACGATGAACAGGCTACAGGACTGGATAGTCACAGGCGTAGGGGAGGTTGGTTCTCTATTTGGTGACAGGGTTTTATCAGACCATGCCACCTTTGTGAGGAATACTGGCGCACCAGACCGCCTTTATTTGCTTCACGCAATGATTGTGCATTATCATCATGGGCACCTCAATGTACTGAGCCGCCACGTCACAATCTATTACACCTACTTTATTATATGGGGGGGGGCACTTAGTGAAATGGCTCTATACAGGTATAAGAGCGCAAGCGTCCACTACTCTGACTGCACTCCGCGCGAAATGGGAAGAGGACGCTACCACAGAACCTACGGACAAAGCCTGGGAGAGTATCCTAGAGCATCCCAAAAGGGTTTCCCAGAACTTAAAATTAAAATGTATACAGACAATGGTGCTACATAGATCCTATTTAACACCGAAGGGGATACACCACATGTTCCCTGATGCCCAACATTGCTCCCCGAGGTGCAAAACAGAAGAGGCGGGCTTTGTTCATATGTTATGAACCTGCCCACATCTTCGAGACTCCTGAGGAAAGATCCCGATTACGCTTGGAGAGATCACAAACCTCACCACTACTGACAATAACCTGGAGTGTCTACTGGGTTTGCACAAGCGTACTAGTGCCCTTAAGGTCCAATTACGCTTTTTAGACCTTGCATTTATATTGCCCATCAGAGCAATCCCTATGCGATGGAAATCCCCTAGGAACCCCCAATACACACAGGGCGGGATGAAGTAGTTAGGTGAGGTAGTGCAGAGAGCGCGACACTCAGACATGAGGAAGCACGAGGACTACGGAAAAATCCCATCTCTATGGAATGGGACATTATGCTGGAGGAGCTTAAACAATTAGATATTCCACTCACCTTTGCTTACCCTGACCCAGGAACGACCTAGTTATGATGCCCATAGATGGCAATGGCCTGAGCAGACAGCACGGACTGGCCCAATGCGCACCAGCTGCACAGATCGGAGTATGATAATAAACTAGGAGCACGAGGCGGGACGGATGACAGAAGATAAACAGACCAGGAACAGGGGGAGGGTGGGGAGGGTGGGAGGGGAGGAGTTGAATTCAGTTTATAGTTCTAGACTTAGATACAGAGCCATCATCCTTCAAACTCACAGTATATATTATGGATGATTCGCATGGTCCTTATAATCATATCATATGTACTGTGATGTACTACATTGGTTACAGTGCGTTGTACTGTGTAATGATTTATTGATGATGACTGGACTACTTTCAACTAAAACAAAAATGCCACGTGTACTTACCATGATACTGTACTTAAACTGAAGGTTTAATAAAGTTTGCTTAAAAAAAAACAAGACAACAGCATAGACTTCAATGGAGTGGTCCTAGTGCTGGGAATACAGGCAAAGATGCTCAAAAGGATGCTCCCATTGTGGTGCAGTCAACAGAGGTGTCTCAGTGGTGTTTCCTCAGGCCACGGGTGACATGGGGCAACTTTAGCTTTGGAGTTAGGGGTCCTTCAAAGTCCTCTATGGAGCAGTAGTCAGACATCCGATGCTGCGCTTCTATACTCACTGGACTGCAGTTGGTTGCAAAATCTTTGGTAGGGACTGGTATACCTTGAATCCCGCGTACTCGGACTCTGATAGAACTTCTGGGTCTGTCAGACACAGGTGCAAGGTTTGGCTATCTGGCATTTGTCTCTTGTGCCTGGCGACTGGTTTTGGCAAAACATCTGCAGTGGCTACCAACTTGCCGGTTTAGACTCTTTCAGCTCTTGTAGCCCTGGAGTTGATTCTAGATGATCAGTGGACTGATCGTTATAGTCACTGCTGTGGGTGAAGGCAAGAAATCAACTTTTTGCTGTGTCAGGAGCAACAGGCACAATGCCAGTCTTGCTAGCCCAAACCTTCAGCAGGTGGAGTTATCTCGACAGTGCGGCCATTCTTTTTGTTGGTCAAAGGTAGCAGGTTACTCCTACTCCAGTCCTCTCTTCTTCCCTTCTCCAGTGTGAAATGAGGGGCACCGTGCCAGGGATTGCATATTAATCCCATGAGGTGCCCTGAGGGAACCACTCGATCACTAGATAATGGGCTACTGTGCTCCCTCCTACCTATTGACTAAGTTCCTGCGAGGTGTGGCATCTAGATATCACATTCTTTCGAATTGAGACACTGACCTTTAAGTCTGCAGTGAAAGGCTGGGGTCCATTTTGTCTCTGACACATGCAGAGTGGCACAACCAGTGCTATAGCCCTGAGTGAACACTCTGTTGTACATGCCCTAAGTACCTGGGAGTGCCATATATTAGGGATTTCTCAGTAAGTCAGTACTTGTCAGTTGGGTGTATCCAATTTAAAATAGCTTTAGTATATGGTTTGATCTCTGGCACTGAGGTCCGGATAGCAGGCCTCAGTGCACTCTCAGAGTAGAAAAACCAGCACCATCAGTCTAAAAGTGTGGGGGCAAGCATACAAAAAGAGGCATTTTCTTACATGGCCTCCCTCCAAACGATAGATGATGAGCAAGCTAACACTTATTCTAGTGATTCTCATCATATTAGTCGAAAACCTGCAAAGGCCATCTGCATTGAAATGGTCAGTCCTAGGTCTATGTTCCACTGTAGGGAAATGGGATTATCTTCTTTCATCTGCATAAACTATCTGAGAGGCATGTGATCAGTTTGAACTTCAAAGCGAGTATCAGACAGGAAGTGTCTTAGCTTCTTCAGGGACCAAACCTCAGATAAGGCTTCCCTCTCAATGGCACTTCAACATGGCTCTCTGGGGAGGGATATTCTGCTGATGAAGGCAACTGGTTGATCTTGACCCTGGTCATTCAGCTGTGACAATACTGCACCAATCCTAAGGTCTGAGACTTCAGGTTGGACAACAAATCAATCAATCAATCAATCAATCAATCAATCAATCACGGGTTTATAAAGTGCGCTACTCACCCGCAAGGGTCTCAAGGTGCTGGGGAGGGAGGTGCAGCTCCGGATCAGTCAAAAAGCCAGGTTTTGAGGCTCTTCCTGAAGTTGTGCAGAGTGGGGGAGCGTCTTATGTTGACAGTGAGCGTGTTCCAGGTCTTTGCTGGAACTTAGGAGAAGGCTCTTCCGCCTGCTCTGCGGATGCGTGGGGTCTCTGCCAGGGTGAGGTCAGCAGAGCAAAGGTTCTTTTTGGGTACGTGGAAGGAGACTCTTTCGTTGAGGAATTTGGGTCCGATGTTGTGGAGGGATTTGTAGGCATGGGTGAGTAGTTTGAATGTTTCTCTCTTCTCAATAGGGAGCCAGTGGAGGTTTCGTAGGTGCTGGGTCATGTGCTCATGTCGTGGGATTCTGAATACGAGTCTGGCTGCGGTGTTCTTGATGGTTTGGAGCTTGTGTAGCAGGGTGTTGTTGATTCCGGCGTAGAGGGTCTTACCGTAGTCCAGTCTGCTGGTTATGAGTGTGTGGGTGATGGTCTTTCTGCATTCGGGGGATCCACTTGAAGGTTTTGCGGAGGATGTTGAGGGAGATGAAGCAGGTAGAGTGGATGTACCATGTTACTCCGCATACTATTACAACTACCTACCGTTACAACGCGACCATTACAACGCATACCATTACAACGCATAGCGCTTTGAGGTGCTGGATAGTGGTAAGTATAATTTACTATTCTAACTCCAGTCCCCGTGGACCCTATGGAAGGTGTTGGATAGTAAATTATACATATTCCCTATCCTAGAGCGCCCCCCAGCGCAATGCGTTGTAATGGTATGCGTTGTAAAAGTCGCGTTGTAACGGTAGTGCGTTGTAACAAATGCGTTGTAACAGGTGTATACCGGTAGAGGCAACAGCGTTGGTCTGGCGAGTCATGGTGAGGGAGGAGTCTAGAATGATGCAGCGGCTCCGGGCATGATCCGTCGGGTGGGTGGGATGTAGAGGGCAGGGGGCCACCAGGAGCTGTCCCACACAGTGGGGGAGGGTCCAAGGACAAGGACCTCAGTCTTCTCCGAGTTCAGTTTTAGGCAACTGTCACTCATCCAGGCTGCAATATCTTTCATTCCTCCTTGGAAGCTGAGTCTGGTGTCTTCAGGGTTCTTCATGTGGGACAGCATGAGCTGGGTGTCATCGGCGTAAGATACTATGCTGAGCCCATGCTGTCTGACGATGGTGGCGAGGGGGGCCATGTAGATGTTGAAGAGCATGGGGCTGAGCGACGATCCTTGGGGTACTCCACAGTTGATCTCTGTAGGTTCAGAGAAGAAAGGGGGGCATTCTGATCCTTTGGGTTCTGCCAGAGAGAAAGTAGCGAATCCAGTCGAGTGTGGTTCCTAGTATACCAGCGTCGTGGAGTCTGGCTATGAGAGTGCGGTGTGAGACGGTGTCGAAGGCTGCGGAGAGGTCTAGTAGGATGAGGGCCGCAGTGTGGCACTGGTCGGGTAGCATGCGGATATCGTCGGTGGCGGTGAGGAGGGCAGTCTCGGTGTTGTGGTTGCTGCGAAATTAAGACTAGGAGGAGTCGATGATGGTGTTCTCTTTGATGAAGGTGGTCAGCTGGGCGTTGATTAATCTCTCAGTGACTTTAGCTGCGAAGGGAAGGAGAGAGATGGGCTGGTAGTTCTTCAGGTCTGTCGGGTCGGCCGAGGGTTTCTTGAGGAGGGGCTTGACCTCTGCTCGCTTCCAGTTGTCGGGGAAGATGCCGGATTCGAGGGAGGCATTGATGGTCCGGCCTAGTTCTGGTGTTCTGTGGTAGATGTGTGGTGGGTAGGGGTCCATAGGGGCTCCTGAGTGGGTGTCCTTCATGGTCGTGGTGGTGTCTTCGGTAGTAGCAGGTTTCCAGGTGGTGATGGTTGGCTGGTTGGAGGTGGTTTGGGAGAGAGGTGTACAGAGTCTGTTTCGCTGAAGTTTTAATTAAAGGGCCTTGATTTTCAGGTGGACGTAGGAGCTGAGCTTGTTGTGTGGTTATAGGAAGGTGGGACGTACGTGGCTTTGCTGGGGGGCTTGGTGAACTGTTGTATGATGTTAAAGAGTTCTTCAGCGTTACTTGCATTGGGGTTTATTTTGTTCTTGATGAAGGTCTGCTTGGGGGCTCTTATGCACTGCTGGGATTCATTCATGGCATTCCCGTAGTTGTTCTGGTCTGCAGTGGTTTTCCTGTTTTGCCAGAGTTTCTCGAGGCGTCTGCAAGAGCCCCTTTTTTCTTGGAGGTTGGAGGTGAACTAGGTGGCCTTCCGGCGGCATTGTTTGATGGGTTGCGAGCTTGACAGTGCAGCAGGAAAGCCAGCGGTGTAGTTCTTTGACTGCCGAGTTGGCGTCGGTCATGCAGAGGCGGGGGTTGTGGAGAAGGGTGGTCTTGCTCCAGTTCTTTTGTGGTGGGAGCGGGGTGGGATTGGGTGTGGTGGTGGTGTTGAAGGTGAAGTGTACACAGTGGTGGTCTGTCCAGAGGGGCTGCATTGTGTGGCTGTAGTGGATGGTTGCACCTTCTGCGAAGATGGGGCCGAGGGTGTCTCCAGTTCTGTTTTTGGGAAGCATTGACGAGCTGTTTCAGTCAGAGGTTGTCGAGGTTGTCAAGGAGGGTGGTGGAGTCGAGGTCGCTGTGGTTGTAGAGGTGGAAGTTCAGGTCTCCATCGAGAATGTAGTCCATGGAGGTGATGGGGTGGGGTGCTACGAGGTCGGCAATGGTGGTGGCTAAGGAGGCGCGAGGCCAGGGGATCTCGAGTCGAGGGTCCCGCGCAGTGTGGTTATGGGGCTGGTTTGGATCTGAAAGGGGAGTTGCTCTGTGTTGGAGAGGGGGTCGCTCGTTCTGGAGGTGGAAAGTCGGAGGGAGCTCTTATGTGCGATGGCGAGGCCTCCTCCTGGGCAGTGGGGGGGTCCTTTCTTTGGATCTTGTATCCGTTGGGGATGGCGGTGGCAATGTCGGGCGGAGGTGGTGTTGGTCCACGTTTCCGCGAAGAAGGTGACGTCTGGTGAGAGGGTGTTGAGAAGGTCCCAGGTCTCGGTAGCGTGTCTGTTGAGGGAATGCATGTTGAGTAGGATGCACGTCAGGGCTTTGGTGGTGCGGGAGTCCGGCGTGGGTTCTGTGGTCGTGGGGGGCTGTTGATGGTGAAGAATTGTCCGCAGTGTAGGTAGAAGAACTAGCCGTGGGTGGTGTTCGCCGTTGATCTCTGGCAGTTGTTGTTCCATCCGTTGTTGCGAGGAAGACAGCTGAGTCGTAGTGGTAGAAGGCCAGAGAACCAGGGTCCCTGGCGTTGGCCATGGTCAGGTCACGGATGGGGGCAGACGGGCATGTCTTTGGCATGCCAGCAGTGCGCCCGCTGCGTGGCTGCTATTAAGTATGGGACATGGTGGCATATTGTTGCCCGTCAACATGGCGTACTTATAGAGCGCACTGCCACTCTTAAAGAGCAAAGCGGCCATAATTGTGGCTACATAATCCAGTGTGACCCAAGAAGAGCGTGCTTCAAATCATAAGCGAGTAACACAGCAAATCAGAAATGCCAAAAAGCTATGTCTTGATCTGCCTTCTAGAGATGACTTCTGATTCAATGAATCTCAAATACCTAGGAAAATGATTCCAAGCCTTTGTACCTAAGTCTGTAAAGGATTGTTCTCCCTGTATTTTAGGTCTGAATGTAGGAGTTTTAAGAAGGTTGACTTGTGAGGACCTAAGCAACCATAGATATGGTAAGTGGCTCTGAAAGTTAAGTATTTTGGCCTCAGTGCTCTATAAGCTCTGAAAGCAAATACAAGGATTTTGAAAAAAACCATTTTGTGCACTGGCAGCCAGTGTACAACTTCCAGTGCTACAAATGCAGAGCAACGTTGGGGACGTTTTATTACCAGTCTGGACGCAGAGTGTTGTATAACCTATAATTTCGGAATAGGTTGTTTAGATGAACTTGCATACAAGCTATCACAGTAGGCCACTCTAAAAGCAACAGTCTTTGTGACTGTATTTAGGCCTCTGTAGTCCACTCAGGAACTTAACTCTAGTTTTCCTTCTTTTGCATTGGTTTTGGGCACCAGAACCACTGCGCCAGCAAAGAAGTACTGGAGGGCTCAATCACCCCTAACTGTAGCATTTTTGCAATCTCTGCTTTTATGCTAGTCTTGACCTGGTCTGGAAATTTGTAAATTTTACTTTTACCAGGTAAACTGTCACCTTTGTCCACATCATGTGTGCACCATGTTGTCAAACCTGGTGTTGATTAAAAACAAGTCAGCATGTGCCCATGCAAGTCTCTCTGCTGCTGACCACTCAAAGTGGTAGAGAGAACTGCTCCCTCCACGGATCCATCTTTGACATGTGTTGACATCAGGTTTTATTACTGGCTTAACATGTAACACAGGAGGGACAAAGCACCTTCATCTTTTCTGATATTTTAGGCCAATAAAAGTGGTTGACCAACTTGTCGTGGGTTTTGGTCTGCCCCATATTTCCAGCTAAAGGGATGCCATGGGCTAGGTTAAGGAGGAATTCTCTGTCCTGTTGAGGGATTACCACTCTCCTAATTGGCCCTCACTCCACAGGATTCCCTCCTCCCAGCATACCTTAGGGGTACTACTAATATCTCCTTCCTCTTCTCTGACAGCCAACTGGCTCATGCCTTCAAGAGTGGGACAAGACTGTTGCCCCTTGCTCAAGTCCTCTCAGGAGAGGCCCCCTGCTCCTTTAACTTCTTCCAGGTTAGGCCAGTCCTACAGGTCAGTTCCCTCGACTTCAGAGACCAGGTCTTCCCCCTGAGGATTGGGCTCCTTCTGGCTCGGTGGACTTTTTGGACAGACCTTCCCAGGTGTCCTCACTCTCCTCTTGATACTAGGGACCAGTCCATTGTTTCAGGATCCACAGTCCCTTGACTTTCCAGTAAGGCCTTTTGTGCTCTGGCGGAGACACAAACCCACTCAGGGAGACCCAGCATTACTGCATGAGTCCTTCTCTCCACCCAAGCAGACGTTTCAAGGTCGTTGCCCAATAGACAGTCCAGCGGGATGGCATGGGACACAGTAACTGTCTTAGGGCCAGTAACCCTTCCCCACTAAAAGTCTACCACAGCTGTGGGTTGTGACTTTGTAACTGTCAGAGTTTACAAGCTCATTCACTGCCTGTACTTTACCATACCCGCAGGCTAGTGGGCCAAGGGTTAAATTCCCTCATCATCCGGGGAAACTATTGTGGCTTCAGTGTAATGCCTGCAATCCCCATGGCCAACTTCCACCCCAATCCCTACACTGACAATTCTCTTGGTTCTATGAGCAGTGAGTGATTTCATTCTGCATGCAGGATCCCCTTTCCTGTGATCTGGCTGTCTACAGTCATAGAACACTGCAGCCTTTGATGGGTCAAAATTCTTCCTTTGATACCCACTCCTCTTTTGGAATTGGGATGTGGCTCTAGACTGCCCATCTTGAGTATCTTTTGGGCCCTCTTTAAGTTTCTCTGTCTTTTTAAACGTGCCCCCATATTTCCGCTGAAGGAGGGGGCCTGTCCACCTTTTTGCTTTCACCACCTTGGGACTACATGGGCATCCTGGTCTGTACCCACTCATCAGCTATCTTCCCCAATCTCTAGGTCTAGATACCTTAGAGTCTGCTAGATGCTGGTATAACTTCTCTGAGGTACAATTTGTAAGAATGTGTTGTTTTACCACTAAATTGTATAGGCTCTTGTGTGTATTTACCTTGTTACCTTTACTCCAGCCCTACAGTGATTTCACGAAAAGTCATCCACAAAGTCCACCCATGTCTATGTTGCTCCTTTATGTATGCTCCTACTCTTTTTTCTATACTCCTCAAGGGTAAGACCAAGTAGCTCAGCAAGTGCCTCCCTCATTTGTGTTTAAGATTCTGCCCCTTCATGCTCAAAGTGCAAGCAGTCTACCTCTCCCTACTATGGGTATCAGTTCCCAAAGTAAGGACCCCCAATGTTATGCACTCACCCTCCTCACCCTAGAGGCTCTCTCATAGGATGCTAACCACTTGTCTATGTCATCCCCCTCAGTGTATTTAGGAACAATACCCTTAAGCAACATGGGATCATAGGCACCACCAGTGATTATCTCTGCTTTTTTGCTGCCACCATTCTCTTGCCATTTCATCCCCAGCTTGACCCTCCTCTCTTCTAGGGCCTGATTCCTCTCCTGGATCTCCAAGAGGGGATACTGGACTGTGGTCACCTCACTGAAGAAGTGCTCCTTTCACTTCCCGACAGGGAGTTGACTCTTGATTGAATGGTGCGGACTCCACTGTCATTGTCACCCCCCTCCAGGTTATCAAACTCTATATCACCCCCTCTTCTCCACTGTGAGTGAGGGGAATCTCTTCTTCCAGTTGAATCTGGGCCCTCCTTGTTTCCTCTCAAGCTTCAAGGGCTTTCTCGAGATCCTTCTTAGATGCAGTATTTCCTGGAAAAATGTTTCTCTCCCTGCACAGTGACTCTGGGGTATTAATCTTGAGAGATGTGTTCCATCATTGATGACTTTGCAGAAAAAAAGTTTTGCTGCTTAAACTTTTCTTACAGAGAACAGGTGCCCTTGGAATTTTCCGAACTTGGCAACTTCGTAAACGTTTTCTTAATGCCAACTTGGCAGTCTTTTGTCAGTGGTTATCGTTTTATTAGATATCTGGTTCAGCTAAACACAAGTTCTGGATTCCACCGCTAGGCACTAATCTTGAGGATCTGAGTGTACTTTTTGATATGGCTGTGGGGCCCTATTGTGAAGTACATTTGAAGATATCATCTTGGGTCCAGTCAGCATTGTTTACTTAGCCTTAGCTTAACCCTGGGTAGCTGTGGCTATGAGAAGTAAGACCTGGCAAATGAACTTAGAGCGAAGCATTTAACAGCACCAAACAACAGAATAGGAAAATCACACATCAATAAAGAGACACAACAAAAATTTATAAAAACAGGCCATATTTTTATGAATTTTTAGAGACCTTGCTCATTCAAATCCACCAGAGGGTTCCAGAGATTCAGATTTCAGAATCTTTTCTCACACTTAAGTGCAACCGCAAGCAAGCATTGGTCAACATAAAGTTTGTACATTTTTCAAAAGTATGAAAGAGTTAGTACGAGAACTCTGGTCCAGGTTGGGTAAACAAATCCGGCAAGGAAAAGAACTAGTGGACCAGAAAGAATACTTTGTACTGGTCTCGCTGCAACACGGTTGGATGCAAACTCTTTGTTGGGCGTTGGTGTCCACTGAGTGTGACTAATATGGACTCTGAGAGAACTCCTGGGTCCAGCAGACATCGGTGCATGGTTTGGCTTTTTGAGATTTGTCTCTTGAAGTGCCCAGCAACTGGTAGCCGCAAAACGTCTGTAGTGGCTACTAGCTTGCCAATTTGGGATCTTTCAGCTTTTGTAGCCCTAGAGCTGGTTCCGGGGGATCAGTCAACTGATCCTTGGAATCAATGAAAGGCAGGAAATCAACTTTTCCTCATGTTAGTAGCAGTAGACACACTCCCAGTCTTGCTAGCCCAAAAGTGCATCTGGTGAAGTCCTCTCTATGGTGCAGCCTTTCTTTGTGCAGGTCAAAGGCAGCAGGGCAGTCCTTCTTCAGTCCTCTCTTCTTCTTCAGTATACATTGAAGGGCAAGGTGCCAGGGGTGCCACATTCCCATGAATTAGCCAGAGGGGACAAAGTTGTCACTAGGACAAGTGCTACTCGGTCTCCTTCTATTTAGTAATGAAGTTCTTATTATGTGTGGCATCTAGTTATCACAGAGTGCTCCATTATTGCCCCTTTCAAAATTGCACGACCCTTACTCGGTCATCAGGAGCAGGGTAGCCCACCCTAGAGGTGTGACTACCTGTGGCAAAACCAGTTTGGGCACAGGTTTACCTTCCTTGACTCTGTCTCATAATTATCTCCAGCAACATAAGGCATCCTGCTCAAGCGGCCCTTCAAAGGCAGCTTCCTCTTTGAACATCTCCTTTTGAGCCTGAGTGGCAATCCTGGGAGAGGAGGCGACTGCCATTGTTCCTGGGTCTGGGAGTTGTTCACACATCTCCCCAGGCGGTCAGAAATCTGTCTATGTGTCAGGGCCTTTGTGAGGCCACTGGTCTACCTGGAGTGCAGAGGGGCAATTTTCTAAAAGTTGCTAACTTTAATAGTGACCTAAAGTTTGGTCTGGGCACCAGGTCAGATTTAATGCCACACTTAATTTGATACCTTACTCAACCTTGTTAGGTAGTCCCATTCAGAGGTTAGCCAGGCTAGGATGACAGCCGGTAACTCTGTGTTAGCCGATGGGGCTACTAACCTTTCTGCACCAAAGTGACACTTGGAAATGTTTCTGCTAAGACATATTGAAAATCATATGTCCTACTTAACAATATATATCTCCCTGCCACAGGGCTCCATAGGTCTACCTTAGGGGAGAATTACATATATCCTTAAGGCAAGTGGTGGCTTTGCCATTAGGTGTAATTACAAAGTTGAACTATCAGCGCAAAACACTGCCTTTTCAGTCTGCAGTGGCAGTCTGGGGTCCATTTTGCCTCTCGCACATGCAGGGTGGCACAATCAGTGCTGCAACCCTGGGGAAACCCTCTGCTTTACATGCCCTGAGTACCTGCGGTACCATATTCTAGGGACTTATGAGTAAGTCAGTACTTGCCAATTGGGTGTATCCAATGTAACATAACTTTGGTATAGGTTTAGAACACTGGCACTGAGATCGATCAATCAATCAGTCATTTGTTAAGTGCACTACATACCCGCAAGGGTCTCAAGGCGCTGGGGGGGGATGGGGGCAGCTACTGATCGAACAGCCAGGTATTTAGTATCCTCCTGAAGGTCAGCAGGCCTTGGGTCTGTCGTAGGCTCAGTGGGAGGGTGTTCCATGTCTTTGCGCCGAGGTGGGAGAAGGATCACCCCCGGTGGTTGTCCTTCGGATGCGCGGGACGGTGGCGAGTGAGAGGTCGCCAGAGCGTAGCTGGCGGTTGTGGGTGTAGAAGGAGAGCCGTCTGTTGAGATAGGCTGGGCTGGTCTTGTGGAGTGCCTTATGTGTATGGATGAGGAGCTTGAAGGATATCCTCTTGTTGACGGGGAGCCAGTGCAGGTATCTCAGGTCAGGGGTGATGTGGCCGTGTCGTGGTACATCGAGGATCAGTCATGCCGAGGCATTTTGGATGCGTTATAGTTGATTGATGAGCTTGGTCGGGGCTCCCGCGTAGAGGGTGTTTACTTAGTCGAGTCTGCTGCTGACGAGGGCCTGGGTGACCGTCTTTCTTGTATCTGTCGGGATCCATCTGTAGATCTTGTGGAGCATGTGGAGGGTGTTGAAGCAGGAGGAGGAGACGGCGTTGACTTGCTTGGTCATTGAGAGCGTTGAGTCCAGGATGATTACCAGGTTGCGTGCGTGGTCTGTGGGGGACGGGGCTGCCCCCAGTGCTGTTGGCCACCAGGAGTCATACCATGCTCACAGGTTGGAGCCAAGGATGAGGACCTCTGTCTTGTCCGAGTTCAGCTTCAGATGGCTGATCTTCATCCAGTTGGCGATGGCCTTCATTCCTTCATGGAGGTTGGCTTTGGTGGTGATGGGGTCCTTGGTGAGGGAGAGGATCAGTTGAGTGTCGTCGGATTGGAGATTATGTTGAGGTCGTGCTGTCGGGCGACGTGTGCGAGCGGGGCCATGTAAATGTTGAACAGTGTCGGGCTGAGGGAGGATCCTTGGGGTACTCCGCAGATGATCTCGGAGGCTTCGGAACGGGGGAGGCGGACGCTCTGGGTTCTGCCGGAGAGGAAGGAGGTGGTCCATTCCAGACCCATGGCTCGGATCCCTGCGGCGTGGAGGCATGGTGTAGTGTGCGGTGGCAGATGGTGTCGAAGGCGGCGGAGAGGTCTAGGAGGATGAGTGCTACAGTCTCCTCGTTGTCTAGCAGGGTCCTGATGTCGTCGGTGGCGGCAATGAGGGCGGTCTCTGTGCTGTGGTGCTGCAGAACCCTGACTGGGAAGGGTCCAGGGTTCTGTTCTCTTCGAGGTAGCTGTCTGTTAATGATTTTCTCGATGACCTTGGCCAGGAAGGGGAGCAGAGAGATGGGTCGGACGTTCTTGAGGTCTCTTGGGTCTGCCTTGGGTTTTTTTAGTATGGTGTTGATCTCTGCGTGTTTCCAGCTCTCTGGGAAGGTCGCTGTCTCAAGAGAGAGATTGATGACATTGCGTAGGTGGGGTGCGATGGAGCTGCTTGCTTTGTTGAAGACGTGGTGCGGGAATCGGTCTGACGGAGGGCCGGAGTGGATTGTGCTCATGGTCTTGATGGTGTCATCGACGCTCACGCTGGTCCAGGCTAGCAAGGGGACGTGGTCGATGGTGTGCGGAGGGTCTATTGTGTTGCTCTCTGTTGGGGCTGTCTGGGTGTTGAAGCTGTTGTGGATGTCTGCTATCTTACGGTGAAAGAAGGTGGCAAGGGAGTCGCACAGGGATTGCGACAGCGGGAAGTCATTGGTGTTGAAGCTGGGGTTGGAGACTTCCTTCACGATGTTGAGATCTGAACAGCAGGCCTCAATACACTCTCAGAGTCGAAAAACCAGCAGCATTAGTCCAAAAATGTGGGGGCCAACATGCAAATAAGGCATTTCTTTCCATCAAGCACATCCACTATCTTTTGCTATATTCTTCGCTACAACTGTTGAGGTCTTACAGTTTTAGGATGTCATTATTTAGCAATGATTCTTATGCAAAATAGCCTACACCAAGGCCCACCCAACAGCGGTGTCAACATCCTAAAGTTAAATAACCAACACCCAACATGATCTTTTCACAGGTTTTTGAATGTAAACATGGTATAATCGAACACAAGGCAGGCTTCAATGGTGTTCAACATCAGAAAGTTGTATGTGCTACAACCAGTCCCATCCACTGGCTGGCTATTCCACGTCTGAAAGTGATATAACTCACACCAAGACCCATATTTGAAGAGTGTTAAACCTGTTAAATTGATATAAACTACAACAAACACCTTTCTTCCATACCCCTGCAGAGTTAAACTTGTGAAAGCAATATAATCTTCAACAAGCCCATCCTCTAGTGAATGCCACAAATCTACACCAAGCCTCCTTCCAATAGTGTTCAACATTGGAAACTGGTAGTTACTACAACAAGCCCTATTTAATGGCAGTGTTCCTTTTTTGAAGCTGATATAACCATCAAGCTTCATCCTCCAGCAGCCTTTAATCTGTGACAGTGATATAATTCACCCCAAGCTAGAAATTAAATCACTTACTCTGGCCAACAGTGTTATTTTTAGGATGACATGAGCAACCATATATCTTAATTTATTGGCAATCAATTCATCTGCTTTGAAATGCCTTTATTTTATTTTATTGGTAAATGTTGTATTATCTATGACATGTGTTGCATTACTAGCTTTGTGTCATGGAATTGATGACATGCCAGTATCTTATGGTGTTGTATGTGGGACCATGCTCATCTTAGATCCTTTTGAATTAGGCAGTATGCCCACTAAATATAAATGCACTAAATATCTTTGCTATTGCAAACCATGCAATTTTAAAACTCATAGGGTTTGTGGCTGTAAAAGGGTGCTACGCCATGTTCTAATCCTCTTTTGCGAGTCAGAAAAGCCTTTCTTACTTTCTAAAGAAGTTTTGCAAATCATTGCAAAATACAATTAGGAGGCAGAATGTAAGGTGCGTTCCTACAAATGTGAATCGCTGTGGTATGGATTAATGGTTTGTGACCATTCTTGTGGTCTCAAACCATTGAAAGCTACACACACCTCAAAGGGGGTGACAACTGGTTTGCCAAGGGAAGGCTGTTCCATTTAGAGATGTTTCTCTTTCCATATGAGTTTGGGCTACCTCGAGGAAGAAATCAGTGTAGTACAGGGCCACAGCATGCCCCCTCTCAATTTGTTTCCAAATGGGATACATCTGTTTAAAAACATCTCCTGTCCCTTTAATTGGCATGACTGCTTTTTAACAAATCTTCTTTGCAGTCATTCTAAAGAGTTCATAGTTTGCAACTAGTATAATGCAAAATTGTGCGGGTAGGTTTGCAACCCCCCTGCAAATGTGCAATTTATGATGCGATCCATGAGATCAAAGGTCTCCCATTGTCTTGTAAATTAGCCTGAGACCTTTCTGGGATTACATGATTTATGACTCCTGAGAAACAAGTTTAAAATACTGGTGCTTTACAGCTATGCTTGGTCACCCCTCACTGTGCAAGGCCTTTGGTTATGTGCCGCAGGAGTTGGCTGCCTATGGTAAATAGAGATGAATGCCTGCACAGTGGGGATTGGAAATTAAGTACATCTATTAAAAAAGCAATTAAATTGCCAATGCACAAAACAAATGACATTATCCGTGCCTCCAGCTGTGTTGAAAACAGCAATTTGTATAGATACAAAAACAAAGACCTATTAAAACAACAACATGGTGGGCAGCGCGAGGTATGACTTTTTCTGTCTGTGTTAGTAACCACAGCGAATTCAGTGGTTCTGCAGTTTTAAGACAGAACCATAATTCAGTTTTTACCAGTTTATTTTCAGTGAACATATATTTCTTTAATGTATGTAGATACTCTGACATACACCTATTACTAAGTATCCTTAACTGAGATAAGTTCCAAATAGTTCAGCACTTTGTCATCTTCTCCTCCATACTCTACTATATCCTAATCCACAAGAGTTTTAAGGTTTCCAGCCAAGCAAACAGCACGCTTTTCTGTTTGTACCAAGGGATGACTCCTTTCTATTTCCAATCCAACACCATTCTTCTGCCGAGTGGAGGAAAGTGCCTACTTTCTTTTGTGAGTGACTAGAGGTGTCTTGGATACCTGGGTGCTGCATTAAAGTTAAAAGAGCCAATGCACTAGACTTGTTTATGGTCAAGGATTTTTCAAGGAGTACTAGTTGAATTGACCAGACAGGGGTTTAAAATCTTACTATTATTTCAAAGAGAAAAAAAACAGTGTGTTAAAATAGATTCTGACTGAATTTAATTCCAAAACTAAAGAGAAGGGTGTTTAACTGGCATGAATCTCCCTAGTGTCATTATTGGTAATTACTGTACAATTATTCGTTATTATGCATAATTGTATGAGAAGATTAATCCAACATTTGGCACTATTCTCTTAGTGCAAAATGCACCATTGCATTCAAAATGGGCCCAAGGGTGTATTTTTCGCTAAGAAAATAGCATTGAATGCTACAGGGCATGAACACCAGTGGCAAGCAACCGCTCTTTCTTTCTTAGTTCATCGTTCCTCTGCTTCTGCAGTTGGATTTTTGCCCCAAATTTCTCTTAAATAGTCAAGCTGTTGTATGCACATCATTTTGGCAATTTCACATCACAAGAGTAATGTGTAATTACTGAAATTACTCCAATTACTCTAGCATAATTAAACTTTCACCCAGGCCTATCCAAAACCTGTTCCTGTCTGTGGTGGATATTTTAGCTTAGTTCAGGTTCCAAAGGGAGGCAGCTGGTAAGTTACATTGAACATTAACCTAGTTTTCTAATGTTGTTGCAATCAGCTCTAAGCTGCCCCAGTGTTCTCATTGTAGGGGTGTGTGATGAGCGTATGGTACTGAATCTCAGAAGTATCCTAAGGAAAAAAGGCAAAATTACTTTGCCGCTACAATAATTCCCCAGCTTTGATCACTGGAGCTTCAATATTCAGCGAGAAGATTTTTTGTTGGAAAATGTGACCCTCCAATTCCTTTCTGAAAGGTAGATCAGCCTCTGCCCATGCTGGTGGGGCTGTGGGGTCGGGGAGGGGATTTCGACATACGACCATGAGGGGAAATTAATAATTTATTTATTTTCCCTCGTGGTCGTCTGTCGAATCCCCCCTCAACCCAGCCTCACCGCTCTTACCTGCACGGGTCGCGACTGAGTTAGATGACTCTTCTGTGGGTGCAGGTGGTGGTGGAAGCTCACTTTCTGCACCTGACTCCCCGCTCTGCTATCTTCTGTCAGTCTTAGCCCTTTTTCAAATTCAGGACTGTGGTGCCTGGAACAGAGTCATGCAACCCAGCACCGGCCATTTCATGGAGTCCCAGAGGAGATTTCGCCTCTTTGCTCTCCAAGGCCTCTCTCAGAATGTGGCGCTTCCCCTGCCCTTCACAGAGTGGATGGTGCAGCTTTCACCAGGTGAAGTGGGAGTTCACTGTTTGCAAGCCCCTCTGAGGACGCAGTGTAGGTTTCCCAAACTGTGGCCCCTCTTGAAATAAATACGATTTGAAGTTGGATAATGCCTTCTTATTTCAACTTTACCTGATGAAAGTTTACATATATATCATTGATTACACGCACTTTTTGTGACTGGTTTTGTTTTATTCCCCGCCATTTCTTTATCTCACTAAATGATATATCACCAGTGGGGGAAAAACATCCCCTTTCATTGCCCCTTGCCCAACTCGCTTCAGAATTGCACAGACATAAAACCAGAACAAAAACAGAAATGAAAAAAAACAGCACCCGGGACTCCCGCAAGAGGTAGTCTGGGAGTACGCGCCACGCTCGCCTACGTCTACGCGCCACGCTCGCCTACGTCTGACTGCGTTTACATTTTCCGCAGTGCGTTGCTCCGTAGTCTGTGTGCGCCACGTCCGAGCGGCGGCGGATACTGAGGCTGATGCTGATATTACAGAGACAGATGGACGCCGCAAGCTCATGGCGCGTGGCCGCAATATGTAATATCAGCGGGACGGTTATGGATTCAAGCCTGCATCATAAACAGTGCGGCGTGGAAGCAATAACGGCCTAACATCTGTCTCTCCCTCCTAATTCCCTGGCTCATTAACTTCCGCCCAACCGCAGGGTCCACTTGTGAGATTTAAAGACAAGTCTTAGTTGCTCCAAGCGCTAATAAAAAAACCTCCCAGTGGCACCCACAAATGGTATTGAATCTGTGCAGCCACATCGAGAGCGTGAGCTAAAAAACTCTTGCTGGCAGAGCCAGGTGTCCAGTTGCCATGACAGTTCATTTGAGTCCGCGGGCATTCCTCAGGTGCCATTTAACCAATAGAAAGTTGCCTGTCTTGGTTATGCGTTCAATATTAGTCTCTTACAATGATTCATTGGTCATCGCGCAGTGCTTTGTGCTTGGAGCGTCTAGGCTCCTCGACCCCCTTTCTTGATTGGCTGTGTTTTTCATTTCAATTCCCCGTCATGGCAGACAGCTACTGTTCACTAAAGTCTCAGGTGAGGGTGTTCAACATTATAATGTTATGCCCAGCAGTTTAATTTCTATCAGTCCCTCTGCCTGGGATGTCCACAGCGGGCTCTGGCTGCCAGAAACATTTGAGAGCAGAAATAACTGTAAAAAATGTAAATAAAACAACACACAAATGTGCTTATATTTTATGATTAGGGCCAGCTTACCTGCCTCTTATATAGTGTCTAAGGGCCAGATGTATCAAAGGGTTTTGCCCATTCTGTGTCTATGGGGAAATGTGTTGATACATATGGCCCCAAGTTCCTCACACGATTTCACAATATTCGGCCAGAGCGGCATCGCCTGGGCTCTTCTCATATGGTTCGTGTCCCCACTAGCCTCACTTATACTTCAAAGGCGGACCGTGCTCATATCCACATTAAATATCGCAGGTGCCTGGCCTCATGCTACACTACTGCAATGATGATGGCACCATTTGCTCCAAATAGCGCTAAAATTCTTATTAGCCAGACCTAAAAGTGAGCTCCTTACACAATACTTACTTGTCAACTCTTGATAGTTATCAAAGTCAAGTGTTTGTAGCTAACATTAACAGTTGAGAAACCTTTGATGCCATGTGGCGTGAACTGACAAGCTTATCCTGCTAAACTCTCCAGGAACCTTGACTGCCTTTCCACTAAGGTTAGTCAATCCGATGACAAATGAAGAGTTGTTCAGCAGCTCTTGTGTTACTTAGATCGATCACTCTCACGTTATCTTGAATGAAGCAGTGAAGGTTTTGCTCTACAGGAGATCCCCTTCTAATGGATTGGTTAGTTCTTCTCTCCAATGTCCTCCCACTACTCACGAATGCTCCTTTCGATCTATATATTGGTCCAACTCACTCTCTCCAATCACAAGGCAATACATTCCATGCTAAGGCTAACTAAATCTGGTTCCTGTGATCACCTGTTTTCTGGTGTCCTTTTTACAGTCTTGTGGTCGGTACTAGTTCGAACATCATCAACGTGTCCCTTTCCACTGAAGCAACTCCGCGGGACAGGAGAATGGGAGTAGTCACTTTCCTCCTTAAAAAAGAGACAACCAAGAAAAGCTGAGGTTAAGTACTAAAACCAATAACTCTCATTCCAGCTTTGGATAAAATAACTAAGCAGGCAGTAGCCAAACAACTAGCAGACCGTGTGGAAGAATGCAACTTCCTGGGTCCCTGGCCACTTGGCTTCTGGCTGGGCAGGGGTGCTAAGAAAATTATTGACCTTTCGCTTGATGAATTAATAGCCATCCTAGACTGCTGCCATTATTCTTCTTGACCTCTGAGCTACATTTGAAACTGTAGATCATAAAAAATTCTTGAGCTGCTTAGCCGAGGCTGGGCTAAAAGGGGCAGATCATGCATGGTTCTCCCAAATGGCATTGCTTCCACCTTTTTGCTCTTTACCTGTACCAGTTAACTTTGAGGCCCCTCAATGATGATATCTTCCCAGAGTTTATTCAACATTTACGTCTGCCATTTGAGTCAACTGATTATATTCTCCTCCTGCCTTGCTATTTCTATGCTGATGATACATATCTGAATGTGTGCCTAAATCATCAGGCTTCACAATCCACAGCTAAACAGGTCACATGCCATGGAGGGCATTTAACTTTCTCAAACTAAATGGCAACAAATCTAAAATCTTCTTAGGTGGTAATATCATCGAGTATGACAAAAAACAGTCTGGTCTACACTTATGAAAAAGCCCCATCTCCTGTACCGAGGGTGAAGTCATTTTGGGTTATGCTTGGCTCCCATATCTTTTCAAACTCAGATTAAGGCTTTGTCATCTGAATATTTTTTTTGCCACACCATCCCCTTGCTCAGGTTGTCTCTGCCTGTGTTCTATCTAGAATCAATACTTGAGCATCCTTTATCTTGGCCACCTGAATCATTGTTGACTCCAGAAGATCCAAAACACAGCCATATTGCTAATAAGAAAATTCGACCATGTAAGTCAGGCAAGAATCTACCTCTACAGGCTTCCGTTGAAACAAAGAATTTTCTTTGAAACTCTCATCCTTTTGGATAGATTTTTCTAGAGTACAGAAAAAAACTCTGATTTTGCACGTCAACCACTATAATTGCTTGAGAAGCTTAATCTCTAGCACTCAATCACTCACCTCAAGTGCTCTAGATCTGGTGGCCACACCCTTTCCTTTGTGTGTGTGTTTTTTCCTGGATAGGTACTGAAACTGTGTATTTTGGGTACATTTGTAAAACTATCCGGATTAGCCAATGGCAGTAACACTAAAGTACCTTTGTAATCATCATGTGCTGGGGAGATGACATGGTTTATATTTCCCTGCATTGGGGTGCACTTGGTAATATGATGGTGGTAGTAGGGCATTCCTTTGTATTAATTGCTGATGCCACAAAAGTGGATGGTTTTGTCACTACTGCTGGCATCGCATGGCATATCACAGAGCTGCACTGTGATTTGACTTTGATACAAGGGCTTGTTTGACCTGACAGTCTTACAGTGGTCTTCCCCCAAACTTTTTGCATCTTTCTTCATTTTTGCTGATCTTGTTTTTGTTGGCCGTAGGCCTCTGTGCACTTTACCACTGCTAACCAGTGTGTGTGCTCTCTCCTCTAAATGTGATAAAATTGTCTTACACCCGATTGGCACATTATTTTCCTTGTACATCCCTAGTAAATTGGTCCAACAGGTACCCTTGCCCTGTACATTAAAAGCTACTAGTGGGACTGCAGTAACAATTAGGCAGCCTTTTAAAACATGTATCAGGCCGGCCATTGCAGCCTCTGTGTGCAGTTTTAAAGTGTCATTTCAACTAGAAAAATAAGCCTTTTCTCAGGCATAAACGTTCCTTTTTAATATGGGTAAGTCATTCCTCGGGTAGGTCCTAAACAGTTTATAGGGCCAAGTGCAGTGTATTTAAAAAGTTGGACTTGTACTTTTAACTTTTACATCTTCTGGTAGTGAACACTCTTAAATTAGTTTTCTACGACTGCAAGACCTACCTCTGCCATAGGATAGCATTGGGTTCCCTTATTAAATGTAACAAGTGGTAACTGTGAATTGAGAGCGGATAGGAATGGCGAGTTTGGTGTTGATGAAATTGCAATTTAAAACCTTTAATGGAAAGTCAGATTTTAAGTCACAATTCTGAAAATGGCACTATAAAAAAAGTTGTCATTTTCTAGTCCTCACTATTTGGTGTATAAAGCTTGTATCCTGGGTCACACGACTAGGAGTAGCCGAAAATTGGTCTTTGTATATTGCTCTCAGGTAGTAAGACAAAGCGTAATAGGTGTTGGCAGGATGTGCCACCTCTGACTTGATGAGGGGGTGGAGGTGTCACCTACCACATTTGCACATCACAAAGACTCTGCCTGAGCACACTCACAAAGTATTTTATTCTTGTCTTTTGTGACCCCAGATGACCTCGGGCTAGGGCAGGGAGGTAGGGAATTGCAAGCACCTCCAGAACCTTCTCCTAATAAATGGGTACCAGGTATAAATATTGGACCCTCAGACCCAACACTTCAGTACACCTGTAGACATGTGGAATACTCAGAAGTACTGTTTACTGCCCTCAAGGAAGGACTGCTACTATAATACCCTGCTGCCTGAGTAAAAAAGAACTAACCCTCCATCTGGAATGCAGGACCACCAGGGTGACTCCAAGGGCTTGATGGCTGGCCTCCCGGTCAAAGTCTCGGGGACCGAAAAGGCTGCTATCACTTGCACCCATCACTTGTACTATGTATGCTGCCAGTCCTACTCCCTGAAAATGGTGCCAATTGAGGCCTGGGCCCTTGGATTTGGGCCTAAAGGTGCTCTGCCGGCCATCTGTGGTCGTGTGGACAGAACCAATGCAGCACAATACATCTCCTTGCAGTCCTGCTTCTGAACCACCACAGAACAACGCATCCCTGACGTCAGACCGCGCATCGCAGCCCACAGTCTCCTTAGAACCACTGCTGCACGACGCATCCTTGACTCAGACCTTTGTATCTCAAGCCTCTTGTCAACAGCAAGGGCAACTCCTCCATAATGGCGGAAGAGCGTCACCCAACTGGTCAGAGTCAATCACAAAAAAATAAAATAATTAAATTTTATTTTCCTGTGACTGGCTCTGGCTGAGGCATGTGTGCGGGGTGGTGCCGGGCCATGACAGGGAGGAGTGGCGGACACTTGGAAGTGCGCATGTCAGTTTGGCTGGCTTTCTTAGGCCGGCGGAACAGACATACGCACTTCTATTTCTCCAACCCAGCTGGGGTGCACAGCCGGGTTTGAAAAAAGCCGCAGCCTCCCAGGCACTGTCTGAGCAGCAGACCAGGCTACTCCTGGCACTGCTCCCATAGCATTAGAGCAGTGTTTGCATTGGGTGGGGAGCCTGTGCTTTCGACTGCAGGGAGAGTCTAAACCTAAATTGCCCGGCTCCTCTCCCCCCTTTCATTTTGCGGCGGCCACCACTTGTCGACGGCATCCTTGACGGCGATGCAGGCCTTTAATCAAAGCCCAGCAGCTTCGTCAGAACTGCTGGTGTACAACGCATCTCGACGCAGGATCTTGGAAGGCTCTGCATACCATTATTTAAGGTATTTTGTTCAGTGGGCCTAACTTGGTCCCTGTATCTTCTAACGCATCATTTCAGTTAGCCTGTACTTGTGATTTTGTCCCAGGCCTGCTCGACAAGATAACCACAGTTGGTGCTTTGTGCTTCTAAGCACTGTTTTCACTTAAATCTTTGAAATTGCACATCCCCAGTTCTACTCATTGGATTTTTGTTGTTTTGATACCAAATAATTTGCAAAATTTTACTTAGTTTTCTAAATTAGTGATGGATTTGTATAGTGTTTTCACTTTATTAATCTTTGAAGTGAGCATAAATGCTTTACAAATTGGCTCTTGGTTATGCCTGACTGCTTTGTGCCAAACTTCGAGAGGGTTGAGTACAGATTAATTTAGGGTTTGCTTATGTTTCCCCCTGACAAGAATTGTGGTTGCTGCTTGAGTTGGATTTCACCCCGTTTACAAGTAACCCAATTTCCAAAAGGAATGAGCTTCCATTTTTGTAGATTTGCAGATTAAAAGTAGTGGGGGGGTGAGTCACTTACAGATTTAATTGCAATAGATCAAGTCCAAGTTTTGTTTTGGGCGCCAATCTCTCTCAGGAGGTCTGGCTTTACTGCTGCAATCAGACCAAACGTTCATCCCCAAATTTCCATCTGCGCCTCATACATTTTAAATATCTGCGTAGGCTATACTGCTCCCCCGCTCAGCTGCACAAAATGGCCTCACCCCCAGCGATAGATGCTTGTGCTGTTTCGCTCCTGCGGCAGACTTCTCCCACCTCACCTGGCTGTGCCCCAAGGTCTCTTCATACTGGCGCGATGTGTGCGTCACTGTCACTGAGATCACCTCTACGCCTGTCATGCCGGACCCACTGCTGGTCACGCTGGACCCACTGCTTTGTCCCTTAGGCTTTGTGAAATTCTGCCCAGACGCTACCCGTCGGCTGACTTCGATGCTGCTCATTCTTGTACGGCGCAGGGTCTCCATGTGCTGGCGTCGACGGTCTGTGCCCAGAGTTGGCGCTTGGCTTGAGGATGCTTTGCGTTGTCAGACAACAGACACTTCTGTCCAAATTCTGGGACTTGGTGCTGGTCACTTGCCTCCCGATCGATATTTGGGGTCCCCTTGTCTCTAATCTCCAGCGCCAAGGCGCCCTGCCCTCTGCGACCTCCCCCGCACTCCCTGCTGGCACTCCGCCCGCGGCGGCAGGCGGCGTTGGCTCGTGAGGTGTTGCCTCCCCATTCACACACTATACAGGTCCCTTGCGCCCTCTTCCATCAGCATTGGCCCTTTCCCAGGTGCTATTCCCCGCTCTTCCTGTTTCACCTAAGCATTTCTCTTTCTGTGTAATGCAATGGGCTACTTATATACAATGGTTTATGTATTGTATGTAAAAGATGTGGTTCTCCTCTTTGATTGCGGACCTTCCGCCTGCAATGCTGTAACTTGATGTGCAATTCTTCCTTAGTAAAGGTTTTGGAAAAATAAAAAAAATTAAAAAACAAGAAGTCCAAGTACTCAAAACCTGAGAGTACCTACCCATTTAAAGCACGGCCTAATGTTTAACATTAACATCTGATCTTAGTTTGATTCACCCAGCATGCTCATTATGCAGTTCTGAGGCTTGCCCACATAGTGCTTGTCTGCAGAGATGCACCCCGTTTGATGGGCCGCAGCCTGTAGCAAACGTGCCTCTTGGGAATTAGCCAAAGGGATGTGTTAAAATGGGGGCAGCATCCAAGGCAGCTAGGTTTGCCCTCTTGTGTTCATGAAACAGTGCACCTCATGTTATTTTAATGACTTTTATAAAGCGCAGAGGCTTGCACTGGTGCCCTAGTAGCGCTTTTTGCAGCCTCTGCTTATAATATTGAGTATGCATAATACAGACAGAGACCCCTCACATATTCTTGTTCTCAGTTGGTGTTGACACTGTAAAGGCACTCATGGCTTCACAAACTGCATTTTGTAATATGGAAAGAAGAGCTCCAGCAGTACCACATACCACAATATTTAGTTCACAAAGTTATAGGTGCAGATCTGCGCCTTTCATTTACCTCTCTTTTCTATGCAGAGTGGTGGAGATCTCTGCACACATTTATGGATGGGGTTTACTGAAAACAAAGGAGGAGCTTTGAATGACATGCTGGTACAAAACACACTACAAAAAACTAAGATTGTTGCAATTCACAAACTACCGTTCATTTGCTACAGCCTCAGTATTGTCATAATAGGCATTTGTTGAAGTTTTCTATGTCATGTGCTGGGAGGTTCAACGGTTTGGTTTGTTCTCCTGGAGGGAGGTTGTCCAGTCCACCTGGTAAATATGGGGTATCTGTTGAAGTAGGGACCCACAATCCTAGTCAGGGAAAGCAAGTTACCCACCAAAGATAACCTGTGCTCACCCCCATAGTAGCTTGGCACAGAGCAGTCAAGATTATCCACAGAGGCAATATGTAAAGTATTTGTACACACACACAGTAACACAGTGAGAACACCACAAAAGTACTCCATGCCAGTTTAGAAAAAGAGCCAACATGTATCTGAGTAGAACAAAACCAAAACAGGAAACAACCCATCATACATAAGTCAAGATATGAATTTTCAAAAAATTTAATTGTTGTTAAAGCACATACAAAACAATAGCTCTGGCTATTCTCAACGTGGTTGACGAGTCCACAAGTTCAGGCCGACCATGATGGAGCGAGGTCCAGCTATGGAGTTGTGCAGACCCCGGTTACTGTACCTTGGAAATATTGAGAACCAATGACGGTGCAAGGTGCTGGGAAGGTGAGGGATCGCATAGACAGGTGGGTTATTTTTTTTAATTGCTAGGCAGGTCGTTGACCTGTCAGTGCTTGGGGACATGCACTGCACAACTGAGGTAAGGCGTCAGTGAAGCCAGTGTAGTGTCAGTTCCTAGAGGCGATGCAGAGTCATTTAGCCGCATATGCCATAGGACATTGCAAGATTCAGGGGAGGTGATGTGACATTTGCGGCAATGCATCAAGTCCAATGGTGGTGCGGTGTTGGTGGGCCTCTGAGGGTCAAGCCATGAGGCATCGACTTCGCAGTGACGATGTCACACCACTGGCCCACAGGTCTTGTGGCGGAGTGGGAGTTGGTTGCCACAGATGTCAGTGAAACAGTACTCGAGGCTCCCATTGTTGTGGTGCATTGAAGGTGCTGCAGTGATGTGGGCCTGTGTTGTAAGTCATAGTCATTGCGTCAAACGGGAACCATGGCACAGAGTTGAAGAGTTGCGCAGATTCCGAAATAACGTGTGACTCGATGGGTTAATTCTTCTTTTTGTCTCAGCAATCTCTCGTCCACAGGCAGAGGAATAGGATTTGGCACTACTTGGCAGAACAGTGCTATCAGCAGAGGAGCCCAGGTGAAATCTTTGATTGTCCTGAGAGTTCGTTAAAGAGGCAAGCTCAACTCAAGCCCTTGGAGAACTTTAGAAAGCAGGATGCAGAGGACAAAGTTCAGTCCTCTCACGCCCAGGACAGAAGCAGCAGGCAGAAGGCCAATACAGCAAAGCAAGCATCAAAGTGGCAGTCCCTCCTGGCAGCACAACAGCTGTTCTTCCTGGCAGAATGTTCTCAGTCCAGAAGTGTTCTATGTATATGGTGTCAGAGATCCAGTATTTATACCCATTTTAGCCTTTGAAGTAGGGAGACTTCAAAGAAAGGTATTTGTAGTGCCTGAGACCCTGCCCTTCCTGGCCCAGGCTACAGAAACACTAAAGGGGAGGAGAGGCAGCTCTTTGTGTGGGGGAAAGGCACAACCCTATTCAGGTACAAGTAACAACTCCTCTCACTATTTTAGCTCAGAAAGGCCCATCAACCTGGTATTGGGCTATCAGGATATGCAGGACACACCTCAGCTCCTTTTGTGTGTGACTGTCTAGAGTGAATTCACAAATTCCAACAGTCATCCAATCCAGACGTATATTCTAGGGGCAGGCAGAGGCAGAGAATTATTCAAGTAAAAACATGCCAACTCTCTAAAAGTGAAATTTTCAGACCTGCAGTTTAAAAAAAAACTCCACTAAAAGATGTATTTTTAAATTGTGAGACCAGTGACACCAAACTCCAATTTTCTGACTGCTCACAATTGTAAGATACACTTAAAAAGTGTTACAAGACAGTTCCAACGATAACCTATGGGAGGGGGGGCGCTAGAGGGCGCGCACACGGAATGGCTGCTTAGCTGAGTAGCTCCAGTTTCTTGGCTAAAGATCCTTAAATTATCCTACATCACTGGCGAGTAACTCTACACATTCGATGCAGAAAGACGCCCTCCACAATCGACCCGAGTCCTGGACCGCTGGCGGCACCTGAACCCGCGGAATCAACCTCGGAAAGTTTTCCGGCGATGCCCTCGGAGACCGCGAGGTGAGGAGGTCGGCCGCTGCTCAGAACGCGAGGCTGGTGCTCGCCACGAGGCGGAAGGCCCAACCTGAGCTCTCAGATGCGGCGCTCGAGATAAGTCTGGCACCGCTCACTGCTACTAACTTTGGCCTCAACTATTGTCGCGGGCTGCCACTTGCCCATGCAGACTGGCCCTCGATGACGGCTCGAGGCTGACGGAGTGACCACCTGCGGAGTGCATTGCTGTTCCCCGTGCGGCCCATGCTGAGAGATCCCCTCGAGCGAGGCGCCAACACCGCTGCCCGATCCCTGGTGACATCGAGGGGGGGTCGGATATCTGTGGTTCCCATCGCTGCGCCAAACGAGGTACAGAGAGATTGGCACTGTAGACGGCCGCTTATTTTTTCATTTTCTCTTTCTTTGGCGCTACGCCGAGGGACGCGGTGCCTGCGACCACTGCTGCTAACTGCACTGTCACACAAACAGGCCTGCACACATCCTGGTCCCACCGTTATACCACGATTCGTTATTGCTGGACGGCTTGCGGGACAGACAAGACCGAGATCGACACTGCACCACTCTGCCCCTGTCACCTGCTGCCGGGGCCTATGCCTGGGCTGGCCACCTTCCCGCACCATTGACGTTATGGAAGCTGTCGCTGTCCGGCTTGCACATTGAGAGAGGCACCCAGGGTCAGGTACCTACGGCGCGGAAATACTGCTGACCCATAGCGCCGCTGTACATCGTGCGAGACATACGTTACATGTCACTGAATACTGCCCGCTATTGACAGACATCTGCGCATTCCCCTTGCCCGATTCAACTGCATATGTACCTGCTGACGACTCGGATATCCTACAGTGCAGCTTATTTTCGCAGTGACAGGCTCCTCCGAAATTAAAAGACACTGCGTGTGGAGTTGAGAAAGTTCTGGATTCGGAGTGAGCCTGCTGCCGCCGCGACACCGCCCCAGGCTTGAAGGCGCGTGGGGTGACGGCTTTACACCTCGAGGCAACAGGAAACAAGCGACCAGAGAACAAAATGGTGTGACCCGAAAACTGCCAGACCAAAATAAACTTTGAGAATGCAAAAAAGGGTACAAAAACTACACCGGCTGAGCCGGGACCTAGCGATACGAACTCGACCGTCGCTGCCTCTCCCACCAAAGAAATGGACCTGCACCACCTATTCCAGGAGATGAGGCAAGGGTTCGCCACAGTGGTGGAATAGGTTGACGGGATGACGTGCAGGTTGGACGCCCTGGTACATAAGGTGGACCGGCACGAAGAACGGATCACGGCAACGGAACAACGCATCTCAGACAACAATGACGTCACCGCCTCCCACACCACACAATTAGCCCGTATGGATAACTTGCTACGACTAATAGCAGCTAAGAACGAGGACTTGGAAGCTCGTAGTGGACGCAACAACATACGCGTCACAGGTATTCCAGAATCCACAGACACGGGCAAGATGGAACTGTATGTGGAGAAACTCCTCAAGGGATCGGTTGGCCCCTGTCCCCAAGCCTGGACTACCGCCCAGACCAATTATCGCTAAATTGCTGAATTATCGCGACCGAGATGTGGCTTTGAGAGCGGCCCGGACTAAACAGAATCTACATTACAATGGCATTGCATTTTCCATATATCCTGACTTCACTCTTATGGTGCAGGAGGAGCGGCACAAATTCATCGCTGTGAAAAAGAAGCTGCGGGAGGCCCAGCTGGACTATGCTCTACTCTACCCGGCGAAGCTACGAGTAACGCACTAGGGGAAGCATCGCTTTTTCACAAACCCACAAAAGGCTGAAGACTACCTGAAATCGATTCGCAGGGCACGCAGGGAGGGTCGAGATGCCTAGGCGGACCCAGAAGAAGACCCATCCTCAGCAGCGGACGAACATTGATCAGACTAAACCGACACGACCGGAATCGCTATAACTTTGAACGGCCATGCCCAACCCTTGCTATGTGGACACGGAGGGCACGAGCGACGTACTGCAGAACAGGACTAGCTGACCTCTCCAGTGGTAACGTATGCCAAGAACCACTATCCCTGCCCTGGCCTCCACCGAGGGTGGTACAGTATGGATGGCCATCGGCGGGAGAAGTGGCTGTGCGCCCTTGATGTTGTTTCCCTCACGGGTGCTCCCCATGTATAATGCTGAGTTATCGGAGTTGATGGGGGGGAGGGGTGGGAACGGTGGCTGCAGGCATGTTTGGGATGCTGTAGTGGGAGGGGGGATGGTTTGTTTCAGGGAGGGAAGTTTTACACACGGAGTGAATGGGCGAGGTACAGAGTGTCATGGTGAACTTTATCGTCAGAGAAGGGCGGATGCTGATGCATTCCTGATAGCACAACTAGATAACCTGGTGCTTATTGGCTTTTGGCGGACGTAAGAACTGATGCACAACTGAACTGCATGTCATGGAACATTAGAGGGCTTAACAATGCAAAAAAAATTCGAAATGTGATTGCTTATCTGAACCGACACCATGTACATGTTGCCATGTTACAGGAAACTCATTTATCACCACAAATGGGGTCCACCTTTGCAGGTAAATGGGCTGGGGTCCGTATACTCTCCTCCTACTCTACATATGCGAGAGGGGTCGCTATCCTCATTAGACGTACTGTGCCGTTCCGAAAGGGTGGAGAATTGATTGACAAAGAGGGGCGCTTTGCCCTGCTATGGGGCGTATAGGACACAACACTATTACTTTTGTTAATTGTTATGCTCCTAACATCGATACGCCCGCCTTCTTCACTACACTCTGGGGCAAAATCATGCCGTAGGGTCCCACCACATCATCTGGGGGGGGGCTTTAACCTGGCATTGACACCACACCTGGACAGGGCGGATGGAGCGATGCACTACAAACCCAGATCTAGAGAGGCATTGGAGGGTGTGATCACGGAGGGCAGATAATTGGACATATGGAGATGTTTACACCCCACCAGGAGGGAGGGCACGCACTTCACTTCGCAGTCGGGCACATGGGCACGATTGGACTATTTTCTTATCACCAGAGAGATCACCACGGGAGTCTTGGGGGTGACACATTTGCCAAGGACATATTCTGACCATAGCCCCGTCCTTATGCACACACGTATACCCGGATGGGATAGCCCTAGGCCGCAATGGAGGTTACAGCCGACGGCCCTATTGGATAATCTATTCCGCGTCAAACTTGGAGAAGAGATTGCCGCTTTCTTTCCCAGGAACAAAGGGTCTGTAGAGTCGGTCGAACACATATGGGAGGCTTTCAAGGTCACGATTAGGGGATATTGTATATCCAAGAGTTTTGGGGTTCTGCAAGACATACAAAACACAATTCGCACTCTGGATAGGGAACTGAAGGCTTTGGAGGTCCACATGGTGGAGGATAATAGCCCTGACATACACGCTGAATTTAGAGACAAATTGTCACAATATGAGGAGGAAGCTAATAGGAAAGCAACATTTCGTGGGAAACACTGGCAGGCTAGGAAATACTGTGAGGGCGACAGACCAGGAAAGGTACTTGCAGAGATGACGCGCACTCCACGAGACCGCAACGCGGTCCTAGAACTTACAGACTGCCAGGGACACACAATACGGAATTCGGACAAATTGCTCAACGCTTTTACCACTCATTATCACACACTCTACACCACTGCCATCACGCATGATGTACCTTATGCTGACTTCCTAGGTGACGTAGCCCTCTGCTGGCTCAGTGACGGCGATAGGGCCTTCCTAGCAGCCCCTTTTGAATTAGATGAAATCCAGGAAGCTATAATATCGCTGAAGAACGGTAAGGCACCCGGACTAGACGGAATCCCTGCCGAATTTTATAAAGCTTACATAGATATTATGGCCCCTGTCCTTCGAGAGGTCTACGAGGAATCCCTACATGACGGAGTCCTTCCCGGCTCCATGCGTGAGGTGGTCATTACCTCGCACCTGAAACCCGGCAAGGACCCTAGCTCCTGCAGCTCTTACCGCCCACTCTCCCTCTTAAATTGCGACATCAAAATCCTTGCGAATGTTTTAGCTACCAGGCTGTCCCTCCTGATGACTAGGATTGTCTTGCCTGATCAATCCGGATTTGTCTCGGGCCAATCCACCTCTCACAACTTACGCACCCTGTTTTCCTTGCTTCGCACAGTCCACTCCGACTTACCAGTAGCAGCAGTCTTCCTGGATGCCACCAAGGCATTCGACTCTGTCGAATGGCCTTACTTGTTTTCTGTCCTGGCGAGCATGGGCTTCCCCAAGCTCTTTATCTCTTGGGTCTACCTGCTCTACACGCAACCAACGGCGAAAGTCCTCCTCAATGGTCGCCTCTCAGACTCCATTGCCATTACCAGGGGCACCCGCCAGGGGTGCCCTCTATCTCCCCTCTTATTCTCGATCGCGATCGAGCCCCTTCCCTGCAGGTTTCGGCAATTACACCGAGATGGTGCGATACAATGCTTCCAGCGACAGATTGATGTGTCGTTATACCCTGACGACATAACGCTCTATGTCAAACACCCTGACCTGAACCTTAATCCCCTACTTAGAGAATTTGTGGTATTTGAAAGGATGTCGGGAGTGCACATAAACTTGTCCAAGTCACAACTTTACCCACTCACAGATGCAGTTACTGACTTCCCCCTTGACTACCCCCTGGAATGGTGTCGGTCAGACCTCTGATACCTCGGTATACAGATCTCCCGAGACAAAGACGAAATACTGCGCTCCAATTACGGAGTAGCAATCACGAAGCTTACGGCTTCAGTGGACTGCTGGATTACCCTGCCGCTCTCCATGGCTGGCAGAGCGTCCCTAATTAAAATGGTAATACTACCCCGATTTCTATACCTCTTCCTTAACATCCCCTACTACCCAGGAGCCTTCTTCTTTAAAACCTTGAAGTCGGAACTCTGTTGATTGTTCTGGGGCGGTAAGGGCCCGCGCTTGAAATGGTCCACGCTGATTCAGCCATATGATAAAGGCGGCTTCGATGTCCCCGACCTCGAGGCTTACTATCTATGTGCACAGGCGCATTATGCTTACCACTGGCTGGTCCCCACCCCATTCATGCCTCAACTGGCGGTGGAGGATTGGATTGTGCACCCCATCCCACTTAATGGCCTACTCCATTGCCCAGAATCTTTAATAACGACATTGAATACGTCAGTTTCCTGCACACTAGACGCATGACGCCGCATAGACAAATGGTTGTCCTGCTGCCTACCATACTCCCCTAGACTACCGCTGACATATCACCCTAAACTCGCACTGTTACAAGAACGGGGCTTTCGAATGCTCTGTGAATGCATACACATTAACTGTTGGGGCGACCTTTTCTTGAATGGCAAGTTCAAGTCTGCTTAGCTGTTCTTTGCTACCCATGTTCGCACTCCACCGATGTGTTTTATTACCTGCGCCTACGCCAAGGGATGAAAGATATCCTTCCTGGGTTCCCTGATGAGCCTGTGGTCCTGCCTCCGCTATACTTTCTGATGTGTTCACAGGAAGGCACGCACCTTGTCTCCGGCCTCTATCACCAACTTAGGGCCGACGCTCCCATACCCGAGGCGAGTGCTCGAGCACATTGGAACGCTGACCTAGAGACCTAACTCACTGACGAACAATGGCAGTATTGCTGCGCCCTTACAGCCCGAATATCGGCCAGCAGTAGACTCAAGATAATTCACTACAAATTCCTACAGCGACTGTACTACAAACCGGTAAAAAAACACAGGTTCCGCCTGGCTGACAATGACAGATGCAAGCGTTGCCACGCCGAGCGTGCGGGCTTCCTGCATCTTGCTTGGGAATGCCCCCCTGTCCGTCTCTACTGGCAACAGGTACACGACCCTCTTAAAACAATGACTAAAGAACCCATACCTATAGAGCCATTTACTCATGCTACTCGGACACACGCCTAACATTCCAAAATCCTGCAGAAAATGTATAGATACAGCATTACTCTTGGCGAGTGGCGTGCCGTTGGGGTCGGGGCAGAGCACCTAAATTCAAGGACTGGCTGGCGGACATGATTTACTGTCAGGAACAACATCTCACCTTCACTGAATTGCTGCCAATTACTAATCAACCTAAAGACATTTGGGGGCCTCTGGTTAGCTATCTGCTGGCTCAGACAGATGATGATGACGATCCGGAGAGGGACCATAACAGGGATACTGCTGACATTCAGAGACAGGGGACATTGTCTGTTGATTCTCTCACCACTGATCTCCCTTCGACCCAGTAAGCTGACCCCATGCATCACTCTATACCTCACAGGCCTGCCCGAATCACCTTTACCTATGTTCAATGATCACTGCCCTCGTTGACCCTGCCTTCGGGCCCTCACACACTATTTGGTATTATCGCGCTGCTCACACCATGCATTCACAGCATCAAACTCAACGACGCCTCATATCACTGAACATTGTGCTCAACCTCAGGACGAATGTACACTACCACGGATACTCAAGTATTACTGCATAATATCAAAAATCTTTGATACATAAGATGATTTGTCGACTCGGAACTCTACCTCCATGTGTATTTTCAAGACCTCCTAGTTTTGTTCATGTTGGGAACTGATAAAAACCAAAAAACTGTTCTACTGCAGCAAAATAACAAGTATACTCCTGCTCTAGATACAGGACATGTACCAACTGGTAATCTTTTACGCCACCGGACCTCCGGGATGTCGGTAACAAAGGCTGTGTCACATTATTTACTACCTATTTATTGATATAACACTTATGCTGCCGGCCTCCGGGTTATAGGCGAAAACAAAGCAGTGTACTGTATGAAAAATGCAATAAAGCAGTTTGAACGACAAAAGAAAAAACCGATAACCTATGGGAAAGATAGGCCTTGCTGTAGTGAAAAACAAGTGTAGTCGTTTTTCACTACCAAGACATATAAGACTTAAAAGTACATATCCTACCTGTTAAATGCATTGCACCCGGCCCATTGGGCTACATAGGGCCTACCTTATGGATGTCCTACATGCAATAGAAGGGAACGGTTGGGCCTGGTCAGCAGGTGAATTTTCCAGGTCTACAAGGCAGTTTAAAACTTCACAAACAGGCTCTGCGGTGGCATGCCTGAGACAGGATTGAAGGGCTACTTAAGCGAGTGGCACAATCAGTGCTGCAGGCCCACTAGTAGCATTTGATTTACAGGCCGAGGTCACATGTAGTGCATTGTACAAGGGACTTATCAGTAAATCAAATATGCCAATCATGGGAAACCAAGTACCATTACATTTTAGACACAGAGCACATGCACTTTAGCACTGGTCAGCAGTGGTAAAGTGCCCAGAGTCCTAACACCATCAAAAATAGGATGTGAAGATGGGATCTAGGGTGTGTCCAGCAGCATTGGGTTAGTCCCACGTTTCTCAGGTTGTCAAGAAGGGCAGATGAGTTGGGGTCAGTCTGGTCTTCTAGATGGAAATAGAGGTCTCCTAGGTGGGTGAATGTGCTGGAGTCGATGACTAGGGAGGCGATGAAGTCCATAATGTTGCTAGCAAAGTTGACTCGAGGACCTGGGGGGCAGTGGAATAAGGTTCCACCTGGGAGTGTGTTTACTTTTGTATTCGCATATTAACATTACAAAATTGTTACATTATTGACTGTTTTGCACAAATTTGGATTGGCCGAAGACAGCAATATAGGGATCGGCAGGCACCATTTTCAAGAATGTTTTTTGTCCAGGCCGCCTTTCAGAAATAGAAAGGTTATTCATTTAAAACAGCAAGCAAAGGCCAATTCAGCTTTATTGTGTTTGGAGAAATTGGATCGTTTTTAATATGTTTGCAATCTCACCAGTTATTAAAACCATCTAGATTCTTTTGACTGTTCATTCCATTTTGCATTCTGTAAAGCAATTGATGATAAAAAAAATAAAGCTTTAGAAGTCACTTTCAAGGCAGAGCACAAAAAAGCTTTTATCATTTAATACGTGAGGTCCCGGTCGGTTTAATTGAAAACCTGCTGTTTAGTGATTGCAGCTTTAAGAACAAATAATTGCAATAATTCTATATATTCTTTTTTTAACACACAGCTTGAGAACAGAAAAACCACCCACCAGAGAGACATGAAAACAACTGAATTCAAAGTTTCTTCCATTTAGTATCGATTTTTTTTTTTTATACATACAGACCAATATTTTTCGCTTGCACAGTAGTAGAATTTGGTAGAATGGCAAATTTATTCTGGAGCGGAAACTAGCCCTTACAGCCTTATGTTAATCAAAAAGCTACACAATTGTGAAATATTGTGATGCTTTCAGACAACACTGAACATTTTGCTGTGAAACAAGTTTGAGAAGAATACTATCCCTGTCTCCGCAACCCAACAATCAATATTAGTAAGAATACAGAAGAAAAAATAATTTAAGGTGTAATTGGCTAAAGTTCCACCCAGAAGTAGGGATACCTATTTACCATAACTCTGGGGAAGCTGCAGTAACATCAGACAGCGTTTGACCTCAATGACCTAAAAGGTTTGTCTTCCTTGTCCTTCATTAGCACCTCAACAGCAACCTAGCTGGAGCTGAGCAAGAGGTGGAATCCACTCAAAAAAAACTTGATTCCAAATACCATGTTTGTATCCTGTTTCTGCTGCTTCCTTATGATCCCTAACACCTGGTATAGTAAGGGTTGCCAAACAGCAAACCAGGGGTAGCACAGGGTACCCATGGCTACCCCTAATTGCCATTCATGACCATGGGTTCAATCACTATCTTATGCCTGTTGACTTTAATAATAATGATTTCAGAAGAGATTATGGGGATCATTTAGAACTTGTCTAAACGGTGCATCTACCATAAAGTGGCACATCCACTTTACCTTCAGACTCAAAGTTCCCCCACCATATTTAGAGGGGAGAGATCTACTGGAAGTCTGCCAGGGAGCCTCAGCCAGCTCCAATGGTAGACATCCTAGACCTTATGGTATGTGCATCACGTGACAGGGGGTGGGTAAGACATGGCTCTCCCGGGTAGGTAAATCACACCATGACACCAACGCTGAAGGTGCAAACTCCCTAAACCTTGCAATCAATATTATTCTGTTCAGAAGGCACAAAACTCTCACTTTGGAGTTTGTCCTTGCATAACAAAAATACATTGTTAGGTGGGCACATCAACATACTGCCGGCTCGGCAAATGATTGGTGGCTCCACTGAAGGCACAGGGTAAGTTGTCCCTCAGCATGGCCCTAATTATCACAGACCTTTGAGGCCAGCGGGCGGCCTTGCCTTCCTTCAATAAGGACCCATGTTTTGTTGCAGAAGAGCACTTACATTTAGAGGGATCCTTCCTCAGACCCACTAAAAATATGGTTTCTTCGTTTATCGTCAAGATCGCTGTGGCTATCACAAGTTATTTTTTTTTTTTTGCAGTTGTATATAGCACAAACTCGACCCAAAGGTATCAGAGCGCTTTATATGAGTATCAGATGCATTACAGATGGATACATTAGTTTTTATTTATTTTTTGGGAAGGAGTTTTTAGGGACAGAGAGATGGAGTGACTTGCCCAGAATCACTGGATGTTGAGCTTCCCGCCAGACTCCAACCTGGTTCCCCAGCTTCAAAGTCAGCTGCTCTAGCCAGAGGAACTGAGTGAGCCTTTACATAGGCTGCAAAGAAAGAGCAATGACTTGGGCATCTTGGATTGAAATTGTAGTTCAACATCTATCCTCCAACCCTCAGAATGCTGGAATGCTAACACCTAAAAATAAAGAAGAAATTCCTTCCCTGTGGAAAGATTGATGAACCAAGATTTATCTGACCTTACAAGTCTGTTACGGTGTGTACACAGTACCAGGTGAACAACTGATGAATAATTAATTTTGAGAACGAAAGCACTAGCTGCCCTGCTGCTGATCAAGTATACCGATTTATTTTCAAAGTCTTTTTTTCATTAGAGTAGACAGTGAGTGACCACTTAGCCTTTAAAAATAAAATGAAGTATTCATCATTTTTAGAGCATTACTAATGCACACACGGACGGAGAGACTCGTGTAAAGACATGTGAATTTTATTCATAAATATTTCATTAGGAAACATTGTACTCCTTCATGCGGACAGCCGGGACTTTTTTCTAAAGTGTGAAAGTATTTTGGAAGCCTGCCACAAGTTTTCTTTCTCGGTCCACGAACCTATGCCCTGAATTGCACCCCCATTTTCATAACCCCTTTTTTCAGGCAATCTTATGAACAGAGGTAGGCATAACTGGTGAAATTCTCTCTAGCGTAATTGCTCGTAATTAATGCAAAACTAGTTGTAATTATGTGTGACGGTGTGGAACGCGCAATCCAGCATTTAGTGCTATTTTCTTACTTCAAAATGTACCCTTGTGTCCAAAATGGAAGATGCATTTCTCACTGAGAAAATAACACTAAATGCTGCAAGACATGAACAGCAGTATCCAGCAGCCACTCTCACACTTAGTTCATTGTTCCTGTGCTCCTGCAGTCGAATGTTTACCACACATTTCTCTTAATTATTGAAGCTGGCCTAATTGTGTAATTTCTGTAACTTCGCACCAGAGGAATAACGAGCAATTACTGAAATTACTCCGATTACTCCGGCTTGATTACAACTTTCCCCAGGCCTAATGACAAGACACAAACTCATGGGACTGCCACTGGCATATCCTTTTATTTTGCCCAGCTTGGTGAGTTTTTGAAGAGATGTTCTCACTATCAAATGTGCCTCTTTGGCTCACTTCAGGGCTTCGACATATGACACAGGTCTCTTGGTCAAAGTATCTTGATGCAACATTTCACAGGTTCTAGAAAGATTCTTTCAGTATTTGGGCTTGCATTTTGTATAACTAGGATATTCCATTCCCACTTGTATGTGGAGCGATTTGTTTCAGCTAGGCTTAGAAGAATCTGCTGTAGTGGGAGCACTTACTTCTACATTATCCATGTGGAGTTAAAAGACTCCATACCTAGGATAAAGGTAGAGTATCAATCACATTTGTCTCAGGGCCCTATTCAAAAGGTGGCAAAGGTTTGCTTAGTTTGGCTTTATGTACTTTGTAAACTTTCATTCGCTAACTAGCAAGTGAATAATTCTGAAAAAAGATTTTGTCAGAAAAAAAACATTCAATCTATTTTTTTCAGAGAGAATTTTACCACTAAGAAGGTAATATTTGTGGGGGAAATCTTCTACTAATATTTTTGTAGGTGAGATTATAATTTTGCAAATCTTTGGCAGTGAACTACTCTGCCCAAAAATGTCTCGCCATAACAGTGAAGATCCCTTGCGGTCGACAGTAAACCCTCTCTCACAAATGATCGATAAATGTTGAACCTAGGTGACTACCTGCTCTGAAAACGACCTCTAGGGCTAATATTAGCAGACATCAATGTACCTTCCTCGACTAACATTAGACACCTTTACCAGAGACTCAATAATATTTTAATCAAACGAGGTGGTCCAAGTACTGAATCCAAATGTTACGTATCACTCCCATTTTCAATGCTTTCAACACTATCTAAATCACATGTCATTAATCCCTGCATCAGTTACAGTGGAACACATCAGTACTGACACCCCAAGTGGTCGTACTTTTAGCACTTGCCAAGTTTCACGAAAACTCAGTGTTCCAACTATAAAACAAAGAAGAGGGGAAAAACTGGTGGTGAAGCAAGAGTTACTCTGTCACCTCGAATACGTCCAGTTCCCCAATCAATTTACTCATAGAATCGCTTAGTGGTTAGGTGGTTTTAAAGATTCTCATTCAGTCACGTCCCCTATGTCGATAGGACAGTAGCGTCTTGCCATTTTTTTACACCTGGGAATTTATTGAGCCACCCTGTTCAACAGATATGAAGTTGATCAGCCTCGACTAATTTTTAGAAGAAATTGTCAACCAGTTAAGTCAAGCATCTCTAGCACCATTGGTTCCTTTGACTCCTTTTTCTGTCAATCAGTGGAAATGTTCTCATCCTGCTGTCAGTCTGGTCCTTTGGACCTTCCATATCCCTAAACACCCTCGCCTATCTTCAGGCCAGAGATATGCCTTGCTGTAGTGAAAAATTAGTTCAGTCGTTTTTCACTACCAAGACATGTAAGGCTAAAAAGTGCATATCCTACCTTTAATTACATTGCCCCCTGCCTATGTAGCTATGTAGGGCCTGCCTTAGGGAAGTCTTATGTGCATTAAAAGGGAAGGTTTGGGCATGATAAGAAGGTGAATTCGCCACGTCCACATGGCAGTATAAAACTGCACATACAGGCTCTGCAGTGGCATGCCTGAGACAAGTTTGAAGGGCTACTTATGTGAGTGGCACTATCCTTGCTGCAGGCCCACTAGTAGCATTTGATGTACAGGCCCTGGACACATGTAGTGCACTGTATTAGGGACTTACTAGTCAATCAAATATGCCAATCATGGGAAATCAAATACCATTACATTATAGAAACAAAGCACAGGCACTTTAGCACTGTTCAGCAGTGGTAAAGTGCCCAGAGTCCTAAAGCCATCACAAATGAAGTTCAGCACAGGGTTAGGAGGCACTGAATGAGGAATCCTCCAAGCTCACATTACTTTCACAATGATAGTGTGGTGTGTTGGAAGAAAAGGGTTTAAATCAGCTGGGACATCACCTCAGGGGCCTCTGGCCAGCTCTGACCAGAAGCCCTCAATTACTAGCCTAGACAATGAACTGACAGAATATAAAATTCTAGCGGAAGTTTAGACCTGCATCTGTTGTTCAAAAAAATATTTTGAGGTCCACAGATGAAGGTGCGGTATGCTTTCGCGGGCACAGATGTGCCTTCCCAGGCCCCACTACAGGGAACTTTGTTCTGTCAGTGGCTCTGAGCAGAGAAAATATTTATTCCTCTTCTTCTCCAGACAAAGAGTCAAAATATGATGATTTGGTATGCAACACAGTTTTTTAGACTGCCATCACAAATATGACAATCCAATGTAAACCGAGTTCTGTCAGGATGCAACCTTTAAAGGTGTCCCAGTTGCATAAATTTCTTGCCAGCTCACAGTATCCAGAATGTGCTGCTCTGGTAGGAGAGGTAAACATGAAAATGCATGCTCATCCTAGCCCTTGGTAATGTCACAATAGAACCCAGAGAGATGGTTTAAGGCTTGATCGTCCATCAGCAGGCTTGGTTCTGCTGGATTTTTTTTACCATGAGCCTCAAGATAAAGGATCACACCTACCATTTAAAGTCAAAACCTTTTTTATACTTTGAAAGAATTATACTCTCATACGGCACAAGCCAGAAAGCAATAACAATTCAGTTTTGTTTATACGTTTAGGGACATATTCTCAAGGAGTTATCGCCGAGTTAACGACACTTTATCGCACCCAAAGTCACGATAAATTTATCACCCCATTCACAAGCTGGTGCTAACAGCCCATAACACCAGTTTACCCACCTTAGCAACTGCAAAAAACATCGCCACAGACGACCCCGGCAACTGTCGCGAATGAGATGCAGAGTAGGTGTTCCCGTGCCAAAAGCCACAACAACACCACTCCGCAACATTCTCAATGACCAGCCAGATCGGGAAAAGACCACGAAACATACGAGAAGACGCTTTAGAAGCAGGAAATTAGCACCTGCTCTGACCAGGTGTAAAGTCGGACAGCAAACTGCACCAGAAAAGGGAGCCCAGCCCAGAGCCACACCGGAAGAACAAGAGATGACATGGAGCCACTGAACATGCGATCCGGACACCCAAGAGGCCACAACACCCACTGCCACCACCCCAGGACCCCCCCCGGGACACACACCACCCCCCCAGACCAACACTGAGGCAGCGAAGACAAAGACAGCGAACATCTGAACATTCACCAACCTCACAGACCCAACACCAGAGAATTCAATTGCCCACTACATGCTCAAAGGGACAAGCCTCCTCCGCATCCTGACCACCATTGTCCACAGGATGACGGTACCAATGCAGCGGACAACCAACGTCCCACCTCAGTCAAAGCTGCTGGCCGTGCTGCACGTGTTGGCCTCTGGTACCCTCCAATCACCATCCGTCTGAGACGGAGGAGTCACACAGTCAGGCCAATCCAAGTTCCTCACAATGGTCATGGATGACACCATCAGCTTGGTATTCAACTATCTATACTTTCCACACAGTGCGCAGGAACAGCTGGAGACCAAGCAAGGCATCCACGCCACAGCTGGCTTCCCGCACATGTCAGGGGGCAATTGACTACACACATGTCCTACTAGTGGCCCCTGGCAACACTGCACACAATAAGCACAACAGAAAGTGCACAAATCCTACCAATGTGCAGGCAATAGTGGACCACCGGGGAATCTTCGCCAATGTCACCGCCAACCACCCAGGCAGTGTGCATGATTCCTACACCTTCGACACTTCATCATCAACCTGTGCTACCAGGACAGCACCCACGGAAATGCACTGTTCGTTGGCCAATACCAAATGCACACACCACACCTCTCAACTCCACATCATGCAACCCACAACACAGGAAATGCAACAGTCACAGGCTCACATACAACATGCACACCCACCAGACACAACAGAACAACTCACTGTGGGAACCTGGGCCAGCCATTTTCATTAGTCATCAATGACATGGCACCTCAGCCACACAATAGCAGAATGTCGGAAGAGGTGGGGAGCAGGCATGTGTGAAGGAGGCAAGTGACGGATGAATGAGATTGTACTTAATGCCAAGTGTGGCGTGGATGTGCTGACCAAACTGCACTATGCAGACCACACACATATCCATGTCGACACACACCGCTGGTGTTTGCAATGTAGTAGACAGTGGATGCAACCATTTCACCCCAGCCAGTGGGGAAGATCACTGAAATATACCTTGTTGTGTCCCCCGAGTAAGCGTGAGTGCAGTGAGCTGGCCTTGCGTTCGCCAGGCCAGCGTAGGGGTGTGAATAAAAGGCATGTAACTCTGGGCGTGGTCCTCTTCCGGAATGCCCAAAGTCTCTGCGAGGGTGGCACTTCTCACCCCGCCACAAGGCCGACACCATCGCTGTGAGCGAGGTTGCCTGTGATCCTGTGTGCCTGCTGCACACCGGGACGCTGGTCCCCGAACCTGTCTTACCCGCCCCTGCCCCTGCGTACCCAGGCCTCAATGCCCACCTGCCGACACCGGCCTGTGTTGAAGAGGGCCCACCATGTGCCAGTGTACGCTTCGAGGCCTGCGAGCCTGGCAACCTGCTACCACCATGATGGCCACCGTGAGCAAGGCACACAGTACTCCTTTTTCGTTTACGTACTCTACCGGCTGACACACCGGACTAGTAGGTCACACATTTGTAACTGAGTCTTGATTACACCATGGCAGAGCACATTAATTATGTCTGAGTTTTATGTCACTATACTCCCTTTGATGTGATGCCACCAGGTCTTATTAGTGCATCACAACCGCAAGATTCTGTGGGCCAACGCAGACTACTGCTCTTGGCCTACGCTGCGCTTGAGTATGTCACACAATTAGAACTGAACATCGAATATTCAAAGGCAGAGTACATATCATTGCACTCAAGGAGAGGCGTTAGAGGATGACACGCTGTATTTTGGAGGAAAAAAGGATCATCGTTCCGGAGGTGATCGAACACTACTGACAACTGCCCTGGTGTTACTAACTCTGTGCATCGCAAACCTACGACACGTGGCTGTGGGCCACTGCTGACCGCTTCCTCCGGCCTAAACTGTGGACCAGTAGGTCACAGAGTCTTGATTTAGCAATGGCAGAGTACATTTCAGTGTAACAGCATCATCATAGACTGCATCCCCTCTCAGCCTTGGTGCCACTAAGTCTGTTCCCCAACATTTATGGACACTCTCTGGTTGAACATTAGTGGTGTCTGAGTCTATGGACTAGGGGGTAGTTTTCATCCTCATGTACATGATACCAAATTGGTGGTGGCAACGAGACTGTGGCACTCCTCTCCTCCATTTGCTGCTTCCAGATAGCTTCTGCCCTCTGCATCATGCCCTGGAGGACACCTTCCACTGTCCCCTGCAACCCTCTGCCACATTCACCTTCATCATCAATGAGGACACGCTCAGTCTGCATGGCCCTACCTCAGTGGACCGCAAGTCACCGTTCCGTGACAGTGTGCCTGTGCCGGCGGCTGTGCTTCCAGGGCCACTAACTCTGTGCAGCTCAAGTCAGGGACCCTGTCTGATTTAATATTGGATGACCTCTGTGACGGTGGTCTTGGGGTCATCAATGCCATGTGTATGTGGCCCTGCACTGTCCACTGCCTTCGGCCTCACCTGCGGACCACCGGGGCTTACACATCAAATTGAGTCCTGACCGGCCCGGACATCGCATCACCGCAGGAGGCACACACCACCATCGCCAGGGCCAACTCCAACCACCATCTGCCAGAGTGGAAACATTGGTACTGGCAGACTAACAGAGTTGCTCAGACCTATCATGGATGCCGTCATCTGCCTGATCCCCTGCTCAGCACTCCAGGTGCCACTGACTTAGTGCACCTCAACCCATGGACCGTTTCTGATTGAGTTTTGTGCTGTGGATAGGCTGCGCAGCAATGTCACCTCAGGCAGTGTAGGAGACCTGGGACGTTTATGAGGAAGATGATGCAGGTGTAACACACCCCACTGCATCTGCATCAGGAATATCCCGAATGGACACAATCCTAGTCATTTTCATCACATGAGTGCGCTCAGCTCTAGTGCCCCAACCTCAGTGCACTGCAACTCACGGACACTTCTGTTTGAATGTTGGGTGACCTCTGTACTTGGTCAGGCTCCCTCCATGTTGCTCAGCAGTTGACTCTGGTAAGCAGGTGTTTTCAGTTTCAGTTACACTGGTATCCACTGTTGAAGTTGTTGCCAGCACCAAGCACTCCGTGCGGGCTGGCTTACACTCACCCCACACATATCCAGCACAGGCATCACTGTACATGTGGCCCTGCTAATAAAGGGGCCGGTCGCACGTGCCCGTGCCAGTTCAACATAATATCTGGTGTGTCCCTGTGGTCTTGCTGTATGCATGAGGGCCTTGGACCCTATGACATTACATTGTGCTGTGAACAGCGAACGCAGACATGTCACCGCAGGCAGAGGGTTAGATCTTGGACATGTAGCTTTGTCATCACCCACTCAATTCGTAAGGGGAGTGGGCTAGGCTGTAGTACGCAGTATCAACGTGGGTGTGTGACTGATATTTGCGTGCCCCTGAGTGTGGTTCTGTACGGGTAATGTGCATCTTCATGTATCACTATGGCAGTGTGGGTCTCCTTTGTGGTGTGTGAGTGGTCCCTGAAGGATAACAGACACCCACGTATGTGATCTAGTTTTCCTTCCATGGGTATGGATCCCACCCACACCTGTTCGGCCACCTCCTTTTGCCGTTCTGACAACTGTCATTGGGGTGCCATGTGTGGGTCGGTGAAGTGTAGTGAGCCAGCCGTGCGTGCGGGTGCTCATTGCTGTGTGGTCTGTTGCAGGGTCTGGGTTCTCTTCTAAGTAGCTTGGCTGCCCTGTTCCTGGTGGTAGGTTGGGTGGGATGTCCATGGGCAGTTGTAGGGCATCAGTGTCGAAGGTGTGGTAGTCCTCTCCGGCATCACTGATGTATGGTCTTCTGTGCTCTGCTGGAGGTGTTGTGTGTCCCTCTGCAATGTGAAGGAGATATACATGTTCACATTGTGTTGACATGTATGTTGGCCATTGTTCTTGTTTACATGCAGACTGGATGACAATGTACATTGTGACTGTTTTGGAGGTGCAGGATTTAGATGCGGGACAGTGTACATTTGGACTACATAACAGATGTGGTATTGTACACTTACATTTCCATTTCACAGTTTCCAGCTCTGTCAGATGTAGTAGGCCTGTTACTGCGTGTGTGCGGAGCCAGTTGTGTCCTCTGTTATGCGGTGTCGGGTTTGCGCATTGTACCACATTGTCATCAATGTGGGTGTGCTGTTCTTGCTTTGTGTGTGTGCTGGAGTGTGCCACGGGGATCAGGGACATGAACTAGGGTCATAGTGGGTGTGCAGTGGGCTACACATTGTTGTGCATGTGTGCCATTGTGCCCATCTTCCCCCGTCTCCCAGTCCCTGGTTCTTACTCACCCAGTTGATGTTGTGTCAGGTCCTCTTGAGTTATGTCCGTACTCCTTACTCCTTGCACCGTCTCAACACTGATGACTGTGGCCTCCCCTTCCTTCAGCTCCTCCTGTGGCGGAGGACTCCCACCTCCTGTTGCCGTTGCTGCCTTCCTGTTGGCAGCGGGTTTGTGCCTGGTTTAGATTATCACATCATGCCAGCACCTCTTGGCCTCCTCCATTGGCCTCCTCGACACCCCAACTGCATTCCCGGTGGTCTAATTGTGGGTCAGTTGATGGTAGTGTTCTGTTACCTCCATGACGCAGATCTGGTTTTTCTGCGAACTGCACCCCGTCTTCCACTCCCTCTTCTCCTTGGCCTTCACCAACCCTGTTGTTCCTTGCTTGTGGTCTGTGGGGGTTGTGGGATTCATTTTGGCCTCTGCACTCGGTCAGGGTGCATCCATGTTGCTACGCGTTTTGGATTGTTTCTGGTGTGTTGTTTCTGTAGATATTATAGTGTATGTTCCAGCCAGACGCGTGGGATTTGTAGGCCTGTCGCTGGTTTTCACTGCTCTTTGTACCGCGAGTGGCCTCATCACAAGTTTTTTGCATTCGCGTTTTGCTTTTTTTGTGGCACGGGGTTGATTTTAACACGGTCATTTGAAGCGCTATCTGGAGACTATCACATGGTACCGCCGTGTTGTGAATACTTGGTTAACACGTCATAATTTTCCCACAATAGACTGCAATGTTGAGAGTTGCTTTAAGTTACTTTTGCGATGGTTATCACACGTTCTTGAGAATATGCCCCTTAACCTCTCTACAAGTTGGTACAGTGAGGCAGGTACATTTAAAGAATACAGGCTTGGGTCCCTAGGAGTGGCCAGTGGGTTTGGTGGCTTTGTAATCTCTACAGGATTTTTTTTCACATTTTGCAGGGGTGGCTTCTTCTCCCCTCAAGTGACCGAGAATGCGAAACACAACTGACCCTGTTTTCACAATTGTCTGGGCTTAAATCACACAATTGGAAAGAGTTCCACTTTAACCCTACACCTAGGGATTGGGGTTGTCATGTGTTCTATATCCTTTGCACATCTGCCCGTCATTCCCTTAGGGCCCAAAGGCCTTTTTATTTATAACTGTTACCTATTTTCCTAGATTAAATTAATGTGTGATTTATATTTGTTATGAGTTTTTAGAGTGTGGGTTTAGTTTAGATATTCATATACTCATCTTGAGTAGTGTTTATGTTGGCATAGGGAGGTCATATGTATAGAATGGAGAAATAATTCTCATGGACAACTCATATGGATTTCCTCTTAAGTTACATCACGTGTGACAATCATATTTTCACATAATGGTTTTGGAAATCGGTATAAAATCAGCATTCCTGATCCTTTGGCGGAGAGCGAATACTTGGTCTACAAAGAAACTTACTGTCCTTGCATCAAGGCTGCTGTCTGATAACACCCTGGTCTCTCAGAAAAATAAATCTAGCCCAGGGTCAGACTGGGACAGAAAATGGTTCCGGGCACCAAAATTAAAGTGTCCCCTGTGAGTGAATGAGATGGCTAAGAAAGTTGCTCATATTTGGAAATCTGAACAGTTCTGATCATGTAAAGACACAAATTTGTTTTATAAGGTATGGTAGACTGCATGCATTTATGCTCGCTGCCGGTCAAATTTGTTTTAATACCTGGGAAATCAACAGTAAATACTAGCTCAGCAGACCATAAAACAAGCCCACAAGCAGTCAAAAAATTGGCCCACACACTGACCTTCAGACCAGCCCGTTGGACACTGTCTGATTGCCTAGGGCAGAGGTCTTCAAACTTTTGTCGTCTGAACCCCCCATCTAAACCTTTTTACATGTCGAGCCCCCCCACAGCAACCACCTCCTGACAAAAAAAGCTGGTACTCTTCCATTGATTGCCAGTCCCTCCTGCAGAGCACAGGATATATAAGGTAAATAATCTATACTAATATAATAAAGAGAGAACCCAAACCTTTGAGGCGGGTAATCTCAGGAACCACAGCACCAATCACAACACCCAATACAGCATTGGAAAGGGCAGTTGCAGCAGAAGGACATAGGCTATGCAGACATGTGCTGGGGGAGTGGGCGTGTGCGGGGCGCGGGATTACGTAAAAAAAGCGAGCGTTGTGCCCAATATTTCATTGTTTTTTCTTCCCAGGTTCTGTACATTCCAGCTCCGGGTGTACCGCCTGCTCCCTTTAAATACCCCTTGCACCCCATAATCATAACCCACCCGTACTCCTTAAAATACCCCAACACCCTTAAATACTAACCCATCTTAACCCTATAAATATACCCTGTACCCCAAAACCCAAACTTATCCCTAAAACCTAAAAATACCCCTGTACCCTAAAACCCAAACCTAGCCCTGAACCCTATAAATACCCCTGTACCTCAAAACCCAAACCTACCCCTGAACCCTAAAACAAACCCTGTACCCCAGAACCCAAACCTAGCCCTGAACCCTTAAAATACCCCTGTACCCCAAAACCCAAACCTACCCCTGAACCCTAAAAATACCCCGGAACCCAAAAACCCAAACCTAGCCCTGAACCATAAAAATAACCCTGTACCCCAAAACCCAAACCTACCCCTGAACCCTAAAATACCCCTGTACCCCAAACACAAACCTAGCCATGAACACTAAAAATAACCCTGTACCTCAAACCCAAACCTAGCCCTGAACCCTTAAAATACCCCTGTACCCCAAAACTCAAACCTTACCCTGAACCCTAAAAATACCCCTATACCCCAAAACCCAAACCTAGCCCTGAACCCTAAAAATACCCCTGTACCCCAAAACCCATACCTATCCCTAAACCCTAAAACTACCCCTGTACCCCATAACCCAAAACTATATCTGAACCCTTAAAATACCCAAACACCCCAAAACATATACCTCAGTACCCCAAAACATATTCCCCTATACCCATACTTACCTTATCCAAACATTAAAAAAACATGTTTTTACCATTCATGCATTTACAACGAATTTCGTTGTAAATGTATGCATGGTAAAAGCATATAAAAAGTAATGCCATGCGTTATAATGGCATTGCGGAGTCATGGTACTTTCGTAATGAAAGTATGCAGAGTTTTGGTATGCGGAAAGAAAGTTGCGGAATAATGGGTGTTTACCCTCCCCCGGTAAGTACATTGGTGGCACGGCGGCCCACATCTCCAGCAACATACTCATATTTTTTCACCACCGATTTGAAAAATGCACAGGTCTCTCTCATTGATGGCCAGCACCGACATACACTTTTAGGCACACCTCCCGCCTCAAGTTCTAGAATTGGGAACTTTAGAGCTGGGGAGCTACGTTCGAATCTCGGCATCAGCTCAACATCCTGTGATTCCAGGCAAATCGCTTTGTCTCCCCTTAGCTACCACAAATGAATGTGTTCTTCTGTAATGTAAATTGTGCTCATGCTGTAATAAAGTAGGGAAACTCGAGTTCACACACTACTGAACGCGCACTCTTAAGTGCATCAGCAGTGCACTTGAATCTGAGCATTTCACCGGCCTGTTACAGATAAGAAATGCTATTGAAACGAAATCCTACAAAACAATATACTACTGACCGTCAGCAATTCATACCCGGACAACGTCGGGACGGGCTGCTAGTATGAAATAAAGTAAGAGTGTTTAGTAAACTGAAGTTTTTGTAGTGCTTGTTCTTAATATAAAGTTCAAATGAAAAGTCTCCAAGAAATAACGTGCACAAAAAATTACATTGGTGCTTTATTTTTCACATAAAACACAAAATTTAGGATCGATTAGTAAAAACACTCCCAAACCACAGGAGAGGGGTGTGCCTGTTTTTCTCCACAGAGACAGTCAATGTGTGGATGGATTCTTGCTTCTGCCATCCTTAGGTTGGGCTCCGCTTCCAGTCTTGAGCAGTACCTGGAAACGGGAGTGCTCACAATATTTTGGAATATATTTTTTACTGTTTTATATAGAGTGAACATAACCCAAAGGTATTGAAGCGCTTCTCATGAGCATCTTTTACATTAAGCATGCACACATTCATTTTTGTAAGCACAGGGAGATTAAGTGATTTGCCCAGAATCACAGGATGTTGAGCAAACACCAAGAATTGGTTCCCCAGCTCCAGAGTCATCAGCTCTGGCTGTTGCGCCACATCCTTGCCCCTAGACAACATATCAGAAAAAGGGGTTCCACAAAACATGCTTTCAGACACAATTGAAAAATCTGTGATTATGTGGAGTATGGCCAGGTGTTGCCACTCCAGTAAGAGGCCAGCCACAGTTTTCCAAAAAGGCCTAGGGGACATTTACATCATACACATGTGATATACGTGATTTAAGAGGATATATACATCTTTATTCTCTAGCAGCATCAAGAGTCAATTTGTTAGAATAGTTGGCTAATAAAGAAGATCACCTTCCAAAGCTTCAGAAATAGCTGCACAAGAAAGCATTTAAATTTGGTCTACGGAGGAAGTGAGGACAGATGGTAGGCATACTTCACAATATTTGTTATATTAGGCTTGTGGACTCAGCTCTAGGGATTGGAATGGGTTAAACAAGCACTAGCGACTTTAAACACGGTCAAATTCATTTTTCTTAAGTCACTGGTAGATTAAGTTGGATTTACTGTTTCTAAAAAAATTATATATTTAAGAATTACAACAATCAGAAACATAGAAGAAGGTCTACAGTGGCACATACAAACAGTAACTTTTAAGAAGGGCCAGAGTGGCACACAGAGCCAGCAACGTAAAAGAAGTAGAATTAAGGGGGATAGCACGTGTTATATAGATGGACAACAGTGACACGTTCAACCAGCAACATTGAGGAAAGACCACAATGGCACATACTGCCAGTGACATAGAAGAAGCACTATAATGCCACTTATAGAATTTCTTAGGAGCATGCTCACAATGAAACAAAGTCAGACAATTAATTTTGAGGAATTAAGTGGGAGCCTACGAGAAGTAATGACACAGCTGATAAAGAAGTGTGTGAACGCTAAATAATGTCTCTGATATTTTTTCTGTGTGCCTTTTCCACACCAACATTTTCTTTTAAAAGAACACATGACCAATAATATTGAGCATTTACATATTTAACATTTGGTCATAATATAAAACATTTTGCTCTTAGAGAGGAAAGCCTTATTTCCAAGATGGCACCTAGCTATACCAAAGAGTCCTTACCATGTGCTGAAAACAATGGGGCAGATCTATGAGGAAGTGCCGCAGCATGGCACCGCAAGCCCTTTAGCTGTGCCACGCTGCGGCACTTTCAAAGCACAGGGATGCGACATATTTACAAGAATATGTCGCGTCTCTGTGCTTCCCCCTGTGCTAGCGCACAAACTGCAGCCACGCGCTGGCGCAGACACCCTTGCACCATGGTGCAAGGATGCCTACGTCGTGGGGAGATTGTTTTTGTGCAGGAAGGGACACTTTCCTGCACAAAACAATCACTACAGGCATTTTCCTCCTTTAATGTGTGCTGTAGAATGCAGCATGCATTGAAAGAGGAAATAATGAGGAGGAATGAAAAAATTTCTCCCTGTGCGCCTCCCTATGCCACCTCTAGGGTGGCGTAGCATTCACACGCATCTCCAGATTTACGATTTCCCGTAAATCTGGACATGTGTCTTGTTCCATGGGTGTTGCGTGGGAATACCCACAGCAACACCCATGGAATGCCCCTTCAACGCAAAGTGCTGCGTGTGAAGGGGCCGTATTTACAAGGAGAGGAAAAGTCATGCAGGTGGCTTTTCCTCTACTTGTAAATATGGAGAAGTCCCCTGCGCCACCAGTACGTCATGAAAAGTGACGTACTGGTGGTATAGGGGGCTTGTAAATCTGCCCCAATGCATCTAATGCACTACTATGGATGCGCTGTCGAGTGGGCTAAATGATACACTAACCTGTAATTAGAATGAGGAGTGACATGTTTACTCCGCTGGGGAAGGGAAACATCCTTTACAATGAAACTTTTTCAATGCATTACCTTTACAACGCAGGAATTACAACACAAGTCGTTACAACGACTTGCGCTGGAGGGCGCTGTAGGATAGGGAATAGTTTAATTTACTATCCAAAACCTTCCCTACTATCCACGGGGACTGGAGTTGGAATAGTAAATTAAATAATATTTAATAGTAAAGTCGTTGTAATGACTTGCGTTGTAAAACCTGCGCTGTAAAGGCATGCGTTGAAAAAGCATGCGTTGTAACGACATACATCCGCTGGGGAACTGTAATTAAATGTTTTATAACAGTGGTGAAAAAAGCTCTGCCAGACAGGTGTGCTCAGAAGCCAGAGATAAAAAGATAGAGGTCATATAGCGTGATCTCTAAATTATAGATTATGTAGGTAAATAAACCCCTCAACTCAAGTAAACGTGTGTTGTGTGCTAAATGCCACATGCAGCTGGATGCCTATCATAATTCCCTACAAACTGACAGTGTTTCCTCAGGAGTACAAGATTGTGCTAGTTCCCAGATCGACGGGAACACTGTGAAATTATTGATGTCTCCTTATAAGATTCTCCCTTTTGGAAAATCAAATGGTGCAGATGATAACACGCCAAGAAGGAAAGACAGATAACTGGACTGACAGTTCTTGAATAGTTTGCAAGATTTCAGCCCCACTTGTCTGATTCCTGCATTTGATCGCCTTCCTGGTACTGTTTCCTGCTAGGAATGTTTTCTCCCTGGAAAACAAGTATTTCCACACTCTCTTTATTTGGAGACCGGAGTGCGTAGTGGGAGGGCTGCAGAAATCCAGCCAGGCAGGCACAGCCCTGGCGTGCTGGAGATAAGACCCCAGACACTGCCTAGCCAAACCCCCAGCAGCTCAGGATGAGACATGACGGCGGGGGCTGAAGCCTAATGGGCGTTGCGCGCCTGGAAGCAACAATGGAAGTGAAGTGGTGGGGTGGAGTGCCTCCCCCAGGGGGGTGCGCCCCACAGTTTGAAGGCCTATGGCCTAGGGTGACCAGGGTTCCCAGGTTTGCCGGGACAGTCCTGGATTTTCACCAGCAGTACCAGCAGATTTCACAATTTTCGCTCATGTCCTGGTTTTTAGAGTGGGTCAACTGGAAACAGTGAGATGCACCTTTTGGGTGTTCTAAGGCTGTGCTAGTTAGCAGCTGGTGTAAGAAAGCAATTTATTTAACAGGTATGATGCTGATTTTAGAAATTACATATTATTTATTTTCTTAGTGCCTCTTCTGTGTTCCTATGTTCATGAGAGTTGTCATTCTGTGCTGCTCCGTTGATGTAAAATGGTAGTCCTTCTTCTATTTTTGCAAAATATCAGGGTTTTTGGTTCTCAAAATCTGGTCACCGTATGATTGCCCTATATGTCAGTCCAACCCTGATTGTCCTTGGAGACAGCCAGAGTGTTTTACCTTCAGCGTTCACGTACAGAATGGAACCCCTTACCATGGAATGCATTCCAGTGGTAATTGGCCTCACCAAGCAAAAAGGAAATTTGAATCATGTACTAAGTATTCTGTGTTTATAATTTTTATTTTCTGATCATTTGTAATTGCTGCAATCTTTTTAATATCTACATGCAATAACAACCATACATATGATATGCATTAGATTATCCACAGATAAAGCCTTCATATTTATTGTATGTGCTCTGTTGGAGTAAAGAAACAAAGGCACCCACGTCAATCCCTGTGTCTTTTACCGGTAATATTCCATTTATGTTATTTTCCAAATGTGATCTCATTCTGGCTAAGTTCAGTAGAGATCGATAGGACCCCACCTGCACTATTTGAGTGCTCATGTCGGTAAATTAACATTCATGTGGTCAGAATTGAACTCTGACACACAATAGGATCACTCTGATGATAGTTAGATTGCGCTTCAGATTTTCTTTGTCACCTTTTACTCCTTTTCATACCTTAAGGAGTTTCAGATCTACCCACAATTTCCATGTGAGATCCAGAATTATGGGGGGCATTGGGTTTTTGCACATTCAGCAAAAATCCATTTGAAATCTCTCTGCTAGGTTCATTTCTCCTTGTAGAAGCCACCTGAATCTCCAACTAGAGGTACTCTTGTTAGCCAACATGTCTGGCCTTGCCCTGGATCAGGTCTTTTACAGAATCTGCTGGACAAATTCATGCTATCGATAGCCCTGAAGATCGCTCTTGGCTTTAGTCTTGCCATTTTGAGATGGACAAGTGGATACAGTTTACATACCATGCTCGAACTCCATCTATTCAATAATTTTTTCACAAAGGAAGAAAGTACAGTGTCATAAATCCCACCAGGGCTCTATAAATGCACCATCAACCTCAGGAAAACATTTGAGGTGTGGTGAGCTAGGCCAGAAGAGTTTGACCATCAATACAAAGTGCTCCCTTTCAGGTTACATTGCACTTTGGATATATTTATCAATATTGAGACTGGAGTGTGAGACTATTAACAATGCTATCCACTTCTTCCCTTGAGATGCTCCACAGGTTAGTCCAACTGTGCACTTAGAACAGGACAGAACATAACACACACCCAACAACACCTTCCACCATCAGCTTCCTACTCCTTACTACACATACACATTTGGTGGTCAGGTAGCACCTGGATCAACCATATTTACGTGCAGATTAGCAATACTTTTATGTTTGCGGCAAGAGGGTTCGCGTGTTCCCAGTTGAATGATTAGTTGGTGAGAACCTCTTCCCCTATGAACCCTGTTCTCTCTCACACCTAGCTGGCATCTCTTCTCTTCATTCTAGCCTAGTCCATCACAAGGTAATGTCCTGACAATTAACTTTCAAATAGCTCCTGTTAGCAGGAGTGGTACTGAACACCTCAAAGGGCCAAATCTTCCAACCAAGGAAAAGGTTAATGTTTTTCTGAAAAGGTTTGCCCCTCGTGTCCTCCATCATAGCATAGTGGCGAGCAGGGCTTTGGAACCAATAGGGAAGTTCTCATTGAATACCTCCATCAATTTCGGAAGCAGGATTCATGCAGGTCTTGATCTTCCATATACTAAGTGATGTCAGTCACTTGTTGCTCAAGTGTCCAACAATCTAGTGGTGGACTCTTTCCTTTTCCTAAATATACAGGAAAGAATCAAACCAAATTTCTCAGAATATGCAGAGATAATCTGTATCGTTTGTATACATTGTGATTTTATATCTGCGATCTGGCTCCCACGTACTCCGACTTTTAAAATCAATCCACTAATTACCAACTGGAGAAGTTTGTGTAGGGTGTCACCAGGCTTTCATGTATGTTTGGCCTTGATTGTACATATCTCCATGCTGCAGTGACACAGCTCCTGCCCATGTGTCCTGTAGACTCAAGGGTCAATAGTTTAAGCTTTTTTTAACAGATAAAAAAAGGCAAGTCATTGGTTAGGTTACCAATATTGTGTACTTTGTGTCATTTTACAACCTATAAACTGATAATGGAAATCCAGAAGTCAATATCTCGGATAAACAGACGCGTTGCTTCAATTATTCTCTATTCTCTATGCAGATTTCTAAAGTTATCACATGTATCCAGATTTGAATCTAATGGTGTATTACATCTCTTTTACATCGGGGGCGTGGTCTGCACTCAAATATATATTCACAAACCAAGACGTAGACCGAACAGGCATAGAACATTCAATCAATTGATGGTGTACCATCAAATGGAAACCTTTTTGCACACTGCTCCTCTATTTTAATTGCTGAGGTAGGAGGTACACCCAAATTATGCCATAGTTAAAAAACAACTGCCCAAACCCATGAAAAACATAAACCAGTTGTGAGACAACAAATAACACACACCTATGTGCCTAAATAGGTAAATGGAGAAAAGTAGAAAAAAGTGTGTGTGAGCGAAATGGCGCCTCACGGGCGAACCACCAACGGGAACCTGGCAGGTGCTCACCAGGATTGCCCTGATCTAATCATTGGCGCCATCAAGCTCAAAAGAAAGAATGGTGTTCACAAAACAAACAAAACAGTGTTTGTGAGGGAATGCAGTGTGTGGGAGTAACAAACAAACACAAAAACGTGTCAAAAGACAAATACGTAAAAGACCACAAGCAACACAGAACTTAGCTTTATTCTGTCACTTTCGTGTTGGTCGTGGGATGTTAAAAAAATGAGAATGGCTAATACCTTTCTAGCCATACTCCACTTGCCGACATGTTTCATTGCCAGTTCCATTTCGGGCAATTTCTTCAGGGCATCACAGATTTTTAAGCCACTGCATGAGGACAATCGTTGTCTTCACAACTGAAATACAAATAAAAACACACACATGTAGTTTGTCATCCTTTCATGTATAGAAGCCAAACGGTAGGAGGCTTCAAAAAATGTGAGGTGTCCCAAACATCCAGCTATTTACCCTCAATTGACCACGTTGGCTCATACCAGTCAAGAGGTCCAAACCATAATACGTTTCAGGGTGACTCCAGGTGTGAGTCACTCTTCTTTCCGCAATTTTGCTATAAAAAATAGAGCATATGTGGTATTAATCTCTATCTATCTCAAGTTGTAGCACACCTTAAGATGTTGTGAGCCCTTACTGCACCCTATATTCTACCACTATGACACTGTCAAAGTTTGGAGGAAACAGGGGGCCATTAGGATGTAGGTGATGTCACGTAAAAACCCAGTTCAGCAATCAACCACAGAGCTTTCTATGACGTAAACACTATGTTCGATGGGGTTTCAATGTGGTGCATCATAAAAACACGACTACGGTGATGGTCCCACTGAGCCACTATGCACAAACATTTTTACTACATTTTTCACCATGTAACGATTCAAACACCCACGTCCTAAAAAATACAAAGTCTCTTTAGAATGAATATCGTTAGGCCACAATTAGTATATCGCGATATCATAATGCGATACAAAACATTTGGGGCCATTGTTTTGGAATATTTTGCATATCGCACTGCAAAGTCATGTGGGATTACTGGTAAATTGAGAGCCTCGCCACACCATTCCAACCATTTGGCAATTCACGGGGCCCGGAGACTCGAACGATATGCATCTTACCGGTAAAAGAGAAGAAACCAGCGTTAAATCAGCACACGCGAACGCCTGGAACCAACTCCTCTAGCTAGAAGTAGTTCCTGGGCGTTGTACAAACACTCGCGAGGTATCGCGAGAGCACAGGTCCGCCATAATGGAACAGGTAAAAACCCATACAGCGAAAGGAAGATAACGGAAGGAACCAGGGTCCTGACTAAAGGCTCACAGACTGCTTTGCAGCGCACAAAGCGGACATCAAAGCTGTCACAATTACACCGCATATAAGGGGTCACAAATCCATTTCAATAAACAGTCACTGGGCTAAGGAAATGAAACCGCGTAATGTGAAACCCAATCTATTAAAGAAAGGACAACAGGTCCCAAAATAAAAGTGGGTCTCTAATTCAATTACAGCGATAAAAAGCAAACAGTGCAGATGTGTACCTCTTGTAATGAAGAAATAGAAGGGAGGTGTTGCTCAATCCACTTTATTAACAGAAACATTTTTTTTAGAAATCTAATGGTACATACGGATTTCTATTAATACACTCAAATATAGTGCCAGTAAGTCTGTCTGCAGCCAACAAAGAAGGCCGCACACTAAACGAGCACTTTTAGCCATCAGTGAACACTCCCAAAAATCTGTCATAATTTGTAGGTCCGTCTCTCACCTACCTTGGAGACTTATATAGTGCACTGAAGTGCACAACAGCAGATTCATATAGGCGGTTCAAGTAGGGGAGACAACCTGTGATTCTGAGGTGAGCCTCGGCCGTGACCTAAGATGGCGGTGGCCGTTTCGAGTCTCAGGTATAAGTGGAAGCAGTGCCGTCTGCGAGGATTATGACTGGAGCTCCCCTGACCTCTGTCCTGTTTTTGGTCGGGATGTTGCCCTACAGGTGTGGACGTCAGAACATGTTCTGGCTCCCCAGCAGCCCGATGGAGGCGAGGTGGACCTTTGGAGAGGTCTGGGAACGGGTGATGAGCGATGGGTGGCGCTAAATGGGAGTGAGTCTAGTTTCGGCTGTGAGGGACCCGCAAACGCCTGGACGGGTGGAGGTTAGGAGATGAGGTGAGATCGTGCCCAAATATGAGGCCCTGATGGTGGCCCTGACTGAGGTGAGATGATCGCAGGGCCCTCGAGAGTTGCTGTGGTGGAGGGTGCGGATACCCTGGTGACACAAGTGGAGCAGCGGAAACCTGGAGATTGAGCCTTGGGTGTGCTGTCCCTTCCTCCCTTGTGAAGTGAGAGTGCAGGAGACCTCCCCTCTGCTTCACTTTACGTGGTGGGACTCTCTGCGCCTAGGCTGAGCTACACTGTCCACGGCAGCAGCTTGATTGCTGGGCCATTTACTTGGCAGAAGCGGCAGGCATGACTCGCGGTGGGGAGCGGGCATGAGGGTTCTCGTGGGGGTGGTCGCATGTGGAGGGGAGTCATAATTTTAAAAGAATTTAAACCTACCTTTTCTCCGGGTCCCGTGTCTTCTCTCCTCCTGCTCTCCTGTCTCCTACAAGAACAGGAAGCAGGCAGCCAGGCTCCCTCCCCTAAGACAATCACAATGCTGTAATGCAGCTTTGTAATTGGTCGGAAGAGCACAAAGCCAAGGGCTAGTGGGGGTGAACATGTTCTCCATGTAGGCTGTGATGCAGCCTGCATGGAGAAGGGCAGTGCGCATGTCTGGTTTGGCCGGCCCAAGAGCGCTGACCAAACTGTCTTTGAGTACTCAGGAATGGGCAAACCACTTCTCCCCTGCCCTGCTAGGTGAGCAGTGCAGCCCCACCCACTCGCCCGCCCGCCCGCCCGCAAAGCAAAGCAAAGATAAAATGGTAATAACTTAAAGTTATTGCCATTTTATGTTTTGAATTCTCACACTGCAAGAAAGCAGTGAGGCGACACTACTCCACCATAGCGGAGGAGCCGCCCCTGTCCCTTGCAGGGTGAACCCCTCACTCCCAATGTTTGCTGATGAGCCGCGTGGGCGATAGAGATGGCATTAAAGTTAGTGTCTGGGCCTGCATAGAGGGACCGGAGGCAGCCTGCTTGTAGCGAGAGAAAACCATGGCCAGCGTGGGGATACGGTGGCCTCACAGTCACAACAGATAGGCGTAGGAGATACCTTCTTCTAACCAGTGACCAGGCAACTGCCCAGGAGAATACAACACTGTGTGAACCTCCAGAGCATTCCAGGTCCCTGCACTAGACCCTCTGCTACTGGTCATAGTGCATGACAGTAAAGGTTCGAACGAAAGGCCCTCACCCAGGTCAGTCTACTCAGATTGACAAATATACCATCGCAAAGGGACAGACGGGGGGAACAGGAGGGGCAACCACTGACCCCACTGTGGCAGGCAGGCAGGACCGCATGCCTGATGACTCTTTAAAGGATATAATTAAGGCAATTAGGGATCTCAGAGGCACACTTGAGCCTACACTAGATACAGTCACTTAGGAAAGGAACCTGCTGTGAGCGGACATCCTTAAAATGGCAGACAAGGTGTCCAAAGTTGAAATGCATAAAGGGAGCCTACAATCGAAAACTAAATTTGTGGAGGAACAAGTCGCCCAACTAACAAAACAACAGACCAAGACAATGACCCACCTCGAGGACCAGGAGGGCAGGTCTAGATGCAACAATATCAGTGTGGTGGGGGTCCCCAAGAGAGTGGAGGGACAATCTGCAGAGCTTTTCCTCAAAGACCTTATTCTTAACACCCTCTGGCCCAAGAGACTGTCAAACTATTTCTCCATTGAACGAGCACACCAAGCGTTGGGACCCACTCACATGCTTATAGCCCCCATTTTTAGGTTTTGCCTAGCAAATGCATGCGTACGAAGTACGCATGCGCTAGGAAAAATCTTATGATCTGTGTGTGGAGTCAGGTAACAGCCCCCTCCTCCCATTGGCTAGCTCCATAAATGGAGGCTAACCATTGGGAGTTGGCTCTGTCCGTCAATCCCGGACCAGATTCGGGGGCGTTCCCGAGAATTTTTGGCTTTTGGCGACGTCAGCCGAAAGCCTGTTCTCGGGAACGCCCCCGAATCTGGTCCGGCATTGAAGGCACCCGGAAGAAGTCCAGGTGAGTGCTTGCTTTTTTTTGTGCTTTTTTTTGCCCGTTCCCACCCCCTCTCCCGCTCTCCGTGTCACCAGACCCGTTCCCGCCCCCTACCGCTGCCTCGGCTCCCGTTCCCACCCCCCTACCGCTGCCTCGCTCTCCGTGTCTCCCCGGCCCCGTTCCCGCCCCCCTCCGCTGCCTCAGCTCCCGTTCCCGCCCCCCTACCGCTGCCTCGCTCTCCGTGCCTCCCCGGCCCGTTCCCGCCCCCCTACCGCTGCCTCGGCTCCCGTTCCCGCCCCCCTACCGCTGCCTCGCTCTCCGTGTCTCCCCGGCCCCGTTCCCGCCCCCCTACCGCTGCCTCGGCTCCCGTTCCCGCCCCCCTACCGCTGCCTCGACACTCTCTCGGCCGCTCTGCTGGCTCTCCCGGGCCCTGTGCGCTGATTCCCCGATCGTGGTCCGTGGCGCCACCTGCCCGGAGCCCCCTGAATCCGAGGGGCGGACAGAGGACCGGGGCGGTGACAGCCTGTCACTGCCGAACTCCGGAGAAGCAGCGACAACTTCGCCGGGTTTCAGGGGAAGAGCAACAGTGCGGCGGAGGCAGCAGCCGCCGCGAAGAGGGGACGGGCACGGGCCCTGGGCGCCTTCAGGAGGTGAGACCACTCCACGGCAGCAGCACGTTTCCACTGAGACACCCGGAGTCCAGCTGGAGAGACAACTGCTTCAGGGTGACACTGCAACCGCAGGAGAAGAGCAAAGAGCACCTCCATGGCGCCAGTGCCCCCGGGCAGGAGGCTCCAGGGGGAAAGCAGCGAGCCGGGGCGGTTGGGAGACAGCAACTCCACGCTGGCACAACACCACCCACGGGGAGAACAAAAGCGCTGCTGTCCCCTTTAAATGCTCGGTGTGATAACCGCACTTCAAAGGGACACCGCCACCCCTCTACGAGAGCAGCTCCCCAGGGGCAAACAAGTCCAGGAGGGCACAAGTGCGCAGGGCAGGAGAAGCACGTCAGATCTAGGGGAGGAACAGGTCTGAAGCGCAGGTCACAGAGGGAATGACACCTGCTTTCTCTTGTGGGAGGTGTGCGATCTCAGCACATAACTAAGTGTGTTGACCATGTGGCAATCTTTAAATACAACTGTAGGTTTTCGGTTCTGGGGCTTAGATTGTACTATTCATTGTATTAGGATACTTAAGGCAGTTGGTTTTTAGGGTGGGCAGCACACTGTGTCTGCATGCCTCCCACGCTTTCAGTCCAAGGCCTTCACTTTAGAAACGTTTGTAACTTTGTGCATTTGTGAAACAAACCAATACAGAAGGCTCCAGACTGTGCTGATTTGATAAGTCAGAACAGAGTCTTACACACCCAAGATGCTCCAGATCATAGGCCTTGGAGGGCTACACAGTGGACCATCTGAGTGGGCACCTTGTCTACTGCTGCTATTTGTTTAGCCTGTAAGTCCCTTTTTGAACTCCCACTGGACCTGCTTAGCCTTTGATCATTTCAAGGTCAATAAAGTGCAAAACTTTAGTGGTGGTGAGGGTAACGATGCTTGTCTTTTAGATGCCTAAAACCCGCCCCCCTACCGCTGCCTCGCTCTCCGTGTCTCCCCGGCCCTGTTCCCGCCCCCCTACCGCTGCCTCGGCTCCCGTTCCCGCCCCCCTACCGCTGCCAAGCTCTCCGTGTCTCCCCGGCCCCGTTCCCGCCCCCCTACCGCTGCCTCGGCTCCCGTTCCCGCCCCCCTACCGCTGCCTCGCTCTCCGTGTCTCCCCGGCTTCGTTCCCGCCCCCCTACCGCTGCCTCGGCTCCCGTTCCCGCCCCCCTACCGCTGCCTCGCTCTCTGTGTCTCCCCGGCCCCGTTCCTGCCCCCCTACCGCTGCCTCGGCTCCCGTTCCCGCCCCCCTGCCGCTGCCTTACTCTCTGTGTCTCCCCGGCCCCGTTCCCGCCCCCCTACCGCTGCCTCGGCTCCCGTTCCCGCCCCCCTACCGCTGCCTCGCTCTCTGTGTCTCCCCGGCCCCGTTCCCGCCCCCCTACAGCTGCCTCGGCTCCCGTTCCCGCCCCCTACCACTGCCTCGGCTGCCGGAGTTGCAGGAGAGCCCCACTGGCTGAAAGAAGATGCTAGGTTTAGCTTTTTTTCTCGTGTCTTTTCTTTTATTGAGCCATGGTGAGGGATAGGGGGTAGGTGGAGAGGGTAAAGGAATAATCCCTTTCAGTGCAATGCAGTTCTCTCCAGTCATCCATCATATCTACGCTATCCATCAAGTCAGCCAACTACATTCGAAAATATGTGCTCTGTCCCTGTTCATTGAGGATATCCATTTTACCCTTCATTACACAGTTACCATTGCTTGTCCGTTTCATAGGGCTCTTGCTTATGAAACATCTATCAGAAGTAATCTTCCTGGTCCATGTTTATCACTTCTAGAACAAATAGATAGCCACCCCTCTGTTGACGGTAGAAGACACAGAATAATATCACTGTCCACCCCATTTCTCTGCTAGCTTGGAATACTCCATGTGCATTTTAATGTGTTTCCTGCAGGAACTCGATTCCTACCCTGTTCTGTTTAAGGAAAGCAAAACAAGTGATGGGTCGACTTCATGAAATAATGTCAGCCACCAGTAATCGTGTGCCCCTGTTGCCTGCGTGTGCCTCCGTGTGCCCCTGTTGCCTGCTTGTACCTCCGTGTGCCCCTGTTGCCTGCTTGTGCCTCCGTGTGCCCCTGTTGCCTGCTTGTGCCTCTGTGTGCCCCTGTTGCCTGCTTGTGCCTCCGTGTGCCACTGTTGCCTGCTTGTGCCTCCGTGTGCCCCTGTTGCCTGCTTGTGCCTCCGTGTGCCCCCGTTGCCTGCTTGTGCCTCCGTGTGCCCCCATTGCCTGCTTGTGCCTCCGTGTGCCCCTGTTGCCTGCTTGTGCCTCCGTGTGCCCCTGTTGCCTGCTTGTGCCTCCGTGTGCCCCTGTTGCCTGCTTGTGCTTCCGTGTGTCCCTGTTGCCTGCTTGTGCTGTGTGGGTGTGTGTGGAGGGCTCTGTGTGGCTGTGTGTGTGGGAAGGTTTGTGTGGCTGTGTGTGTAGGAAGCTTTGTGTGGCTGTGTGTGGGGGGGCTTTGTGTGGCTGTGTGTGTGGGGGGCTCTGTGTGGCTGTGTGTGTGGGGGGCTCTGTGTGTGTGTGGGGGGGGCTCTGTGTGTTTGTGGGTGTCATTTGCGAGAGATAAAGCTAGTGGCATTGTAAATGACAATGCCATTTATTTATGTTAAAAAAAACATTAATAAAAATAATGTCAAGAGCAATGCCAATAGCTCTAACTTTAACAAAGGCAAAACCATTGCATTGTAAATGCTTGTTATCTTTAGAGACCAAGACACAATCCTTCAAGAGGCCCACTCACATTGTGATCTGCAGTACGAAAATACTACTATCCGTTTTTTCCGTGATTGGCGACTAGTGTCCTTCAACTGGTCATGCGTTTCTGGAGTTACTTTTTTGTTTCTTTCAGATGTAGCACTTTGTTGAATTGCATGAGTTTTCAGGCCATCTCCTCTCCCCGGCTACCCTAGGGTTGTTGTTGGTACCCGGAACCTTGCTTCCGCTTGCAACATTAAACGTTGCAAAGTTGAAATAATATATTTTTTTAATACTGCAATGTGGCCAGGATTGACCATGTTATAGCACTTTCTTTTTTAACATTCAGTCATGCTGCACAGCAGAGTACAACACAGCTAAATAGAAAATCAACAAAGCCAATAAATCTCTCATAGGCAAGACTTATTGGTTTTGCCAATGCTTGTTATTTTGTATTTATAACTGTAACAAGTGCACCAGAGTGAGGACTGTGGACTTAGGGCACCAGAGTCACTCTGATAAGTCTCAAATTTCTTGTGAAGAGTTTCACCATGTAGAAAGCAGCCTTCCAACAGACTTGGGCCTTAGAGCCTCTTCCAATGTTATAAAGTCTGTCCAGAGCTGGCGAGCTTTAAGAGAGGTGCGATGTTAGCAAGTGACACCTCTATGGCATTTAGGTACAAACAGATAGGGGACTGTTTGGAATGGATCAAGATTACCGCTCTATGGAGACTCACATCTTACCCATCCCCTCTCCTTCTTTCCACTCTCCCTCTCCCCTTCCCTACACCCCCTTCTCTCCCTAATTTCAACTCCTGTGTATCCCTCTTTTTATCCCGTTGCTTCTCTGCCCCCCTCACGCATTCAATTCAATGTTTTCACCTTTCTGTGAATCTTCCTGCACATTGTAAATTGTTTATAATTTCTTAATATGTCTACCTACCTTGTAAAGCGCTCTGATACTCTTGGGTCCAGCAGCGCTATATAAAACCTCATAAATAAATAATAAATATTTCTGCACCAGGAAGTTAAACCCTATGCACCTGAGTGACTATAAAAAATAAGTTTTTATATTTGCGTCCCAGGAATAGTGTCCGTTGTTGTCTCCACCTGACTTATTTTTTGGGGGGGAATGGACAAACATGGTCATGATATGAGAGCATTGGCTGGATTCCACTCACACATGTGTACATTCGAAACATATGTCCGAGCCAACGGGGAAAGTTTTAGAATCGTTGTGAGAAGCTATTTTAAAGGGAACCACCCTTCCACAGCTAAGAAAATTTTAGAAAGCACAAACATAAAAAAAGGGTTGAAATGCCTACTATACTGATCATGACGGCTTCTACTTCATGAACCACACAACGTGAACACGAAAAAATACTAATAACTCAATTATCGGATTGGGAGTGGACTTTATTGTTACCCGTTGCCATGGATCCCGGGCCCTTATCGCGTGGCGCTGATGAAAGCAATTCTGCCTTTATATTGAAGCTGGATGTGTTTCCGCGTCTGCTCTTTACGAGCTCCTCAAGGTGACATGGTGGAAGGTGAGGGCGCGAGCTCGGGTGGAACGGCGGCGCCGTCTCATCAAGGCGAGGCCCAGTGGGCGGCGAATAGCGCGCGGCATCCGTAATAGCAATCAACGCTTGGTGCAGCTCTAACAGGGCTCTCGGTGAAGGACGCCGCCAGCGGCATGTTGGGGGCGATGAAATATCTGATTTGTTTGCAGCCGGAGATGTTTTCTGTCTGTCGTGGTCGCCTTTCAATCTAGTCATCTCGCGCTCAGGGGATTCAAATCTGAAACTGTGCCGGGTAAACTGAGCACTTACAGAAAACACTCGGCTGCCGAGGTCATCTGGCTGTGCCAAAATGTCCAGGGTATTCTACATGGCGGGTGTCCATGAAGTGCCTGCCGGCCATAGGCAAAGGACAGGCCCATCTCCTTAGGTGCAGAGTTCTCCGTCATGTTCGGCACTCGTAAACTAACTATTAAAGTGCAGTTTTAAGAATTCAGAGAAAGCGTAAACTTACACACACGTGTACAATTACCCAGGGCTTTAAGTGGGCCGGGTTCTGCGAGCACCGGCAGTAAAAAACAGGAGCTGAGACGGGTCTCTAACGGGCTCTCCATTTTCGTCCTCACCCTCGGTGGATTTTTTTAAAACTCTGCAGCAGTACCACCGTTCATTACTTTAAAGAGACTCGTTAGAGTTATTCCAGTCTCATAATTTCAGAACTGAAGTATTTTCAGTATTCTATTTTACACAACTAACAACCATTGGAAAAGCCAATAGCCCTGACTTGTTGTAAATGTAAATGTTACTTGTATTGTATATCTGGATGCAACGACAGAAGCAGCAAAATACCAGTTGGGTGGCACACTATGCTAAGCACAGATTATTAGCTTGTATTTTTAAGCCACATCCTTAATTACATCGGCCACGCCCCTTTGAGAGACTCCCCAGTTTTTTGATTCCACTTAAAGTGCTGCATTTACCTCTGTGACTCAGGCCCGCCCGCGTCTACCCTTTCGGAATAATAGGGTATTGTTTGTAAACTGTTGAGATGAGATTCTGACAATTGATGCTTTGTCTCTGTCAGCTGCTGTTGTGTTGCATTAGGTGGCTCCTGTTTCATAACATATACAAATAAAACCTTTTCATAACTTAAACTGCCTCCTTTGTATGGAAATTAACACCGATAGCTCGTGCATAAATAAATAGTAAGGTTCGCACATCCCACCATGCGGCACTAAAAAAGTAGAGGGCGCTTCTCGGTCACTCACATACCTCCCAAAACTCTATAATCAATTCACAAAATGCACTGTTCTGTGAATGATACTTTGGGGTAAACTTCCTCTAAGTTTCCAACTCCGTGGTCCGAATACTATCCGCTTTAGGATGTGCTGACCCTCACCTATCAAGGTTGTGCAAAACCCTATGGGCTCCATGAAGTTGCTCTTTACGGACATCTTTTTGTTATCAAGGGCAAATAACCTCAAAGTTTAGGTACCTTCAGACATTTTAGGGCAGATGTATCAAGATTCCATTTTGCAAATTCTAAATAGCGATTTTTAAGGAATCGCTATTTAGAAATCGCAAAATGGAATGTATGTAGAAAATTGCTATTTTTTAGCTATTTCTTAGTCTTAGGCCCATAGGAATGATCGTGAAAATATTCTCAATTTGCGATTCGCAATTTGCTAATCGCAAATTGAGAATAATTTCAAGGGTGCAGGGGTGTCTCAAAGACACCCTGCTGCACCCCTGAAATCTACTTGTGTGTGCATATGGTGCACATACATGCCCTATGGGCCTGTATGTGCATCACATGCCACCTTCACAAATGCCAAACTGGGCATTTTTAAAAGAATTCGCAAATTACCACCAACTACAGGTTGGTGGTAATTTGCGATTTCTTAACCCAAAATCGTACTTTGGAAAAGCTACATACATCGCATTTAAGGAATCGCAAAATTTGCGATTCCTTAAATGCTTAAGCAAAATAAGGAATCGCAAATTTTTGCGATTCCTTACTTTGGGATTTTTTAATACATGTCAAAAAATGCTAAAAAGCCTTTTGCGATTCGCAAAGGCCGGAATTCGCATCTGCCCCTTTGTTTTTAGATAGGACGATTGCAAGTGGTTAAAATTAATTGCAGTAATGGTTTGAATGTTTTTCTTATTTTTAATTCAGACTAACCATGGTAAAACTGAAAACAGAAAAAGGACTTATGGGAATTTATAATCCCAAAAGTGAACAATTAGAGTTGGTTGACATGTTTCTGCCATCCTATCCTCACCCTTCAGTGGCATTCCTCGGGGACTATGCTAACGGCATACACTAATCTATGAACTACAAGACACAACACATCAATGAATCATCATAATATGTAAGTATATGTTTCCATTGAACCTGATACTTTAGGATCCGCTTTGGAGCTGTTGGCTTGCTCTTGGGGAGAAGGTGGAGGGGGGGAGGGGGGGGGTTCAGGTACATGAGCAAAGAGAGTCTAGGCCTAACGCAGGGGTATCCTCTTGAGGCAAATGTGACTGAGAGTTTACCAATGTCTTGCTCCCCATGAGGCCCAGAACTTTAGGGATAGGTTCCACTTATGAATACATCAAATATTTTCTTCCTACATGGAAAGGCGATTCTCCCAACCACGTGTCACTGCAATGGACTTAAACTGCTGGCTAGTTAGAGCACAGTGCTGCTCTTGCTGTAAATAGTTTTGTCATATATGTGGGTGGTGTAAAAACACAATGCAGCCCACATATGACCTTAAACTTTCCATGCCATGGGAGCATCCAAGGCACCATTTACAATGGATTTATAGGGCATTTAAAAAGGCCCAATCCGGGTCCCAATGTACATCAAATTTTAAAGTGAAAGCACACATGCGTAACGTCTGCTTAGAAAGTGTACAGAGTGCTAAAGCCAACAATAATAGGGTCCAAAAAAGGACAAAAAGGTTTGGGTCAACACGCAGAAACTTTGCTACAAAATGCTGCATGAATGAGAAAAAATGGATGCTGGAATATGAAATGGCTGTTGTGCAGGTCACACAGCCATTGTTGATAGTGGCTATTGGTAATGTACTCAGTGGATCATAAGAGTCTACTGCCCAGATGAGTGATTTGCTGACTGTGAAGAATAATGTTGTCATGATTGAATATACGTTTATTCCTTCAAGTTATTCTGAAGGAAAGAGAAAGAGTTGGCCCATGAAGGACATGTGGGTTTTGGATTGTCAGTAACAAAAACAAGACATTTAGAGCTTGCCTACAAAGTAATGTTAATTGCAATATGAGTGACACAATTTAGAAGGAAGTGTCATGGACCTGCCTAAACTCACACCCAAAAATGTCTGCCCACCAAGTAGTCAACCTTCCATTTCTTCCGTTGTGATTCATTGTGACACTGAAAGCCTTTACACATACCTCTGCCTGAAAGCCACACAACACACACCTGTATCACTACATGACTCCTTCTTTGCACACACTAGCACAGCACAAAGACAATACACAAAACCACAAATACAAGGACACAGCAAGTAAAGAATATCTACACCAACACAAATGACTGAAGACCCCAAATAAAATATTTCTACACTGTTTTCAGTTCAATGGTCCTTCTGCACATCGTTCTCACACAAACGCACGCATCTTTTCCTTCTGCCATCTTGTCCCCACCAGTTAAGACTCTATTATCAACTATTCAAGAAAGAGCGAGTCCTCTACACACTACATTTCTTCAGTCGTTCCAGAATTCCCCTCACTAAAACACAGCTCATCTCAAAACCTTCAAAACTTCTACTAGTTTAGAAGATATCAAGGCACATTTTTCTTTTCCATGCAGGAATTTAATATCCATATTTCACCAATTTTACAATTCTTGCTCTAGTCACTTTTCTCACATTATAAATCTAATGGTTTGCTTTTATTGCTGCCTTGTCTTACTCTGTCATCCTCACAACAGCGTCACCCATGAATGCATTGTGACTTCTTGCTTCCAATTTCCAACGTCCAAGCTTTACCATATTCTTTTGCCATCTTTATGCTCAGGTACACAGTACGGTTCAAACGTTGCAGCATCTCATCAAACCTCTGATGGCATAGTGAAGACCTCGTTCTCTAGTCCATTGTTCTCCAGAAATCCATCCATCACAGCCGAATCTTCCTATCTCTAAGAACCATCACTTTCATTGTGGCACTGGTCTTACACTATACATCCAGTCCCTTGAGTAATGGTTCACAAACAGTAGAACAGATGTCTGCACACAACCTCCGCCTCTATTGGATCCCACCACATCTAAAAATATTAACACATGTTCCCAAGGAAAGTCCAAACTCTGTTTCTGCTGCAACACCTTTCTATGTGTCTTTCCGCATTTCAATGTGGTTGTGTGAAAAATCTATTGAAGAGAGACAAACTCAAATGTTCACAGATTTGTGAATAGACTGAAGAATTGTTCCAAGTTTGTTAGATTTCTTTCTATTTTGTGTAATATTCTTTTGTTTTTCTTTCGTGTTTTGTATGTGTCTTTGCTGGTAGCTGCTTGCCTGGTAAATGTCATGTTGCAATGTGACATGGTGTATGAGGCTGTAGTCATTGGATATTTTGCAGTTCAACTACTATTTACTTGTATATACAGAGGATAGTGATATGTTGTTTTCCTCTTCTGTTACCATTTCCAATTTCCTGTTTCATGATTCTCCATCCTGGCCCTTCTTGGTGAATGGATTTGCACTTGTGCATGGAGAGAAGTCAAATGTTGTGGAGGGTCTGAACTTTTGGATGTGGGTTGTTTGGGAGACGTTTTTTGGGAGAAGACTATGTTGACTTAAGCTCCAACAAATCTGCATCTTCTTACTCCTTGAGTCTTCATTTGTCAATATAACATAAGCTTTCTTCAGCTTTCTCATCCCCGAAAGTTAGATGGAATGAGAGGTGATTGGCTGTACTTGTAGCCTGAAAAGTCACACAACACTATGTGAAATCTGTATACTTGTCAGCCTGATTGATTTCAGAGGTTGGTTACCCTTTATCAGCCCCCACAGTTCTCTAAATTATTCTACTGATATTGGGGACGATCCATAGAATATTGCTAGGCCGCCCACAATTATAATATCTGTGGTGTTACAGTGGGCCTTTCAATGCATGCCCCAGCATGATTGGCTGCTGAAAGCAGCTGCAATCTCAAGAGTAATTTGCTGAAGCGAAATTGCTGGTGGGTGAGATACCCAACCACAAAATAAACCAGATGTACCAGTCTCTTGTCATTAACCCCCCAAATGCATTTGGTAAGCTCTGCCGAGCTTGGGGAAAAGACCTGAGACCGCTTGCTGGCGATGATTGAAGGTGTTGGCATCCCCGACGGAGTCTGCTGTGCTGTTGTATTCCACGACTGAATAATTCAGCAAAAAAGTATACATTCATTGAGTAGACTTTACAAGAACCAGGCTATGGAGAGGTGGAATTATACCCTCCCCGCTCTGCTGGAGCTAGTGACACACAGATATCCCGCGAATCGGTTCTCGTACAGAAACCGTTCTTTGGTATGCGGAAAATTCAGTTTTTTGGGGGCTAACTGCAAATGGTCTACAAAGTTTATTAAATGGCTTTAATGATTTTATGAATAGCTAAAAACTTAAGGTAAATCACCAAACGTCCTATATAATGACGTGCCCCAAAAGTACGGAGACTAAGCATTGTAATATTGGAAGAACCCCAATAGAAAAGGTATCAACTTTTAGTTATTAAGGCCTCCTGATTAATACAAATGGTTCCTGGGATAATTTGCTTCATCAGAGATCGCACAAGATGAAAGTAGCTGGGGATGCGATCCTAAAGTTTGCAAAAAAAATTGAGACACAAACCGATTCGGGAGACAATTCAGCGCTATCAAAGCAACAGCCAGATTCATCATTGAAAATTGTGCTCGCAAAGGGCCAGATTTTGAGAATCTGGCCCTTTGCGAGCGCGATTTTTGCATTTGGGATTCATCATCCCAAATGCAATAATCGCTAATAGCAAAATCGCTAAATTGCGAGGAATTGCATTTAAGGAATCAATATTTGAGATTCCTTAAATGCAATTCATTAACCATTTTTTATTTGCGAATTCGCAATTTTTGCCCGCTATTAACCGCGAAGTCTGACTTCGTGGTAAATAGCGAAAACTTAGAAAAATGCAATTTAGTGCATTTATCTAAGTTGTATGTTACACACACACATGTCCTTTGGACACATGTGTGCGCAACATCAGTCTACATTTTCATTTCAGGGGTGCTACAGGGTGTCCTTTGGACACCCCTGGCACCCTTGAAATCGCATCCTTATTTGCGATTAGCAAAATGCTAACCACAAATAAGGAAGCTGTAGGAATCGCAATTTATTTTGCGATTCCTACATGAATCCCGTTTTGCAAGTCCTTAATAGCGATTCCTTATTCATCGCTATTAAGGACTCGCAAAACGGGACAATGATGAATCTGGCTGTAAGTGCTTATCTCTGGGCTCCTATGGAGCAAAAGTGTGGGGATATACAGCTGTAAGGAAGCTACAGATTGCAGAGAATACGTTTTTATTCAGACTTTTTGCATTACCAAAAACTATCCCAAATTTTAGCACACTTGCAGAATTAGGGCTGGGTTTTTAGAAGACTCTATTGGTATCGCCCCCTTATTAGTATTATGTGTTACATTATGGAGCACCCATCAGACTGGCTTTTCTGGGGAAGTTTTACAGGATTGTTTGAACCTTGATAATATGAATGCCATCTCATTGATTGGCTTATGTGAAGAAGGGTTTTTACAATTTAGGCCTGAGTGCCCTCTTAAACTCCCCAGAAAGCATATGCCCGCAAACAAAAGGAAGGGTTAAAGAGTTTTTTGCATCCCATAGAGAAGACATTAGAATTGAAAAATGTCCTGCCACTAGTGCTATCATTAATTATATGCACATTTTTACTACTCCTGGAACTTTCTCCTATTTACCTTGGATAAGCAACCCACATCATAGACTTTATTTGACAAGACTAGGATTAAACCAAATCCTTGGCTACCCCAGAACTCTGTTATGCTGCACTCAATTACATAATTGCTGCTATGGAAATTAGAAAATCTTATGTAATGTAAGTCTGTTATTGTGATTTTAGATTCTTAAAAAGTTTTTTTTTAATGACCACTTATTTTTTTCATGATTGATTATGAATTTTGTATTTATTTTATGTGCTTTTATGATCACTATGTGGTCGAATAAAGATTTTCTTGACTTGACCTGGCACACACAATGGGTGCCTTTTGTATACGATATGAGAAGGTCCTCACTCTTCAACACTTGAAGAGTGGAAGAAAGGGTTGAATGTTATGTTATGGGTTTGCAATTTATATAGTGCACTCATACCCATGGGTGTCTTGGCGCTTCCGGTTCTGCATACTGTGCCAGGACAACTAGTTTCTAAAAAAGCCATGTCTTGAGTTGTTTCCTAAACTCAAGAAGGGAGGGAATCTTCCTGAGATGTAATGAAAGGGAGTTCCATTCCTTGATGGTATTATAGCTGAAACTCTTCCCACCCCAGTTCGTCATTTTAATTCTGGCAGTGTGTATCACGTTGGCATTGGCCGAACGTAGAGGTCTATTTGGGGAATACCAGCTAAAAAGGTCCCAGAGAAATTGTGGGCCTTCTCTGTGCAGTGCCTTATGTGCAATGCAGAGAGCCTTTAATGTAATACGCTGACAAACTTGCAGCCAATGAATATCCTGAATACCTGTCTTAACGGACTGATATTTGGGAACATCCAGGACTAGTCTAGCAGCTGCTTTTTGTACCGCCAGCAGCCTTCTCAGTAGGTTGGATTGGAGGTTGAGATGTAGACCATTCCAAGAATCCAATTTTGATAAAACCAAAAAGGTCATCTCTCTCTTTCTGGTGTTTTTGGGAAAAAATGGGAGAAATTTCCGTAAGGTTCTAATGGTAAATTACGAGGAAGACACAATCTTGGAGACCAGGGACCCCAAGATTTTTGTCTTTAACTACTGGTGTGGGAGGGGGGCCACAGGTGTCTGGTCACCAAGCTGGAGACGATGGTGAAAAAAGGCTTCCAAACAGAACAACCTCAGTTTTTCTTGAAATCACCTTCTAGCAGTGCCTACTCATCCAACTGCTCAGTGTGATCATACAGTCATGTAGTTTGAGGGAGTGGCTAACATCCTTATCCACTGTTGAGATTACCAACTGGGTATCATCGGCATAGGAAGTGGGAATCAAGTTAAAACTTCTAATCAGTGAAGCAAGTTCGGAAACTTAAATGTTGAAGAGCGTGGCATGAGCTGGGTGAGACCGGTGTACTCGGGAAGGGGTTTCCCAAGGAAGTACTATAAGAGATGACTGGACTAGGGCCACTAATGGGAATCTCCCTGCCCCGGGGGGAGGGGGGGAGCAGGAAAGGCGTAAATGTCTGGTACTGGGTTCTGATGGAGATAGCGGGGAGGGTATGGAAAGGTTTTACATATGAAACATGCGAATTGTATCATTCTGATTTTGTGGTCAAAGATAATGCGATGGTGGGCTATTTTGAAAGAACTGTAATTATTTCTGTCATTACTTCTCCAGTTATTCAAATTAATTAAAAAAATTATATAAATAAAAACTGGCCACAACGCATAAAACTTAATTCCATTGCATCGTTAAATGTTTTCCTTATGAGGCCATCTGGCCCAGAACCGTCATTGTCCTTTTTTTGATCCAGGTCCCTTAGCAAGTAATGTGATTTCCTGTAATGTCCTAATCATGCCAGACATCGTTTGATGGCATTTGCAGAGATGTCATCATTATGTGAGTTTGGCCCTGGCTACAAGGTGCCCGGGTTTATATGCGGGGATATCGTGTGGCTGGAGATAGCATTCGCCCCGAGTGACCACCACGTAAATCCTACTATAATTAGAATTTGACCCCGAATTTGAATAGCATGTGACCTGGATCTACAGGTCCAAATCTGTCTGCGGTGCAGTCCCGGCCGGTGCAGGTAAGATCAGTGGGCGGGCGGTGGGGAGTCATCAGATGACGGAATAAGGAACAGAAAAAATATATAAAAGAAACCATTTACCTTGCGCTTGCCGCATCGCCGACTCAGCGATGCGGCGTTCGCAAGGTAAGTTAGTTTTATTTATTTTATTTTCCCTATTCCATCGACATCCCCTCCGCCCTGTCCCACCCACCACTCTTACCTGCACTGGCGGTACCTTGTGTGGTGGCCCCATTCTACCCACAAATATGCTTCCATGTCCCAGCTAATAGAAGTTTGGGGCTTAATAAGTGCAGGTTGCGGGTGGGAGGCAGGGGGTAGGAAGGGTGCCGCAAAATACCCAATTACTGGCATGGGGGAACATTTGGGGCACCCCTGTGCTCTGGAAAAGGGCTAGGAGGGTGCCAGGCTGAGGCCAGACTCTACTTGCAGCCCAAGCCTCGTCTAATTTTTTCCAGCCCGATTTTTCCGTCCCGGACCATTGCCCTACCTCCTTTTGGTCACAGAATATTGGCAAGTGGAAATTTGAATGTAGTGATAGTGAATCTTCAAATATTGTAACACATTTTATTAGTGACCCTGCTTTTCTAACAAGCCAACCCTGAGCATAGCGCGCCCTGGCTTTGTTGTATAAAACATTGAAAATGCTTCAGTTCTGAATTGATGAGACTTAAAGACCTACTAAGAGCCTCTTTGAAGTTACATCACAGGCAGTGATGGGTAGCACTGCTGCAGGGTTCAGATTTTTTCCCACCTTGAGGATGAAGGCAACATTGAGACCCGATAGGGACCCGTCTCAGCACCTGCTTTTTAGAACTGCTGGTGCTGAGCACCGGCAGGACCCGGCCCACTTAAAGCCCTGCCCTCACTCATTACTACTAAAGCTGTCCTCTGGCAATGATCGCTGTTCTGGACCAGTTCCAGTTCTTTAACTGAACATCACTAAGAAGAGGTGAGGTCAGGTTACGAATATCTACAAGAAGCGGATGGATAGAAGCCAAAATGTACATGTTCCTAGTTGTCATCGGTGCAATCAAATTAGCTGAAAATCCGGTCATGCGATAAGCGCTTATGAGGAAGAGTCGGTCTAATCAGCTGGACTCGCACAGAAAGGCCATTATATCCGAGAACCGCTTAAAAGATGAGAAGCATGTCTGAGCAGAGGCAGGGCAGCCCTTTCAGATCATTATCAGACCATCTTCCTTTGTTCATCTTAGACGGCTCCTCTGCTCTAGACGACCCAACTCCAGGGAGAAGAGTCATCATTAGGAAGTAGGCCTTCAATGCATGAGATGCCAGAAGGACCGTGCACGCTATATGGATTCCTTGCATACTGCACAGCAGGCAGACATATGATGCCCTATCCATGGTGCGTGTAGGAGAAGGTGGGAAACCCAATATACATTTGGAAGCTTGAGTGACTCTCTGCAAAGCATGGAAAGATGTCAGGGGTTAGATAGAAATAAAGAGGTTAGGCAGGGAGGAAGTGTTGAGGTAGAGAGGTGAACCAGAGAGAAGAGGATTTTTTTAACTTGGGGCTCAAAGAAAATGGAGACACAGGGCTTTTCCTGCCTTGCCCATCCCTTAAAACTGCTCTGACCCCCCTTCCCCATTTCACAGGTGTCCACATTGCAGTTATGGTGCTAAGTCAAGAATTTGGGTTGACTCTACCCTCTGAGTGCAGCCATGCATCTCTGGGTGACGGAAGGCACAAGCTCATGCAGATATGTCTCAGAGAACCTCTAGAAGGGCCTAAGACTGGGCTATTCCACTTCAGACTAAGTCCAAGCAGCAAATATTGTGACAATGCACCAGTTGCGGCTCCTCCGCTAAGGCGGAGAGGCGTCACCCCACTGCTTTACAGCAGTGAAATAAAGAAAACATAAAATGATCATAACTTGTTATCATTTATGTTTCCCTGCTGCCGCAGCTTTGCGGGCGGGGCTGCTCTGCTTACAGAGCAGGTCAGGGGAGGAGTGGTTTGCTCTCCCTACGTGAGCATGAATGTTTGGCCGGCCCTCTCGGGTTGTCCAAATAGTCGTGCGCCTCTTGCATGTTCTCCATGCGGGCTGCATTACAGCCTGCATGGAGAACATGCCCAGGCCCCCATTCCCTGGCTGAGCGTCGAACCACGATGCTCAGACCAATCACAATGCTGCATTGCAGCTTTGTGATTGGCTATGGGGATCCTGGGAGCCGGGAGCTTGCTGCTTCCTAGATGACAGAGGGACAGCAGAAGAGAGACCCGACAATCTGGAAGGTTTTTTTCTTTATTTTTAACCCTCTCACCCCTGCCCCGATCCGTGCCAGCCGCCACTGCACTGCAGTCTGCAATGCATGGGATGCACACATCAACACCCACCCACAGTGCTCCTAGTGACTCCTAGGAAAACTTCCTTTAGACAGGGGCACTGGAAATCATATGGCAGCAGAGAACCAAATTATGTAGCAAAGTGGACTATGCTGTGCAGCAAGGAACTGCAAATTATCTAGGAATTATATAGCAGGTATTTCCATTTAAAAGGGTCTCTTAAAAACCCTGGATTTTATATCTCATATGTGTTATGTATGCATTCATTAAGGAACTTTAGGGTTCAAGATATGGCACTTTAAAAAGAGACACAACATATGTGTGATTCTTTTAAAGTCTGTGTGTCCTGTTAATGGAATTGCAGCTTTGAAATCAGTCTGTGTGGTGCAAATATGAATTGACAAAGAAGGAACTATCTTATGCATCTTGTTTAAAGTTCATTTAAGTTTTTGAGGTTTTTATTTCATGCTGTACAGAAAATCGTGCTCCATACCACAGCTCTTCTAGCATTCAATCTGATGGGGATGGTTAACCCATCAGGGTAACAGCGTTAAAAGACATTTGGTTTTTGATTGAGGGGGGGGGGTAAAAGCCCTTCCAAGCAACAACCACAATCCTTGTAATGCTGAACCACAAAAGTCCCCAATGTAAACTGTGCTTAACCCTCTAATAACTTGACACAAAAGAAGCCAGGCTTAACTTAGAGGCACCGGGTTAAGTATTTATGCAGCACACAAACAGTAATGAAGTGCAGCCACAAATCAACAAAAATCCCACACCAATTTAGAAAATCTAGTAAAATGTAATCAATAAAATGAGACCAAACTAACAATGTAGATAGGGAATTAGAGACTTGCATTTTCTTTGTTTTTCAGGTGGGGTAATCGGGATCTAATGGCCTCTTAAGGCGTATATTCGCCAATCAGGAGGGAAGGGTTCCTCGGGGGGAGGGCGGGTGGGGTGCCCAGGGGTGGGGGTAAAAATCAAATAAAAATGTCCTCATGCGCCATAAAAGTGTACTTTTTCTTTTTTAATTATCTCTATAGGTTATTATGCTCTTTTGCTAGCCACAATCGAAGATTACAATTTTTTGATGTTTCAAGTTAGGCATACTATAATCCTCTCCTGGAATGTGAATGGTTTAGGGAGTCGCAAGAAACAATTTAATGTTTCTCACTTTTTAGAAAATGCTGGAGCTTCTTTAATTTTCTTACAAGAAACTCACTTGGAAGCAAAAGACTGTAGAAATATTTTTATAAAGTACAAGTGGGTTCAGGACATTTTGTGTTCAAAACAATCTGGCACCACGAGAGGGGTGGCAATTATAATTTGCGCCAATAAGGGAATTGTTATCCACGATTGGGCCACAGATCAGTCAGGAAGGTGGTTGGCCGCAGTAGTATCAATAAGTGCAGTCAAGCTTTTATGTGGGGTCTACTACGGTCCAAACGAGGATAATCCCTGTTTTTTACATAAATTAGAAAGTTATTTGCTACAATATACTATTCCTATAGTGTTAGGAGGTGATTTTAATATGCTATTAGACCCTGAAGTAGACCGCACCTCAAAGGCCAGATATAACTGACCAAAGAAATCTTTCTCTACTCTGAAGAATATTATGAAAGAGTATACGTTGTGTGATGTATGGAGAGTTAAACATGGAACCCAGAGAGAGTATTCTTTCTATAGTAAAAAATACCATCAGTTCTCCAGGATAGACTATTTTCTGCTCAATAGATCATTGTTAGTAAACATCTTTTCTATCACTTATACTCCGATAGGGTTGTCTGATCACTCAATGGTTAAGTTAAGTATTAATATTCAAAAAAATTCTTCAGAGTATAGGTGGACTTTGGACAGGACTATCTTGCTTAATGAAGACTTTAACATCAAAATCAAGGAAAGTATATCAGAGTTTTTCTTATTTAATAATGACTCAGCTCCAGATCATATTATATGGGATGCTCTTAAATCTTTTTTAAGAGGAATATATGGCTCTCAAATGGCTCTGAATAGAAAGTTAAATAAAGAAAGGGATGTTAACGATCTTAGTTTGATTAAAATAAAAGAACAGCAGCTTATATCTGCCATCTCTAACGATCAAACTGAGAAATTAAGACTGGAAAAGGAACTATCCATCCTACAAACTAACCTCAGATTAAGGACTGAAAAAATACTCAAAGATAAATGGGAGGTGAGCAAATTGCGTAATTTTGAATATGGTGAGAAATGCGGATCACTGCTAGCTTGGAAAGCTAGGACTGAGAGGACTAGAAATAATATTAAATCTTTAATACAACGAGGAACTGGTACTGTTCTGTCAGAAGATAAAGATATTAAGGAGGAAGCTAGATCTTTTTATGAAGATCTTTATCGTGAAAAAGCGAATTGGCCATCTGATGAATTAGAAAACCTGGCTATTCTGAGAGACCTACCACAGTTGAGCAGTGAAGACATAGCCTCTTTGGCAAAGGAAATAACTGAGGGGGAGATCAGATCTCAACTGAAGAAAATGGCAAGAAATAAATCTGCAGGTCCAGACGGGCTTCCGATAGAGATTTATAAGGATAATACGGAGGAATTTCTAGCTCCACTCCAGAAATTATTTAATGAAATCTTCATTCAGGGACAGCAAATTCCGTCCTCTTGGTTAGATGCAACCATCTCATTAATCGCGAAACCGAATAAAGACCCAGAAAAAACAGAATCGTATCGGCCCATTTCATTATTGAACTCTGATCTAAAAATCTATTCAGGTATTTTAGCAAACAGACTGGCTAAGGTGATAAAAACTATCATACACCCAGACCTGCGAGGATTTATTCCTGGTCGACAATTGAACAAACTTACATTCCAAGTAATCGGCGCCATAGATTACGCAATTCAGAAGAAAAAGCCACTCGCCATTGTTGCAATAGATGCAGCCAAAGCCTTTGATCAAGTGAATTGGCTGTATTTATGGACAGTGTTGAAGAAATTTGGCTTCCCTGAGATCTATATTAAGAGTGTGGAATCTTTATACAGGGGTCCGAGAGCTAGGATTCTGGTAAACGGTGGTTTGTCAGATTGGCTGAACATTTGCAGAGGAACAAGGCAAGGATGTCCCTTGTCTCCATTATTATTTGACATATATATTGAGCCCTTTGACTGTTCTTTAAGGCAAGATCCTATTATTTCCTCGTTTAACCTAGGAGAATTATCAATCAGGACAGCACTGTATGCTGACGACCTTCTCCTTTATACTTCAAACCCTCTAGAAGCAATTCCCAGATTATTTAGGCTTGCTGAGAATTTTGGTTTTGTTTCAGGTTACAGTATTAACAGGGACAAAACTGAGGTTACGTGTTGGAATAATTCAGTCCCAATTACAGAAGCTAAGCTTAAAATGAGATATCTAGGTATTCATTTGACACATAAATTAGAAGATATTCCTAAGATCAGCTGGGAAGTAGTGGTAAAGGAGATCAAAAAACTTCTGTCTAAGTGGAATACTCTGCCCTTCAACATCTATGGCAGAGTTAATTTAGTTAAAATGATCATCTTACCTAAGGTAACGTTTTTGTTTAACTCTATTCCTTTAGTTTTTAGCAGAAAAGATATCCTCAACTTGCAGGGTAGGATTGGGTCTTTTATTTGGGTGACAAAAACCCCAAGGATAGCTTGGAAGAAGTTAAGGAGGGGATTAAAATTAGGTGGCTTAGCTCTCCCGGATTTATTACTTTACTGCTATGCCTTCCAGCTTAAAAACTTCAGGTTATTAGCCAATAAATTGGACTTTACTTCTAATAGTTTACTTTTTCAGGCTATGCTGCAGGACCTTCCTTATGGCACTGACTTTTTTTTGTTTAAGTTTGGTGACAAAAAGTTTTTTTAAAAGGTTAGACTGAAGCTTCTAAAGGCAGCGTTATATTACTGGTCGCAGATTTGTAAGCTGTTATGTATTCAGTACTACCATCAATATTCCCCAATTTGGGATTCCCCTGGCACCCCTGACTGTTTAATGGACCAACTGGCTCTCCCTTTAAAAAGAGCTGGTCTCTTGAGATGGGGGGATCTATGTGATACATCGAAAGTTTTAAAATGGGAATTCTTAGCTGGTTTAACCAGTGGTACTCTCACGAGATTTAAGTTTTATCAACTTTCCACTTGGTGGGGTAGCCAATACTGGGATACAGATGATGAAAACCCTCTGTTGGAGTTAATTAGCAATCCTAGAGGAAGGAAAGGGGAGACTGCACAATTGTATAAGATCTTATTAGACCATAAAGACAATCTGGAATCAGAGATCGTTACACTATGGGACCCTTCTCCAGTCCAGACCTCAGAGGATTTAGAGAAATTGTGGTTAGACTCCTTCTCCATGTCTCAAAAAATAATTAAACCTTCTAACTTAAGAAGAAATCATTTATACACAATGTATAGAGTGTATTGGACCCCAGCGAAACTCTCTAAGATCTCTGCAGTCCAATATTCATGTCCAAGGTGCAATCTACAGGGCGCAAATGATATCCATATGTTTTTTGAGTGTCCCAATATATGTAACTTCTGGGGACAAGTGTGTAAGTTTTTAGAGGAGGTACTTTCAGTTCCAATCGTATGCACTTGCAGATTAATCTTCTTTGGTCTTCCATCTGATTATGTAGTTAACAGTAATTTCTCACAGTTTATTTTCTATGTAATAGTGATCGCTAGAAGAGAGATCTGTAAAGTTTGGAAGTCGGTATCCCCTCCGACGTTTGCAGATTGTCTTAAAAACATCATGGCGGTGAGTAAATTAGACACTTTATGTGGGGGCGAAAAGTCTGCCAAGTTGTGGTCAGCATTGAATGCCTGGAGCGAAAAATAAACTAATAGTCCAATGATTATGCCAGAGGTTTGTGGTCCTGTCCTTCCTAAGCAGCAAGTACCATTACGAGAGGAAGTTGGACGGGTAACAACCATACCTCTGGGCAATCTTCTATGGCTATCCACAAACACGAGGGCTGGGAAGGAAGGTTTGTGTTAGTGGCTTGAAGAGCGCCTACTTAGAGTATTTACTAACTGGCGGCATGAGGTATGAGGTATGAGGACAGAAAAAAAAAAAAAAATCAACAAAAATCCCACACCAATTTAGAAAATCTAGTAAAATGTAATCAATAAAATGAGACCAAACTAACAAAAATCAAATTAGTAGAACAGGAGATATGCAGTTTTAAAGGGTTAAGTTAAAAAGCAGCACCAAGAAGCAAAAAGCCCTAACTGTGGGTATCTGGTCACAGCAAACTTAGACAAAGTTATAAGTTCAGGTCGACGGCGAGGGCCAGATACAGGGACCAGCTTAGTCCCACTGAAAAATTGCCTTCTCAAAGTTGAGCGTGCAGAGTTCAAAACTTCAGGATTTCACAGGATGAGCTGAGTTGATGCCAGCCAAGGGTGCAAGTCCTGGAAAGGCATCTGTTGGGGATCAGGACCTCACTCTAGCAGAGGCCAGCAGGGTTCAGGCAGTTCCAGTTGCATGTCTCTGCTTATATAGTAATTGTTAAATGTGGCTAGCACCTTGGGGTTGGAAATGGTGGAGACTCGAACAACGACGACTCACAGAGAATGCGTGCTCACTTTACGCACCGCGTCATAACCTGATTATGCCAAGTAGAAAAATGTGTTCATTTTGTACGTCTGAACATATATTAGAGATGTGAATGTGTTGAGATGTTCTTGAAATGTTTCTTCATTTATTTGCATAACTGTATAAGAGAGGTGCTAGTATTGGTAAACAAGGCAAAATATGACTGGTGTACATCTATTCTCTTAGCTTAAATATGTATGGTATCTGTACACTTCTTTTTTAAAAAAATCTTTAATATGTGTGACATAACTTGGGAAGTTTGCACTGCTGTACATCAAGTTGAATAGTGACAGTGATTGACCGCTATCTTGACAAACAATTGTTACACAGGAAGGGCTGCTCGACTTATATAGTAATTGTCAAATGTGGTTGGCACTTTGAAAGGTGAAGACTCGAACAACGACGATTGGGTTGAATTACACTATTGCCACCGCGATAGAATGTCCTGTGTTTATACAATGTAGACAATTGTATTTGTTTACATCTTTACGGCCGTAACCATGACTAACACCCGTTACTTCACAGAGAATGCGTGCGCACCTTACGCACCGCGTTATAAACGCGATGACGCACACACACCCGGAACTACTCTGTTATCGGACAGACGACCGGGGAAACGCGATCAGGCGTTCCGAGTTCTGGGAGCAGGTAAGCTCCAAGACTGCCCCTTACATAGATGCCTGCAGTAAATCAACCTTCTTTTAATACATATTCCGTTTGTTACCAGGCATTTTCCTGTCTTCTGCTGCCATTTACCAATTGTCAGCCTTACATTCAAGATTACCACGTATTCCACCGACAGTGGTGAGTGGCTACTTCCGTGTTATATATAAGTCTAAGTTTAAGTTGTGACTTTTTAAGACCCTTACAAAGATGCCTGCAATAAATTTACAAATTCCGTTTGTTATCAGGCATTTTCCTGTTTTCTGCTGCCATTTATCGATTGTCAGCCTTACATTCAAGACTACCACGTATTCCACCGACAGTGGTGAGTGGCTAATTCTGTGCTATATATAAGTCTAAGTTGTGGCTTTTATGACACTCTAGCCCACCTTAAAGTACGTGTTTACAACAACTGATCTTCTATCTTGCTTCCAAACAGTGCCCGGCTGGGTATACTGTAAGTCTATTCCAATTCTCTATCACGCATGGGTGGTATTAATAAAAGACACCACAAGGTATTATCCATTTCAATTTATTTCATACATATTCATTAATTATTGCGACTACACATACTTACACAATTTTCACTTTCCCTTAGATGTCCCTCACTGTCTAGTCCTGACGAGACCTTTACAAAGCAGGTCGAAACGCCGTCGACGCCATAGGGAATGAACCTTTTCAAGCACAGTGTTCTATGATTGTAGATAGTCACTGTTAAGAATTGCTTTATTATTGCGCTTGGTCATTTCCCTTTGTAAATATCCATAACAACAAAACTGTACAGATCACTTATTGTTTTATGTTCTGTTTTTTTGTTCACAAATCACTGGGGACACATTGCACTTTTTTGTATATATGTCGCTGTTATAACTATTAGACTGAGTGTCTTAAAGTTGAAATACAAAAAGTAATTTCTTAACAAATTGGTATATATGTGTGCTTCTTTCCTTGCCAACCCCTTTCTGTTACAATTTAATAGTGCTTATTTAAGCTGTTATATTAAATATCGTGTCAAATAAATATGCCACAGGAACCACTGTTCTTTGGATTAACCAGTTGCATGTCCAGGCAGGTCCAGTTGTGGAAGGTTGGCTGGGCGGCTGCAAGGAGGCCTCTGGAGCTTGCTGTGTCTCTGTAGTTCAGAACAAGACGTCAGACAACTGGCTCATGGAGTCACTCTGGTAGTCCTGGGTTCAAGGAGATGGTTCTCTCTCCTTCAAAAAGCAATGTAGTCTCAAGCAGCAGGGCAGTCCTCTGTGAAACAAGACAAGCCTCAAGCACCAGGGCAGTCTTCTAGAGTACAAGGACAGCCTTCTGTTGTCTTCCAGAGGTCCAAGAGTGTACTTAAGGGTAAATCTGAGGGTCCACTGTTTATACCAAGTGCCAGCTTTTAAGTGGAAGAACCGTCTTGAGTTTCCCCCCACAGATGGGTCTGGAATTACCTTCCTCCCTGCCCAGGTCCCAAAATGTCTGGGGTGACAAAAGCCAGGTGTCAAGTTCTTTGTGAGTGTGCTAAAGCTGCTTCGTTTAAATATAAGTGGCTAGGAAGCAGCTCCACCTCTCCAATCCTGGAAGGATGACCCTCTCCCAGCTACACTCATGTCCTATAGTTCACTGTCTGGACAGAAATACGCATTTCTGATTGGGGTGCAATGAACTGGCCCAGGAAGCAGGAAACTCCTAGAAGGCCTCAAAAAGTTTAGGGCAAGAACATGCAACTTTCTAAAAGTGGTACTTTCAACATTGTAATATAAAATATTACATACCATTTAAGAGGATTTTAAATTACAGTTAATTTGAGTCCAAACAGGTCATTTCTAGCTGTTCCCAATCAAAAGTTAGCACTTATTAAATGTAAGGTAGCCCAATGTTATCCTATGGGAGAGGTAGGCCTTCCAGTAGTGAACAACTAATTTAGTAGTTTGTTACTACTGGGACACGTAAAACTTATAAACACATGTCCTAATTTTTAAATACAATGCACTTTGCCCAATAGGTGGTGTTGGGTCTACTATAAGCTGCTTATATGTTTTAAAAAGAAAGGCTTAGGCCTGGCAAAAAGTTTCTTTTGCCAGGTCGAAGTGGCACACTGGCTGCAACAGCAGACCAGAGACATATTTTATTGGGCTACTTAAATATGTGACACAATAAATGCTGCAGGCCATTAGTATTCAATTCATAGATCCTGGGTACATGCAGTACCACTTAAAAGTAAATTAAATTTGCCAAATAGGTGTAAGCCAATTTTACCATGTTTAAAGCGTGAGCACAAGCACTTTAGCACAAGTTGGCTGTGGTAAAATGCAGAGTCCTAAAAGTCAAGAAAAAGGATTCAGAAAGCAAGAAGAAGGTAACAAGTTTGGGGATGACACTGCAGAGAAAGCCAAGGCCAACAGGTGTCACCTGTTTCAATGGCTGATTGCATTTAAAGATGACCAGTAAATGTTCGATAGTGTCTGGAAAAGGATTGTGGCCTGTGTTTAGCAAGGCAATTTTAATAGCCTTGGATCTCTTTTATCAAAACACTTTTTTATCAAATCCGCTAATTGTGCAGCAGATGATGGGTTCATATTGGTAATTAAAACGCTGCAGCCACAAATTCACATTTTCCAGTGGCTCTTTGTATAGAGGATTGATATTTGCGAAATTAGAAGAGGTGGGAGTGTGGAGCTTAGGAGGCACCTGCGTCCATGTCCTTATATAGTCTCCTTGTCCTGGGATGCACAATGCTGTGTTAACTAGAACTTTCTACGTTTTGTGTCTGTTTTTGTCATCTTCCTTTGCTTATTGCTTTGGAGGGCTTAGAAGCAGCATGCTAATCCTGTATACAGGCCTCAAACAAATAGTTTAATATAATTGGCTCTGCGCATCAACGGAGCCACCAATCAGGATCGTACCCTTTGTATTGTCCTTTCAACACTTGGTTCAAAGGGGTCATGGAAGCTGCGGCAACAACAGGAAGTGAAAGAGCTCTAGGGAAATGATAGCTTCGACTGCTTGTCCTTTTCAGCAGCAAGTGAGAGACTGTAGAGTGGCAAGGGGTGTGACAAAGCTATGATATCATGGAAGTCAGGGAGTTTGTCATGTCACTTCCGTTAACGTCTGGTATTTGTCCGAAGCAGAAAGCTCATTGACATACATTCTTCAGTTTTTGTTGCGCAGGGACAGTGTCTGACACCCGAGAACCGCTGACCCTGAACACAGGGGACACTTCCTTACATCGCCATTTTCACACAGGCCACTGATTCACTCGTTTGCATTAAAGGCCACCGGCATTCCTTCTCTGCACCCATATGCTGCAAATATAATCTTTTCTCTAATCATCAGTCGTATCATGAGGAGTTAGGAGTGTAAACAGGAACCCAGCATGGGAGAGAAGAGAATACCGGGGTGTGACAGTTCCGAAAGAAATATGCAGCCTCTAAATCCAACTACATTGAATGCCACAGTGGATTTTTGCTGTTTGGTGCAATTAAACTGAGAAGTCCAACTCATTGGTAAAACTGAGTCTTGTCCGGCAGGTAAAAAGTCAATCATTGCATCACTTTGACAAATCGAACAGTGTGGCAGGGGGCATTTGCCTGTAATTTAACCTGGTCATCAGACAGAGGCAGTAGGGGGGTGTCAGCGCGCATGCCCCTTGCTGCTTCATGGCCCCCTTACTCCTGCAGCGACACCTATTTGAATATATTGAAGCGAGCCTGCCAAGGTTATTGATCAAGAGGCAGCTCGCGCTGCTATTCTACCAAATGACACCGATGCTGGAGTTGCGGCTTTTTCTCGTTCTGTTGCTGGTATTTAATTATTCTTTTTTTTTAACTTAGAAGCAGGTACTCCGTGGCCCTGAATAAAACCTTATCACATACCAGTATGTAATTGACTCTGATGCAACCCTGCCTGTTTTTTAGACACTTCCCAGTGTCACTGTTCTTTAACCGGGCCTGGCTTCAGTGCAGTGCAGCAGGGTGCTGACCTGGGAGGGATGAGGGGGAGTTGGGCAGGGGGGGGGGGGGGGGGCACTGACCTCAGGAGGGCGCTATGTTTAGCAACAACATGTGATTTAATAGCACCTGCTGCAAAGTTCCTTGTGCATCCAGCTTTTGGGCAGCAATAAAAATGTCATGATAATTCTTGTGATTTATGTTCCTGCTAGAGAGTGATGTCAGAGCTTTTTCTATTGGCAGTTTTGGTTCTCCATAAAGTAGCACAGAGAAGAGATCTGTATTTTATCTGGATATTAGCTGAGTGGATGAGTAAAGCCAGCCTGTACCAGAGCTTTAAAACAAATGAAATCTATTTGAGAGAGGGGTCATGGAGAGATGAGGGGCACCTTTGCCCAGGTGTTAGTGAGGGAATCCAAGGAGGAAGTCATAGGGGGGGGGGGGGGCAAAACAGATTATCGCGCCAGTCGCCACCAGCGCTGAAGCCGGCCCTGTCTCCTGTAACCCACAAACCATCACCAACTCTCACTCCGACACTTCAGGCTTCGCTCTCCCGAAAGGAACACATCAGAATATTTTCTTTCTCATCACAATATTGGTTCCTGTGGCTGCGGTAGGTGCTATGGGGCGTGCCCAAAATGCAGCCAAACTCCCCCCCACCCAGTGACTACGCAAGCGACAGTCGCTTTTCCTTGTCGATTAACCATGTTGAAGGATGCTATGCACATTTTGGCGGTACGTTTTTATAACTCTGTCATCCTGGCACCCTTTATTCGGTGAATGGCACCCACACTTCCCGGATGGACCGGGCTGCACGTCTCTTCACTGCAGCAGGGCCGAAGGGATGCTCGAGATTAGAAGGCCTATGGGGCAGATGTATCAAGAAACCAATTTGCACTTCTCTAATAGCGATTGTTAAGGAATCGCTATTTGAGAAGTGCAAAATGGTATGTATGTAGAATTTCGCTATTTTTTAGCGATTCCTTAAAATTCTTTAATTGCGATTAGCAAATTGCTAATCGCAATTAAGGAATAATTTTCCCATTCATTTCTATGGGCCAGGAGGCCCATAGGAATGATTGTGCAGTAATTCTCAAATTGCGAATTCGCAATTTGCTAATCGCAATTTGAGAATTATTTCAAGGGTGCAGGGGTGTCTCATGGACACCCTGCTGCACCCCTAAAACTTACATGTGTGTGCATATGGCACACATACATGCCCTATGGGCATGTATGTGTGTCACATGCCACCTTCAAAATAGTCATATTTTGTTTTTTAAAAGGATTTCGCAAATTAACACGAACCTCAAATTGGTGTTAATTTGCGATTCCTTAACCCAAATTCGCAATTTAAAAAAGTGTCATACATGCCATTTAAGGAATCGCAAAATTGCGATTCCTTAAATGCATAAGCAAAATAAGGAATCGCAATTTTTTGCGATTCCTTATTTTGCTAATGTGTGATACATCCCAAAAGATGCTAAATGTCCGTTTGCGATTCCTTAAGGCCGACATTCGCAGAATTTCGGCCTTAAGGAATCGCAAAAGGCTTGATACATCTAGGCCTATATGTCTGCAAGCAGAGGCAGCGAATCTATGGAGAATCTGAGACACCACATTTGGTCACCACATTTGGTCTGATGCCTCATTTCACGGAAACCGCTTGACAATCCCGAGAGCGATAATGCACAATAAATGACAAACTCTGAACAGTAACATCAAAGGTATCGAGGGAGATTGAAAGCCCCTTCTTCGCAGCGCCGTCTGCAGACGCTGAACGTCGCTTCAGCGACGCTGAGCCAATGGGCGCACCTGAGCAATCTAGGGAGGTGGGCGCGGATCTGCCGCGGGGCTCTCTGAATAGGAGAGCGTCGTGTTTCTCGGAGGTACCAGAAAAAGAGCTGCGGACGCCAGATGCGCGGGAAAATGTGGGAATTGTTATGCCATCTTTGACAGGACGTAATCTCTCGAAGTTTAAGTGGTTCGGAACAATCTGCCAGTAAAAAGACAAGAAGCCTGTATGCAGGCGGGCAACTAGAGCCAAATTTCGGGGGGGAGGGGCTGAAAAATATTTCGGGGGGCTAATTCTTCGAACCATAGGCAGAGAGACTGAAAGAAGGGGTTAAAACACAACAAAAGCCTAATTTACAAGTAAATGATCTTTTAAAGACCTGTTAAGTACTTGGGTGCGGCTGCAATTAGAGGGGGGGGGGGGGCTGAAGCCCTGTGAGCCCAATGGGTGTTGCGCGCCTGCCTGTATGTAACTGTGTCTGCCCCAGCCCTACCACCCTGGCTGTGACACTGGCTCACATGAGACTGACATTTCCCAAAAACCTTCTGATGGCTCTCAGAGGTGACATGACGTCTTTGGTTCTGCCTAAATCCTATTGGCCTGTCATAGAAATACCTCACCCATAGCAGACCCTTTCCCAGCCAATCTTGACTTTAGAGGCAGCAGTCAGCTGAGAAATATGAAGATTCAGACTCCCAGTCCATCAACCCACTGACTGCACACTAATTACTGTGCCTCTCTCTTTGATTTTACTGGGCACACAGCTGCTCCGCTATTACTGCCCTAGGCCAAGTCATAGACCAAATAAGGTCTCTAAGCGCTGCATTAAGTAGGGGAAGAGGCTTCCAGGCAATAGTCCCAATAGGAAGTCCATGCACTTCATTAGGTAGGGAATGCTGGCCCCTGGCAGCCATGCCTCCCTCAGGGCTATTATATACTGCTCATAGTTGCTCACATAGCAAATGAGTTTGGCCAAGTCATAGACTAATTAGGGTCTCAAGGAACTACACCAAGTAGGGAAAGGACATGTAAGCAATAGTCCAAATAGGGTGTCTGTGCACTACATTAGGTAGGGAAAGGTAACCACTAGTGGCCTTGCCTCTGTTAGAGCTGTTGCTGAGCTCATAGCCACTCCAATATCTAATGAACTGGACAAAGTCCTAGAACAAAGAGGTTTTCTAGGCACTACATTAAGTAGGCAAAGGGGCATCTAGGCAATACACCAAACAGGGTTTCTAGGCACTACATCAAGTAGGGAAAGGGACATCTAGGTAATGGTGAAGATGCCTCCCTCAACACTATTATGGAGCTCAGATCTGCCCCAGTTCCATTTTACTATCCACTGATACAAAAGAGACCAAAAAGGCCAGAGCGCAGGACATTAGGTAAGGAATAGCGCAAGCGAATTTGGCTTTTTGACTTTGTCCGCCTGCGAATGGAGCCGCCATATCTGAATATGACACTTTCATGATTCTACACTCTTCAACCAGTCAGTTCATCCTCCATGACGTGACCCCAGAGATGTTTACATGCATTCGTCCCTGGGTACGATGCTGGCTACTCATAGACACATCAAGATATTGCATGTCAGGAGATTGTGGAGTGGATTTCTTGTGTTTTTCTGAGTGGGTGGTGTGTGCACAACCTGACTGGATGTTTGGGTGAGTTTAGGTTACAGTTATCCTTGCACAGGTTACCAGTGTGGAATGCACAGGGAGCCAGTCTGGAACTATCACCCCAGAGAGAACTACCTGATGAATAAACTAATGGTACCTCAATCTTATCTCAGCTTCATCACAACATTCAAAGTCACACACATGCAAGCCCAGAGCTAAATGTCCACCGCAGACCTTTGCAGCACAATGATTACAAGTAAGCTATCCTTTGCTGAAGATGTGACAACATCCTATAGGTGAAGGGGCATCGGAGATTCTGGTGGGCATCCTTTGCCATCACACTATTTATTTGACTCCTGAGTCAGTTCAGTTCAGTAAGTTTTATTCGATTATTAAAAACAATCATAAAAGCACAGGCAATAAAAACATAGACAAAACATTATACATATAGCAGTAATCAAGGTAACAGTGCTAAAATATCCTTTTTTTTTTATAACAGCAATACATTTTATACATATAGCAGCAATCAGGATAACAATGTTACAATGTTATATTCTTCCTAACAACAATACATTTTGGGTTGCAATTTTCTGTATATCGGGCTATGTAAAAACAGTCAGGATAACAAATATTAAAATGTCACACTCTTTCTAGCAGCAATGGATTTAAGGATATAAGTGGCAGTGAAAAAACACATATCCGACTCTTGTAGTGAAAACAGCAAGTTCATGGCAGTATTTACAGTTAAAATGCCATATTTTTTAAAAAGAGGTTTAAGGAAGGCAATACGAAGGTACAAATATAAATCACAAATGGAAGTGCATTGTGCTCTGTTTTGTTACTCCATCACATGGACATGGTGCAGTTGGATATTTTCTGACACATGAAAAGGCCACCAAATGATGGACAATACTTAGTCTCATTCTAGTGAGCACGAACCGATGTGATGTTCTGGTGACCGTTGTTAAGTATTGTTGAAAACCAACAGTATCCGCGTGGAGAGTATAAAGTTTAAACATTGACAACTGCCAACTAATACATTTGCGATCAGAGGCTTTCTTCCTCAGTCAAACACATTGAAAGTATTTAATCTAAGCTGACTGTGTTACTTTAAAATACCTGGCGCTGTTATGAACATGGTTTTATGGGAAGCTGATAAATACACATCATCTTTTTACGTATTCTTCAAAGGAGCTCAGTCTTGTTGAATGAAGATAAATAAAAGGGCATCAGGCCACTTCTGCACATTTTTTTATTCTGAAAAATTCAACAACAAGTAAAATAAGCAAAGAGTGTGAGATTCTAAAGAGGAAATTGTGTGCCAAGAGACACACACACAGACAAGGTAGGACTTGCAGATTCACATCCCCCATGTTGGCTGAAGGCTAACAGGAAGGCATTCAGCCTTCACTTGCTGTTCTTCTAAGCCCATCTGCTAGCACAAGAGGAGAACAGCAGGCCTTGCTCTCACATCGAAAATAAAATGTTATTGTTCAAACAGGTATGCTGGTGTGAACCATCTCTGGAATTCAGGTTAGACTTTCCATTTAGTGCTAAGTACACTTTAGCGAATAAATGAATGAAGGCAGGATTTTGATAAAGTTATACAGCAAATATGTTGGTATATTATTTGTTGTTCACACTTTCCGTAAACTGCAGCTACCATTCAGTTTTTTTATGGTAGTAATTGATATCGCGGGACCAGGTTAGGGTTTTGGTTTTAGAAATAAATCTTGAAAATGTAGGCCTCGTTTACTAATGTTCTTGAGTGAGCGCTACCTTAATTAAAGAAGGTTTGGGATAAGCTAATTACACCTGTGAACTCCCATCAGACTGACATACCTGAAGCTAATCTCACTCAAATAAGGTTCAGTAGGTTATGGAATGGTTGCAAATGCAATCCAACTGATTTTCGGTTTGGCACAGAGGTGTATGTACAAGCCCCTATTGCCACTGAACGTCACTTTTTGTGATGTTTCTGTGGCGATAGGTGCTTCATCTTATTTACAAGGCAGCGTTAAGAACGCTGCCTTGTAAATAAGGGCCCCTTTCATTCTATGTTTAGCGTGAAAGGGGTGGGCAGTGGGTGATGCAGTGGGAGCTTATTCCTTATGCCATCTCACACAACCAAGATGTCCATTCAAGGGAAAAACGATTGCAGGAGCACAGGAAGGTAATGATCGATGCACAATTACAGCACGATCAATTCAAATGCAAGCAACATTTTGTTTATGTGTGCACCGAATAAATAACTCAAAGTAGTTTCCATACATTTTGTTTACTGTAGTGGACCGTTCTTTACATTTTGAGCAGGAAAAGCATTTATTTTTTGGTTTTCACAAAGGAATTGCTATAGAGAGTGAGGTTACTGTGCAAAAGTATTATCCTCCCCTTCATGTCCTGAAGAGTCCCCCTTGTGCTTTTGTCCAGCCTTTGATCATTTTGGATTTGATTTCAGGAGGGACAACGTCACACTTCCCTTTTCTGCAATCTCTTTGTATATAATCTAATAGTCAGGAACAAGTATTGTTAAGGGGTGGGTGCAAGTATGTGTGGTCAGTGGAGGATCAAGTGTGAGAGAAGGCCTTTTCAGAGGTTTTCAGTCAGAAATTGGGCAAAATCAAGGAATTTTCACATTGCATCATCTTGAAAGATGGAGGGAAACCTGTAGTTCACAAGCCCAGATGGGTGTCTTTTGCCATGAGGGAGAAGATGAAACAGGAATTCAAATCCTTACGTGAACAAGGCATAATTAAACCTATAGAGAGTTCTGAATGGTTGTCACCTGTGGTTCTAGCAAGGAAGGCTAATGAAAGTTTAAGCATGTGCTTAGACTTGAGGGATCTTACTGAGAGAATTTGGGAGGACAGACACCCATTATCAAACATCACCGAAATGTTGAGTTCTCTCAATCGGGCCAACGTTTTCACTACACTTGATATGTGATCCACACATCATCACATTGTTTTGCATAAAGGAAGTCAGCATCTAACTTCATTTGTCACCTTCTGGTATATTTGGAATTAAAAGGATGCATTTTTGGCTTGGCATCTGCCTCTGATGTTTTTCAGAGAGTGGTGGAAGCCATGTTCAAGGGGGTTACAAACGTGAAATGTTTCCAGGATGATATTTTGGTGTATGGTAAGTCTCTGGAGTGTCACAACAAAACCTTAGACAGAGTTGTAACTATTTTGACAGAAAAAGGTGTCACTTTAAAGTCCTCAAAGTGCAGATTTGCAGTGGATTTGGTAGATTTGCATATTGGAGAGGGTAGAGATGTAGGTATATCTATATCATTAGCTTCTGGTGTGTTGATTGGGGCAGCCATCGATTTTGAAACACTAGCATATTGGTGGAGTGTAGACCACTTCAGGAAATATTTGTGGGGAACTGAGGGGCATATTATCAAGGGGGTTTATCTCCGCTTTTTTGGCTTTAAAAGACAAGAAAGCGGAGATAAAATTATCTCCCTATTACCAAGCTGTCGCTAACACCAGTTAGCGACAGCTAGTAGGAGATAGCGACCATCTTGGGCCCCACTTTGCATGTCAGTGATATTTATCACTAATGAGATGCAAAGTGGGCGTACCAAGATGTTAGAGACTGAAAACAGTCGCTAACATCGCTATCTCCTATTACCAACTTTTGGAGATATTCGCGCTAAGCGGGAATATCTCCAAAAGCTAACACCTGCCCTGAGCAGTTCTTAGCCATGTTATCCAATGGGAGGTGGATAACATGGCTAGGAGTATTTGCTCGATAATGCATGAATATCGCTGACTTTTCAGCGATATTCATGCATTTCGGCCGTTTTTTATCGCAATTGCGATAAACCTTGTTAATAGCAAGGTTTATCTGCGATAAAAATTGCCGATGTGCGGCGATAATTTTTGTCTCTAAACAAGTTAGAGACAAAAATTATCGCTAGTTGTTGGTAATATGCCCCTGAATTTGTTATTCACATGGATCTCAAACCCTTGTTGGCTGTGTTCACTATGGAGGGTGCCAGCAAACCTATGCCTCGAATCGCTAAGTGGCATTGCAGAATGTTGTAATTTCAATTTTGTTTGGAATATATCACGGGCATAAAAAATGTGTTTGCGGAATGTTTTTCTAGATGACTTTTAAGGGTGATACCATAGAGCAGGTATTAGATGAGGATTTTTGAATGATTACGGCATTGCAGGGAATGGCAATTTCAATATATTCTGGAGGAGGAGTGAATGGCAGTGGTGCGTGAGGACCAAATTTTGCAACAGGTGGTAAGTATGTTGAGTAAAAATTTGTTGGATATACGTATAGAAGAAGATGACAAGGCATTTAAGCATGTAACCCAGAATGCAGCCTGAAGAAGGGTGTGATGAAAAGGATGGATCTACTTGTGGTTCCAAGTGCCATGCAGAAAAAAGTGTTGACTTTAGCTCATCAGGGTCACATTGACATAAGAGCAATGAAAAGAAGGATCAGGGAGATATTTTGGTGCCCTAGGATGAACCGGAGTGTTGAGCACTTTGTGGGGGATTGTATAACTTGCGTGGTAAGTGATAAGACCCAGGTGACATTTCCCAGCCCTGTGGAGGCTATTTCTGTATCTGAGAATCCTTGGTTGAAACTAGGTTTATATATAAATAATTAAACCTTTCTATGTTCTGGATGAGCGCAATATGTATGGTCTTACCTTAGTAGACTATGCAACTAGGTGCAGTTTGTCAAAATGGCTAATAACAAAGGAGTGATAGAATTCTTACAACCAGTATTTTTGAGGGAGGGTGCCCCAATTGAACTTATCACTGATAATGGGGTGCCATTTGTTTTAGAAGAGGTCTAGATTTTATTTTATCTCAGTTGAGCATTACACATATGATCTCTTTATATCATCCTCGTAGCAATGGGCTAGTGGAGTGATGCAACAGAATTATCAAGGAACACATTCAGTTGTCTGTGGAGAATGGGTTGGAATGGAAGAATTAACTCAGGAATCTATTGTGGACTTTACATACTACTCCTTAAGCCACCACCAATGTGTCATCATTTGCCTTGTTGAAGGGAAGGCTGGCTACCACCAAATTGCTTACGCCTCGGATGTATGATTCTACCGTGCCTGTTGATAAATTGTAGCAGGTGAAGGTAAGTTGTGCAAAAATCACAAAATAAATATGTGAGTGAAAGGAGCCTTAAAGGTAGACGTCAGACTATTTTTAAAGTGGGGATTCGGTCAGAATGAGATTTCCTGTTACAGTCCCTAAGGGTCACTCTAAGTGTTTTGTTCCCAAGCAAGTAATTTCTGCCAAAAGAGTGTGGTTCAACTGAGCAATGGCAAGTGGTGGAATAAAGAAAAAATTATCCAAACAATATGAAGCAACCAGTTCTTCCAATGTTATCCTACAAACCTATGATGTATGATGGGTTAGAAAGGTCTTTGAGGTCAGAAGGACAGAGAAGCCCACCTGTGTGGCATAAGTACTATGTGAAAATATGAGTCAGATGCCCCATCAGCATTGGTCGCAAATGATGTACTTCTGTCACATGAAATTGTTAAGCTTTTACTTTAGTGTTATGTATTTCTTTGGATGGTACAGGCTATTTATATGTGATTCTCTAAATGTATTCTTTCCATTACCTAAGGGGTAGTAGTTTTGCTGCAATTTGTTTTGTAAGTTTCGTTTTTGGGAATTGTGTGGGGGTAAATTGATGTTGGTTTATAGGGAAGGAGATGTGTTGGGTTCTAAGTTTAGAAGCCAGGGCAGAAGCATGAGTCTCCATGCATACTGTTGTTAGCATGAAACGTGGAATGTGAGGGGATCTGTAACATCATTAGCTGTCTGTTGTTTGTCCTGACCAGTAGCACTGCGTGTATCTAAATAAATACTTATTCCACTTACAGATTTCTCAGCTCCTGAGATCTTTTTTCATGTTTATTTGCTTTTCCTTTGATTTCCAAAACTCTTGACTTGCCGTTAGGGGTGTAACGCAAGCACCTAATGCCAAGGACCGTGGGCATTTCTGAGGCACACAATTCTCCAGGGAGCCCCATTCAACCAAACTTCAATACATATTTGTGGGATATAGGAGAATGACGGGAGCCTCTTCATCTGCAGGGACCCCAGAAACTTGCATCACACCACTGTTTGCCCTTACTTGCCCTTACTTGCTCATCCCCGGTGAGAAAGGTTTTTTTTCAAGATTTAATTTGCCACTTCCTAAAAGATTACTTAAGACAAATTAGACAGGAAATACATCCAGGTCCTCTACCATGCATCCGTTGAAGCCCTCTTTAACATACAACTTGATATTCTCTGTATGCTGCGTCTCCTTGTATTTTCTGAATCATACTTCTTGTTTTGCAAATCTGCATTTTTCTACAGTCTTAACGCATTTTTCAGGAGTCAGAATTTAGTAAGTTGGCAACCCGCACAACACATCATATTAAAAAAAAATAACCTTTTCATTCTTAACCTATGTCTAGAAGTGGCCTGAGCTCGTGGGGCTCATTAATTAGTCTCAATCCAGTTTTCTTTCTTGAGTGGTATTTTTCTCAATGTACAGTTAATTAACAGAAATTGCGCAGAAGTAATTTATGCCTGGCCCAAGGACCCTAAACTGTGAAGAGGCTAATATGGCATCGAGGAAACGAGTAATGAGACAATAATTATATTTGGCTGAAGATGATGCGCTCTTCCTTATAATTGGACAGACTAATGATGTTAGTTTTTTTCTGTGATGTGAAATAATTAAGAAACTTATTATTGAAACCAAACTGGCTTCTTAGTTAAGGGATTTGTCGTGGCGCCTGCCTACGTGGTTCTGTCTGATGTCGTGTGTTGGGTTCAAGGACTTTCTATCCTGGAGTAGGGGGGATAAGTAATTTTGTTTTAGTATACTAGATGGCATTAGCCAACTATTTAAAAAACCTGGGGGCATATTATCAAGGGATTTATCTCCACTTTTTTGGCTTTAAAAGCCAAGAAAGAGGAGATAAAATTATCTCCCTATCAGCAACAGGGTGCTAACACACAAATTTGCATGTTAGCACCCTTTTTCTCTACGCTTCCCCTTGCATCTCTAATGAGATGCAAAGGGGGCGTTCCAGAGAAAAATAATAGGAGAAATGTTGTTAAGCGACATTTCTCCTATTATCAAGGATTTCGCTAACCCTGTAAGTGATAAAAAAAAGCAGTGCTAACCGGAGTTAGCACTGCTTTTTTTACACCTGGTATTTTCCTTACTTAGCCATGATATCCAATGGAAGGTGGATATCATGGCTAAGTTTGTGAGCCCCTATCATCAAGCTAACACCAAACTTCGAGAGATTATCGTTGGTTTTCCAGCGATAATCTCTCAATTTGCAGTTAGTGCGAGGATTTTTATCACTTCTGAGATAAACCTTGCTAATAGCAAGTTATCTCTGCGATAATTTCCGGCGATGCTTAGCGTTAAAAAATTCGTTGCTAAGCATCGTTAGCGGTAAATATCGCTAAACGTTGGTAATATGCCCCCAAGTCAATAAAATGCCAGAACCAGAAATGTGGAAGTAATTTAATTTTGTTCTTTAAAAATTAAAATTTCCAAGTCTAAGAAGAAAATGGAAGCCAGAGCAGCCATTTTGAACGACAGGAGTTCCAAGTAAGTCAAAGGAAGAGGAGAGAAGGCTTCAGAGAGGCAGATATAATTTAATAATAATTCTGATACTCCGTGGCTGGACGTGCTACTTCAAACTAACTGCAAGCGATGATCTCCTAGCTCTTAACATTGTAATTGTTGGTGATTGTCTGCCCTCAAAACTTACAAAAAACAAAGAAACCAGATATTGGGTCCCGAGTTGGAATGCTGTTTAGAGACAAGTTGACATTTCTCATGAGGCCCAGAGTCACTGTTAATTCACCAAAATGCCAGGGGTAGGGAAAGTGTCATCACATAATATCTGTTTGATCAATCACATAACACAAAGTGTTATCATACGATGGGAAACTTAACCCTCCCAAGAAGTGATATCTATATTGCACTCCTCTATACTTAGTTGTTTTACTGAGCAAGGAGCAAAATGCCTTAGTTTGCAGCCAGAAATGTAGAATGTAAATATTGCACATCAAGGCACCATTCACATTTTGTTCTCTTCTTTGTTTTTATTGTCTTGCCAGCTTCTGAGGCCTGGGGTCGCAAAGGCAGGGCCAGCGGTCGCAGGGATCATGCTAGGGGTCGCAGATGTGACCTCTGGCGACCCCTAAATGACATTCTTGGAACGAGGTATTTCCTGATCACGAAATCTTAGGCGGCACCTAACAGTTTCAACAGTGAGACTGGATATGTTTCCCACTGACAGGCTGCTGGGTGGGTTCACTCCCTGCCACAACACCAAAAGTATTGGTTCATAGTAAAATGATGACAGGAAGCATCAGCAAGGCAGCCATGCAGGTCCGTGGTCGAGAGCAGAGAAGCTTTCCACGAAGGAAACATTGCATTTTAGCTCATGAGGGAGCAGGGCAGGGGTCCAGCTCCAAACGGTTCCAAGGCTGTTTTAAAGATTATGTGCACCAGTAAACTGCTGCCAAAAGCCAATTCTCAGGCTTTCTCATGGGCACAGCTGCGAAGCTGTCTTGTGCTGCTGCAGGGTGTGGATTAAAGTACCTAAACTACACATGAACAAAAAAAAACTTAAATGAAGTTCTTTCTCAGACAGTAAATGTTGGCAAGCTTCTTCCAGCACTTTTGGAAGACAGCTGGCAGAGCTGAAAGTTGCTGTATATTTCTACACCTAAGCTAAACAGGGGAAGGCAAAAGGATCACTGCATTAAGAAATATAATGGGGAGGTAGTCATATCTGCATCCATCTAGTGTTCCTCTTCGTGTATTTGCACAGTCCTGCGTTTATGAACGTTTTAACAGTATAAGAGGCACAATGGTCCTACATTGCACAGTGCTGTATGGCTTTTTTGAAGCAGGAGGGTCAGTATAGCGCTAAAGTTAAGCCAACAGGGAGGCATCACCAATGCTAAGATCAACAACTCTAAACATCAATCCAGCCAAACAGGAAGTTGTGCCCAGTGGGGGAAGGAGAGGTATTTTCTGTACGATTTAACGAATAGAGAACTTTTAAGGGACATAATAAAAGAAACGCCGGCTGGGACAGCTGTATTATTCCAGCTCTACATTTTTGAAGTGGTGATCAGAGTATGTAAAAGACTACCACCTAGTCGAAAAGGTTAGTCTGCCAGCCATCATTCGCATGGAAAAAGAACACTATTGAGAAAGAGCCACAAGATTATGGGAAACAGCCTTTACAACGCGATCTGTACAACGAGTACCTTTACCATGCATTTATTACCACTCAAGGGGCATATTAGCATCAACTTGCGATAATTATCGCAAACCGCTCTTATCGAAAAAAAATTTAATCGCCTCCTATCGCTGGATTTTATCGCCGAGATAACACAGTATTACCAACGTTTATCTCCATTGCCATAAAAAGTCCGTCCAGTGATATCGATGAATCGCATCCTCGTATGAGATTTCCAGCGATAAAAATCCTATCGCTAAGGAAAATCTCGCTAATAGGCAGGTGGGGACTTAGCCGTAGAATCCACCTCCCATTGACTATTCCTGCTCAGAATGTCTGACATAATATCGACAGACAGAATATCGAAATACAAAAATATCGGCACAAAAATATCGACATCAAAAATATCGGAGTCATATCTTCATAAAGGTAAGTACAAAAATATCGAAAAAATAATATCGTAGTACAAAAATATCGAAATTAAAAATATCGTTTTTTTAAATGTATTAATAATATTGTAAAAATAATTTTAAAATACATATAATTTTACAAATATTAAATAAAAATATTAAAACAAAATTAAAACGAATACATATACATTTAAAATAAATAAAACACTTAATAATTTAATGTAATTTTCTTTTTTTTAATTTCATTTAATTGATTTAATGTAAAAAAAAATTATTTTTACCCTGTACGCCTGTACCCCAAAATCCCAAAACTGACCCTGAACCCTAAAAATATCCCTGTACCCCGAAAACCCAAAACTGACCCTGAACCCTAAAAATATCCCTGTACCCCAAAAACCCAAAACTGACCCTGAACCCTAAAAATACCCCTTTACCCAAAAACTGAAAACTGACCCTGAACCCTAAAAATACCTCTTTACCCAAAAACTGAAAACTGACCCTGAACCCTAAAAATACCCCTTCACCCAAGAACTGAAAACTGACCCTGAACCCTAAAAATACCCCTTTACCCAAAAACTGAAAACTGACCCTGAACCCTAAAAATACCCCTTTACCCAAAAACTGAAAACTGACCCTGAACCCTAAAAATACCCCTTTACCCAAAAACTGAAAACTGACCCTGAACCCTAAAAATACTCCTTTACCCAAAATGAATTATTATTATTTAATTACCAATTCATTATTAATTAACAATAACAATAAAGTAAATATATTAGCACATTAGCTGTAATTAATTTAATTTAATAATTAATATTATTTTTCCCAATTAATTAATTAGGAATACCAAAAAATTATATATAAAACATTACTCTAATTAATGTAATTAACTAATTATTATTAATTAATTACCAACTAATTAATAATTAAAAATATGTATAAAATTATATTAATTAATTAACTAATTAATCTAAATTAATTACCAATTAATTATTAATTAAAATATGTACAAACATATATTAATTAATTAATTATTATTAAATTACTTCTCACCCTATTCCCCTATAAACCCATAACCCGCTACAGAACATATTTATCAATTAATCAATTAATTAAAATTAATTAAAAATTAATTCTCAATTAATTAATTAATAATTCCTACAAATTAATAATTAATTTAACATAATAAAATTACTTCCCACCCTATTCCCCTATAAACCCACAACCCGCTACAGTAGTAAAAGACAATATTTAATTAAATTACATTAAAAATAAATAATAAAACATAATAAATACAATATAATATACACTAAATTTATTTAAAAATTGATATTAGTAACATCGAAGTTACATTGACATCGATATTTAAAACTTCGATATTACTGATATCATACTAATATCGATATCAAGACTGCTGATATTACTTACCTTCGATATTTTGTCCCATCGATATTTAAACTTTGATATAATTGTATATCGAAATTTAAAACTCGATATTTTGTCTGTGTACCTCCTGCTCAGTCAGGTTTTTACCAGGTGTAAAATCTTGGCGCTAATCGCGGTTAGCGCGTGTTTTTTTATTGCGTCGCAGGTATTGCTAATAGGCGATAGCTGTGGTAGGGACTGCTTTCAGTCGCTACCAGTTTGGGTACGCCCACTCTGCATGTCATTAGCGATAAATATCGCTGACATGCAAAGCGGACCTCAAACCGGTTGCTATCGCCAGAAAGCTGTTGCTAACTGCTGTTAGTGACAGCTTGGTAGTTGGACGATAAAAGAATCGCTGCTTTATCGGCAAAAAGAGTTGAGAAAGCAGCATTCTGGCCCTTGCTAATATGCCCCCAAGTTTATACCACGTATAGGCCTTTACCACACATGACTTTAGAATGCATTTTAGGTAAGTATAGGGATTTGTTTATCACTCTCTTTGTTCACGTACAATAGAACACTCCAAATGCATCTAAGAAATATATTAGCTCTTACAAACGAAACATCTATAAACATATATATATTTAAACTTACCTTACTAATACTTACCTTAGGTAGACTACTAATGCTTGGTAATGGCATGCAAGGTAAAATCATATGCTCAATAAAAAAATGCGAGGTCACAAATGCGTTGAAAAGCATGCAATGGTTTTAGCTGCGTTGTTCCGTCATACAACCCAAGACCAGCCAAATGTGGACTTTCACCCCATCAATTGGAGAAGGTGCGTAATCCAGTCTTCACTATAAATAACAACATGTAGCTCATACAATGCATGCACTCCATGTAACCTGTAAGAGAATGTATTTCAGTGACAGGCAAAATCCAGATTATTCCCATTTTAAGAAGATTGGCTTGGGGGAGACAATCACAGCAGCACTCCACTTGAAGGCAAATCCAATGCCATACCTCACCCCCATAATGGCATTGTGTGGCTCAAGGGAGGCACTCATTTGAGGGATGTAACACATCACCAACAGGCAAAATCCACCCAGTCCTTAGCCTTATTAGGAAACGTTGTGACTACAAGGAGGCACTAGTGCCAGGCTTTATGTAGAAGACAGGAGTCCTTTTACTACACCCCAGCCAGTGGTTGTGAATGCAGGAACGAAGGCCTGCAAGGGACATTAGACATGCACATGCTCTGCATGTCAAACATTTTTTTTTTAAAACAGGCCCTACCCGGTACACAGGGAGGCTCGGCTCCCCACTCCCCTCCCATAGAATGACATTTGGGAGAGAAGATACTGTGTGAACTGGAAAGACCTTCCAGACTTGCAAAGTACTTCTAGTGCATAATGGACACATTTTGTGTGGTCACAAACCTTTGCCTTATGACTGCAAAATAGTTCCATGCACCACTCTCCTTGTTCAGCTGTTAATGATATTCTTAGTCTGATTTATTCAGATATTCTACTGACATCTAGTCCGGAGAAATTACTTTATTCTTGTTCAAAGTCTGTGATACTTACGGATATTTTTTCTTGGACTAACTCAAATGATTTAAAGATATTACAAAAATAAATGAGTTTTGGGTCCACAGATTACTCTTAAGTGATTGAAGGCCCTCTCTGGACTCAGAAATCCATTTATATAGAGATGGCATTTTGTAATTACTTATCTTTGTTCAGGAAAAGATATCATCGCCTCTTCAAAATCTTTTTTCTCCAGGACCAATAAAGTCTCACATTTCTCACTGTCCCCGATTAGAAAGATTGGACCCACGGGAGTTTGGAATGTTAAAGCATCTGTGAACACATCCCACGACATCCCAACAGTCGCTGTTGCAGAAGCATCCCCAATAAGCTACCAACAACTCCAAATGAGTAACAGAGGACATTTATCAGGTCAGATCCAGCTTTACTTCGCCTCTTGACCTTGTTGGCAACTCAAGCATACTTGACAGGAGTGACAGGGAGTTTGTAGAACTGAAAATAAATCTAGGCCTTATCAGCACAGCCATGTTTCTCCTCTGCCAACCGTCCATCTCTCCCACAGGGTATTACATAGTACCCTCAATTAATGAGTACTTTTCATACGTCAAACCTCGTTTGAATTCTTTACATGTTTTTGTATGTGGGATTAGGACACTACGCGTTGATCTGAAGAAATGTGGCTGTAAAACAGTTTACTGCTCTGTCAATGTAACGAATTGAATATAATTCAAGTAAAAGAAAATTGGGATCAGTGAAGAAATCATGCGACACAAAGGTGTAAATGTGATAACAATGGCACGTACTCAAGAAAAGGGTAGTGTTATTGTAAGCGTTAGTGTTAGTTTTAGATGAAGGTCTGGGTCAGTCTTAGTGTTAGGTTAAGGGTTAATGTTTGAGAAAGTGTTTTGTGTTTATTTTAAGGGTTAAGGTTAGTGTTGGGGTCAGTCAGGAAGTGACAGGACACAACAGTCACACAAGGACTTCCTTTATTCGGGCTGCTCTTGAGTTACATGTGCTGGACTCATCCTGACACAGTCCACTGCCAGGTCAAACACTCACTCTGAGGGAATCCTCAACCTGATGCAAATTGAAGCTGAGACACACAGGCCAATCCTAACCCCATTCACCTACACACAACTTGATGCCACACAAGACACAACAACCCATCACAACAGACGCTGACCCCAACAACTGATTAATATTACTGCGGCCTTAAGGGTAGAAGAATCTCCAATGTACAATGCTGACTTGAATTAAAGTTGCCCAATGGAGACTGAGGGTTCACTGCAGCAGAAGGCTTACACTTTCAAAGGCAGGTCTTACATTCTTGACCTTTAGAAATAAAGTCAGACAGGCTGTTCCTCACTGTGCTTTAAGTAACTGCCTGACTGAGCTCCAAATCCTCCTGCCTGAAGCTTGCATCAAAGCTCTTATGAGAACTCAGCGTCCCCGGCTGTTCTTTGTCTCTGTCCGCTCCAGCCCATTGACCACGTCTTCTCTCACCTGCCCGCGCCGGAGCCCTCATTTGATGTGTTCAGTCTCCTGCTGTCAAGGTCAGTAAAATGAATGTTTCAGAATTATTTCTGCCAGACTCTATGAGTGGAGGCACGATTATACACATGCCAAAATTAGGAGTGGGGTTAACTGGGGTAATTCTCTTGAGCGTAGTTACTCGTAACTACTTGTAATTGTGTGGGAAGCGTAATCCGGCATTTAGCCCGATTTTCTTAGTGCAAGATGCACCCTTGCATCCAAAATGTACGTTAAGAAAATAGCACTAAATGGTACAGTACACAAGCAGCCATAGCCAGCAGGTGCTTGCTCTCTCTTATGGGCATATTACCAACAACTAGCGATGATTATCGCTGTGTTGGTTTAGCGGCAATATTAATATCGCCGAGCTGCGGCGATTTTTATCACTTAGGAGCCTTGCTATTATCAAGGTTTATCTCCTAAGCGATAAAAATCGGCCGAAATGCATGAATATCGCTGTAAAGTCAGCGATATTCATACATTACCGAGCAAATGCTCTTAGTCATGTTATCCACCTATCATTGGATAACATGGCTAAGAACAGCTCTGGGAAGGCGTTAGCTTTTGGAGATAATTGCGCTTAGCGCAATTATTTCCAAAAGTTGGTAATAGGAGATAGAGATTTTAGCGACTGTTTCTAGTCGCTAACATCTTGGCACGCCCACTTTGCATGTCATTAGCGATAATTATCGCTGACATGCAAAGTGGACACCTAAATGCCCGCTATCTCCTACTAGCTGTCGCTAACTGGTGTTAGCGACAGCTAGGTAATCGGGCGATACAATTATCGCCGCTTTAGCGGGAAAAATTCCCGCTAAAGCGGCGATAATGCCCTTGGTAATATGCCCCTTAGTTTGTTATTCCTATGCTCCTGTAATAGGATTTTTGCCCCAAATTACGCTTTTTTTTAGTTCAAAAGATAATTTTATTAAAAAGAATAGAGGTGTCTGCATACAATACAAAGTATTAAAATCACATAATTACATTACACGTCTTTTACAATAGAACTATATGAATCGGACTTCCTGACGAGAGGAAAAAGGAAAGGCAAAAAGAATATAGTGAAGCATTTATAAAATTGACGAAATACATTTCAGGAACCATCAGGAGGATCAAGGTGGTTTAAGAACTTCTTGCTTGGATGGTTGTGGTAAGGAACCTCTTTGGGCACTTGCGTCTATGTATGCTGTGACAGGTGACCACAGATTTATACGTTTCATTGCCATATGTAAACGGTAAACAAAAGAAGTGTCCACTCTATGATTATGGCAAACAGCATACCACCAAGCTTTGTAAGAAATGTTTGTAAAATCTTTCCAATTTATGGTTATTTGCTGAAAAGCAACCGCTATTAAAAAATCAATAATTTTAACACCCCAAATTACTCTTAATTACTCAAGCTGGCATAATCGCGGAATTTTGGTGATTTAAATTTCACAATCACACTGGTAATGTGTAATTACTCTTATTACTCTGGCTTAATTACAATTTCTCTCAGGCCTAGTCAAAATGTCAAATGGTAACTTGAAATATATGTTGGTTTTTTAGTAAAAATATTTTATTGTATGACATTATGGTTCGTCATGAACACCTGTTATATAAATGCATTATTTGTCTATGATTCTTGATTCTCAATTAAGCTGTTTGGTTCCTTCTACACACCCTCATCCCGACTTTCTTTGTCTCCAGTTTCCTTTTCTGCAATTTCTTTGAATAGGTAAACCAAGCTTTTGTATGAAGAAAAGGCACACTGAAGCGGTACCAAATGGGCAGCAGTGGTGCAAGCTTCCCTCACACAGAGCAGATTCATCGCAGAACCATGCCCTCTCATGCAAACACATGCTCCCTGGGGCAGGCGCAGTGAAGAACATTGATCAGCAGTGTTACCTTCACTCACATAAAAAATACCAAATGAACTAATTGTTTCAGGTTATGGTGCAGTAAACACGTGCCTCCTGTTTCAATATGACTGAAGTGATGATGTGTACTGGGAGAACACAAGGGCAGAGGCGCTGGGGGTCACAGGCAAGGTGACAGTGAAGTGAAATTGCACAGTCATGGAAGATGCAGCTGTGGAGGCACACAAGGAGAGGAGAGACATGTTGGGGCATAGCCAAGGGGCAAGGAGGCACAGTGGGTGAGGGTGTAAGAGGGGCATCTGATTGAGGAAGCAAAGTGGATTTAGAAGTGCAGACCTAGGTGGGTGCAGGAAGGGGCAAGTGGCATGGAGTCGCAGGGTATAGTGATGACCGGTTATTGCAGTGTGTGATAGTTGCAGGGATTTTGTCAAGGGCGAGTGTGATGTAAGAAGATGAGATGTAGTGAGGCATGGGCCTCGCGCATGTGTTAGTAGGCTGGGAGGCAGATGGAGGCACTGAGGGCACGCGTATGAAGACACAGAGCAGAAGAGGTAGATTGTTCCCATCAGTGGGCTAAATGGGCAGGGAGAGGGTGGCACAGGAGGGGCACGAGCTAGAAGATATTTGCGGTCCCTAAGCAGGGAGACTCTTAATTGTCAGGGGAAAGGAGACTTGTGAGAGGTCTGAATGGGCGGGCATGAGAAGGGTACAAGTGGAGAGGCATAAACGGGAAATAAATAGGATTGCACAAGGGACTGTTTCATTGATTGCAAAGCAAATGCCATAGAGCAGCATCACTTATCAACTTACTGTCCATATAGTATGTTACACTAAAACCCATAGCACGAGATAAGACCACCACAACCACATTTTAAGTGATAAGTTGTAAATAAAAACACAAAATGAAGACACAGTTTGGCAATTTTATCAACGAAGCGTATGTTGCATCACAGACACTAGGAATCTGTTACCAAGATCTGTCTCTTATGACAACTGTCCATACATGCAGCTCAAAGGCAGATGATTACATAAAGTGGTTTTGATTGTACACCCCAATCACATTAAACGTAGTGAAGAAGTTAAACAAGCATTGGCAAAACCAATAGGTTTCGCCTATGTGAGATCTATTGGCATTTCCACTGTTTATTTTTAAATGTTTCACAGTTGTGCCATATGCTGTTCTGCAAAGCTTTCAGTAAAAAAAATAAAAGCGATATGACATGGCAAGATGGTGCCACAGCACTTTTCTTTCTTAACTTTAAGCTATTCATGTACAAACAAGTTAAAATTGTTATTTTCCCTATACTTAAAATGCAGTTAATATAGCATGCCAAAGTGTAGCTGGCTGGAACAGTGAGCATGGACAGGCTGTGGCGTTACAGTCAAAGTTGCTGACTTAGGAGCTGGGGAACCAGGTTCAAGTCACGGGGCCAGCAGTTCATCCTGTGATTCTAGGCAAATCACCTAGGGCCAGATGTAGGACGACATTTACCGACCGGTAACGTCCGATTCGGCCGTTACCGACCGGTAAATGGCTATTCTAGATGTAGGTGGCCTATTTTACCGAATCAGTAAATTTACCGAATCGTTATTTTTACCAATTCGGTAATTTTGATATGTAGGTGGGACTCTTCTGAGTCCCACAGGCCTTACCGAATCGGTATTTTACCACCCAATCCAATTGGGTGGTAAAATACCGATTCCAGGTGTGCATGCACATGTGTGCATGCACACCTATGGCATGTGACAGACAGACATGCTCTTAGGGCATGTCTGTGTGCCACATGTCCCACATGCCATAATTCGAGGTGCTAGAGGGTGTCAAAGTGACACCCCCTGCACCCTTGCAACATTCGGTATTTACCGATTCATAAATACCGAATCGGTAAAATTCGGTATTTATGAATCGGTAAAATATACTTACCTACATCTGGCCCCTAATCTCCCCGTGCCTGTAAACCTTTTTGTGTCCTTGTGTAACGTAACCTGTGCTCATGTAAAGCATTCCAAGTCCTTCCAGTCGCCTTTGCACTATAGTAAACAAGCTATGATGAAGGCAACTAGCAACGTAGTGGGGAAGGGGCATGCAGTGATGGTAGCAAGGTGGTGGGAGAAGTGAAATGATGGTAGGGGCGGTCACGTATGTTAGAAGTGCAGAAGCCAACTGACAGCCGGAAGCAGTAGTACTGGGTCCTAGCTCCACATCACTGATAAAGATTTGAAGCTGAGCAGGATGCAGGAGTCAGGAGGCAGTAGAAGGCACTGATCAACAGGAAGAAAGGAAACTAGAGTGATGTGTGAGCCAACCAATGGTGAGTAAAGATAAGTAATGAGCAGGCTCCAAGACCCTTTTAAGATTTTTTTCGTTAGAAGAGGAAAGTCACCACTTCAACCATTTCTGCACACATACGAAAACCAAGACGCAGTGGAGCTACAATAGCTTCATGCTTAGTAAGGCTCTACTCAACTTCAACACACTGATACACATCCAGTTGTGAGTTGTATATAAGGATCAAGACCGAAACGCCTGCTTAACTGCAGACTTAGGAGAAAGACCCAAATTGGGAGACAAATCATGTGACCCAATGTCAGCCTCGAGGGGAAAAATATACTCTTTAAAAAGACAACTACAGAGTAGAACCTTGAGGCAGTCTGCAAGCAGATTAAATACATACCGACCATACATCATTACCTAAATCAGGACTTAAAGATAGCTGATTTAAAAGAACCATATGAATCCAAATTTCAGTCATTAATGAAAGTAAGAGATAGGTGGTTGATTGGCATGGTCTGATCAACCATTTTAAATGCACCAGCAGTAACATGGCCGCAGTATTTACACAAGCAGCTTTCTGGTGGACTCGTCCAGAGATAATGATGGACTGTCTCACTGCCAGGTGTAACCCTTGACCGAGGCTGGTGCAATGTTTGTTACTCCATGGAGATAGATAACTAAGACAGCACAGCTCTTTGTATACCATTTCATAGGCATTGGGTGGCTCCAGAAATGTAACCACATATGACGGTCTCGAGAACTTTGGCCAGATAAGGTGGTTCGAGTCAAGGCTAACATTTGTGGGTTCCATTAGCTTAAGAGTTTTTCAGTTGAGTAATCACAAGTGATTCATAATATTTGTCTTTCAATGACCAGGACTGTTCTTTCACGATCACCAAAGCAACATAAATTCTATTCCACAAATTATCAATAACTGAATTTTGTCCATTGAACCATTTTTTTTATTGCGAGACTAACAGCGATCAGTAGTTATGAAGTAACTGTTTTTGGCGCCAAAGCAGTAGTTATCATAATCAACACCAAATATACACAATAGTAATTAAAAAAGCATATTACATTCTGCATCTCCAATTATGGCCATGCTATCGATGTTTGTGTATTTATGTAAAAAGGGTGTTTACACAAAACCAGGATGCCATTGGTTAAATTTGAGCAGTTGGTATAATCACATCAAAGAGGTCGTGACTGTACTATAACCATACAGTCACATTTTATTACTGCACTGAAAAGGTCGCTTGCCACATTATTACCATAGTGTAGGAAGAGCTACAGGAGGCAGGTAGTGGCTACTGCTTGACGGAGTCCATATTACACCAACTCAACACAGAGAAACAACTGTTCTAATAGTCTCCAGGCTTCTTCAAGTAATTTTACCTTCCTCCTCAAATTGAACGATTGCATCCTGGTTTTGGTTCAATATCTTATTTTAAAACACATACACAAGTTAAAATTGCCATGCCAGAAGCCATAGATACAGCTGCTCCGGGTGCAATAACTCAAATTATTGCCATTATTGATTGCGGGGAATCTTAACCCACTAGAAGCTTCACCTTTTGTGAATCAAGACCTCTCCCCACACTGAACAATGGTAATATGCAGCATAATACACTCTGTACACCTACATATATAGTGTTTAGTTAAATGCCTTTATAAAACATGTACAAATGAAACAGATATGGAGATGCACAGAGGGGAGAGGCAACAACGGTACTACATTTGTAAATGGCCCAAAGGTTTGATCATGGGCTGAGCTACCAATTATTGGGGCTGCCGAATACCAATGCTTCATAGTCTCGATTACACCCTGGCTCCTATTCACCAACACAGACTTCCCCCTTCCCCTTTATCTCACTTATAACGGTTCTTATTCGTTCCTGCCTTCTTCCTTTGTCACTGTTTTAAGACTTTCTCTCCTGTTTCTCTTTCCCCTCTTTTGTATTCTCTCTCTTGCTCTGGGCAAAGTCTGGTTTTGAAAAAATGAAATGCTGGTCCCGTAAAATTAGTGGCATAGGGCAAGGGAGTAGCCCAAAAAGTAAATACACCACTGTGAACCATGTATCAAATAGCTTTGAGTGAGTGAACGAGGTACATCTGGGAGTCGTTCAGGAGATTGTTTCCCCCAGAAGGTTTTCTGACATTCGAAAATGTCCTTTTGTCCTCCTCTCTATCATTTTTTGTCTTTTTTCACTTTGCTTACCTTTTATTTCAATCCAATGTTCTTTTTCCGTTCATCAAGCAATCCTTTTGTATTATCCTTCCATGCGTCCAACCTTCCTTTCCTCAATATTTCTTTTTATTCATCCTTCCATCTTTCCATCCATGTTTTTTTTCATTCCTTCCTTTTTTATTCATCATCCGCCCTTTCTTCTCGCCATCTATCCACCCATTCATCTTTCCATCAATCCAAAGTTTCTTCTTCTTTCCATCCTTCACTCTGTCTTTTTCTCCATTCTTCTCTCTCTCCGTCCAACATCATACCTCCTTCGGTCATCCACCCTTTTCTCTATCCATCCCTTCGTTCTCTCTTCCATGCATCTCTTCGTCCATCCTCTCTCCATCTTTTTCTCTTCACCCATCACTCTATCCATCCATCTCTGCATTCATTTATGTATCCTCTCTCCAGTCTCCTGTCCACCCCTCCTTTGATCAAAATGAAGGCAACCATAAACAAAAACTTAAATCTCTCATGTCACGCAAAACAGCCCAGTGACACCCACCCCCACTCAAGCAGCTACAGTGGAGGGCTGATGAGGCCCCTGCCGGTGGGTCCCACCTGCAACCACCGGCTCAAATAAAGAACTGAACATGACCCACTCCAGGCTTTGCCTCTGCTGAGTCGTAGCCCTCCTTACACTGTACAATGGAGCAAATAACTTACTACACTCCGTGCATCTGTGTGTGTGTACATATGTGTCCATACATACACTCACACACACACACACATACAAACACACACACACACACACATATATATATATATATATATATATATATATATATATATATAAAATTAAGACAGACAGACACAGAAATTGGTAGGTAGATGGATGGATGGATAATCAGAAAAGTATTTAAATAAACATTTTGGCGCATAAAAACAAACAAAAACAGGTGCCGCCAGCCTATCTTTTTTCTTACAATTTAATCCACGCTCAATGCAGCAAGAAAGAAGATAACAAACCGCACGGAAACAGCTGTACATAATAATTCATCCAAGGGTGTCCCCTTTTAGTCGGAGTGAATGAAAACCATTATGTACAAAAAGGCCAGTTTCCGAACTTGTATCACAAGACTTTGAAGTGAAGCCCGTGATTCTCTGCAGAATAACAAAATATGAGGACATGTTGTCCTGATGCATGTTCCGTCATGGAACATCAGTCACGCCGCATTTTGAAATTAAAAGGCTCCCGCCTGGAGGGCACATTCAGACAGGAAAAGCAGCTGCGTCCTGAGATGTTCCAATGTCCAGAAACTGGAAGTCAATAACATTTATGAGTTAAAATTGGATAATAAGCAGAAAATAAGTTGAAGAAAGCACCCTGACGAGTTAAAGTGTATATAGAATGCAGCTGAGGTCGTGTGGGGCCAGAGAACAATGGAATGACTCTGCCTAGGTAATTTAATCTGAGATGTGATCCCTAACGTCCTGTCCCTGTCGAAGCCTGTAGAGGAGTGAGGAAGAAACTGTGTGTCTGATGGCAATAAAAGAAATACCCCTGAACTGCACCACTTGACCAAATTGTTTGGTTCTGTCCTAATCGTACTCAGGAAGTAAAATCTTAATTTCAGTCCGAGATCAAGTATTGTTAGTTACTCATGAATTAAGCATTGTGGCAGACTGCCAGGACTCGACTCAGCAGGATCATCAATCCTACATCAAACTATGTACAGGGCAACGAAATATCACAGCAAATAAGGGCATTCATGACATTTAAAACAACTGCACTCCAAGTACCAGTGGATGTGGCAACACCTTGATCCATGGGTTCCTAGACCTAACACTGGCCGGGCACCCTGGGTGTTCTACAAGCCACAAGACCGAAAGGTACACGATCACACCATTCCCATCCTGATGAAACTACATTGGCTCCCCTCGCTGGCCTGCATTATCTTCAAAGCCATCATAAGCAACACCCCACCATCTGTGGTAGTTCTTATCCCGCCCACCATCTCTGGTGGTTGTCCGCACAACTTCAGCCAGGACACCATCATACTAGAGACTAAGAAGTGCAATACAAAGAACAGGGCAACAGGCCTTTTCCATCCATGCACCCAGGGAGTGGAACATCCCTCCTGTATCCACAAGGACCGCCTCAACATTGCTTCAATTTACAAAAGAGTTCAAGACTCATCTCTTCAAAGAGCACTACATCCCAATGCAGTAACAATCCAATAACCAGCTACTTTTCCAATTACTCTTTGACTGTATACTTGCCTTTGGTCCTGTACAGTGCTCCACTGCCTTTTCGGCTAGGTTTGAGCTATACAAACAGCACATACATAGAATACCTAAACTTCTGCAATCTCTCTGCCCCAAAACTTGCTTCCACATCTGTTGCTGATTCATAAGTAGAGGAGGAATGAGGGGTGAAACCAGTCGGCCTTCTATCCCTGCCATTCGAACCATGTTTCAAAACTGGCAGACATTGGAATCAGTGTCCTGCGAACAAACACTTTTGCGAAGAGCACCCATGGACCTAATGCTAGAAATGTGCTTCAGGCTTCACCAAGGCCGGAAATGTCACAAGACACTGCCTGTATCCTTGTTATCTGTCTCTGGCACTGCTGGTCAATCTCTGACTGTGGCCAATAAATACGTAGCCAATGTCCTTATTATATGTCCTTATTATAGCCTTATAGGCCGCTGTAGAGGGCTATACCGGCTATTAAAGGCCCTCTCCGGGCCTTTAACAAGGGAGAGGGACTTTAATAGCCGGTATAGCCCAGCTACGAAGGGCTATAAAGCTATTAGAACATTCTGCCACTAGAGGGCAGAATGTTCTAACAAAAAAGAACAAAGCCTTATGGGAGCGTGAGGGGATTGGAATCCCCTCAAGCTCCCTGAAGCCTTTGTTCCAGGGCAGAGCTGTGAACAAAATAAGATTGGAATGTTGGAGCTCCAGGCTTATACCAGCCATTGTAAGCCGGGAGCGACTCCATTGTTTTCAATGGAGCTCCCAACATTCCAATGTTCTAATTACACATATACACCAGATGCAGACACCACTCTAAGTCAAATTTGCAACCAATCTCACAATGTGGAAATCCTCATAAAAGGCTAAGGAACAAGATGCCCTGAACATCACACGGAAGCATCACAAGGCATCATGCTTAATATTAAGGCCACTTGCTGTGATGACAACCAGATGAATTCCACGATTCTGTCCCTCTCTCTCTCTCCAGCAGCAGCTAACTGCCAGTAACCCCTAATGTAGGGACTAACAATGATGATGGGCCTATTGAACTTATAAAGTCAGTTAGGCTGTCAGGGCTGGACTCTGAGCTAAATTCGGCCCAGGAAAACATTGTAATACCAGCCTCACACACTACTCAGAGGAAGTGACCAATCAAAATGATCAATTTAGACCTTTTCGAGGGTTTGGCCACAGCAGCAATGTATGCCTGGTATGTATATGCCACTCACAGAAATGTGTGCCAGTACCATCCAAGTCAGAAAGCTGGTTGTCCCATTTCCTCACGCCTGCCAAGTGATTCCTCAATATCCATCGTAGACAATTCAGCCATGAGAGAACATGAACCATCCATGTGGCCTTCCCATCCAAGCCCCATTCCACTTAACTGAATGCTAATGGAGTGGCAAACGAGCTACACTGGAGATGCCAGTCACCATGAGGTGAGCGGGGAAGGGAGCGCACGTGTGATGGTGTGCACATGTCCGTATGAAGGGCCAGTGAATTGACATACATGGGCAACTAATAACATTGGATGGTTCTTTCCAGAAGCCATGATGGCATTCACTGACATATGAGCAGGAGAATATATTGACTACCATAATATTATGAGACCTAAATACATGAAGACATTGACAGGCATAGGATGAATGTCACCTGGACACTTGATGGTGATATTGGCCATAGAATGAGATAACTTGGTACATATTGGCCTGTGGTGTCTGGCACGGATCGGGGGTGGTGGGTAGTAAAAAAAAAATGGTACCTTGTTGCCGCCGCATCTCTTCTAGTCGTCCCTCATCTGTCATCCGGCCGGAAGCAGAAACCACCCAGGCTCCCCTGATCCATTCACAACACTGCAGTGCAGCGTTGGGATTGGTCTGAGCCCCGTGGTTTGGCTCTCAGCCAGGGACTGTAAGTCTGGGCATGCTCTCCTCCCAGGCTGTAATGCAGCCTGCGCGGAGAACATGCAATGTGCGCATGACAGTTTGGCTGGCCTGAGACGGCCAGCCAAACTGTCATGGCCACGGATAATAGTGCATACTACTCCCTGTGGGTGCCTGTTATTCCCCTGGCCCCGCCTCCAAGACTCAGGGACACAAAATAAAATGATATTAAAGCACGGTTCATTATCATTTTATTTTTATTTACTTTACACTGCTGGAAGGCGGGCGACACTTCCTGCGCCATAGCAGAGAAGCCGCCGCTGACATTGGCATTGGTTAGGAAATAAAGGGGATGCCTAGAACACATTGGAATTCTCTGGCAAATTATAGTTGATACATGGACACAAAAGAACATTGACTGAACTACGCTTTGAGATGATTGAGCACAAGATGGAATTAATTAAAAATACCTAGGTACCAGTCTCGGCTCACATGACTCACGGGTGGGGCAACGGGTGGTGGGTTCACGTGGGGGTTCGTCCCGGTGGGTAAAAAAAAAGAAAAATCTTACCTTACCGAGTCCCGCACCTCCTCCACTCCTGGCCGGGTCCACATTTTCCTGCTGCTAGCCTGCTGAACAGGAAGCAGCCACAGGCAGCCTCCCTCCCCTCCCCTTAGCCAATCACAAAGCTGCAATGGCAGCATAGTTATTGGTGTGGACAATTCCCAGACGGGCGCGAGAAGCAGAAACATAAAATGGTATTTAAAATACAATTTTATATTGTTGCTTCTAGCACTGCGAGAAAGCAGTGGGGCGACACCCCTCCGCCCTAATGGAGGAGTCACCCATGCCAGGTACGTGATGGCTATGATTGACATGTGATGGGAGCTCTCTGGGATCATGGTGGCATTTATTGGCATATGTTAGAGGATACTTTGGTAATTATGCAATGGATTTAATATGGGTTCAGATGCCTAGGCCTACACTTATATTGAGTGGCTTTTGATTGGTACACCTATGCACACAATTGTAATGAGTGGCATAAAATGCTGCTATACCTAGGACTACAAAGGCAACGACGTGTACAATGGGGAATACATGAGGACATCAGTTTTATTACTAGTTTTTTGTGGGGATACCCGAGAGCATGAATGTATTAACTGGCATTCTTTATTTATGTGTTTATTTTTGTAGCTTAAATGGCACAGCCATCTAGGTAATTTATACAAAAAGAGGTGGTGGACAATATAAGGCACAAATAGTTAAAATCAGCAATGTGAAATGGTAGGAAAATTATACTGAGTGAAAAGTTCTAGAACAGATAACAGAAAGCACACAATTTCGATCAGTGTGAAAAGTCACAAGTGCAGGATTTAAACAAACAGAAGGAGAAAAATCATTGCAGAATTTGTGGCCATTATGGGAGCAATACCAAAAGGAGCAAGCACAAAGAGAAGGCGGAAGAAAGGAAGAATTTAGGAGAGGGAACAAGATGGGCAAAATGACACATCAAATTTACAGACCAAACAGGTTGATATAGGGAACAATCTATCGATGCATTTATGAACAATGCACAAAACATTAAACTGAACTTCGAATGGTAAAAGAAGCCACTGCAGTGAAATCATAAGCAAGGAATACATGTCGTAAAAGTTGCAGTTAAATGGAGGAAAATGGATGTCTGAAAGATAAAATTACCTGTGAAAGGGAGTTAGCTGTGAAGCTCACAAGGTGATGAGAGCAGTAGTGTAGACAAAAGATAAAGCCTGGGTGAAATTTCCTATACACAGGCATCAGCACGGCCGGTGTTTAGGACGAGTGACATGGTTTGAAGGGGTGGGGGGAGCATAGGGGTCGCAAAGGGAGGGAGGCAAAATAAAACATTATAAAACATTTTTCTAAACGTACCTTCAGCCGCTGCGTCGCGTGCCCCGCTCCTTTGCTCCTCTTCTTCAGCCACAGGCTCCCAGAATGCCCCATGGCCAATCCTGAAGCTGCTCTCACAAGAAAGCAACTACAGGATTTGCCTGAGTGCCCTAAATTAGCGCTTCAGGACAGACTTGGAGCCAGTGCCTGCTCTCTCCACCCCCAGCAATGCAACTGGGGCTGGAAAGAGCTTCACTGCTCATGACAGTTTGGCCAGCCTGAGACGGCCGGCCAAACCATCATGCGCAGTGATGGGAGTACACTACCACTCCCCTCAGTGCTGTCACCTCCCCAGGCCCGCCCCCAAGACTCAGCAGGAAAGGAGAAATAAAACAAGTCTAGTTTTATTTTTCCTTTCCTGCCGTTTTTGGGTGTGCGGGCGGACTATGGCTCCGCTGACATTAACCACCGTGCAAATCATGCAACCTACCCCTGGGCTCGGCAAGCCCGGGGTAGGTTGCACTCTTTGCGCATCGGCTAATCTCTGCAGTTTGACACCTTTGATGCCGACTCCGCTACTGTCTATGGAGCCATAGCCCACCCTTTCCGCAGTCGGTTCATACATTGATTGTATCAAGTTATACTATATACTGTTAATGAGCTGGGGTAAGGTACGGCTTTAGGAAACACATGTACTTCTGAACGACCTTCCCTTGAGTAGTTTAGTTTTCACTTTTCACAGTCCTGGCGAATTACCCACGATCAACTCTACAACACATAAATGGCAAGAAACATGTTGACCTTCACCTGTATTTAGAGCCATCTGGGATCATCACATCCCCCCTTTGGCCTATACCTGTTTTTAGTATACCAGAAGGATCCATATATTAAACTACAGCTCTGTGATTTCCTCAAGTTATTTTTAGATTTACAATACACCACTCTACTCACTCACGGCACGTTTACGTAGCACCTCACACTTCACGACGGCAGCTTAAAAAGAAATCCGTCAAAGAGCCCCAATACAGGACTCCTCTGTGCATACATGCATCCCTGGGAGTTTGTGTGCTGGACCTTTATCTGCCCTTTGCCCCTCCTTTTGTAGATTGTCCAACATGAGTCATAGTCACGTCGTTGCAGGGTGGCTGCCACAGGTGCAGTCTTTGGCACCTTTAATTTGTGAAGGGCTGGAAGTCGCAGACTCGGGTGTCTTCTTTTTCTTTTGGTTGTGAGTCATTCAGATTTGAAGTTACGGTGCCTGGGGAGCCCCCCAAATCCTACATTTAGGGGTGTTAGGGGTGTGGGAGCTAGTAGCTGTTAGGCTACTAGCCCTGGCCACGAATCCAGCCCTGAGGAAACCATTTCAGGTGGAGTGTGACACCTTTTCTACTGAGAAGCCTCTATTCTGCCTCTTTTAAAAATAGTAGAACCCTACTTCGCTGTACAAACCAGGTAACCCACCTTAGTGGTGTGGATAGTCTTCTGGGGGCATATGTCTCCTGACTATCTAACTATCCTGCCTGCCTGGGTTGCAAATGTGTCTGGGGCAAGGGGTTGGCTTTTTCCTCCTCTGTGTGTTAAAAGGGGTTCAAAGACAACCAGTAACCAAAGACCCCTTTATGTTGCCCGGCGGTGTCGCCTCTATGACCCACCAATATTAATCAATGAAGAAGCAGGCGCTGGAGACTGGAAGGCAGGAAACGAGGATTTTATTCTCTCCGGAGGAGAACACATCAATTCAGACAGCAAGTATCGTCACGAGGTGCTCTAACCACATCTCTGAGGCCTGGCCTCTTATACTAGGGTTTATGACCTTTATTGCACGTAACACATTCTCGCAACACTTTGATATTTGAAAGAACATCCTCGGAATCTCCCCTTCAGGCCCGTTCCCACATACATTTACAGTTGAATTCCCCACCCCGGTCACAACAGGTGATGATTGTCGCGCAGCAGGGCATTCCGCCGATTCACGGAATGCGTGGAGTTGATCGGATCTCATAGGGTGGGGGCTTTGATCGGCTCGAGGGTCTTTTGATGGGGAGGGGAAGCTTCCTACTGTACGGGGTAATAAACTGTATCCGCAGGGCCAGGTGGCGGCCTGGGAACAAGGAAGACAAACGGGGACACAGGGAAAGGGGGTTTGCATCAAAAGGATCTGAGACCATGAAAGGAACGAAGGGAGGTGTCGCGCTGGGAACAGGATGGGATTCTGTGGCGGAGCTGCGCTGAAGAGGGGTTTATGACCCAAGGCATGAGAGAGCGGGGGTTGTCAGCGTGCGGGGGATGCTTGCGAGGTTAGGAGAGAGAGAGAGAGAGACGCGCCGGCTATCAGCGAGGGGCAGGGAGGCCATGGTGTTTAAAATGGCTGCTGCTTATGCGCAAGGCATGTGAGAGTGGGGATGACCGGTGCGTGGGGGTCTTTCGTGAGGGTGATTCTGATCGTAACGGCTAAAATATGGCGGATGTGCATGACGAAAAGTGTGGCATCGGAAAAAGGCAAGATGGCGTAGATAATGTTCACCAAACTGTATTAATTTTCCACAGTCCTCCCTTTAACATTTCCAAGACATCTTGCTGGCCTATTTCCTATCTATACCTATTGCAGCGGTCATAAGTAAGGGAGAGGGGACTTAGGTAAAAGAACTGTACATAAACATCACATTATAAACATCACGTTGAAAAATCTCATCATCTAGTAGGCGGGTTCATCGTTAAGTTGGTTGCAGAAAAAGTCATAATACTGCAATATCAGACTAGAATTATGTAGCGAGGGCGTTGGGTACAGATCATAGATACTTATAGTCATTTGGAATAGGAACTGGTAAGTTATCATATAAGTAAGTCCTTTTTGTACTCGGCGGGAGCATAGTCAGTCCAATGGTGGTTGGGAGAGAAATGAGATATATAAAAAAAAAAAAAAAATCAGAGTTCTCAGTGTCTTTGTCGTCTTCTGTTGGCACTGTTAAACACCTGGATTACAATTCGTTCTGTCAACAGGAATGTTCATGTGGATTGAGTCGTTGGAGGTCTGCGGGCAGGGGTACATTTTGTTTTGTTTCGCCAGACCTCATAGGAGAAATGCGTTACGGTTTTGGAGCAGGTGCATTTTCTTCCGTAACCCAGAGCATAGTTATTAGGAGGCAGAAAAAGGATTGTGATGAAAAGTGCAATTGTCTTTGAGTTGTGGGGTCTGTTTGTTTCTTGAGTCTCTGTGGTGGGTATTTCCTGTTGCTTCCATCATCATCGAGGCGTTCAGCAGCGGGTAGAACCACATACTTCGTTCATCTTCTCTTTAGGGGCGACCCTTGGTGGAGTTCTAGGTCACCGTTCTGAGATTAACATAGTTCGTGGTCTACTTAGTTGGAGCTCCCTCCCTTTTGACGCAGGGAATACCCTTCTCTGGATAGCTCAGTAGGATTTGGAGGAACTTGGAAGTTCAGGTGGAAAGGTGTGTGTGTGAACAGTCCTTATGGTAGGTCGGAGGAGGAGGAGATGGAGCAGGGCCAAGTCGGGAACAGATCAGGGGGACGGAGAATTTGAGACAGGCGGGTCCATAACCAGGTACAGAGAGCGGGGACTCTTTTTTTTGGCACACGTCGATCATAGAGCAGGGGCTTCAGGTCAGCCCTATCCTTAGCTTTGTCTGAAACAGTGCCTCATCCTGCGACTCCTTACTGCTGTGGTCTCGCCTTGGCCTCCGTCGCTGAGGTTCCACGATCCGCAGTCAGGCCGCGTGCTCCCACATCCGGTCTCTTTCTCCTCCGACAGTGGTACCCTTAAATGAGTTTGAAAAGACAGTCTTTAGAGATTTTGCAGAAGAAGGTAATTACATAAACCTATTTCTCTCCCAACACCAAGCAGCTGGGGTAAACATCCGCTACATTGAGATTTGCAGCCAACAATTGATGATGGGTTTGCTGGATTTCCTACAACTTCCCTTTGTGGCTAATTCTTTGGCGTTTTGTTGGTTATTACATTCATTTGTCGTGGTACGAGGTCTGGTACCCATTCATTGCATTCGTCTATTACAGTAGATGTCAGTTCTTTTGGCAGAGACCCATTTCCCTAGTACGAGTCTTACAAGGCTAGGCCGGTCTTCAGGGCTTTGTATCTTACGGAAAAGTGCAACGTGCTATTCACCATAGTCTGATAGGCATCCTTCTGAGGGATGAACATAGGCTAAACGACTCTCCATTACATCAATGCGTCCTATCTTTTAGCTAAACATCCTATTTTCAACAGGGTTTACTGCAACAAGTTCTTTCAGTTTTCGATCTAATTTTAACTTTGCACACATCTTTCTAACTTTCTATATAGATTCTCGCAACCTGGCTACTACAAAAACTCGGGGGGCTTGCGATAATTATTAAACTTATCCTTGGGGTGGGTGGGATCTTATGGAAAACAACTAGGAACACAGCGAATTGAAGCAAGGGGCGTTTTTCAGATTCTCGTTCAGGGCAGCTGATACCAAACTGGGGGCATTTTGGGAAGACGGGGGTGTCTCGATCATTTCTTACTGCTTGGGGTATGGAGACAATTTGGAATGGGGAAGGTCGCATTACCACAGACATTTTTGTTATCAAAGAAGGCACTGACAAATAGTTCCCTGACTGTGGGTCAAATTTAGGGAACCTTAGTCGTCTTACCTGTCCCTTTCCTTTTGGCCAATTTAATTTTCATCCATATTTAGCAGAAAAGGAGAGGTAGTAACGTGGTATCGATACAATTGTATTTAGGACGAATTTGTGCAAATACTTGTGGTATTTGGGGCCAATCAGGAGGTGCACCAGGTTCGCCAATTAGGTGCCAGTCGCTAGGAAGAGGGAAAGTGTGGAGGGGTGAAAGAGAGAGAGAGAGAGAGAGAGAGAGAGAGAGAGAGAGAGAGAGAGAGAAACACAATAGGCCAAATAGTACACGTGTGACATGGAGAATGACCGTGTATTGTTTGGGCTATTCAGTGCGTTACCCAACGTTAGACGTTTCGGGTCTGTGTTAGGACGTAGAGAGCATGCAGTTTTGGGACGAAAGAGCATTAGGTCAGGTACAAAAAGGTCGCGCATTGAGTAGGGCGTCTTGTTGTGTCGTCTTGCAGCGTTAGTCCGTATTCATGCATCGGGCGTGACGTGGCTCCAGATCCTTTACGATACCCTAATCGGGACTCCAATGTAACCTGCAGAGGAAAAAAGGAGGAAAAGGGAGGGGGAACAACATTCGAACACATCAAATGTACGGGCACGAAAGTCCTTTACTTACCACATACTCGTTCTTATGGTCTTGGTTTCTGAAGTCAAGGGGGCGGGCAGCGTGATAGGTGGTTCATGGGGGGGTTCGAGGGTGGCATTATGGATCGTGTGTAGGGAAACGCTAAAAAGAGGAATCAGAGGTGCCTAGCGCGAGGTACCTGGTTTTGTAGATGTATCTGGCCATCGGGATCCTTAAATCATTCCCAAAGCTGTGATGTTCTAAGGCATATCAGTTCTTCGGTCAACCCTGTCCCTTAGTACCTTCGACCACCATACCTTTATAACATTCTATCAATCACACCGCTTTACTTTACCCATTCTCAGAAGTCGAGGTCCTTCTTCATACGTGAGTTCCTGAGCTTAGTCGCATATTTTGGAGGCAGCGTATCATACCTTTGATTCGATCATCAATCCAGGGCCGAACAACCATTTTTCAGATAACCTTAAAAAAAGAGCAGAACGGTTGCGCACAGAAAAAGCCCTCCCACCAATTCCCACATTTACAAAAGTATGTGATGCCTATTCATAGTTTGGAAAACCTTTATTTGCATAATCGTTCAGTACGTAAAATGTGAGAGTGCAATCATATTTTGGCCGGACATGTCGACGATGGAAGCACATACAGTAGGGGGGTTATTTCGCGGCACAAGAACATGTTAGAAAGGCCTAATTAATTATTTGCAAGTAACTAAAAACGTTTCATTGCGTGATGAGGGATCAGGGGCATTTCAGTTCATAAATGGAAACACAGTCAAGCTCATTGCAATCACATTTCCTAGATGTATACCGTGGGTGTGCATCATAAGCGACGTTATGTACCAGTTACAATAAATATCAAAATAAATCGTTCATTGAAATCAACATTTTTACGGGACCCCTTTCAAATGTTCGTCAAGCGAACCCTCCTCCCTTTTTCATCAAGTGCGCAAAGGTTCATATATAAATCTTAGTACATCTAGTTTCATTAGCTAAGGAACACCACGAGGCATCCGTTAGTTCTTATTGATACCGGCGCCATTTTGGGTGTTAGCCTGGTTGCATATCAGAGGCGGTGAGCATTCAACCGCACAATGTTGATGTGCCACTTCACTAGCCATCCTGCCAGGGAGGGAGATGACTTTTCCTACCCAGGCAGGCCTTTGTTTATGACTCCTGAAAGTGCGCACATCCCATGGCAGGAGGTCAGATTCCTGTCAGTCAGGGCACAGGAAAGGCTAAGGCAACCAGGTGAGCAACCTCTGAGGTAGCCAACTGAATGAGTGTTACATTAAAACTGACTTTGGGAAAAAGTCGGGTTTGATAAGGCAAGTTGTTTGATACCAAACATGACACCTTTAGAGGGACCATAATGGACCTGGCAACCTAAGGGTGCCGAGGTGCCAGCCTGTGTTATCCTATGGCCCCATGAAAATGTATAGTAGCCCCTAATGAAAGGAGACTACTTAAGGGTCATATATGCTTGGACTTATATGTACACACCTTTAATATATTGCACCCTGTCCCCGGGGATCAGGAGGTATAGTTTAGGGGTGAATTACATATATTAAAAATAGTGCAGTGCCCTTGGCACTCATGGTGATGGGAAAGTCGATTTTGAGAAGTTTGCACTTCTCCTGCAGTATGCAATGGCAGGCGTGCTGTCATCTTTTTCTTTGGGTTACTGGGGTACCCCAATCAGTGCTGTAGGCCCTGGTGACCTCTTTACCTCCCATGCCCTGGGTACCACTGGTACCCCTTACTAGGGACTTATAAGGGGGTTAAATTCCTTGCCAACTGGGGTTACCAATTCACATGTATCACATTAGAGCACTGGCACTGGGATCTGGTTATCATGCTCCAAGGCACTTTCAGAGTTAAAAAACATCAGCATTGGAGGTCAGATGGGGCACAAAAGTTTGGGTGTGGGAACATGCAATACGCCTGCTTCCTTACAAGATAATCTAGTTCTACAGATTGTACCATGTGCAGGACTCGCGGCATAGCACTGGTGTTTCAAGCTTGACTGTAGAGATCTGTGGAACTTTTAGTTTCCCCCGTGTCCATTTTTAGGTAGAATTTCGATCAATACTTGATAACTGAGAATCTACTCTGAAGATGCAGGGGATGAAAGTAAGTGAATGGTAAAATTAAAGGAAAGATGCATATACGTATTGGAATTTGATTGGAGGCCAGGACACATTGAATGATGGATGAGCTTTGTATGCGTGCAGACAGAGGTTAGGCAGTGGGTTTAATCCTGCTTGACCTGTCTGCCACATTCGATACGGTCAATCATGCCACTCTTTTGGAGAGACTTAAAGAGGTGGGAATAGCAAGCACGGCTTTGAGCTGGTTCCAATCCTTTCTCTCAAATAGGAGACAGGCAGTGGCGCCTTTCCCCTATCAGTCGGACTTCACTGATATCCTACATGGCGTTCCACAGGGCTCTGCGCTCAGCCCTATCCTATTTAATATTTATATGAAACCTTTAATTGCTGTTATGAGGTCACACAATATTAATATTGTAAATTATGCAGACGATACCCAACTTACTCTCCTTAGAGGGAGAACAGTCCACACCGTTGGAGGTGTTTCATGAGTGTCTTTGAGATACTGCCCAATGGCTGAAGGAGAATTCGCTTCAGTTTAACTCAGAGAAAACTGAGATTCTCCATTGTCCAGAGGGGAAGAACACGACTGGGCTCCCCCCAAACTTCTGGCCATTAGCATCAGCCATCCCACTGCTGCCTGTCGAGAAGGTCCGTAGCTTGGGTGTCCACATTTTTTGTTCAAATTTATTTTATTTAGCAGAGTTACTTAAAACCACAGCTACAAATATCTCATTGCAAGTTCAAACATTAAAATCGATTAAAAGACATTATAGTATTTATAGTCCATTAGAAAAGCAAGCGATTATTCTAACAGCGTCAGTCTCTTTCCTTGTCAGATGCAATGCTGATCTGATTTTGCATTTTCTTCTCCACTTTTACTAAAAATTTCACAAACCTGCAGTTAAGCTGCGTGTCCCCAGGTGCAAAGCACGCTAATACGGCATGTCTCCGTGTACGGATGTCTCTCTGATTGTAAAGTGGTTTTAAAAGCTGTCTCCTTTGCTCTGTTAGATCTTTGCATGTACAGAGGAGATGCAGCCTATCTTCTTGCGCTGTCTCACATAGACGGCAGTTAGAATCAGATTGGTTTTTCCACCAATGTGGAAAGTGCTTTGTGCATGGCAACAAGCCTAGTCTGTATTTTAAAAATTAGATTTTTATATGTTTGGCAAAGCCAAAAGCTAAATACATTTATGAAGTCTGAGAGGAATAGGTGCCCAGGATCATCAAACCATGCAACCTCTTTGTTAGGGCTGCCGTATCTTCAATCCAAGATTCCTGTTTTACTATTTGCTTTGTTGATTTTTGAGAAGACAGTGACTTGTCGGAGTTGCCCAAAGTTTGGTAAGGCCCAGGATTGACAAACTAGTAGCTATATATTTTGCTGCTGGAGATGACTGTTTCTATGGGGAACAGCCTTTACAACGCTGCTATTACAACGCAAGTCGTTACAATGACTTGCGCTGGAAGGGCGCTGTTGGATAGGGAATAGTTTAATTTTCTATTACAACACCTTCCCTACTGTAACGTGGGCTGGAGTTGGAATTGAAAATTAAACTATTCCACTATCCAGCGCTTACAGCGCAAGTCGTTGTAACGACTTGCGTTGTAAAAACAGCATTGTAATGGCACGTGTGGTAAAAGCCCGCGTTGTAATGCCATACAACCATTTCTATTGTAGCTCAGTCCACAAGTGCCAGTTTAAGGTACGTGGTTTACATTTCCTTACTCTGTCCCAGAAAATAACTATTGCGCCTTTCCTTGCAATGGTCTGTTTTTGCACGCCAAACTCGAGCCTGATTTGTGCTGGAGAGACTCGTGTAGGTAGACCAAAGACAATTCTGTATACTTTTGCAACCACAGTGTCCAAGAGCTTCAAATCCCTTCCCCTCTGTGCCTCGCTCCCGTAGGTTATTGTGGGTAGTAGTTGGGCTTGTATAACTTCAACCAGAGGGGCGAGTGAGGGGGCCCTTAATCTGGAATTTAGGTTTCTCATTGAGGTGGTTAAGGTTATGCTTTTCCTTTTAATCACATCTCTTTGGGTTACAAAGTGCCCGCCTTTATCAATGATCACCCCCAAGTATTTATACTCTGACACTGAATCTATTTGAATCTTGTCCCAAAACAAGACAGGTATTTTCTTAAGGTTCTTTTTAATTGTCATGGTTTAAGTTTTCTCCAGGGTCATGGTTAAATCATTAGCCTCCGAGTTTTGGAGCGTGATGTCAAGAAGACGCTGAAGACCCACCTTTGTTTGACTAATCAATACTAGATCATCAGTGTAGAGCAGGCATGGTAGTACTAGATTCTCAATCTTTGGGGAGTGCGTGTTGCAGGCATTTATTAACGGAATCAAATCTGCAAGAAACAGATTGAATGACGTTGGGGCCAGTACACAGCCTTGCTTGAGGCCTTTTGTTGTTGGAATTTTCCTGGATAGTGTTGACCCATCGCCGAGCTTTACTTGCACCCATGTTTCAGTGTGCAAGTTGATTAACAGGTTCAGTAAATCCTGGAGGATGCCCCAGCCTGCCAGTTTCAACCAGAGTTTCTGTTGGTTCACATGGTCAAAGGCTGCCCGGTAATCGATGAAGCATAAATGTAATGGCCTTCTTGTGACATCAGCCTTATCAATTAACAAAGCCATTGTTATTATGTTTGTTGAGGTCCCCACAGATTTAGAGAAGCCTGTTTGATTTAGGGGAATGATTGAGTTGTCTTCCGCCCAGAGTTGCAGTTCGTCCAGCAGTGTCCCAGCAAAGTATTTTGCATCGTTGTCCAAGAGGGCGACTAACCGATAACTTTTGGGCTGGGTCTTATCACCTGATTTAAAGATTGGTGAAATTATCGAAATCGCTAGGATGGAGGGAGTTGGCCTGTTGTTCTTATTTCCCAGAACAAAGGACTAAGAGCCTTTGCCCAGTATTCTATATTTTGTTTGTAGAGCACTTGGGTGTCATGTTCAATAATAAGTTGACTCTTGAATCACAGGTCAATAAAACCGTGGGGAGCTGTTTTGCCATTATTAGAGTCCTGCACAAAATTCTTCTGCTTCTGCCAATGCATGCTCGAGCATTGATAGTGCAATGCATCATTGCAAGCAGCTTAGATTACTGCAATACCTTATTGCTGGAATCCCGAGATATTTATTGGAAAGGCTCCAGAGGATTCATGCAATAGCAGCTAAACTTGCCATGGGGAAACCAAAACATTCCTCTACCTCCCTGGCTCTGTCTGAGCTGCACTGGTTTCTGATATTTCAGCGAGTCCAATTTAAATCTCTTTATATAGTTTTAAAGCCCTGCACAGGCTTGGGCTGATACTGCTGAGGAGGAAATTTGCTTGGTATTTTCCGGAGAGAAGCCTTTGCTCCTCCGCAGCGAGATTGGTAAAGGTGTTGAGGTTCCAAAAAATTAAATTAGGAGGTAGGGCTTACGGCATTTCGGCTGCACGACTATGGAACAGGCTCCCACTGGAGCTGAGACAAATGGAGGATCTCGTCCCTTTTAGAAAGAGATTCAAAACTTGGCTCTTTCCTAGTATGTAACTGGTCCTTCTTGCGCCTCCGGGAACACTAGTCTGTTTGTACACTGTTGGGTCAGCGCCAGGATGCCTGTTATGTGATAGAGCGCTTTATAAGTGTTATAAATAAATGATATGATCTGCCAGTGAAACCTGTGGGCTTTCAGTAAATTTATTTGGTAACTGTGCCATACAATGCACCATCAGGGTCTATTTCTTCAAAATATTCTTGTGCAGAACCTCATTCGATATTCTACCCAACACGGCTGGGAAGGGTCAGTTTCTGTGTGGCAGACCAGGATTATTATAATAGTTAAAAAGTAACCCTTCTGCACTGCATGTAAAAGCCTTTGAGGTCTATTAAGATGGTGGTCGGAAAATCACTCTGACCAACATGATTGCAGGAAAACACCACCCGCTAGGACCGCGAGAAATCTGCAATCTAAATTAGTATGCTCCGTAGTCGAGATCCGACCACGGCGGTCGGATTGCAGCAATTAACATTGCAGCGGTGGCAGCTGCCAGCAGCACTGCCGCGATGCCCATAGAAGCATGTCCTGCATGTCCCTGCACTGTTTGGCATGCACTACACAGTGCCTGCCACCTGGTACAGGGACATGTAGGGGGGTACCATGGGTACCCTCCCCAGTGCACCCACATACACCCCCAACACATTGGGGGCCCGCAATGAGCCCCCGGAGACATTCTCTGCATGCCTTTCCATTGCGGTCACACTGCTGCGGAAAGGCTGGCTACCGCCGGCATCATAATCATGTCAGCGGAGCCTGGCCCTACTCCGGCGCCATTGTGGCGGTCCAATTCCATCCGCTAGGCAGGCGTGCAGACTGCTACCGGTGGAAAAGTGGCCGCCATGGTCGTCACCGCCATGCTAATGGGACCGGTAGTTTTCCAGGTGGCTATCACGGCCGGATGTCCGCTACTGATCCGGCAGTTGCTACCGCCGGCCTGGCCGCGGCTAGCCATCCACCATCCTAATAGACCCCTTTGTATTGTATTTTAAATTCTTTTTGAAAGATGGACTGTAAAATACGAATAGCATCTGTTACCACGCATGCCAAAACTATGCATGGCTTAACAAGCAGTCAATACCACAACTGTGTCGTTACCACAAGTTCCATTACAATTCAAATCATTACAATGACTTGCTTTAGGAAAGCACTGAACTTTGGAATAGTTTAAATTACTTACTATTACAACTCCAGTTGATGTATCAGTAGGGAAGGAGTTGGACTTAAAATTCAACACCAGTCCAGCACAGCATTCTCTAAAGCAAGTCGTTGTAACGTCTGAGTCGTGGGACTGACTGCGCTGTAAAGGCACTACGATGTAATGAATGCGTTGTAATAGATGTTTCCCATAAAATACACTTGATGGTCCCATTATTTACAAATGGGCTTTAGAGAATAGTCCAAATTCTCAATTATTCTGCTTCCTCAAATTATTCTCTCCATATATAGTATTCAAACTGAGGATTCTCGCCCCAAGTTCTCAGCTGCCACTAGGTGTTATGAATATGCAGCTCCATCCTTGGTCTCTTATATGCAGTACTGGCAAGTAGAGTGGAAGGGATGGAGGAAGTACCTGGCGATCCAAGAGAGAGGAGAGAGGAGAGATGGAAGAATATACACATAAACCATACTGTGCTGCTTAGCACTTGCTTAGTCTGCTTGAAAACCCAGTTTGAAGAGAAGTGGAAGGGATGTACAAGGAAAGAAGAAAGGAAATTGGGCTTTTACTGTACAAGATGTATCCAGTTATCTCTCTTAATTTAAACATTTAGGAAATTATATTCTTGCAAAAAAGACCATTCATATTATATATGTCATAATGCTACTAGAATTTGAAGTGTCTCTTATGACCCAAGCTATCCCCCTTTTCAATTATTTGATTAGACTATTGTGTGAAACATTTGATACATTCAAAAGGGAAGCCATATTTCCTAAGGAGTGTCAGTCAGAGATATCCAGGAGCATCAGCCGTTGACCCTGGTATCCCTTTGCTACTGCTGACTCTATCCATGCTACCCCTGTTCTCAGAGGTCATTCAGGAAGTATCAGGAACACAATGTAAACAGGGCCCAAGAGCCCACCATTTCCATTCTGTAGTTTTACTCTTCCCCGTCCCTCTATGCCAATATCAGGCTGTTGAGAGTCAAGGGATACTAGAACGGGTGATCATGTGGTATCAAAGCGTGCATGATGTCACTTCTCTTGCCAGTTGGTGAATTGATGTTGATTTATTGCCTTCCAAGTATGCTGCAGGGGGAAGTCTTTTATACCAGACTGAACCTGGAACATTAAAAAAGGCTTGTTCATTTGCACATGGTAAGAAGTCCTGGTACTTAGATAGCATCTATTGCACAACAGAAACCTCTGTAAATGGGCATACACACATTTAAGCAGCATAAGAGGATATTGTTTGAGCTTTTAGGAGCCTTTTCAACTGGACCTGGCCACTTGTGGATTTTGAAGAGTTTTTCTCATTCTGGAGCAGAATTTTTTCCCCGCTCACCAACATTAAATTGGTGAGCGGAAGCAGGGAAAATCTTACTCCAGGCCATCTCCTGGTGCGATTTCTCAATGCGGGTGGTCGCGGATGGCAGCTACCACTCACATTTAGAAAACTTCTGTTCGTGTCGAGGAAGCTGCCACTTGCGTAGAACATCTGCTCGAGCGGTAAGAAGAAGCAGGTTCCTTTTGCGCTGTGCATGATGCCGTTTGCACTGATTTTCCAGCGCATGACAAACTACCAGTACTAAATATCAATGTGAAAGGCGCAACCTATCGCACTCTGTCGCTTGCAGAACTGCGTAGACCAGCAGAGTTTTTTTAACACTTCCCAGAGTTCCGCCCAGGACAACTTTCCACCTTCAATCAGTTGAGTAGGAGGACATATTTTATACTAGAAGAATTTGGTGCTGTTTAAGCTTTGGTGGCATAGGGCCCTATTTCAAGTCTGGGAGATGGGATACTCCATCATAAAAATGGAAGGTATCCTCCCGTGATCTACAAGCTTGTTATAGCCTATGGCATTAGTAAAATGGTGTATGGTACATTCGCCACTTTTTAACCCCTTCCCTGCGCCGCGAATTCCGCCGCAGCACGGGGGTGAGCGCAGAGCTCCGGTATTTATGACGGCTCAACGTCGTCATGAGTCACGGTCGGTGTGTGCTCATGACGGCGTGGAGCCGACATGACCCCGCCCACTCACTAATCCGCCCACACAGGTGGGGAATTAGTGCTGCGTGGGCGGAGCGGCAGCAGCATGTTGGCTCCACGCTGTCAGGAGCACACGCCGCCCATGGCTCATGATGGCGTGGAGCCGTCATGAGCACGCAACGGGTTAATGGAGTCTCCCATCCACCAAACTCCAAGTAAGGCCCATAGTCTCCATAGCTGTAAGGAGTAGAAAGGAAACGAGGATTCTCAGAATACATGTGAATAACCTGAGTGTGGTAGTCAGATGGCACTTTCCGGTCTGGCTGTATCATTCTATACATAACACAATACATAAATCTATCTTTCTTATCACAAGATATGGCCAAGACTAGGCTTCGCTATCTCTTAACACGTTCCATGCTGATGACGGAACCGCTCCGTCATCAGCTGCGGTTGGGCTGTGCTGATGACGGAGCGGCTGATTTCGCGCCTGCGCTGCGCGTTCTATTGAGCGGGGCGGGCCATGACGGAACCGCTCCGTCACGAGCACACAGCTCAACCGCGGCTGGTGACAGAGCGGTTCTGTCACCAGCATGCGGCCGTCGCCCGGCCGCCCCGCCCTGTTAGCGCTGCGGCGGAATAGCCGCCGCAGCGAAAGGGTTAATACATATATAGCAGTGTAGCTGCTAATGTGAATCTATATTGCTCTAAATATAGGTCAATGCATCATATGTACATCTATAGGAGGAGTTGTACATGACTTAAAAGTGACACACACGCGTACTCGTGCACACCCACAGTTGTGTGTAGGCAGTCTGGCATCACAAATTAACCACGCATTCCGTTTTATTTTGGTCTATAAAGATCCATCTCTCCCTTTACCTGTTTGTTTGGCAGTCCCTTCCCTCCCTACCCTTGTCTCTTTTTCTGGCATTCTCTCCAGTCACTCAACATCATTCAGTGCCTCCAACCATATCTTTTTGTTTGTTGGCCTTTTAATTTTATAGCTGCAGTTAGAAGTTGGATACCCAAGAATGAATCACCCCCGTGGAGTAGCAAGGGTGCTAAAGCCCCAGTGCAAAGAAGACAAAAGGGGCCTTCCGACTGCTGATTAGGTAGTAAAATACACCAATAATCAGGGGTGTGTGGCCCCTCCTGCTTCTGAGCCTCAGTGTCACTGCACCTGCTGCCCCATTGATAGCCAAGTCCCAGCATCACTGCGGTCAGAACAGTCGCAGCCGAAGCAGTTCTGCACTCTTGGATATGTTATATCAAATGTTATGTTATGTTAAACTGAACTTGTAAAGCACGGTTTCTTGGCGCTAGGGATTAGTAAGAAGTCACAGCCAAGCCGAAAGCACATTATTGGCTATTATAGGCGATTTTCTTAGTCCACCCACCAAACACAGCGACACTCCCTGCAGATCAGGTTCATTCGTGCTCACTGACACTTAAAACTGCTTTAAACAATCTAGAAATGGCCGCCTCAAGCCCCATTTGCAATTAATAGCAGTGAAATATCACTGCTTGCTCTTGACTGCCTGGAAAGAGCCTGAGGGTGAATAGCAATGGATTTTTCATATAACAAGCCAGACTATCCTCTGCAGAGCTCTATTTTCCTAATACATCCGCATTGAGAACGAGCCCTGAGGGTATGGCAAGATTGAAAGGAGGAAAAGGAAGCATTTCAAGTTAGAGATATTTGTGTTTAACATACTTTGAAAGCAAACACAGTAATCTGGAAACCGTTTCAAGGAAAAAGTGTTTAATGTGTGAAATCTGCGGGGAGAACAACAGTGCTTGCTAGTCAAAAAGTTGACATATAAAATTAAATCAATCAAACATATGTCAGGCAGGAGCATCTCATCCAATTCTTCTTCCCCCCCCCCCCTCTGCATTCTGGTAATTGTAGTCCTGTATTTTGTGATGAGAAACGAAAAAATACAACTATTAGATTGCACAGAAAAATAAGGAATAAATGACCTCTTAAGATTGACTTGGGGATTTTTGCGATTTCTCTCTTTTTAGGTCCAGCAAGTTTTAGATCCAGGAAGTTTTAGATATCTAAATCATCTAATTTTATCACAACAGTACAGTATGAAGTACAGAGAGAAAGATTGGACTTTGGTCCAGGCCCACTTCAACCACTCGTTTTGATGTGTTTTTCTTGGTTTGACATTGCTTGGCCGGGCTGTCCTTCAAGCAGTGGCGGCTCCTTCGCTATGGCGGAGGAGCATTACTTCCCCTGCCAGCACGCTAAAAAATGTAAATATAAAACATTACTAAAATGGGTTTAAAACCTATTTAAGTATCATTTTATTTAGCTTGTGCCGGGTTTGGGGCGGGCCAGAGTTATGATAGGGTGGAGAGGGAGTGGTGGGCTCTACCTACACGGCACATGTGGTTTTTGGCAGGCGCTCTCAGTCTGGTCAAAAACCACAGCCCTCATTTATGAGGCCGTGCGTCACTTTTACGCCGCCTGTGCGTCACTTTTTGTGACGCACCAGCAGCGTAAAAAATGTGCCTTGTTGCACCATATTTACAAAGTGAGGCATCTAGGTAGATGCGTCACTTTGTAAACCCCTGCGCTACATCATACCTGCGCCAGGTATAATGTATGCAGGGTGGGGCGTTCTGACGCAATAAAGGGTCATAGAAGTGACGCAGTGAAATCTATAAGATTTCACTGCACCACTTCTAGGACTCAAATGCGTCAATTTCTTATGCCTGCCTCACAGCAGGCGTAAGACTGACGCAGACCCTTTCACATGGGGCTTGCCCCATGTGAAAGTACACATTGCTGGAGTTGCGTCACTTTTGTGCCATACATATACGTCAGAAATACTGACGTATCTGTAACTCCTTGCGCAATGATGCGTCATACTGTAAATATGACGCATCATTGGTGTCGCAAGGAGGGCGCAATGAAAGTGGCACATTGCTGTTTCCACGCAGCGATGCGTCACTTTTCATAAATGAGGCCCCACATACATAGTGACCCCTCTCCAACCCCAGCTGCATTGCTTGGGCTGGCGAGAGCAGGCACAGACACCCAGTTTGTCCTGGAGTGTACATCATCGGCGCTCAGGCCAATCCTGAAGCTGCTCTCATTTGAGAGCAGCTTCAGGATTTGCCACAGGGCTGGCTGGGAGCCTGTGCCAGCCTGCAGCGGCGGAGAGGAGCAAAAAAGTGCTACGCGATGATGGAGGGCCACAGGTAAGTTTTCTTTTTTATTTTTTAGTCTTTGTTCCCCCCCTCCGCCTATTTTGTAAATACAAATTCTAATCTACCTCCATTGTCCCCCGTTACCCCTTCCCTACCCCTGGCCCTCTCACCTACCCCGCCTCTTTTCCCCAATATGAGCCGCTCCTGCCATGGCATTTTGTGAATGGAACCCTTTAGGCTTCAGTGAAGGCTTTGTAAGTCCACAGACAGACTGAACTCTAGCTCTTTGATGTCATACCACAACACTGGCAGGCTGCTGCTACTGTCTGGAGTTCTGATTTTCTGTGTAATCAGTATACACTGCAAGAACAACTCTGCCGACATATGTTTCCTGCTTTCCTGCTCAAAATGTTCTCTCTAACTACACATCTTAGCAGGAAGTTAGAACATCTTGGTTTTAGCGAGCTTTGGGTGACTCCAGAAATAGGCTGTAGCAAGGTACCCCGGAAAAGACTAGTGGAAGTGTACAAGGAACAAAATCTCACATCTCACATGACTGCACTTAGCACTGGCACCCTAACTCACTGTTTTACCCAATCCAAAAATTCATACAAGTTTGAAACTTTTTGGGATTTTATATACCCAACCTTGGCAAGGAAGCTGTTTTTACAGTGGCGGTTTGGCTCCCTGCCAATCAAATCCTTTACTAGTAAATGGACCAATGGGGGGGATAAGTTATGCCCTGGCTGCAATCTGTGCGATGAGGACGAAATCCATGTTCTATTTTTCTGCCCCACCTATAAATCCCCAAGGAAATATTGGTTGGTGCCCCTATGAAGGAACATGGCCATAAGGAACTGTCTGTCATCCTATAGAATACTGAAATCTGACTCTTCCCCCCATATTGTATTTGCAGTTTCTAAATATCTCCTTGCCATGTGGCGTATGAGGTCCAAGCTGATTAAGGATAAACTAATATAGATTGAATATTCTGCCACTGTCTTATTGTTATTTACGGCTTCCGTTGTAAATGTCCTTTACCATAATGTCAATTTTACTCTCATGTAATGAATTGTGCTGTTCCCTTTTATGTATTTTATCTATTCGATTTTAAAATGGATAAGAAGTCTCGTTACTTGTATCTGTGTACATTCCAATGATGTTTTTTATACTGTTGTATGTATTTGAATGTCTCTTTTATGGCCTAAAAGGCCGAAATAAAGATTTTTGGATTTGGATTTGGTTAGAACATGTAACAGTTTTGTTTGTCAGGGCTGGCATCTCCGTCATCTGCCCACAGGTGATGATGTTGTATTCACAGATGTATTCTAAAAGAAGGAAATTACTGCTGGAAAATAATGCATAACAAAGATCATTCTGGGCAATTATCAAAAATATGACCAATTAGAGGAGATGAAAAGCAATGCATTAGTGTACAGTGCTTTTATGTAGCTGTAACTAATGTGTAGCACGTGGTAATAGGGGTTGTGGAAGGTAATTTATTCTTTCTTTACATAAGGGCAGGCAGAGACATAATGGATCTTATTACATCTGTGCTTCAAGTGGCACCGCGAGAATTATGTGGCAGTGGAGGACCCAATTATGCAAAAGACTGGCTTATTTATGTGGTACAGGATGGCACATTTTGCTTCAAAGAAAGCAAAATTAATCTGCATATTATGCAGCACGTTGAATGGGGTTGTTGTCTACTTGGTATTGCATTATCATAAACCCTGATACGACAGAGATCACAACGTTTTAGAAAATGTAATGGTTTCAGGAGAAAGAAAATTGGACACATTCAGAAGTCCAAAATGTTTTTCATCAACAATTCATAATTTTGTTTTGGATGGAAGGACAGGAATATTATCTAATGAACAATGCCCCTACTACCTCTTCTAGTAAAATAGCTTTCATGAAACATTTATAACGATGCATCATGCAAACGTGAGAAAACACATGTACACACCTGTTTTAGGTTGAACCCGGGCAGCGCATGCTCTGCTCTGCGAGGCATGCTGTGTTGATGTATGGACTTGAAGCTCCGCCCATTCTCCGCCTGTACTTTTCACTGGCTTGTGTCATTGTCCTTTGTAAATGCTGGCTTCTGATTTGTTATTAGGCTTGTTAGTCCCTCCTTAGTACGGCCTTGTCTTCATTTGTGACTTCCTTCAGGACTGGCCCTTTTACTTCTGTTGTTACACGGTATGTCTTCTTTAGTCTGTAAGCACTATTTTCTTTAATAAGTTTTTCCCACAGCAGGCACAGCGTGCTTTCCTGCAACATTCAGGGTCCCATGCACGCTTCTACTTTCCAAGCAGCCCGGGATAATGGCAGCCGATTCTTTGAAGTGAAATGTACAAGAGTTTGAGCTATTCGCACTGTAAATGACAATGCCTTTTATTTATGTGTTAATTATCAAAACAGATAAATATAAGGCATGTCATATACAATGCCAATAGCTTAAACTCTCGCAAATGCGAGACCTATTGCATTTCAAATGCTTGTATTTTGAAAAGGTGTGGATGCTCCGGGAGAAATTAGCGCAGTATTTGTGTTTTGCAGCGTGGGAATTTACATGAGCAGGCACATACAAAGCTGGCCTTTCTCGTGCTGCCAGTGAACTGGAGTTTCAACTTCACGGACCCTTCCGGTTTTACGACACTTCACGTGCACAGGTTTAATTGCTATAAAGACGGGCGGCAGGCATTTCTCGTTTTACCAGTCAGGTAGTCGGTATGCCAGCCAAGGAGCCGCTTCTGTAGGGTGCCCGTGCTGCATATTGACTTTTTTTTGGACTCGGAGTACTTGCGTGCCCCTTAACACTCAGTCAGGCCTGGCGTTGCACGAGAGGTGGCAGCCAGGCTCGGACTGGCCATAGCGGGCACCGGGCAATCCCCCGGTGCGCAGCAAGGGTGGGCGCTGCTATTCTGGCTTCCCTCGCCCTCATGCTATTGGAACTCAGCATGAAATGGAGGGGTCTCGAGAGGGGCAATACATCCTGCGACATGCAATTCGTTTTATTTGACAACATGCACCAATGATACTTGCACAGCTATGAGATATGGTGGTTCTTAGATGATAGTTGAAAGCAAATCTGTCTTTAGAGTGAAACATTATTCTGAGCTTTTGCTCGGAATCGTCAGTGCAAAAAATTGTTTTTGTCCATTAAGAGAGCACTTACCTACAGCTACTGTAAGTATGCCCAGTGAATCTGGCTGGGGTGAAAACCATTTCATAAATAGCGTGGAAGGCAGTGGCATCTTCAGGAGACAATTCTTTCAATACATCTTTCCTAATGCACATTAAAGCCAATGGTTTGTCGCAATTTTAGTGGCCATATTAGTATTATTTGATGTTTAATTCAAATAAATGGACACTACGCATTTGTGTATTATGGACTAAAGGTGAGTACACCAGTTTAGTTGCAGAATGTTTTTAATATAAGTTACTTCTGACAGATGAGTGCTTGCAGCCCCAGGCCCATTCGTGTACTGTTGTGGCCCTAACTACCAATGCTGTGTGATGATTGCTCCCTGTCCCTTCCCTAAAAAGAGGGTTTCCATAGCCCACTCTTCCGTCTCCCTAATTGCCATCATGTCCACTGTAGTACTTTTTACAAAGCTGCCTCCACAAACACAATTGGTACTAATTGATATGTGATGCTAGTATGCAGTTGTGTCATGTTACGTTATAGATCTTGTAAATGATGAAGGCTATATTTGCCCTGTCAGGTGGACTACCTGTTGGCCACAGTTTGGAAACCTAACACCATTGGGTACCCTAACTATTGAGCTATTTTACTCCCCTCGAAGCTCTGTTGCCGCCTCTCCTGCAACTAGTGGAAAGTTTGTAGGTTCTGCCACACTGTACAGCAGCGGCGTAGGAAGGGGGGTGCGGTGGGTGCGAGCCACCCTGGGTGTCATCACTGAGGGGGTGACAAAATGGCAAAAATATGTACTTATTGAAACTTTTTAGTTCAGTCAACAAACGCAACGAAGTGTTGCTGAATTCGACGCGGGGGTGGCAAGAAATTTTCCGCACAGGGTACCACCTGAGCTTGCTACGCTACTACAGCGCAGCAAGATCACACGGCTGGAAGGTGACAACGCATACTAGGAGTAAATACAGCTCTTACAGTAACTGAGGTGTGCGCTTATTGTGCAGTTCTATGCTCAGGTCCCCCTTAACACTCTCCCCTGAAGTTCACACATTTTTTAACAAGCTCCCCTCCCCAGACATTTGTTGATGTCATGTGTGTGTTTTTTAAATCCTTTTTGCCGTAAAATACCAACGTAGAACTTTCAAGTTGATTCTGCCGCATAGAGGGAGAGAGGCCCAGACAGGTAGAAGGCATGTTTTAGACTGTTCTTGGAAATCAAACACCCTGCTTTAATTTAAGACTTTAGTAAAACTCCAACAAGCTGCTATTTTATTTTTGAAGGTCGTTTTTAGCCTCCACACTTGCATTGAAAGTATTTGACATTGCCATTTTAAATGCAATAGGGCAGTTGTTCTTAACCTTTTGACTTCTGTAGACCTTCACTCAATCATTGCTGGAACCTAAGGACCCCTACGGAATCATTACTGGAACCCTGGGACCCCACTAAATAATTACTGAAAGCCAGGGACCTCAATCTAAAAATTCTTGATAATTTCGACAGCAAAAAAACACATGGAAAATACAAATGCAAAGCATTCATTAAACATACGTACAAACGATGAAAATATTGTATTTAATTCATAAACATATATATATACATATATATATATATATATACATATATATATATATATATATATATATATATATACATATATATATATATATATATATATACATATATATATATATATATATATATATATATATATATATATATATATATATATATATATATATATATATATATATATATATATATATATATATATTAACTAACAGCCCGTCCCGACGTTGTCCGGGTATGAATTGCTGCCGGCCATTAGTATATTGTTTTGTAGGATTTCGTTTTGATAGCATTTCTTATCTGGGACAGGCCTGTGAAACGCTCCGATTCACAGTGCACTGCTGATGCACTTAAGAGTGCGCGTTCAGTAGTGTGTGAACTCGAGTTTCCCTACTTTATTTCTCCTTGCAATATTATATAGCACGAACTCGACAACATGGCATGAGCACAATTTACATTAAAGAAGAACACATTCATTTGTGATAGGCACGGGGAGACAAAGCGATTTGCCTGGAATCACAGGATGTTGAGCCGATGCCGAGATTCCAACGTAGCTCCCCAGCTGTAAAGTTCGCAATTCTAGAACTTGTGGCGGGCGGTGTGTCTAAAAGTTTATGTAGGCAGGCACGGCCCATGCAGGGCGTTATACCAAGATGTTGACGTCAGGTGGGGGAGGGTCAGGGTGGGGGGTCATAAAATGCGGGATATGGACCATTACAGGTAAGTACCGAAAGAAGAAAAAAAAACGAATTTCGTTACCCGCGCTGCATCGCCAAATGTGATGCAGCACGGGCAACAAAATTCGTTTTTTTGTTTTTTTTCGGTACTTACCTGTAATGGTCCATATCCCACACTTTATGACCCCCCACCCTGACCCTCCCCCACCTGACGTCACCGCCCCGGTATAGCGCCCTGCACGGGCCGTGCCTGTATGTCGGTGCTGGCCATCAATGAGAGAGACCTGTGCATTTTTAAAATGGGTGGTGAAAAAATATGAGTATGTTGCTGAAGATGTTGGCCGCCGTGCCACCAATGTACTTACCGGGGGAGGGTAAACACCCATTATTCCACAACTTTCCCTCCGCAATGCCATTATAACGCATGGCATTTCCTTTTATATGCTTTTACCACGCATACACTTTAAACGAAATTTGTTGTAAATGCATGAATGGTAAAAGCATGTTTTTTTTAATGTTTGGAGAAGGTAAGTATGGGTATATGTTTTGGGGTACTGAGGTATATGTTTTGGGGTGTTTTGGTATTTTAAGGGTTCAGATATAGTTTTGGGTTATGGGGTACAGGGATAGTTTTAGGGTTTAGGGATAGGTTTGGGTTTTGGGGTACAGGGGTATTTTAAGGGTTCATGGCTAGGTTTGGGTTTTGGGGTACAGGGGTATTTTTAGGGTTCAGGGCTAGGTTTGGGTTTTGGGGTACATGGGTATTTTAGGGTTCAGGGGTAGGTTTGGGTTTTGGTGTACAGGGTTATTTTTAGGGTTCAGGGCTAGGTTTGGGTTTTGGGGTACAGGGGTATTATTAGGGTTCAGGGGTAGGTTTGGGTTTTGGGGTACGGATTATTTTAAGTTTTCAGGGCTAGGTTTGGGTTTTGGGGTACAGGGGTATTTATAGGGTTCAGGGCTAGGTTTGGGTTTTGGGATATAGGGGTATTTTTAGGGTTTAGGGATAGGTTTGGGTTTTGGGTTTTGGGGTACAGGGTATATTTATAGGGTTAAGATGGGTTAGTGTTTAAGGGTGTTAGGGTATTTTAAGGTGTATGGATGGGTTATGACGTTGGGGTGCAGGGGTATTTCAAGGGAGCAGGGTGGGATTAGCACACAATACGAGACATGACATGAAGGGCGGAACGTACCACACGCCCCCAGTGTTTGTCACACCCCAAGCACATGCCCACAGCACAGCGCAGACACACCCACAAGGGACTACTTTGCTGGCACGGTTCTTTTACCTTTTAAATGTATATGGTGGGCGTCAGCATAGCCTATGTCCTTCTGCTGCAACTGCCCTTTCCAACGCTGTATTGGGTGTTGTGATTGGTGCTGTGGTTCCTGAGATTACCCGCCTCAAAGGTTTGGGCTCTCTCTTTATTATATTAGTATGGATTTTAATGGGAAGGTCAAGCGTTGCTTAATGTAATTGAGGCCAGTCATCTTCATTACCGTAACCTATTTAATGCACTTGCACTGCTCCCATGGAGCAATCTGCAGATGCAATCGTTAGTTTTATCCTCCAATTTCACATTGGCAGAAAGTATTACAATTTTAATTCTACATTTTGCTTTTTTATTTATACTCACTTTATTAAATTTGTGATATTATTTAATATTCTATGCAGTCTTGGACTTAGTGATTAGGTTTAGCGGACCCCCAGGGGTCCACGTACCACAGGTTAAAAACCACAGCAATAGGGAATTACCTGTAAGATCTTCAAAGATTGTTCTAATAGGAATTTGAAGCAATAATTCTTCAAAGTGTTCGGAAGCTGTGATTGTGACTGTAAGCGCTATAACATTTGTATTGCTCTTGTCATTCTTATGTGTCTGATAGCAAAGTAAGCAGACCCTGTGCCTATTTGGGGCTGATTGCAGTTGTGGTGTGCCGACAGATTTTTTACATCGAGCTCATGAATATTCATTCATACTTTGAAACGAGACACTGACAGTGCAAGCAATGGTTGTCTCCCAGCCGCTTGATACACTTCACAATACTACCTACAGTCTCCTTCTTCTAAAACCCATCCCACTAATGGTACTCAGACTACCCCAGCAACACCGAACAACTCCTGCGGGCCACCCTTCCATGTATAATTCGGCAACCAAAAACTATTGTTCATCATACACCCACTGCCCAAGTAACTCATATTTTCCGACACACAGCTAAATGCTATTAAACTGCATTGATTTCCAACCCAAAGCCACCAAGTGCCGTCAATCGCACAGCCATCACGCCCTGGCCTGCCTGCAATCATAGCCAACAAGTAATGGTCATTTGCAATGCAAAAGGTCTCGCATTTGTTAAAGTTAGAGATGTTGGCGTTAAAAATGACAATGTTTTTTACTTTTACTTTTAAAATTACTCAACTGCAAAAAAACAAAAATAAAAAACATAGTTATTTTTAATGCCACCAGCACTAACTTTAACAAAATCGAGACCTATTGCATTGCAAATGCTTGTTTGTAATGAAAGCAGTCATCTTTCTTTCTGTTCATCCCGGATGTGTTTTAAAACTTGTCTTCGATTTCGGGTTTCTCTCTGTTGCCACACAAGTGCATCTAGGAGAATGTCTTCTTAGCACGAAACATCCCTGCAGAACAATATGTATGTTAATCATTATTTAAGTGCCTCATTATATGCACTTTATGATTCAATACATCATAATTTAAAGATATATGCAGAATGGGCGCGACTCCTCTAATTTCTGAGTGCCATTTTAAAATCAGTGATGCTGTCACAACATTCTCACAGAAACATACATTTGCATTTACAGCGACACAAAACTGTTTTTTTCTTACATTTGTTATTCTTTCCTTCCAGTTCACATTAAATATTTAGAGATTTTAGTTCCATTTGCAGACAGTAGCAATTCCCCAAATTCATTAATTGAGGATATTAACAAAACCTGGGCAAAATGCAAACATCTTTAATTCTTTAATACAGCAATCAGGAGACGGATGGTGGCTAGTTTATTTTTTTTTAGAAAGTTTTGGGAGCTACATTTCGCTCTTGCGTGCAGCAATTTAGTACATTTTGTACTATTTCTGCTTCAGTAATAAATTATTTACCATTTGGTATGTTCTGTGGTAGGGGTGAAAACAGGTAATAAAAGAAAGGAGACAGAGTGTGGCTCACTGGTTAGAGGAGGCAGACCCTGATGCAGATGTCAGACCCGGGACCAGAGTTCAATTCCCGACGCGGCAGGGTCTTGAGCTCAAAAATGTCCATGGACTCGATTATTCTCACCTCGGTGCCTACTCGAGTCATGGGTTCACACTCTGCAACTCTGGGCAATAGCTTGCTTAATCTCCACTATGGCCCCACCGCAATGGGATGCATGGTCTTCACCTTGGGGATGCCCAGTAGGGGTTATCTCGCAGGGAAAGCCAGGATGGGTTCCCAAAGCAAGCGCTAAGAGACCTGTCGGTGATTTGGCGCTATATAAATCGAAATTAACATAACATAATAATCAAACATGGACGTTGTTGCATTCCTATGTAGGTCAGGAAATTTGAGTCTGCTTCTCTTACAAGCAGCACTGGGCCCCCTAATCCGTTGCAACGAGAAGGTGAGGTGCTTTAAGTGTCTATTATGTCTCTTACTTTTACATGCTATATATTTGGGGGTATATTTACAATAAAGTGACGCATCTGTAGAGATGCATCACTTTCCCTGCGCCACCCTGGGAACCCTTGCGCCACAATGTTTGCACCGTATTTACAATACGGTGCACCATGGAGGAAGGATTGACAGATGCGTCAAAAGTTCTGATGCATCTGTTGGGACAATAGACACACATTGCTGGAGTCGTGTTGCAAGCACTATGCAACTCCAACAATGCATTTTGAGGCCTATTCCCAGGACACTACCTCACTTCTTACGCAGTGGCGTCCTAGAAGTGACGCAGTGAAATCTTGTAGATTTTACTGCATCACTTTTACGAGGCTTTACTGCATGTGAATGCCCACCCTGCATACATTATACCTGGAGCAGATATCATGTGACGCAGGGCTTTACAACCTGACGCATCTCCCTAGATGCGTCACGTTGTAAATTGGCCGCATTTTTTACGCGGTCGCTGCGTCACAAAAGTGATGCAACAGCAGCGCAAAAGTGCCACAAGGGGCTTGTAAATTTGCCCCACGGTGTTTGGAGCGGAATACTCATTTACTTACTATATATTTCACTTGCTTTTGTGTACTTGGATGGGGTGATTTAATGGCTCTTGATTTGTACAGTGGCTGCAGTTCAGCATTTCCTTGGCTAATCAATTGCCTCGCCTAAATTTGTTTGCAAGTAATTTTGGGGCATATTACCAAGGCGGGCGATATGAAATCATCGCCGCGACTGTGATAATTTCATCGCCCTATTAGCAAGCTATCGCTAACATCAGTTAGCGACAGCTTTTAGGTGATAGCGAGCGGTTTGGGGCCCGCTTTGCATGTCAGCAATATTTATCGCTAATGACATGCAAAGTGGGCGTACCCAACCTGTTAGCGACTGAAAGCAATCGCTAACATCGCTATTGCCTATTATCAACGCAGGCGTAGCGATGAAAAAATTCACGCTAAGCGCGAATATCGCTGAAAACTAACGCCTGCTCAGACCAGTTCTTAACCTGTATATCCAATGGGAGTTGGATATTCAGGTTAAGACCCTATTGGCGTTAATGCCTGAATATTGGTGGATTTCCATCGATATTCACGCATTAAGCCGCTATTGCCGGATGTTTTGTCACATTTGAGATAAACGTTGCTAATAGCACGTTATCTCTGCGATAAAATACGGCGATAAAAAAATTGTCGCTAAGCTTATTTAGCGTAGATATTGCTAGTTGTTGATAATATGCCCCTTTATACCTTAACCACATGGCTGCTGGGCGTTTTCCCCCCCTGTGCTGGAAAATGCCATTTTAGTGGCACCATGACGAGCTCAGCTCGTCATCAGCACACGACACCTTTGGGTGATGACGAGCTGAGCTCGTCATCAGCATCGAAAGGGTTAACCACTATGAAGTATCCATCTTATCAAGAAGTTAATTTATTTAGGCAGAGCAAACATTCGCCCTGAAAAGGGTGACCTTGCGCTAACATGCTTCACTTAACAATCGCCCCAGTAATTTCTGGAATGCAGTATTTCCCTGAAAGATATCTCCTCTCAGACTGAACCGCCTCTTACACAGGAACATTATCCATCAATAGGGAAAATTCAAGAAGATACTTTGGGATTAGTTGCTCCCCAGTGCTCGCATTAGTAATTATTTTTTTCATTTTCTTTACTTTTAAAAGAACCCTCTTTGTGTACATGGTCTAAGGGAACAAGCTGCCAGTGAAGACATAACTGGCATGTGCTCAGGTCAGCACCACATCTGGCGGTCTTTGGAACGCAGAGATAAAAGGCAAACTTTTTGTGATTTGCCTATTGGCCAACGCGCAGCTGGTATCCTTCGGAAACAGCAAAATTAAACAACCCCTCCCTCCAAAAAGCCCGAACTAAAACAATCCCTCCCTACAAAAACATACCATAAAGCATAAGCAATAACTAAACTACATGCATTACACATTTGATATAAACAAAAAAAGATGGTACTTACCCACGGGTTACGCGTCCTCCTCAGTGTTCTTCTGCAGTTTGTCTGTGTCACGAAGAACTCCTGATAACCAATCAAGACACTGTTCTCATGCTACTAACCAGCATGAGAGAAGCGCCAGGATTGGATGGAGCAGAGTTGCTGAAAACTCCTACAGGCCCTGGAGTCCTGTGCTGGCTCTCCTCCAGCTTCAAAGTGCGCATATCACTTTAGCTGACGCAAGACTGCTGGCCAAAGTGGCATGGCACTTGGGAGCATCCAGTCAAGTCCCTGCTCTAGTACTTTATGCTGCCAATCAGCAGCAGAGGACACGCCCCATTTCTCCTGGCTCAGGGAAAGACTTACGGCTGCAGCGTGCCTTGCTGAAAAATAAAATCGCAATAAAATCACTTCATTGTCATTTTATCTGTAATAAGCATGGGCGGAAAATCCGTTTCGCTCGCGGATTTTGCGGATTTTCGGTAAATTCGCAATCCGCGAGATTTGCGAATCTCCCGCAAAATCCGCAAATCCGCGAGCAGCGGATTTTGCTCGCACTGTTCGTGTGAGTTCGCGGCTTCCCAGTACAACTTCGCGCCCCGCGAATAAGTGCAAAATTGCAGAAATACGATCTTAGCAAAACTGAAACTACTTACCAGGTTCAAAAGTTCAGGCTCATCATTAGTAGCCATTTCCTGTAGTGCTTCCTGAGGGGCCCCTCCAGAGTTCAGTTGCCAGTTGCAACTATTATGTGACCCTGCTCTGAACCTCAGAATAGTTACACATATGCCACAAAGGTCCTGAATTACAGCTAAGGGAGACAAGCAGGAGCCAGGCTGGAAGTTCAAATCCATTAATCAGCCCCTAATTCATTATTGTCAGTTGGGGCAGGGCAGGTGTTGTAACTAATTTTGCAACAATGAAAGCACTTAGCAAGTGCAAAAGATCACTAATCAGGAAGCACTAAGGAAGCAGGTGCCAGCTAAAAAAATATTCTGTGACACATTAATCAGCCCCAAATTAATTCAGGTCACTTGAGGCAGGGAAGGTGTGCTTGCGTTGCCACAATAATGTACACTGACTGGACAACCAGAGGGTGCTGTGATGAAACAGAGGGTGGCATGGGTGGGCCAGAGGGTGGCATGAGTAGTCAGAGAGTGGCAGTGGTGACAGAGAGTGGCAGTGATGAAGAAGAGTGTCCCAAACAGGCTGGACACGTAGAAACAACAAGTTCGCGAACTTGCGACCCGACAGGTAAGTTCGCAATTTGCGACATTGTACAAAACCCTCGCGAACTGGCAGAAACCCGCGCAAACACAAAAAAAAAAATTCGCGAGACTTCGCGGATTTTGCAGATTGCAAGTTCGCAAATCCGCAAAATTCGCGAACGCGAGATTCGCAAAATTTGCCCATGCTTAATCTGTAACGCTTAGCGCAGCCCTCAGCGGGCAGGGGGACAACGCTCCAACGGCGTCATGAAGAAAACGCCACTGCTATAGGCCAGTCCATTTCTGTTAAGCATGCCACAGTTATTATCATAATCCCGAAAAGTACTGAATCAGCACCAGCAGCTGCAAGTGGTACAGGTTTGAGTGCTGTGTGACTAGTGCTCTGCATCTTACAGGTTGTGCACTCAATGGGCTTATTGGCCCAAGAGGATGCTCTCCACAGGGGGTGTGTTCAGGCATCAATATCGCTCTGATAATTTGCTGTCGTGGAATTGTGTGAAATGACAGCAAAATTAAGCGCAATTAGGTGGAATTAAGCAAGAAACATAACCAGCATTTATCTCTATTTTCTAAATGGACCTGAGGATGCATTTTGTACTGGGAAAACAGCACTAGAAGCAAAATTACACGAACAGCAGCAGCCGCTCACGTGTGCTAAGTCCGTTGTTCCTGTGCTCCTGAAGTATGATTTTTGTGCCAAACTACTGATAATTATGCTAAATGACAGAATCACATTGTTTTCATGAATTTTGCATCAAAAGAGTAACATGATTTTACAAAACTGTTCCATTTACATCAGCATAATTAAAATTTCACCCAGGCCTAAGTGTATTTAAGTTTAAGCTGTGGTTTCATTTAAATCTTTGCAGCCACAACCCACCAGTGCTTAATTTGAGCCTATGGTTTCCGGTGCTCGGCACCGGCACTTAATTGGCAACACTGGTACTAATGACAGCCTGCCACATGGTGGCGCTGTTTGTGTAATTTAGAGAGCATCATAACAACAGTTGCTTATCAATTCAACATACTTTGAAAGTGACTCATACCTGCCACCCAAGTTATTACTATGGCTTTGGGAGTCTAAATTGCTGCACTTGGGTGTGTGATGGTTTGGTAATTGTGTTGGTACTCTCACTGGCTGTGTTGGTAGGGGCAATGGGGGGCATAAGCAGCAGTGGCCTACTGACGAGGGCCCCCCTGGTACTTATTTGTTTTACAAACTAAGCACTGCAAGCTACCCTAGCCTTCATATCACAAGAAGAAGTTACTTTCAGCTGGTGAGATTTTCCCATTAGGAAAAATCCCACAACTTAAATGATATGATATTCATTTTATTTGGAGGCAGCACTCCTCATCCCAGTCAAAGTGCAAGACTAAAACTTGCTTTTCAATGGGCAGGTTTTGTCACAGAAACTGTCAGGTACAGACTACCTGCACTCCTTCGATTTGCAAGGTAGAGTGCCTGCACTTCTCAGCAGATGTACCATCAAATGGACAGTACCTGCACTTAGTGGCAAATTGGTATTCTGGTATAGCGAGTGCCTGCACTTATATATTTCCATCTCAAGCACTAATTTCTAGATGTTAATAACTTCATCATCCCCAGCACTTGAAAAGAGATGCATATGGTGGCATTTTATTGAATCGGACTATGACAAAGCATCACACTCCGTATCCACCTTGCTGAGCCCTAACTCATGGTCCAGAATGACAGAGTATCATGCTACCCATCCACCAAAAGCACTTTCATGCCTGGTCATGGGAATTTAGTGCTATCTAAATCCAAGTGCAAATCTTCGCATAAAGCTCATGGTAAAACAGGTTACAATTCCAAACGTTTGGGGCTTGTAGGCTGAAACGTATTGACAAAGCTTCAACCAGTGCTGTGGGAATTCAGCTTGACAAAACAAATGCAAATAGGTCTCTACTTTTTTTTCCCCGGAGTTTTATATAGCGTGAACTTGACCCGAAGGTATCAGGTATCAGAGCGCTTTACTTGAGCATTTGTTAGGCACGGGGAGATTAAGTGATTTGCCCAGAATCACAGGGTGTTGAGCGTCATTGCCGAGACTCGAACCCAACTTCCCAGATCTGAGAGTGACTGACTGCTCTGTACTGTTTGTCCACTTCCTCTTCCCTTCGGGACCTATTGGCTTTTCCATTGTTTTTTTGTGATGCTATACTGCAGCCCTGGTGCTATATAGCATGGCTAAAGAGAAGAGAAAAAGCCAATGGTGTTGCTGGCCTACCATATTAGGCAAGCACTTTTTTTCTGTTTACCAGTCTCAGTTGGATTGGTAAATTTTAAAAAAGTAAGGCAAAAGCAGTTGTTTTTTTTCACAAAGAAGGTGGAAGCAGGCAACTCAGGGGCAGGGGATTTATTTATTTATAACATTTTATATAGCGCGAACAAGATCCCGAAGGATATCAGTGCGCTTTACAAAAGGATGGAAGGCAGGTAATAAATGCAATATCGACATCAAGTAAGAACAACAAACATGAATAATTACAAAATTACAGGACAAGGGGTCAGAGGAGAGTAATACAATACCAGGTACATAGCGGGCTAAGAGAGGGGCACACCATGAGCTAAAGAAGAGTAGCCTCCACTGAAGGTGGGGGGACAATGCAACATGGAGGGCCTGGGGGGGCAGAAGCAACACAGAGAGTAGGGGTGGGGTGGGAAGCAAAACAGAGGGTGAATGGGAGAAGTGCATGACAGAGAGAGGGAGCAACATGGCGTGTTAGGCAGAAAGAGAAGCACATGGGCGAGAGAGCAACATGGAACTGGGTAAGGAGAAGAACACTGGCAGGAAAAGCAACACAGGAGGGAAATGCACATGATGGCGAGTACATAACAAAGGTGGGTTTTGGAGAAGCACACGGGCCAGAGACATCAACACAGAGACTGGCAGAAGGTGGTAGAGAGGTACATGAGGAAGACAGCTGGAAAACACATGCACTCTCATGGAGTGCTTAACCAAAGAAAAAGTAGCGCTTGTAAAGTAAGCAGTAAAAGGACACAAGTAATGAAGCTATGCTCCAGAGGAGGAACAAATACAAGAAGAGGAAAGAGAGCCAACCAATGGTCAGAAATGGGTGGGTTCTAAATCCACTGTACGCTGACAATAGACTTTTTCACAAACAGTCAGGTAGAGGAGACCGAAAAAAGGAGGTGATGGATGTAAAGCACAGGACAAGCTAAGGAATGAAAATGAGAGAAAATGAAGAGAGTTGAGAAGAGAGGAGGCGGTGGGGGGGAGGGCTCGAGATCCAATTGCCTTCAGATGGAGGCTGTCTTTTAGTGTAAATAAGGATTAGAATTCTGGTGTGGAAAAGAACACATACTCTCACCGGGGCTGCCCCTTCTCATCCCTCTTTTATGCATTACCATAAAGTGGATAATTTAGAATTCATGCTTGTATAATCCGTCCGAGATCATAAATACCGTTGTTATTATGTTTGTGAAGTTTCCATTACAAATACAGGTCCTCATTTATGAAAAGGGATGTATCGCTGCGAGAAAACAGCGACGCGTCACTTTTCATTGCGCCCTCCTTGCAACACCAATGATGCATCATATTTATACTATGATGCATCATGTTGCAAGGAGTTACAGATACGTCAGTATTTCTGACGTATCTGTAGGCTCAAAAATGACGCATTGCTGGAGTGTGTCACAAAAGTGACGCAACTCCAGCAATGGGTCATTACACATGGGCAAGTCCCATGTGGAATGTGCCTACGTCAGTCTTACGCCTGCCATGACGCAGGAGTACGATATGACGCATTTGCGTCCTAGAAGTGGGGCAGTGAAATCTTATAGATTTCATTGCATCATTTCTATGACCCTTTCTTGCGTTAGAATGCCCCCCTGCATATCTGGCGCAGGTATAATGTGGCGCAGGGGTTTACAAAGTAATGCATCTAGCTAGATGCGTCACTTTGTAAATATGGTGCAACAAGGCAAATTTTTTACCCTGCTGGTGCGTCACAAAAAGTGACGCACCAGTGGCTCAAAAATGACTCAAGGGTTTATAAATAAGCCTCACACTGTTTTGTGTACCACAATAACGTGCACTCAAAAAAAGAGCCATTGGCAACATAAACACGAAGAATTGTGAGTTGAGTCTATATGTAGATACTTGTGATGTATCTAGTGCTGGGCCTTACAACATTTAAAGGGACAAGATCGGCACAAACCTGTGATTTGTGGGGCTGTAATGATTTGTTGAAGCAAGGACCAGTATTTCAGACTCCTTCAATATAGGCCAATCAAAGATGTTCAAAGGAAGGCTGGTATCTGCATAAATGAAGCATTGGTTTATACTCCTCCTCCCCCGAGAGGAAGATAGTATGTTCCACCAAGCGATCTTTGTGTTCATTGTCCCTGTGGCAATAATAAATGACATGGACCCTTGCAGAAAAAAAAATGTGCACAATACCTTCTGCAAAAAGGTAACTTAATGAGAAGTACTAACGTTTATCAATATTAAAGAGAGTGTGTCAAGCAAGGCTAAGCAAAAGGTCAACAGATAGAATTGAGTGCTCAATGTTATGGGTCAACTCCAATGGACATTCATACCGATGGCCTTGTGTTCTTTCTTCCCTGTTGCAGGTGCTCCATTCGGATGCCTACTACTGCAAGGCTATCCTGGACGACAGCAGCTCCTCAGCCCTGATCATCCTGGGCTTCGTCATCATGTCCCCCCTCATCGTGGTGGCCATGGCGCTCTACTGCAGCCTTGCCCGCCGCCTCCGTCTCTTCATGTGCTTCCAGCCCTACGCCCGGGCTGTATACAAGGGGGTGAAATGGCGCTGGTATGAGGACGGCGGGCTGTGCGGCTGCATCAAGGAATGGAACAGCCACGTCAAGGCTTGGGTCTGACATGTCGCCCGCTGGCAGCAGCTTGAGAGCCAAGGATGGAGAGACTTGGCTGGCGTTGGGGGCTCAGCGGATGACAAATACAGTGAAGGCACATAACCCCATCCTCCACCTGCCAGGGGGTGATAGGATGAAATGGATGGACTCATGGCCCCCACACTGGTCCCATTGGTGCACATGTCTGTTTCAGAGACTGAATAAAGTTGAAAGGGCAGTCTGAATGAGCTGTATGCTACAGATGTTTACCATGCTTGCACATCTGCTTAAATGAATGCCACTGTACAAATAATAAAAAGGAGAATGTGCAGCAGAAATTTTCCTCATTTCAATCAAATTGGTGTTTGTGTTAGCTCTTCCAAATAGTGTATTTCATCACTTTTTAGCGAGGGATTTTTTTGATTACAGCACAGACTTCAACGTAATGAAAACATTTTTTCCCTTGGTCTCTCAATGCGCTGTTTCCCATATCGTTGGAAGCCATGATTGTTTCTTAGTTTAAATATTTTCTAACGTTTTTTTCTGAAGAAGAACATCTCAACGTCATTGTTAAAGGGCCAGAGACTTGAAAGGACACCTGTGGGTTTGTTGTAAAGACTTGCTATTTATTCTTGTTGTGTAGACCAGAGCATGTGGTTATAACCATTGGACGGCATGGATTCCAGTCTTCTTGACACTGTTTCCAGTCTGAATCCAGTTCTCAGTGGGTAGGAAAACCACAGTACTCTCATTTTGTTGTTGTTTTTTCAGATTTCTGTGATCCACTGAAAAAAAATGTTTTCTTTCAGCCCTCAGTGTTTTCATATTTAACACGTTTCTGGCTGTACCTGATCAGTTTAATATTTTTTATTTTTTACCTTGCAGCATTGTTCATTTGATCCGTTTTCGTTCACTAGTCCTCTGAGACCAGCGGAGCAGGCACGAATTAAACTTTCTTTTGATGAACGGCGCAATGTTTCTAATGAGAGATAACAAGTTGTGGATATCACAGGCTTGAAACAGGGTGCTGGCCCGCCAACCAGGGGTATCGAGCAGTTGCAGCCTCGGTTTTTGCGTCGCCCTACCCTACCTCTGGCACCACCCTTTCTGCCCTCAGTCCGAGGGGTCAAGAAGGCAGAGGAAAAACAAAAATCAATGCCCTGGTCCTTCCATTTGCCCCTAGCCATCAAAAGGGAGATTAGGATAAGACAAAGGGCCATGCGATGTCGTCAAGGCTCAAAGGTTGCCTAATATCACTTTACTGTTATATTTGCGAATCGAGGACTATAGCCTAGCGAAACAAAGTACTTGGTCACTGAAGTGAGTTGTGCACTGGAGTTTCTCCAAATCCATTTCCTGGAGGAGGAAAAGGGACTCCCACCACATCCGTTGCACACACTCAATTTTAGCTGAAGACGAAAAGCTCCTGCAGGCAACCGTTCCACAAAGAAGAGTAAATAATGTCTACAATCAGGATCTAACCCCTAGCCTCCCGCCCGCTGGCCTTGCTCTCACAGTCTCCTGAGGACGAGTGGATATTGGCATCTGAGTGCGGTTCCACCCAGAGGCCTTCAGTATATGGGCTCTGTAAAGGCCACCCGATCCCCTGTGCACTTCCTGTGACACAAGGACCTCTTCCGGGCCTTCTGAACACAGACAGACTGACTCTGGAAGCCAGGGGCCTCATTTATGAGGCCTTGCGTCAGTTTTGCGCTGCTGATGCGTCACTTTTGTGACACACTCCAGAAATGCGTCACTTTTGTGCTTACAGATACGTCAGAAATACTGACGTATCTGTAACTCCTTGCGACATGATGCGTCATACAGTAAATATGACGCATCAGGTATGTCGCAAGGAGTGCGCACTGAGAAGTGACGCATCGCTGCTTTCACGCAGCGATGCGTCATTTCTCATAAATGAGGCCCCTTGTGTTCAGCATCAAGAGAGCGCTGATCTCTCGCCTCTTCACCTCTCAAGACTAAGAGGCCTTTAAATGTCATAAACATTATGAACCCGACTCTCATCGTGGATCTTGTGCTGCGCCTGCAAGTGTTTACTAAGACTGAACCCAGTACCCTATAACAAGACGTTCCCCTTGTAAGATATCGAAAGCTAATCCTATAAATGCTTATTAGGGAGTAAAGAGGTACTAGAAAATTAAGTATTTTCCTACGAAAGAACACAAGCTCCCTGTCCCAACCCCACTAATATGTCTTTTAATGACTTTGCAAACTCGTTTATTGAATTCCTCTGATGCAGTTTCCATTGAGGGGCTGCTCTTAGCTTACACTTCAGGTTCTCCCTTCCCTGGGCTTGCACTCTCTGCTCTCTCTTGAACCACCCACGAACATCCTGCTTCATTGTAAATGGATCTGGAAACCTTTTCTTAGACCCCGGCTCCATCCCTTGTGCAAAGTTCTCCCTTGCTCTGTAGCTAGGGTTCTTCTCTACATATACCGACTCATACGTTCATATATTCATGCATAACTACTCTCAGAGAAACTGTGTATATTCTGGTTGCAACTGGAGCAGGGCTGCTTATTATTTCTTTATCGCTCCCTATTTTTTCATACTCCCCCTTTCCGTTTTTTCACTTTCCCTATCTTCATCTCTCTCTTCGGTTTTCTCTTTTACGCGCTCTTCCTCTACCTTGTTCTATTCGTCTTTGTTCTCTCTATCTCTATCTCATCACTCTCACCCTCTCTCTTTCCATTTCACATTCTGTCGCTTGTATACTATCTGATCTCGTAGTACACAAGTAACTGACTACATGCTCAAATTAGAATAAAATGTATTTATTTGACCTAAGTGAAATGTCATTTGATGCTTGGAAGCATAACTCGCTACATGTATAAAGTGTGTCTGCCCTAGTTCCTTTTCTCTCCTTCAGTCGCCTAAAGCACACGGTCCTCCATTTCTCACTTGCGTGCTGCTAGTAACATTCTGTCTTTTCCTGCTAAACCGTCTGCCCTCTGCCTGTTCTCTGCAAATAAGATAACTTGGGCCGTTATATATAAAGTTGGCGGGTAACACAGCGTCCCCCAAAGAGTCATAGAAGCCCCATGTGCCCACTACCCGTTGCCCTCTTCTTTTAGACTAGAGGTTGGAGATATGTCTCATTTCAAAAACAACCTCACTCTCTCATCAGTCAGCGAGCAGGGCATCAGAGGTGCTGCCATGTTTATGGCACTTTCTCCAATTTGTTTCCCATTAGATTGTTTTCATGCTCGGTACCACCACGGGTAACAAGACTTTCCCAGACATGAAAAATGCTCAAATGTCCACCAATGACAGTCAATGCTATTTTGGGTTTTCAAAGTAAACTCTCATTGTTTTGGGAGGTTGGATTTTGTCATTTAAAACCAGCCAGTATGACATGTGGGGCTGGTTGCTTTTTTCTTGCTGTTGCCAACATTGCTCCTAGCATATTGTCGAAATGACTTGCTACACAATTTACCCACAGAATAGGTGGAAAACTTAGGATGCGGCGATTGTCCACCACTGGGCTGGTGTATGCAGTTTCTGTACTGCTCCAGCTTGTTGGCGACCAGCCTATTTATGTCGATAGTCCCTCTCTCCGGATCTTTGCTTTTTTAATCCCTACCTACCTTGTCACTTTCCACCTCCCTCTCTCGCCTCCTTCATTCCATTCATCAAAAACCCAGGTTTGCATTCTCCCTTTTCTGGTCCTCAGTCTGCAAATTCTCACCAATCCAATCTGGAAATACCCATTGCCAGCCCAATTTCTTCGGCCCAGGGTGGAACCCCCCGAACTACCTCTGTGTGCTCACAATAGCACCTTACACCCTCTCCCTCCTCTTTTCCTGTGCTGAGACTACCACTTGTTACGTTTCCATGACAACAGATTTGGCAATTTACTGGAGAATCGGCTGTTCCTTGCAAAATCACCAGTTCACCCATGTCCCAAGAAGCAACAGAACAGGGCTATACACTTCACCTCCAGGGTCTACTATCTCACCAACATTATATTTAACATTTTAGCCCATGCTACATTCATCTCTTTTACTTTAATCTAAGCTAACCCGTGAGCAAACCTGTATCCTACCCTTCAATGAAGAAAATAGAATTAGCACCAAGGCAACATGACTGACTTCTTATGTATTTCAGATGGAGGAGTAGTCTCAAGCAGCACCCTTAGAAGGGATTTGTACTTTTTGATCTGGATTTCAATCCTGGTGGGTGCAGTAAATCAGTCAATCAATCAAGTGACTTGTGAAGTGTGGATACTCACCCGTAAGGGTCACAATGTGCTGCGGGGGACTGCTGATCTACTGACGGCACTGTGGTTCAGTCGAAGAGCGAGGTCTTGAGGTCCTTCCAGAATTGAGGCAATGACAATGATTGCCTGATGAGGAGCACTTAACACTGCCGTCGATGTTTCCAACGCGTTTGGCCAGGTGCTGGTGTCTGATGTATGAAAATTAAAGGGATGAATCATACACCACCGCTTATGGGGGCCTTTCAGCCCAGAAGGACCTCCCAGATTCTTCAGCAAGTAGATGGAATACATGTGGGCTTGGCTTGACGCGTGTCTTGGTGTGAGACTGTGTAGAGATTGCGAGGAGCCTTGTGAATATGTCACCTTCTTGTGCAAATGGCCTTCAGATACGGTTACCACAGAAGCAGAATTCAAACAGGGGAGAAGAGCACAGAACTGCAACGTTCCCAGGAAGGCCTGCTTCTGGATGCTCATGAAGGCCATGTCCCCATGTAGAGGACCATATAATCACCTCCCAACAGTCCTGTAAACAAATACTGTGTCTTTGTTTATGGGACAATGGATTAATTGATGAAGACAGTATAACACGTGTAAAGAACACTAAATATCTAAAGCTACCACCCAACACCTTGCAATTACTAATAGAATTGTGATTCTTATGATAGAGGGCATGTACTAGTAGGAGCGTTCGAGTGAGACTGGCCCATTGAGGCCCCAATCCTGAGTGACTGGATGGCCGTGGAGCAGAGTTCCACTTTGTGTGCTGCTGCATGTGGGACCAGGTACTAAATAAGGTAGGGTATATCAGGGGCTGGTGCATATCATGATGTGCTCAGAGCATGGCAAACCTCCCCCAGCTGAAAGAATGGTGAAACGGGGCCCAAAAAAAAGGCATCCAGCAAGGACCTCTCCGATCCGAAAACACATTTAAAGAAGAGGGCGAGAAGGACGTGTTAAGGCTAGTGGAATCCACATTAGAAGGGCACATAAAGCAATCTTTCACCCAAAAACCACTTTAAAAGCAAAGGTAGACATGGATGATCCTATAGATGTGAACTTGTTGAGAGGTAATCATAAGAGGATAGTGACCAGAGTGACCATGAATGAATCCAAATTATCTACCATGAGAGTAGTGACCGTGAAATCCCTGCAGCACAGAGCCAAAATGCTGAAGGTCGATCCCGAAGGCTTACTGTCACTTTGGTAGAGATCCAAGGACAGACTGAAGGTCCAAATATAGAGGTGATTCTGGAGGAATGGATGTCTCTGAATATTTATGCAGGTAGGTCCTTCAAGATCTTCGCAATTGAGCAGGCACATAGACACTTGGGATACCGAGCCATCCCTGCAGGGCCACTCAGCCACTGACGGTGCTCTTGCTAAATTTAAGGACGGATATTAAATCTTGCATGTCACCTGTGAACATGGGCAATGGTCACTTTAAAACAATACGGTGCACTTTTTCCCCCGATTATAGCTTATTAATTCAGCATCAAAGACGGCCCTTCCTAGAAATCAAATGCGCATTGCGAGAACATGATTTCTAATGTACACTACTTAACCCAGTGAAATAGAGAATGCATCTAAGGGGGCATCACTCATCTCGGTCCAAACCCTGAAAGATGCATTGGCCTGTATGGAGGGTTCAGGGATTGATTGCTACGGGAGACAGAAGAGACCAGAATAAACAAAGACGCATGGCTCGCCAGGACAACATCTGACAAGGACACCTGGTTCCAGGGAATCCAACTGGCACGTTCAAAGAGCTCAACTGGTGGAGAATGTTGCAAAAAACACTAACTCACAGGATTCTGCTTCAAAACCTATGAAACGAGAAGATGATTACTGACAGAGCTGCTATAGATAAGGTACTTGGTTGGGTAGTGTAGTTATCCTGATGACTGCTGAACTCGTGGCCTGAATGGGCACATACCTGCCTTGTTTGCTTTAGCTGAAATGTCCTGCATTTTTAGGCGTAGCTACAGAAAATAAGGCTTGTAGGAGGTAGGGTGCTGGACACAGCACAAATATGTAGGGGAGGGGAGGACAATAGCAGCTCCCAAATGGGTATTCCTCTTCGTGATGTATGCACCTCACACAATAGAGACTATGATTGTAAGAGTGTGTTTGTGAGCTGTAATGGAAGGTACTTTGGCATACATCAGTCGGTAAGTTGGGGATAGATCCAGCCAGTGTCTTTAAACAGAAAACACTGATCAGAATGTATGCTAGTGCCCATTGACAGAGCCAGGAGCCTGAAACAAGTTTGTAGATCCATTGACCTAGCGTCGCAATTGCCAGAAGAGACATTGCTATGGATTAAAAGGCAAATATGGCACCAAGTATAAACAAGCATTGGAAATGCAATAGGTCTCGCACCATTAGAGTTAGTGCTTTTAGAATTGTTTATGGTTTTTTTTTGTAAATGTTTAGCATTTTTGTTTCCTGTAGCCAATGCTAAAGTATTACAAATAAAAAAAGCCATAAACATTTCTAAAAGCTGTAACTGAAATGGTCTGAGAACTATTGCACTGTGTGAGGGTGAGGGTGAGTGTGAGTGAGGGTGAGTGAGGGTGAGGGTGAGTGTGAGTGAGGGTGAGTGAGGGTGAGGGGTTGAGGGTGAGGGTGAGTGAGGGTGAGTGAGGGTGAGTGAGTGAGGGTGAGTGAGGGTGAGTGAGGGTGAGTGAGGGTGAGTGAGGGTGAGGGGTTGAGGGTGAGGTGTTGAGGGTGAGTGAGGGTGAGTGAGGTGTTGAGGGTGAGTGAGGGTGAGGGTGAGTGAGGGTGAGGGTGAGTGAGGGGTTTTGGGTGAGTGAGGGGGAGGGGGAGTAGTTGAGGCTGAGTGAGAGTGAGGGTGAGTGAGGGGTTGAGGGTGAGGGGTTGAGGGTGAGTGAGGGTGAGGGGTTGAGGGTGAGTGAGGGTGAGGGTGAGTGAGGGTGAGGGGTTGAGGGTGAGTGAGGATGAGTGAGAGTGAGGGTGAGTGAGGGGTTGAGGGTGAGGGGTTGAGGGTGAGTGAGGGTGAGTGAGGGTGAGGGTGAGGGGTTGAGGGGGAGGGGTCGAGGGGGAGGGGTTGAGGGTGAGTGAGTGAGAGTGAGGGGTTGAGGGTGAGTGAGTGAGGGTGAGGGGTTGAGGGTGGCAGGGGAAGTCAAGAATATTTAGGGAGAGGTATTTGTAGCTCGGGACCTGGTTCAAGCAGCTGTAGGGACCACCAGCAACCAGGTTTGATGTCCTTGCGTGGCAGGCCGCGTTGTTTGGGGGAGCACGTTTGGGTGAGGTGGCGAGCCTGCGAGTATATTGAAGTTACAGTAGGAGAACGGGTGCGTTTGCCTGTGCTGGATTTTATTCATGCAGTCAGGATTAGCACGGTCGGGCAACTCATGTGTGGGATCCTGTTAAATAGCGGGGGTAGAAATAGTAATGTCTGTGAGAGGCCAGAAGCAAGCATTGGAAACAGGGCGTTAATTACGGGTGTTCTGTGGCACGGGATGTCCTGGCACCAGTGGTCATGACTCCTGCTGGTAGGAGCTCGCTGCCAACGACAGACAACAGTGACAAGTAACAAACAGCCCATACTTGATGTTATGCAAGACATCTGAGGGATTCGCTTGTCATTGGTGTGGGCAGGCACAGAGTTCTGCAATAATGTGTGAAGCCCTCCTTCTCCGTCTAAGGCAGGCAGCACTGGTAGCTCCCCCTTGTGCCTGGCGCTCTATTCCAGGACAACCACCAGAAAGTTTAGGTGTGCCTGTTGGCTCGGACTACAGAAAATAGGAGTAGGCAGCCTTTAGAATGCTTTTCGATGACGGCAGCCAATGTCGTCCCAAGCTGGAGACTGGACTGCAGTAAGCCACCAGGCGTGTGGTAGGTAGCGATGATGAACCCCAAAAGATTTCGCCGTCTTTGGCTGCCCGATCCGAACAGTAAACCCTTCGTGCTTGTCTCCTCTCCAGATCGCGAGGAGCAGGCACAGACAGCAGTGCCCCCTGCTCTGTGGCAGGCAACAGCACAGCCCTCCCTCTCCGTCCGCCTGGCTCCGCTGCTCTGCTGTGGGGTCGGCGCAGGCTGGAGCCCGCTGGCTGATTGGAAGAGAGGGGGAGGCAGAGCAGAGAGAGCGGGATGGAGGGTCGGGGGAAGAGCCGCTCTCTGCGGGGACTGGAGCCAGTCCACGCCCGGGGCAGCAGCGAGCCCGCAGAGCTGGAGAGCAGACAAAGCAGCCACAGGAAGGGGGAAGGGAGGGCGAGCGAAACCGAAGCGAGGAGATCCAGCACAGAGAGAAAAGGGGCGATCCAGCGCCCGACGGAGAAACATGGGCGAACTAGCACCGTGCTAACTAGGCGAACGAAAACCCGGCACTGAGCTGACGAAGAGTGGTGAATCCAACAGCGAAGTAAATAAGAGAAGGGCGATCCAGCACCGGGCTAAGGGGGAGCGTGACAATTACAGCACCGGGCTAACGAGGACAGATCCAGCACCGGGCTATGGCAGAGGAGATCCTCCGGACCGGGCGGGGTAAAGAAAAGGGGAGCCAGCAAGAGGATAAATAAACGGAGACCTCGCAAAACCGAGTTAAAAAGGGGAGAACGATATATCAAGCACTGGAGGTAAAAAGGGGGAAACATCGCGAAGGTTAAAAGGGTAAGATTTAGTAAAAGCGGTGCAAGTTTGAGTAAGAATAGATCATCCAGGGCAGCTAAAGGAAACAAGACGGAGGGAAGAGAGGGGAGGGGGGAGGAGAAATGCGACACGGCGGGAAGGGGAGGGACAACCAAACAAGACGGAGGGAAGAGAGGGGAGGGGGAGGAGAAATGCGACACGGCGGGAAGGGGAGGGGGCGGAGCGGGTAAACCAAGACGGACGTGCACGCGCTTTTAAGCTCAATGGGCATGCGCATTGAGCTTAAAAGTCACGGGCACTGCAAGGAATCGCCACGATTCCTTGCAGTGTGGATAAAGAGTGGATAAGTCCCAATACTCTCGCTTGCTCGATGCGCATGCGCATCGACAGGCGAGACCTAAAAAATGGCTCTATGATGTGAAAAAACAGAGTGTGGGCGAGTTGGCAGCAGTCACGGCTCAGCAGCACTAGCAGGGCCGGAGCTCAGCTTCCAATGACTGGAAAGCCATGGTTTTGGCTATTACTGATAAATCAGCGGAGGCGTAACCAGGTGCGCAGCTCCCAGGGGGGTGTTTGGGATGTTACACCCCCTAAGAAATGTATTCTGCAGTAAATACTTGGGTACACGTGCTTTCATTAGGGTAATATGAAGTGTCTGTCGGATTTCACCGGGGAATTTTAAATGGTCACGCTGACAAAAACACACATACTCTTTCTCGTCTGTTTTCAGTATACTGTGCACCCTTAAGAATCCACTCTCTTCTCTCTTTCCACTCTCCCGAAAGCCCCCCTCATGTCTTGCTTCTCATATAATGTGTTTTAAGAAGATGCCCCAGAGTGATTGTTGGGAGATCTGAAGGTAACCCCCACAGTCATACTGACCAAGCTGTGCCCATGGCTCCTGAATGTTGCGAAGGGTGGTGTAAAGGGACGCAGCTGAGGGGCGCAATGATAGATTCAGTATAGGGTTTTGTACCGGGATGAGCCCCTGAGGACACAGCGTGCATGCTGTAGGCCTGTACTGGATAGCGCACCATTTCCTATTCTCTGATGCGATTTTAGAAATGAGATATGGTTAATGTTATGTTTGAGGTTCAATCATATTCTAATGCCTACTCTCGTTGTATAACTGAAGAAGACCTGCTTTGCAATAATTTCCCCAGACCTTGTCGAGGCCATACGTAACCCTACGTGTAATATAGAACTGTTACCTGAAAAAAATGTTTAAAAGGTAATTTAAAAAAAAATCAACCAAATGGGATTTATGACTTGCATTTTCAAAAGAGCCACCCCATCAGCAGTCATTGTTCACCCAGCAGCAATGAAAAAGTAGAAGACAGAAAACACCCTCAGGGAGGATGAGAGAATTGTATTGTGCCCCTAAATTACTGATGCATTCATCCTGGTCTTTCCTTTTCCCTCGCTGCTCACTGTACTCTGGCAATGGTGAGCACAATAAAGTCACTGCACAGCTGGAAAGAAAACACTGCTCAAAACGACACTAAACACAAATCAACCCACCCTTCAACCAAAAACTGAATAATTATCTGAAAAATAGTTTTTTGAGTTACAACATACTTTTTGCTTTCTGGTAGGCGATAAAGAAAAAATATACTAATACATTTGTAAATAATGTATCAAGAAAGACATATTGATACTTTGTTTACTCACGATGTTAAAGCTGTAATTGCAATATGAAGAATTTACTGTGCACAATCAGGTTACAGCATGCTTTCTTTCGTGTCCTGGTAACTACAAAGCAGAAGAGATTAAGAAGAATAACTATTGGAAATAAATAACGTTCTTTCATCTGACCTAAATCAGCAACAGATCTTTGCCAATTCTCCGCCAGTAGGCGTGGCTTCTTTTTACAGGTTCAGATTTCACTCACATCGTTGTGTCTGCATGACTGGCTGATATGAGACCGTGACAAAGAACCAGTCGTAACAGAAATAGACAGTACAGTACAATTTTCACACACAGTGGTATTTTTCTCACCATGGACACAAGCCTGTGTCTTCCACATGCAGTATTTAGCTCTGTGATTCAGTGGTACATTAACTGAAACCCCACCCTGGTCCAGTTGCCAGGTGAATCTGGGTATTAGCCCCTGCAATTCAAACCTGCTGATCACGCGCTTATTGATGACTTTGAAAAGCATGCTGGGCCTGCTGCCCTCTGCACACTATGGCCCCCATTAGGATGACGGGAGGACTTTGTCCGCCTGTCATCCTACCGGTGAATGGACCACCCGCCATAAGGGCGGGGGTCCCGCTATACATATTAGGATGCGCCCGCCACAGTGGTGGGCGTTTCCTACATTTTTAGCATTGGGGTGGGCGGTGCTTGGACCAACCACCATAAGGGCGGGGGTCCCGCTGTACATATTAGGATGCGCCCGCCACAGTGGCATGTGCTTTCTACATTTTTAGCATTGTGGCGGGCGGTGCTGAAAGCACCGCCCACCGCAATGCTAAAAATGCACTTTGTGCATTGAAATGCATAGGGGTACCATAGGTACCCCCCATGTGCACCCCCTGGGGGCCCACAACGGGCCCCCACAGGGGGACTCCGCATGCCTTTCCATGGCGGCATTGCCGCCACAGAAAGGCATTCACAAGTGCCCATCATAATATGGTTGGCGGTATCTAATAGACACCGCCACCATATAAACCCTTTTCCGCCCCAGCCGCAAGGCGACTGGGGCGGAAAAGCGGCGGACGGTCTTTCCGTCCTCCGCGGTACCCCCCGCCATGCTAATAAGGCGGGGGGTCATTCAGGGTAGGATGGCGGGCGGATCGCCCCCGCCAGGCCAGCGGAGGCTACCGCCAGCCTGGCGGGGCGATCCGCCCGCCATCCTAATGGGCCCCGATGTGCCCATGTTTGATATCAGAGCATGAGACTTCACCAGGAATGCCTGAACCATTAGTGGACCCAGGTCTTAGAGACATGGGAGAATAGGATTCACAGCTTCAGAAACAGGCACTTCCCTCCAGCAGTGGGCATGAATGAAAGTCTGCTAAGATAAGGGATTGATTTTAGAGAACCTTTCTCTGCTATGACAGCAGTGCTGGTGATGAATGACGACTTGGTCGCTCATATTGAGGATCTTAAGCTTCAGGCTCTCAGGTCAGCACAGGTAGCAGTGTTACAAATCAATCAAACAAAACTCTGACCTGCTCTTCTGTTTTACTCACAAGAACTTCAGGGTAAATAGATATTGATCAAGACACCAGAAACATGGCAGTGATGGATTACATGGAGATAGATTAAGCAAAGAGACAAGGAAAGCAGTGCTGCAGAAGCATCACTGACAGAAGCCCAAACGGGGCAGAGTCTGCTGGCCACTGCTGAGCAGGCCACAATGGCAACCTCTACAAGGGCATGGAATTGATGTAGGTGTAAACAGGGGCGTCGTGAATCCCTGCTTTATCAGCTACAGCAAGGGTGGAGTTCCTGATGGGCCTCTTCTGTCTGCACCACGGCCTGCAAAGGACTATAAATAATGTTAGAGGGTGGGCGGATGCACGAGTGAGTGAAAGTATTGATGGATGGGTGTGTGAGTGAAAGTGTGGATGGATGAGTGAATGAAAGGGTGGATGGGTATATAGGTGGATGAATGAGTGAAAGGACGGATGTTTGGATGGATGAGTGAAAGAATGGATAAATGAGTGAAAGAGAGGGTGGGTGGATGGACGGATAGATGGATAAATGGGTGAATGGATGGATAAGTGAAAGGGATAATGGATGAGAGAATGTTTAAATGCATTAGTGATTGAAAGTATGGATGACTGATGGGTGGAGTAACAGAGTGGATGGATGGACAAAGTGAACGGGTGGATAGATGGGTGAGCGAAAGGATGGATGAATTGATGAGTAAAAGGATGGATGCTGGGCAGTCATGAACCCCCAACTTTAGCAACTACAGTGGGGATGAATTTCTTGATGTGCATCTTCTGTCTGTAACTTGGCAGACAAAGGTGAGTGAGAGATAGGATGGGTGGATGGATGTGAGTGAAAGGTGGATGGATAGGTGAGCGAAAGGATGGATGGTGGATGTATGTATGAATGAAAGGATGGTTGTAAGAAAAGATGAGTGAGAGAATAGATGGATGACTGAAAAAGAGGGTGTGTGAGTGGATGAAAGGGTGGATAGGTGGATGAGGGAATGAATGAATGAGTGGAAGGGAGGGTGGGTTGATGGATGAATGATTGGAAGGATGGGTGGATGGATGGATGATGAGAAAGGATGGGTGGATGGCTGTGTGAATGAAAGGGTCGATGGGTGGGATGAGTGAACGGGAAGATGGAATGATGGATGAAGGGAAAGGGAGGATGAATGGATGAAATAAAGGATGGGTGATTTAAATAATGGATGAATGAGTGAAATGTGTGTGGATGGAAAAAGGGTGTAGGGATGGATGAGTGAAAGAATGGTGGAGTGAAACATAGGGTGGATAGATGAAAGGGTGGATGGAAGGATGAGTGAAAAAATGGATGGATGAGTGAAAGAGAGGGTGAATGGATGGACAGATGAGTGAAAGCTTGAATGGATGAGTGATGGATAAGTGAAAGGGTATAACTGCATAATCTCTAAAGACACAGTGGCAAACAAAGGCTTAAAGAAGTAAATCTAACGAGGCATCCAGTGTTTTGGATGAAAGGGGGCTGTTCAGGGACCGGTCAGTTTCAGAAGAGGTCTGACTTTGATGGGATCTAGCATCTCCTAAAATTACAGGATCTGGAAAGAGGAGAACATTCCAGTAACTAAATGAGTTTTATTTAACATACAATGATCCGGCACTCCATCTAGTAATTTAGAACCTATAACAATACATCAAATTTTCAAAAGAACAGAAAAAGCAGGTCATGGTCTGACTTCTTTATTCAAGAGTTTTTTTTTCTTTTTTTCTTTATGAAACAAGCGAGCAAACAAAACACGAGGTAGCCAACGCGTTTCGTCCTAACAGGACTTCTTCAGGGCGAATCCAGTTTCCTTTAGTGTGTCCCTTTCATTCAAAAACAATGGTAAAATCCATATCAAGATGGCAAGAATATATGTATATTCAATAATAACCTTGCGAGCAAAATGCTACCGTGACGTCGGGCGGCTGAATTTCCAAGGTGTTGGACTCTAAGGTTGAAATATAGCAACTCAGCACCACGATCTCCTGTGGAAACGTGACTTCTGGATTTACTACTAGTGCGCTCAAAGCTTCTTAAATATCTCATTGCAGTTATTATTGAATATACATATATTCTTGCCGTCTTGATATGGATTTTACCATTGTTTTTGAATGAAAGGGACACACTAAAGGAAGCTGGATTCACCCTGAAGAAGTCCTGTTAGGACGAAACGCATTGGCTACCTCATGTTTGGCTACCTCGCTTGTTTCATAAAGAAAATAAGAAAAAAAAGCTCTTGAATAAAGAAGTCAGACCATGACCTGCTTTTTCTGTTCTTTTGAAAATTTTATGTATTGTTATAGGTTCTAAATTACTAAATGGAGTGCTGGATCATTGCATGTTAAATTGACTTTATGTGGATTGTTCCATAGGAGACAGAAGGGTATTGCGTCTCAGGTCCTAGGCACCCTACCCAGCCACTAGATCCCACTAAAGAGTTAGGTGCGGTCACTATTGCCCCATACCCTGTTCGTATATGCTAAACTAAATGAGTTTTTTAATTATTGGCAGCACCAAAATGGAGGACAGCAAGAATTCTCAGGAATTCCTCCATGAGCACCTTATAGATAAATATGCAAAGTGTGTGGAAAATAGAGGGAGATACCACTATGATTGGAAAGGTGACCAGGGGGACCAAATTTGGCTTTGATAAATTCCTATTGCTCACACGTTTCACTACATCTTCTATGAAATGGTTAGTCCCTAATAATGTGTAATGCCGTACATGGCTTTCTCTAGCACATTCTAAGTGACTTCCTTTGTGATAGATGGATTTAGCCAGCATTAAGATTTTAAAGTTAAAACACAGGGTTCAAGTTTAGAGTAGAGGTCCTATGCTATTGCCTGCTCGTCAATAAAAAAAACCTAAGTAGCTAATGTTTAGGGCATGAGATACACGATGGTGGTTGCTTAAATTGAAGTGTAATCATCCCAAAATCCATCCATGCAGTAAGATAATTGTCTTGTTTTTCAAGTCCATGTGATTGGGGAGGTGTGTAATTTTATCCATGGTACGGAGAGCCGAGGATACGTTATCTGACTGAATGATCATCGGAGGGGTTGGTGGATTTGTTACTCAATCATGTCAATGCTTGTGAGTTCAAGGAGGCTGGCATTGATTATATGGCCATGCCCCAAGACTGCAGCATGAGTCTTATGCTTATAGAGGGATCTTCTAGCAGTGCCAATTGTACCCTTCGGAGGGACAGCAGCCTTTGCAAGTGTCAGCCTCGCAGTGGATGGCTCTGCTACAAGGTTCGCACCAAATTAAGAAGATTGAGACAATAAAACTCTGGCCTCAAATCTACAAACCTGAGCTCAAGTTCTTACTTCACACTTTTCACTAAAAACTGTGCTCCTTAGAAGTCATTTCATTTCCTTGGTCCTCTTTCCACTATCGGACAGATGTTGGTGCTTCTCGAATATAATGGCAGTATTAAGTCATATATAGGAAAATGGACTGGAGAAGAGAACATCTAATTTCCCAGCATGATGTTCCAAAGAGGCATCTGAAGCTTCTGAAATTAAGATGTTTTATAATTGACAACAAACAACGAGTCATCCAGTCATCATTGAAGCAGTGCAGAATACCGACTGACCACAAGAAAGAATACTAATAAATGCAGGACGCCATGAGTCTGTTCACACCATAGCAACCTACAAATATTAGCAAACAATATTTATCTCAAACCTGGAATGGTAAACAATACACATTGCAATTGTAAGAGACAAATAATCAATATTATTTCCATGTTTGATTTTTTCCAGGCAGCTCATTTGTAACTGTACAGTGTTACTACTATGAGAAGTCCTTTTATGTTTTAAAGAATATATTAGAACTATATTATTATGAGTTCATTTTTTTATTTACTACTGTGCAATAGTGATATTACAATAGCACTTGCATTAGAATGATAACGTTTTAAGAAAAACACCAGAATGTACGGACTTCAGCTTCACAATATGCAGTTGCAACGATAAGTATACATTTTCATAAGATAACATATAACACTTAACAAATTTAACATGGCTACCCCCCCAAAAATAGAAACCTAGCATATTATTATTTAGACAGAAAAAAGTGGCCTATTGGAAATTGGTAGGTGAGCAGGAGGTCGGCTGGCTGCTGAGATAGAGTCAGTCTGAACCACACAACAGGCAAATAACTGGTCTTACATAGTAGACAACACTTTCACAATCAGTAAAGCCTTCAGTCTCACTTGTCAGACAAATTTAAACCCCACAGGTCATTAAATAGGACAAAACCATTGATTTGAAAGACTTATCAAAAGACAGCTCCCACCTACGCATCGTCAAAAGCCGAACCAGACTGCGGTCCGTTATTGAAACCTCTATCTAAAATTAAGAGAAACTCCTAAAGTTTAGGAAAATGCTAAACGATCGACTTTCTGGCTTCTTTTTTTGTAGCCTCCAGAATTTCAGGTTTCTTTTGTTCTTCAGAAGTTCTCAGTGCCAAGAGACCTCTTTTGGGGTGTAGGTCTGTGCTTTATCAATCACCTGATAGACAGATATATGTAGTAACCGTTTGGAAAATTACCCAGAATACCTATCGCTCAGACTATACTGTTGGCAGATTGTGGACTGTAGAATAGGCAATCACTTAATACAACACAGAACAATATTATCCAACATGCCATTAGTGCCTAAACCACTGATTCTGTGTTCAGGAATGACACACTTAGAATCCCTTCTCTACTGAATTGCCTTTTGGGCACATCACACCTCCACCTCATTACACCCTCCTCTTTAAGACACTCAACCACACAAAACGACTGACAACACACCCACATCGACCTCTCTCAAGTGAGTACAATCTAGCAACATTTTCACCCAAACATCCAAACACACAAAGAAATGCATCAGCATCACACCACACTGACCTCTCCCAAGTAAGTACAATCTAACCAGATCACAGAATAAAGCACCCAGGACCTCGAACCACCTCGACACACGTGCTATTTGACTAGCCTCACACTTCCACATGACCCGCGCACCACAAGATGAGAGTACATGAAGGTCACAAGTCCAAACCCCACTAACTTGAGAGCCCTGCAAAGTTGTTTTCAGTAAAAACACACCATTTAGAAGACAGTCATTTTACCTTCAGACATCCCTTGCCATCCTCCAGGCACCTGGGTGTGGTCACCCACACAGCCTCTCATTAGGGACTGGTTGGTATCACACAAGCAGACCGACAGATCACCGCACTACCAAACTCATGACCAAATGACCTTCATGCTATTGACTATGACGTCTGTTCCGAACTCTGACATGAAGGCAGTGCTAGGAGGCCAAGAAAGTGTTCAATAGTGTCCTATGCATTAACATTCGACATTACTTGTGCACGTCACTTGTACGTGCAGTGCTTGACTTCATCCTCACGTTTTCGGGTTTGGTCTTGGTCTGCATCTGCCCCAGAGAGCCCTTGTATTTATTTTTGGGGGCGTGCACAGCTGGAGCTCCAGCTTTCATGGCATTTACACTGCGTATCCATTATTTTTATGGCTGCATAGAGAGCTCAGCGCGGAAATAAGTCCGATGGGGTTCAGCGAGCAGGAGCGCGCGCTCTACGGCAGTCACAGCTCATCAACACGGTGGAATTGCCTGGCCAGGCGCGGGGACGCTGCATTCGCGCGCTACTGCGCATCTGATGGGCGCGCGACGCCCACAGCTGGCACTCCGCGCCTGCCTTCCTGCCCCCAACAGAGGGCGAGGCAGCCGTCAGCCGACAGCTTATTCGCACCAGCAAAAAGAAAAAAAATGCGCCTGCCTGGCTGCTGCATATGCATTGATGAACGTGATAAAATCATATATAATAATAGCAACCTCTCATCCTACACTCCCAGGCTCGCTTTTCAGATTGCTGTCCTCTTCTGTCCCCACAACAAGCAGATAAGCATTAAAATATGTATGAAAACCTTTGCCTCGCCTCACTACTTCCTTACACTAAAATGGCTGCTTGTGCGCAGGGCCTACTACGTTAATGCATCCACAGACGTCAATACAGACACTAACTGAATGCTTTGAAGTGTAATGGCCCGAATGCACTCACGTGCTGCTGTACACTGAAAGCATCGGTATGCAGGCTCGATACATCTAACACACACCAGAAAAGGCAATGCATTGTGTGCAAGGACTATCGCATACATAAAAATACATCACCATACTCATATTTGTTCACATAATATGATTTGACGGAAGATAATGCAAAAAAGATTGTGGAAATGTTCAAGAACTACTACAGAATTTACTAGTTGATCGCCTACTATGTATACTCAATATTTCTTTGTATTTGTGCAACCAGTGGCCCCTCTATTTTTAACCATTATCGCTTTACAATCTATCTGGAAACTATATATGTAAATTAACCCCAAGCTTCTGCCAGACCACTTAAAATATACATATATAGTATACATTGCATATGAAAATACAATAAAGAAGCCCTCGAGGCAAGAAGATAGCCCTTCAGGAGAGAATTAAAATAATGAACAATGGGGCCACAGCGAATGGAAAGAAAAGAGCGTTTATATATGGGGCGCCAGAAGGGAAAGAGCTTGACAATGGGGTTGAGTGACTGTGGGACAGAGTGCAGCAAGGAGCAACTGTGAAGCAGACCAAAGGGTGTGTCAGAGAACAGCAACAGTGGAGCACAGATGGAGGGAGAGAGCATGAAGCGATCTGAAAGTGAATCCTAGAAAACGAAATAAGAAATTCCCAATAAACTAAACATAGACGGGCTTATTGACACGCTAAAATGGATATGTATTTGAAACCAAGGTCAATGGGATCAAGGAGTTCAAGGAAAATATGTGACCTATCCCAGTATCTTAGTGGTTCTATTGACATCAGTGGAGATGCAAAGCAAACAAAATAAGATATTGAACAGAGCGCTGAAACTTTTTAGACACTCACCCCAGTCTCTATTAGATCTGGGTTAAATCCATCATGGTTCTTTAGCTCACTTCGCCACCCCTGTTCAGACCCAGCCATATACAAATCAGTCTTGACCCTGCTCCTCATGGGAACAGTCCAGCCCGAACTACCAAGCCAGGTCCTCCCTGGACCAGAAACTAGAATCCTGGTACCGGTTTCAAGGTAACACACCTCATCAGCCAGGCTAGCTTGAATCCAGTGGCAAAGTGAGCAAGGGACCCAAGTCTGGGCATACCCTGCCAACTTAGCGCGAACAAAGCAGACACAATAAGATAATGGACGGAGCACTGAAACTTTTCAAGCACTCACCTCTAATCACAGATCTGTGTTGAATCTATCATCGTTCTTTAGCTCACTTCGCCACCCCAGTTCAGACCCAGTCATTTGCAAACAAGTCTTGACCCTGGTCCTCATGGGAATGGTCCATGAATTTAACCCATATCTAAGCCTCAGTTGAAAAAAAATAAACTGCAACCTAAGGTTGAGGCTGAGGCACCCCACCCAGCAGGAATAAGAGCCGATAACCAATTCATCATCTACTCTTCCAACTCCAAACCAGATTTTTAGGCCAGAGAGGGCAAGCGTGACCTCCTCCCGCAACTCCACCCTGGCTTCTATAACTCCGGGTTCATTGTTAAGTGTGAATAAAATGTTTAGATCTCCTTTGAGCCTGGGGTAAAAAAAACACTGATACACAAACCTCATAACTTGAAAAAAGTGGGGAAAATTGACTACTGGGCCTTGTTCATAGATATGTTTTAATCAAATGTGACACCCTTAATTTTCACTCCGAAAAACTGGCGACCCAAGTAGAGCTTTTAAAAATGCTGGCTGTATACGTGACCAGCATGGACTCTAAACTAGAGAACTCAAATGAACAGTGCTCTGCTTCAACATACATCCTTCTCAACTACATGCATGTGTACCCCCTGATTGAACAAATAAGCTCTCAGCCACAATCTTTATTAAACAAGATAAAAACTTACTTTGAACCTGCTTCGCCCAATGTATCCATAACATTCAGATTTACCGGAGCAACAGTGAGCCGCTCGAATATTCATGGGTAGCTTCTCGGGCTCCCCCTCATCAACCAACAGAAACAAACTTTCATTGTGTGTCCCCACCATCAAAATCAGTGCTTGAACCGTGTACGTCCCTGTCCAACAGTTTCTGGTCGCAGCCACAGATGCAATATGTCTGAACATAATTATTGTAACTTTAACTTGCTGTACCCTTGTATCATGCTGCTGTTGTAAAGATTGTTGATGCTTTCGGGCCATGTCCGCGCTACACAAAAATTTAAAAAAGAAAAGAAAAAATAAACCTGGAAAGTTCAGGCGGCAGATGGCTTCAGCGAACAAGACCTCAATGACAAATCCTTGCTCAAGACCCCAATAATTCCGATCAGCAGCAGCCTTGGAGCTCCAGTGGAAGTGCCAGATAAGAGGCTCTCACTTTTTGCAAGCCCAAAGAGCTCCCTTATCGACAACAGGAATAAAAATGAAGTAAGGACCAGAAGTTTGCCACACGAGAAGAACAAGATGTCCCATCTCACAAAAACGCAGAAAAAACGATTGCGCAAAAACTGAATAAACTAACAGCTAGATCTAAGACCCTGCCTCACGATGGCGAGGCACCTAACCCGACAAAATCGTGCCCAATCTTCAAAAAGGCAGCCTTAACTTTTAAACAAGCATTTGCAACACAATAGGGCTTGCATGTTTTTTTAAATGAAGCTATTGGCTTTGTAATAGAAATGTTTTTTACTTATGCGACGGGCAGGACAGCCCAGAGGGCGCCTAAGCTGAAAAAGCTTTGAGGGTCCCTACCGTACTTGAAAACAGTTACCGTAAAATGCCAAAACACAGCATGGTGTGCGATGTGCCTGGAAACCATCCTGGCTGCCCATTCTCAGAGCAGGCAGACTACACGAGCCCTGTTCGGATCAGCCAGAATTCTAGTTTCCTTTGTACTTAAAAAACATAAATGAAAAGATTTAAAAAAGAAAAGAAAAGAAGAGTGGTATGTCTAAAGAAGATGGGGAGGTGCCCCCTACATGCCAGCGCTACTCGGAGTGTTACAGGGGTGTTAGGGAGCAAAGCCCGCTGTCAGGAATTGCCATCTGCCGCACCACAACATTGTCTCTGACAAACAAACACATCTTCCTCTGCCCGTCCGACCAGGGCCGGACTGGCCATAGTGGGCACCGGACAAACCCCCGGTGCGCCGCACGGGTGGGGGCCGTTTTTGTTACAGGGCCCTTTTTGCAGCATAGCTGCAAAATCAGCTTTGTACCGAAATTGTCCGAAAACCGGCCCCGGCAAAGAGGTCGGCAGCACCTCCAACCCCTTAGGGCGGGGGTGGCCGAGCACTTTGCCAGGACCGGTTGCGGTTCCCAGACCGGCCCTGCGTGCGACCCCCACTGTCCCACCATCTGCAGCAGGTGAGCTAGGGGGCAGGACACAGAGCACAGAGGTGCCCAGGAGGGAGATGGCATGTCCGGAAAGCGGGCAACGCGGCACAATGTGACATCCTGCTGGCGTTGTGTGCTGATAAGCAGATTACATTACCCTTGTAGGAAGGTGGATACCTGACTATGGTTACCCCAGATTTTTTGCCTAGTGTTTAGCTGGTTTTTGACTTAGTTGGCCTGGGATCCTGCTAATCAGGGCCCCAGGCTATCTGCTTTCACTGTAAAATGGACTCCATGTACTTTAGGTACATCTCCAATTGGACATTGGGTCACCTTATGAGCCCCTGTACAGTGTACTATAGGTACCCAGGGTCTAGGTCCAAGGCCTACCAGGGGCTGCAGCATGTATTATGCCACCCCTGGCTGGCCACTCACATTGACACAACTGGCTGATCACTCAGCTGGGGCAAGGTCGTGTAATCACCCCTTGCTTAGATATAGTATTCCTATATCTAACCTTATATCTAGACACATATACACCTATAAGCAGACCCTCGAGGATTTCGCGATTTCGCGATTTCGCGATTTTGCGGTTAGCCGCAAAATCAGCACTTTTGTAAAAATGCTGCGATTTTTACAAAAGTGACGCGAAATCGGCACTTTTGTAGAAATCGCAGCATTTTTACAAAAGCCGCTATATCCTGGGGGTCTGACTGATTATCTTTCTTGCCCCTCTCGGTGCACCATGATTTGTTTTCTGCTCCTGCGCAGCCCTCATGGCTTGCTGTGTACACCTGGCTTGAGGAAGCCGGAAATGAAGATCCTGGCCCCACCTTCAGCAGCCACTGATGCCTGTTATCGTCTTGATTGAACGCTGACCCAGGATTCTCGCCTGCTCACCACGGACGTGAAACCAAGATAGCACCTGCTGTCCCGAAGCATCTGGAAACCGGAAGTCTCTTGTTAATGCTTGACTTTTCACATGCATGAATATTCTCCCAGAACTGATAAGGCCTAGTTTCTGCTGCCTCAGCCTGAATGTATGCCCTTCCTGTTAAGAAGCCTCCGAGGTGCCGGCTTTTTATTGGCCTGTGCCGCCTTATAATTCGTCGAAGACAGCAGGCTCACAGGGGGATGTTACATCGAGTTTAAAGAACAACAACCGGAGTGGAATACAAGGAATACAGGGGACCGCTAGCGACACTTTGAACATGGAATGCTCCAGTCAAGCCCTGGTCTTGCCTGAAAGCACCAGGGGAGAAGGGTCATGTCCCTGTTCTCCCACACCATACGCAATTATTTATGCTGTATTGTAAATGGGGCGCAGGAGGTCCCCGTCGCTCCTACGGCCACTGTAATTGATGCACATTGATAACTATGCGCCTAGAAACAGGCGACAACCTCTGGCATGTCCTGCAGATCTCCTTCACTTGAAATAAGTGAAAAGCTGATGATATCCTGTTGGCTTTTGGTGGAGAAAGCTAGCCAATGTCTAAAAAAATAATAATACATAATCTAATGCTTCATAGTCTTCTTTGATATATTATTTTTAAGCATGGGCGGAAAATCCATTACGCTCGTGGATTTTGCGGATTTTCGGTAAATTCGCAATCCGCGAACGCTCGCAAATGTACCGAAAATCCGCAAATTCGCACGCAGCGGATTTTTTTTCTTGGTGATACAATTTTGCGGCACGCGGCGTTCACTTACCGTCATTTAGCGTTTGCCGAGTTGTTTTTCTCAATATTTTGCGAGTGCTGCGCCATTTTGGATTTTGCTGCGAGATCCCGCGGGAGTTTGGCGACCGCGATTACGTCATCGCGCTCGCCACCTTGCACAGCGAGAGTTTGTCAACGCGAGTACGCCGTGATCACGTATCGCGGGAGTTCGCAATTGCGAACTCATACATGCGGCGAGCAGCAACAATCTCACACTCGCGAAAATACAAAATTTGCAATTCTGCTCAAGAAATCCACCAGCAAGCAGCATAAACCTTCTGAAAATGATGATTTTTATCTGAATAACTCCTCAGGTTGACATTTGCCTGCACTTTTTTTGCAAGGAGTCCATTTTGGGGTGGGGGGGGTGGGAGGAAGGAAGTGCCCCACAGTCTCCAACTTCCTGTTCCTGTCCAGCAGGCTCCTCCCAGTGCTTTGTCCATCTCCTGGTCACTTTTCATCTGGAGCTGGAAGGATTAATTTTTGTGGATGCTGCTGGATATTTGGATTTGAGGCCTTTTTGACTTTCTTTGGATCACTTTTGGATTAGAAATAGCACAAGTAAGTTTGTTTGGGGCATTACAGTTGCTGCAACTACAATTTTGTTATTTTCGATTTTTGGGCTGTTGTTGGGGCCTTTTGCCCAGGGGTACTCAGTGGTGGGTGGACTGAGTCTTTCTGTGGGGTCTCTTTAATAAACACATCATGGAGGGCCTGGATTGCTTGGGATTGTGCTGATTTTTCTGTGATTTTCGTTTTTTTGGGCTGTTGTTGTGGCCTTTTCACCAGGGCTAGTGAGTGGTGCATGTGCCTAGTCTTTCTGTGGGGTGTCATGAATTTAAACATCATGGAGGGCCTGGATGGCATGGGATTGTGCTGATTTTTCTGTGTTTTTCGATTTTTTTGGGGTGTTCATGGGGACAGGCCATGTGGGTGGGAGCCATTTTGAGTGCTGCTACAGGCCCTGGCCATGTGCTGGGAGGGAGGGGGCCATTTTGAATGCAGGCAGTGTTCTGAGGTCTGCAACCATTTTGCCTAGCTTTCAACCTTTATGCCCAGGGGTACTGAGTGGTGCATATGCCTAGTCTTTCTGTGGGGTGTCTTGAATTTAAACATCATGGAGGGCTTGGGATTGTGCTAATTTTTCTGTGATTTTCGTTTTTTTGGGATGTTGTTGTGGCCTTTTCACCAGGGCTAGTGAGTAGTGGATGTGCCTAGTCTTTCTGTGGGATGTCTTGAATTTAAACATCATGGAGGGCCTGGATGGCATGGGATTGTGCTGATTTTACTGTGTTTTTCGATTTTTGGGGGTGTTCATGGGGACAGGCCATGTGGGTGGGGGCCATTTTGAGTGCTGCTACAGGCCCTGGCCATGTGCTGTGAGGGAGGGGGCCCTTTTTAAATGCAGGCAGTGTTCTGAGGTCTGCAACCATTTTGCCTAGCTTTCAACCTTTATGCCCAGGGGTACTGAGTGGTGCATAGGCCTAGTCTTTCTGTGGGGTGTCTTGAATTTAAACATCATGGAGGGCTTGGGATTGTGCTGAATTTTCTGTGATTTTCGTTTTTTTGGGCTGTTGTTGTGGCCTTTTCACCAGGGGTAGTGAGTGGTGCATGTGCCTAGTCTTTCTGTGGGGTGTCTTGAATTTAAACATCATGGAGGGCCTGGATGGCATGGGATTGTGCTGATTTATCTGTGTTTTTCGATTTTTGGGGTGTTCATGGGGACAGGCCATGTGGGTGGGGGCCATTGTGAGTGCTGCTACAGGCCCTGGCCATGTGCTGTGAGGGAGGGGGCCCTTTTTAAATGCAGGCAGTGTTCTGAGGTCTGCAACCATTTTGCCTAGCTTTCAACCTTTATGCCAAGGGGTACTGAGTGGTGCATAGGCCTAGTCTTTCTGTGGGGTGTCTTGAATTTAAACATCATGGAGGGCTTGGGATTGTGCTGATTTTTCTGTGATTTTCGTTTTTTTGGGCTGTTGTTGTGGCCTTTTCACCAGGGATAGTGAGTGGTGCATGTGCCTAGTCTTTCTGTGGGGTGTCTTGAATTTAAACATCATGGAGGGCCTGGATGGCATGGGATTGTGCTGATTTTTCTGTGTTTTTCCATTTTTTGGGGTGTTCATGGGGACAGGCCATATGGGTGGGGGCCATTTTGAGTGCTGCTACAGGCCCTGGCCATGTGCTGGGAGGGAGGGGGCCATTTTTAATGCAGGCAGTGTTCTGAGGTCTGCAACCATTTTCCCTAGCTTTCAACCTTTATGCCCAGGGGTAGTGAGTGGTGCGTAGGCCTAGTCTTTCTATGGGGTGTCTTGAATTTAAACATCATGGAGGGCTTGGGATTGTGCTGATTTTTCTGTGATTTTCGTTTTTTTGGGCTGTTGTTGTGGTCTTTTCACCAGGGATAGTGAGTGGTGCATGTGACTAGTCTTTCTGTGGGGTGTCTTGAATTTAAACATCATGGAGGGCCTGGATGGCATGGGATTGTGCTGATTTTTCTGTGTTTTTCGATTTTTTGGGGTGTTCATGGGGACAGGCCATATGGGTGGGGGCCATTTTGAGTGCTGCTACAGGCCCTGGCCATGTGCTGGGAGGGAGGGGGCCATTTTGAATGCAGGCAGTGTTCTGAGGTCTGCAACCATTTTGCCTAGCTTTCAACCTTTATGCCCAGGGGTACTGAGTGGTGCATGGGCCTAGTCTTTCTGTGGGGTGTCTTGAATTTAAACATCATGGAGGGCTTGGGATTGTGCTGATTTTTCTGTGATTTTCGTTTTTTTGGGCTGTTGTCGTGGCCTTTTCACCAGGGATAGTGAGTGGTGCATGTGCCTAGTCTTTCTGTGGGGTGTCTTGAATTTAAACATCATGGAGGGCCTGGATGGCATGGGATTGTGCTGATTTTTCTGTGTTTTTCGATTTTTTGGGGTGTTCATGGGGACAGGCCATATGGGTGGGGGCCATTTTGAGTGCTGCTACAGGCCCTGGCCATGTGCTGGGAGGGAGGGGGCCATTTTGAATGCAGGCAGTGTTCTGAGGTCTGCAACCATTTTGCCTAGCTTTCAACCTTTATGCCCAGGGGTACTGAGTGGTGCATGGGCCTAGTCTTTCTGTGGGGTGTCTTGAATTTAAACATCATGGAGGGCTTGGGATTGTGCTGATTTTTCTGTGATTTTCGTTTTTTTGGGCTGTTGTTGTGGCCTTTTCACCAGGGATAGTGAGTGGTGCATGTGCCTAGTCTTTCTGTGGGGTGTCTTGAATTTAAACATCATGGAGGGCATGGGATTGTGCTGATTTTTCTGTGATTTTTGTTTTTTTGGGCTGTTGTTGTGGCCTTTTCACCAGGGATAGTGAGTGGTGCATGTGCCTAGTCTTTCTGTGGGGTGTCTTGAATTTAAACATCATGGATGGCATGGGATTGTGCTGATTTTTCTGTGTTTTTTCGATTTTTTTGGGTTGTATAACTGAACTGATGTTCCTCTGTCTTCCATTGCTTTTAGGTGCGCAAGACTCAAGAGAACCACCAGTGCCAGGAAGAAGTCCTGCAGCGGTGTGTGTGTGCAGCATAACGTCACGCGACGTCACGTCTGGCCACAGACAACTCTGCAACTCGTGCAACTGCGGCCTGCTGGTCTGACCTACTCTGAAGAAGATGGCCCCAAAAAAAGTTCCCCGTAGCTCCTCTAGCAAGAAAGTTGCCAGTAAGGACCAGAAGAAGCAAGTTACCAAGGAGGCTGGTGTGCCGCCTCCTTGGTAACTTTGGGAGTAAAAAAAACAGCAGCGGGATATGCTGGGGACCAAGCTGGGAGCAGCACCCCCGCTCCATTGGGCTCAGTGCCGCCACCACCACCACACCAACTTAAGTCCAAGCCCTTGAGAGCTGCAGAGGCACTTAGTCTAGTTGTTCAATCACCATCGACCAGTGATGTTGGCTCATCGCAAGAAAGTAACAGCAATGTCCCTGAATCAACACAGGTTGATGTAACTCATCTGACGAGTGTTGAACAACCACAGCCACAACAACAACCACATGTCCAAGTACAAGCCCAAGTAGATGTGGAAGGAGAGGCAGCGCACGGAGATGCGCAAGCAAAGGTGCATGGAGGGTCACAAGTGCACACAATAGTTGTTCCTCCCGAAGTAGGGGCACACCAGGAAATCGACAATCAAGCCGAGGTATCATTTGAGGAAGCCACTCCTCCTGATGATCATTCATTGTCTTCCACATCCCTAGCAAGGAAAAGATCAAGGGGGGTGTCTACATCTTCTTCAAGCCCACCTCCTTCTGATGATATGGATGAAAATTGGGAACCACCACGGCCGTCTGAGAGTGAGGCACACCATGATCTGACAAAGATACTTAAGCGTAAAAGGAAGGTCGTCGAAAAACTCATAGTTATGGAGTGTGATGAGGCTCAACAAGAAGTGGCGGATACTGCTGCTGATGAAGGCTCTCACGACGACGACCCAGTCATCATAAAGGTCACTGCAGCCCCAGCGGGCATGCAGCAAACAGACATTTTGACCCTAGCCCGAGAAGCTGCTGAGCGTGATGATGATGTCGACGAGGAGGCAATGGAAACACAACAATCATTGGAGTTAAGTAGTACACCAACACGTACCGCTTCCATGTTTCTTCCTCGCCAGAAGGGACCTCCATCCACCTCGACCTCAATTAGTTGTGGTGAAAGTGCACAACGTACTAAAGTTCGGCAATCCACATCCTCCACTTCATCTGGCATTAGCAGCATGTCCACTGCCACCAGTATCGCCCCCTCCTCCGGCCCCCACAGACAATTCAAGTCCCCAGCTTGGGACTTCTTTAGTGTTTGCCCAAAAAGGGAAAGCTTCGCCATTTGTAGCATTGGTACGGTTGCAGTTAGTCGTGGTAAGTTTGGTTCCAACTATGGTACCGGAGGCCAGAGAGGTCATCTTAAGAGACAGCACGCTGTCCAATGGTTTGCGCACCTACAGGCGATCAAGGAAGCCCGAATTGCACGTAATGAAAACGTTGATTTTTCATCTGATGATGACGAGTAGGATGAAGACGTGTCAAACACTTCACTTACACCCAGTACCCCTGTCAGCAGCACACCCCATGTGAGCCACACTAAGAGTGTGGGAGAGAGTGAGACACCAATGCGAAAAAGTTCATCAGCGAGCGTAACTGGGTCGAAGAAATCATCATCATCATCCCGTAAATGCTTGGTCCAGGGCAACATTAAAAAGATGTTGTTTACAGAAGCGCAATATGAACGCAACCACCCACTGACGCGTCTGTATAACACTAAGCTGGCTAAAATGCTAGCTCTGGACCTTCTCCCTTTTTCTTTTGTAGAAGGGGTAGTGGCAGCGCTCTGCCCTAAATGGAAGGTTCCTAGCCGGTTCTATTTTGCCAGAGTTGTGGTTCCAGCACTACATGAAGATGTGCTGGAGGTGATTGGGGCAGCTTTGCAGAAGAGTGCTGTTCACACTATACAGCTGGCAACAGACATGTGGACCAGTGGCGCAGGCGCTGATTACATGTGCATCACTGTACACTGGGTCTCTTTTTTAGGGGTTAAAGCAAAGCTAAACGCAGGTGTTGACCCGGACCAAGTTTTAAAGCTGCTCGGAAACATGCAACACTAGCCATGTTTGGTTTGGAGAAACGTCACACAGCACAAAGCATTTTGGATGAGTTTAACACAAAGGTCCTTGACTGGCTGTCCCCAAAAAAACGCCAGATTAGTTATCTTTCCACGGATAATGGCGCCAATGTAGTTAAGGCCATGGAGCTGGGTCAGTATTTCAGAGTGCCGTGTTTGGCGCACTGTATAAACCTGGTTGTCAAAAAATTCTTGAGTGATAAAGACAGTCCAGCGTACGAGGTAGTGGAGACCTGCCGAAAAATGTGCAACCATTTCAGCCATTCTTTTAAGGCCCGGAAGCATCTGAGGAGCCTGCTATATGAACGTCGAATGCCAGTGAAAGCACTCATCCAGGAGGTGGCAACACGTTGGAACTCAACCTTCTACATGCTTGAGCGTCTGTATGAGCAGTATACGGTACTCGATCACTATTTCTTAAAACAGGGTACAGCTCAGAAGGACCTGAGGATGGGTGCGGCGCAATGGGACATAGTTAAAAGCCTGACAGGCATGCTTCGTCCTTTTGAGGTCTTCACGCGTGCAGTCAGCAAGGAGGACTGTCATTTGGGAAAATCTATCCCATTGTTGTACATGCTGGAGCACCAACTGAAGGAGGTGTCTTCTGTGTTTCAAAAAGATGAAAAAAACCAAGACCCTTTTGTTTTGGCGGAGAAATTATTAGAGCGCCTACAAGGTGAGGAACGTCTTAAAATGATCCACTCAGACCAGCATTACATTTGTGCTACTATTCTGGATCCACGCTACAAAAAGGCGCTGGCAGGCCAAGCATTCTTTCCTTTTGCTGATGAAGATGTTACAAAGTACAAACGTTGGCTAGCCTTGTCAGCCAAGAGGTTTGAAAGAGAACAGCAGAAAATTGAAGGAAAAGGCAGTACATCAGCATCAGCATCAGCAGGTCATCCCCAGTCAAAACAATCCACTTCTGCACCTGTGGCTGTGGCACAAGTGACCTCTCAGCCGTTAAAGACACCGGCAACCGGATCATCTGCACCAGACATAACAGTAACATTGGATGCTGAAGAGGATTGGCTAACTCGGCTTGGGTTTGGTTCTCAAAAGGTCACAGCAAAAGCTAAGCAAAGTGGAGGAACCTTGAGGACCTTGAGTCGATGGTGCAGGACTATCTGAATGACTCAACAGAGGTCAATGTTAATGCTGACCCATTGGCGTATTGGCATGGGAAAAAAGAATTGTGGCCACAGCTCTCCAACCTGGCTTTAAACTACTTGTCTTGCCCACTCGCAAGTGTGTCTTCTGAACGTGTTTTCAGTGCTGCTGGTGGCATTGTAACTCCCTTACGGAGCCGCCTCTCACCCAAAAATGTGGAGAGGTTAACAATGATCAAGATGAATCAGCACCTCATACCACCAGATTACAAAGTACGAAAAAGCACGCCGGATGAAGACGAGGTGGACAGCAACTTAGATGAGGGAATTTCTTCTCTGTTAGGTGACACTGAGCTCACCCCGCCTGAATTCGCAGAGTATGATGATGAAGCCTTAATCTTATTCCTGGACCCTGACACCGAGCCCTGAAAATGAGACAATGAATCAATAACTTTCTTTTTCGTCCGTATTCACTTTTATTCCTGTGTGTCTGTCTTTCTTTGTTGTGCACAGTTAATATAATTCAAACTTTAATCACCTAATCACAAAAACAAGCCCATCAGCAGAACTGTCTTCACTTGTTTGCTTATTGATTTGAAGGTGCCGCAGTCTGCATTCCTCAGGTTCACAAGTTCAGAAGAACATGCTCCTCTATCCTCCTCCTCCAGACTCCTATTTCCATGAAAGCAGAGGGCTGGATTACGCCCAATGAAGAAAGACTCAGCACTTGTGGGGGTGTTCTACTTCTTTGCGGGTGAGTTGACGGCTCTGGGGCCATTGCTGGGAAGCTCTAATAACGGATAAAAGTGGTTTGCACCAAATCGGAGGCGGAATTCTTTTTGTGTTTTTGCTGACTTGCTTGCCTTTGAGGTGCTCTTTGGGGAGGTTCTGGGTGTTTGTGGGTGAGTTTTGGGGTCTGGGAGCACTGCTGGGACAGTCTAATCTTGATTGCATTTGCTTTTCAGGAAATCCGTGGTGGAAAATGGGAGTTACGGCCTAGCTGCACAGCGCGTTTGCACCGAAGGCCGAGAAATATTGTAAGTATGAGATTTTCCTTTTTGGCTGTTTGGGGTTGTTGTGCTTTTTGGCGGGTGGGTTGACGGGTCTTGGGGCATTCCTGGGAAGGTCTAATATCGGATAGAAGTGGTTGGGACAAAAACCACGCTGATTTTTTTTGTGCTATTTCTGACATTTTGCTCAATGTAGTGTTTTTGGGGGCCTGTTTGGGGGCTTCCTGGTGTTTGTGGGTGGGTTTCGGGGTCTGGGAGCACTGCTGGCTATGGATAATTTAGTTTGCAAGAGGTTTGAAGCAAATCCATGGTGGCAGAGGGGAGTTAGGGCCTAGCTGCAGAGCGCGCGCGGAGTGATTTGGGAAATTAGCAAAAAAATGATTAAGTTCCCATTTTTGTACTTTTGCTTTTTGGCTGTTTGGGGGTCTTCTACTAGTTTTCTCCTGGGTTGACGGCTCTGGGGCCATTGCTGGGAATCTCCAATACCGGATAAAAGTGGTTTGGACCAAATCGGAGGCGGAATTTTTTGTGTGTTTTTGCTGACTTGCTTGCCTTTGAGGTGCTCTTTAGGGGGTTCCGGGTGTTTGTGGGTGAGTTTTGGGGTCTGGGAGCACTGCTGGGACAGTCTAATCTTGATTGCATTTGCTTTTCAGGAAATCCGTGGTGGAAAACGGGAGTTACGGCCTAGCTGCACAGCGCGTTTGGACCGAAGGCCGAGAAATATTGTAAGTATGAGATTTTCCTTTTTGGCTGTTTGGGGGTGTTGTGCTTTTTGGCGGGTGGGTTGGCGGGTCTTGGGGCATTCCTGGGAAGGTCTAATACCGGATAGAAGTGGTTGGGACAAAATCCATAAGGAAAAGCCTTTTGGCACTTTTTGTAACTTAGGGTTCGTTAGGGTTAGCCCTAGCAGCAGGATTGCATGTGTTCGGGGTGTTCTAGATTTTTGCAACTGAATTCTGGGGTCTTAGAGCACTCGTGAGAATGTGTAATTTTGGTTGGAAGTCATTTGAAGAAAATCCATGGTGGGAAAGGGGGGATTTGGCATAGTTAAAGAAAGCCTTTGCCACTATTCTTAACTTAGGGCTTGTTAGGGTTAGCAGTATTTCTATTGCATGTGTTTGGGAGGGGGGTTTTCGAGTCTTGGAGCGATGCTGGCTATGGATACTTTTGCTTGCTTGCAAGTGGTTTGAATACAATCCACGGTGGGTAAGGGGGTATTTGGGCCTACTTTTACTTTCAAAGTACGTTTTGTCACCAGTTTTTTGCTAGGCCTCGTTTTTTGAGATCTGATTGGGGGTCTTCTACATTTTTGCGATTGGTTTTAGTAAGGGTTTGGGTGGGAGCACTGCTGGGAAGGTCTAATTTTGTTCTAAAACACAGTTTACAGTACACCTAGCTTGAGGGGAAAGATCCGCTAAATTAATTTGCCCATACTTATTTATCCTTGAAAAGGTGACTCAGACAGAGTACGCACTTTCAAAAATGTTGTACTGTCTATTAGGAGAATCAAAGTGTGACTTTTTGCACTACACAGCGTACATACCTTATATTTATTTATCAGTGGTGTTGTAATATTATATCACTTCCTGTTTTTCGTTCAATAATTAAAGGCCGGGTTTCAGTCTGTGCAATGGGGAAAAAAGGATGGAGTCAGGCTTCACATTAGCGAGCACTAATTCAGCATCCGCCAGGCAGGCAGTGGACAGGGTGTCTTCTGGTCACCAACATTGATGGACGAAGCGTCAGCTGGAATGGAGGAGTGCCGCTAATAAGAGGAATTGTTTGCTGAATGCAACTTACTTACCAAATTCAACAGGACAACTACAACAATACAGATACAGTATCCATTCTTTTCTTCTATGAGTGTGTGTGACTGCATTTCTTGGATCTCTCTCTGCTTCTAAATTGATCCCTACAGCCATTCTATAGGTTTTACTTCGGCTATTTTTTAAACCTAATTTAATGTAGCCCTGTACTGTCGCATTCTGTCATTCACGGTTGTCGAAAGTACTACTTACTTTTCAGTAACAATGCATTCAGTAGTGCATGCACTTCCTTTATGTCACGTAAAAGATTTATGGTTAGCTTTGTACCCAAAAATTTCTTTATGTTCAATTATTGTTTGTCCATGCTGTGCTTTTTTTTTTTCTCTCAACAAAACCTACCCAAAAAGAAACCCCAATTCCCATCCATTTTACAAACCCTAACCCTCTTCCCCCGGGCTGTGTGGTTTTGCGTGATGTGTGACTAAATGACATCAATAATTCCACACACTTGCTGGGGAGGATAAGGTCATAGCAACAGGCTGGTGAAGGAATCCGAGGATATATTCTAGACTTACTCAGCTTCAGTACTATTTCTTGTAGTAGTAGCCAATGTCAAAAATCCAACACAAGTACAAGTTATACTATCAATACTTTACCATTTGTTAGGCTACATTGTGGCACTGTTCTAGTGTACTGTCACCTGCTATATTCTCTATCGTACCGTTGTAATGCTACAGTAAGGACAAACCAGGTTTCATTTTCTTTTTTTCAATAGGCATGCAACTGCCACTGTGTCACACCACTAGTACCACCACAATGAGGAGGAAATTTCATCCGCCCTGGATTGCCAACCTTAATTGCCATTGCCCGTGGAGCCAGCCCTGGGCCTAGCCCTGCTTTCAAACACAAATTAAAGGTAAGATAAGCGTTTGGTTGGAGGTAGTATAATGGAGTATTAGGAGAGACGAGAGATTGACGGTAGTACTACTAAAGTCCTAGGACTATTCAGGAAAACAAACTTACTGTTAAACCCCCACCCACCAGACTCAAAAGCAGTAAAAAACTGGTATGGTCAGATAAAGTTTCAAAAAGTATATTTTTATAGCCCTAACAAAATAATCTCCCGCAAGACCCTCCCTAACCCCAACGATTGTCCTTCAAAAGTCCCAAAAAAACCCAACTCCCAATTCCCACCCCCCAAAAGTCTCTAAAAAAGGGGCAAGGGGCACTACGGCAGGGTGCTGTTGACTTTAGCGGCCAGGGCATCATGCTCCTTGCGGAGGGTGGCATGGTCGAAGCGGAGGCCCTCTACCAAGTTCTTATAGCTTAGGACCTCCTGATCCAGGTAGGACACTCTGAGGCATAAGCGGCGCCGGCGTGCCTTGCAAATCCTGTGGGGGGCAGCTGCTGTCTTTGCTGCTCGGCGGTGGCGTTTGGCTTTGGTAGCCCGGCTCCGTACCGCTGGAGCACTGCGCTGGCTGGCAGCCCGTGGGGGCACGGAGGAGGAGGCATCTGTCCCATTGGATGTTGTTGTAGTACCGGTAGACTGCGTCTCCTCCTCCTCCAGGGCCACCAGCTGCCGATATTCAGCGACAGTGGCATCCAGCCTCCGTTGCCGGGCCATTCGAGCCAGCTCCCTCCTCCTTGATGGTCTGTTGGATTTGGAAGGAGCAACTATATGAAGAAAGAAAGACATAGTCTGTAACCAATGCTCCTTAAGATTAACACAAAATGATTGAGCAGAAAGTTGTGTCACAGTACAAGTAGCAAATTGAAAGCACAGTGCATAACTATTGAGGACAGTATCTATGTAACTTCCGACTTCTTCATCCTTGCTCTAACATTAGTGGGAGTTTAAGGAACAAATTCTACGAGCACTATGGACTTCCATTACAGTCGACTATGACAGTACACCAGTCTTATTCTTCTTCTTCTCCTCTCTTGTTTAGGAAAATTGGTACGTTATCTTATGCAAGCCGGCATAATGCCAGCGCAGTGAACTTGCACCCGAGAAAAACAGACGCACACCATGATGAGTGAGACAGACTTGCGTTACTGTACCGGTCCAGTACATGCAGGTGGTGAAGCTCTTACTTTTCTATTACGGGTGGCACTGAGAATACTCTGTTAAAAGGGCTACTGCTTAATTAATTTAGCTTTCACCCTATAGTGCAAATGAGTATTAGAAAAGGAAAATGAAGAAGCTAAATAATCTGATTATCTACCACTTCACATGGGATGTATTTGATGACATATGGGATGACTTTAGGTGCTTTGCTTATCATTGAGTGAACAGTGATACACCCACACATGAATGACGTACTACTACTAAACTAAAGTTATTAAGAGAGGTAGGGAGTGTCCACCGTAATAACCGGATATATGCTGTGCTTGCAGTTGCAATACAAACTAGTGCTACTATTCATGGTAGTATTTGGACAAAATTACAACTTCCTTTCCTTGCCTTTCATACACTGGAACGGACGTGCGGGTGCGGTGTTACATGCTCTTCAAAGTAACACTTAGTTCATCCAGTGACCGTCTACTCTCTCTAGATACACATATGCTATCTAAGAGTCAGATAGTACCATGATCCAGGCATCCATGCATTCAAAGTATATGCACACATACAGTTTCTGTTTCACCCCCCCCAGGCTGTTCTCCTTCCACCCATTCTTGCTTCATCATTCACCCAGCCATGCACCATACCATATTCTTTCCTTCCCAGCCACCTCGGGGACCAAGCAAACACATATCATTCTTCTTTGCCAGTCATCATTACATTTCTCGGCCTTCCACACTTACTTACACCCTTCTTTCGCTTTTCGTTCATCCCATCCATCAAGTTCATCTCAGATCTGATTGGGATTCTTCTCGCTGAAAACTTCACAGCTAAGTCGAAGTACATTTAGAGGAGGCTACTACCTGGTTGATTTATAATATTTATAATACACCCGTGCAGAAAGCACACTCTGCAGTCTTCAATCTCAATAAGTAAGGAATATATAGCTTACCTCTGCCCGCCACCACCGTGTTATCCCTCACAGAATTGTCCGGCACTTCCACCGCCTCCTCCCCAGAGTTGTTCTCCTCGTCCAATGCCACCACCTCCGCGCTGGCCCCGCCACCAGATGTTCCACCTACAAAGTACATTTAAGAATGTTAGAATACACCACTCACTACTATATAATATTTGGTCGAGGAATAAAGAAATGTGAAAAAAACAGAAAACAATGTAATAATTTGTGACTGTCTACTCTAAAGTAAAAATGTCCCTTTTTACAGGGAAGGCTGTTGTCTTGCTGCACTTTTTGGCACAACTGATGAATGATCTCTGTTATATTTTTAACACGCACCACTTTTTCTCCTAACAGACAGAAGCATAAATATTTAGAAGACTTGAAAAGACATTATGGACAATCCCAGAGGACTGCACTCAGTGCATAGAGCTATTGCTGACTGGAATGGGAGTCCAATGGAATTGCCAAATGTGCAATCTTAGTTAGCTACACAGACAGACTAATAAGAATAATCTAGTAATACCACAGGGAGTTATAGTCAAGGCAGGATAAGAAATTAGATACAGTCTGCAAGAAGATCAAAGACGATTTAGAAAAAATCGAATGAGGAACGCTAGGAAAAAATAGGTACTCTATATTAAAATTAAAACTTACCGGGGCCAGCAAAGGAGCCCTCGCCTGCCCGATCCTGGCCTGCATCCTGTTGAACAGCAGCCTCATCCTCCTGTGTCCTCTTGCCCCTGGGGGGAGCTGATGTACAACATGAAAGAAAGAAAGACCAGAAAACATGGATGATATTTGTCAACCAAATCAAACATTTCAAAAGAACAATAACAAAATATTTCGGCGAAATAGCAAATTGACAACTATTCCACAGGATATATTGACCGATCTCATGTGGTCTACTACGTTATTAGTATTGCTTGATTTGCGGACCGTCGACTTGGAAAGTTCTTATGTAACTCACTAAACAAAATACTAAAAAGGTTCGCCTAGGACTGGCAGGCAGCAGTCCGCAGCACCCGAAGTGACAGACAAAGTCCATTGTGATTGCAGATCAGCGACAACACTAAAGTTTCCTACTACATTAACCAGTCATTAAAATACTCAAACTATCAATCCACCACCACTATTTCTTCTTATTGCCATGTGTACAAAGGAAGGACTGGACTTGAGTCTGTAGGGACTGATTTAGAAGCCCCTTGCGGCTCTTTTGCTCCATTGTTGCGTGACTTTTGTGACGCAGCAGCAGAACAAATGAGGCGCAATGGTGCGGCGTATATTAACAACGTGACGCATATGGGAAATGCATCACGTTGTAAAGCCCTGCGCCATCAGGGGGCGGTCCGGCGCAAGGGAGGGCGTTCCTGCGCAGGAACGCATCCTAAAAGTGGCTGAGGGAAATCTACAAGATTTCAATCACTCACTTTAACGGCAATGATGCGTGACTCAAACCCTGCGCCTGCTTGAAGCAGACGTACGGCTTGATGCAGCATTGGGGAGATAGGGCACCCCAGAGCATTGATGGAGCTGCGGCATCGTTACGACGCAACTCCAGCAATGCACCGCCTTTACAACACAGATGCGTAACGCTTTGGTGACATTTTGGGCCCATGGTGCGCCGCATTGTAAATACGGCGCACCATGGGTGGTGGTGGCGTGGCGCACAATTACTGACGCATCCCTGCTACTTTGCAGGGATGTGCCGGTAATTAAAAATCTGAACTTTAGGGGCAGATTTATGTTAACTGGCGCATCCCCATGGATGCGCCAGTTAACGTGCGCCACAGTGCGCCATAGCTCCGCCACCCATGGTGCGCCGCATTTATAATGCGGCGCACCATGGTGCAAAAATGGCACAGATGCGTGACGGATCTGTGCCGGAAATGTGGTGCATTGCTGGAGTTGCGTCGCAAGAGCGACGCAGCTCCAGCAAGGTTCGGGTGTGCCCCATCTACACAAGGCTGCGTCAAGACCTACACCTGCTTCAAGCAGGCGCAGGGTTTTGACGCAGCATTGCCCTGAATGCGACTGAGTGAAATCTCATAGATTTCACTCAGCCACTTTCAGGAGGCGTTCCTGCGCAGGAATGCCCCCCCTCCCCCTGCGCAGGAACGCCTCCTTATGGCGCAGTGCTTTACAACGTGACGCATCTTCTAGGTGTAAATAGGGCGCATTGTTTGCGCCGCAGTTGCGTCAAATAAAGTGACGCAATTGCGGCACAAAGAGGCGCAACGGCCTCATAAATCTGCCCCTTAGTGTCTAGCATTACACTCATACATAATTTCACAGGCCAATGAAATGAACACAAAATCGAAAACAAATAAGCATAGTAGCAACACTACTGAGAAGGAGAGCAGTGCACCTGAAATGCACAGAAGATTTTGAAATATAATTTACCTACAATGTAATCAGCAGCATTATTGCTCTTGGTAAAAAACAAAAATTTGCAAGATAATAACACACAGAGCAGGAGTGTGGTTCTGAAAATTCTGAACCTGTGTTTTAAATATCATGATTCTGTTATGAATTTGGTATCAGCGAACCGCAAATGACGAATGCGGTATGCATGAGTGTTTTCATCATGTTACACCAATGGATTCACTGTGTATTTGAAGGTTCTGTTTTGAAGCCTTGGGTTCCATCTTGTGAATAGCAGCCATTTTGTGCATTGCCCTTACAGTAGGCACTAACCATGGCAGAACAAGTATTTAAGGGCATAACCTTAGCATGGGTTTTTGCTAACTTCTGCATGACCTGACGAAAGCTGACCCTGTTGCTTGAGGCTAACCTTGCCAAGCCAGTTCCTGCCCTTTAGCTGATCAAGATTATAGATCAGAGCACAGGACATGGTAAAGATTTACTACACACAAACATGCCTATCTTACTTCCATCTGTTCTTGCTCCTGCCTCCACAAGCTATTTATGACATGGGCTGTGTTCTTAATGTGTTGGGTTTATCCGGCCTTGTCAGCTAGAGAATGCACGCATTATGTGGACATTGTTTATGGCCTGGACTTATCTTGAAAGTGGGTTTGTCATCATACAGTGCTTTGTGTGCACGTCCTGGGAGTGACCAACAATAATGTATTTCAAAGAAAGAATGTGTGCCTAAGGCATAATAAATTGTATAAAAGGTCTGTGCAGAGACCATTCAGGCAGACTACCTCATTCAGTTGCTTTAGGTGTGACTGGGCGACGTAGCCTCACAATTAATTGTAATAAAGATGTCTTTTCATATTTCAGATTCTCTGTTGATTTCTTTGCTGCTTTTGAATGGACTACTTATTGGTAAGACCCCTGGGCAGGAGTATGAGGATTGTTAGGTTTCTCAGATGGCGCAACCAACTGTGGGCCTCATCAAGAAGTGACTACCTGGAGGAGTAATCTTGTCAGAGGACAGAAATCTACTGGGGAAGGCAAGACAGAAATCTACTAAAAGAGGTACTCTGTGCACGGAGGTTCTGGGGGATTCTCTGTCTTTGTGGCTCAGTATATTTTTGATTTTTCTGACTTAAAATCTCCAAAAGATGTCACTCCTTACTGAGGAACCCTTTTGGCGTAATTTTTTTTTTAAAAAGAGACTGTAGGTGCAGTTAGAACTTGGCAGTTAGAATTTAGAGAACTATTTCTTGGTATAGCTTTGATAGGTTTGTATAGGTTTGTATATGCAAATTGCAATTTGTGTAGGCAGGTAATGGGATTTTTCTCCGTCTGCTTTAGTTGAAGTATAAGTGGGTCGCTCCCAGTCCTTTGTTTTTGTTTAGTATTATTTGAAGATTGCAATTTTCAATAACTAAGGGTTTCGTATATTTACAAGTGTATCGATAGAGATAGCCCCTTGAAGTTTGAAGCTAGATTAGTGAGCTATAAGATGCCTGATCTTAGCAAATTTGAAGATTTGTGTTGGCCAACTTTGTATATGTTTGGATTAGCCGGTTAAATAGGTTAGGTTTACTAACATATTTCTTCCTTGGTGATTTTTTATCCCCAGGGAATTAAAATATGACATAATACAAAACAAGGATCCTTTGCTCTGTGCAATGTTATGCCTGCACATACAGCTAGTGCTGTTGGGCTGTTTATACAGTCTTTTGGAACACTATTGAGAAGTGTTTCTTGTAAATATGACTTACAGCTACTTGGTTTACGTACAGTCTGCACTGTCCAGTTTTCGTCCTGAGTGTTGATTTGTGGGTTTCAATGTGTGTTTAAATGTTTATGTGGGTTTTCTCATTAGTGTAACTTCGGTATGTACATAGCGTTCGAGCAATTTATGAAAGCATTGTATTGTGTGTCCTGAATGTTTCAACACTTTTTGTTTATGTCTGAAATGAGCTCAGTGTGTGTGTGGGTCACATTCAATAGATATAAATAAGGCCCCAAATAAAAACAAAATTACCTATTTTTGCAAAAATAAATAAATTTACAGCATTTTTCCTTAGATGCACTGTATTTAGATGTTCACAGGCAAACCTTTCAGCTGCAGTATATTTGATTGGAATGTTCATTCAGCCAGCACTTTTTCAGTTAAACACGGGTGGAATTTTGCATAACAGTCCTTTTAAATGTGGCGGAAAAAAAATGTGACGCAGGATTGTGACGCATTTTAAGTTAGGCATATGCGCTTAGGTTCGTGAGTTACTGCATCTAAATGATAGGCAAGGGATGCAGCGGACTCTTATATGTAGAACAATCACAAAAAGGGATAATTGGTTTTTTTTTAGAAGACAAAAATTATTAATTATGAAAAATAATTATTAAAAATTAGTGCTACAAAAATCGTTTTTTAATATTTATGAAGCTTAACACTCATACTATGACCTCCTAGCATCAAAATTTGATTTAAGTTATGTTGCATCACTAAAATGACAAGTTTTGAAGGGGGTAATGAGTGTGTTTGGTGTCAAGTCTTAGTGTCCTTAGGCTCAATCCTTGCTTGTATAGTCAGAGTCAGAAGTCCTTATTTTGTAGAAAAGTTGCTCTTTATTTGTTTAGATAAAAACATAAACAGCCGACACGTGTTTCGCCCCTATGGCGATTTGCGCCAGGGCTTTTTCAAGGCTATTTACATTATTTTTTGTTCTTTACAGTTCTTCTAAAATCCCTGGAGTACTACGTCGACAGTCTGCTCGGTAATCCTTCCGCTATCGCGGAGATCGCGATAGCGGAAGGATTACCGAGCAGACTGTCGACGTAGTACTCCAGGGATTTTACCCTTACAAATTGAAAATTCTTGCACAAACGATGAAGAACTGTAAAGAACAAAAAATATTGTAAATAGTGTTGCATTAAGTCTTAGATAGAAAATAGGATGCAGCCCTTTTCCAAATTTTGATGGCTACAGGCTACAGGCCTACGTAAAAAAAGATTTGCTCATTAGATATTATTTTTCAGTGCACATTATAGGTGCCAAGTTAATATAGAGTGTCAGTATAACCATTTCTTTTAGAACGGTAAAAATATGATGGCTTGATGTTGCGATGTGAACTGACAAGAGAGTAACAGTTAAGTAATGTAACTTTATTTTTGTGTATGTTAAAATATTTTTTTTGTGCTATGTATTTTTCTGCTTCTGCCAACAGATTATTCATGGATTGTTCTAAGACAGACAAGACACGTGAGTTTGGTTAATTGAACAGGGATGTGTTTTTGTGTAATTTCTTTGGAAAAAATGTTCATGTTTGTGTATTTGGCCCTATCGTGAAATATTTTAATTGGTCCTGTATGTTAGGAGAGAGACAGTAAAGTTATACTTGACAGTAGACTCCAACTATGTTGTGTTCTACTGTCAAAAGGATGGTGCAGGCCCAAATACTGGGTTTTTGGCTGCAGGTTTACAGTGCATAAAGTACATATGCCATGGTGCTGTGTGGCACCGCCAACAAGTATATCTGATGGCTTGACATGTGCATTTTTATTTTTTTTGTATGTTTTGTTTTATGTTGTTACTATTACAAGTTGTCCTGTGTTGTGAAGGGGTCCGTATGACGATACGTATCGTTACACAATAATTGGATGAATTTGGTATAATGATAAATTTCACAGATATGGTTTTCATACTGTGAGGAAGACAGGCAGCATTTTTACCAGTGCATGCCTAAATCTGGCTGTAATGATATTGAAGAAAACTAAAAAGATATACAGAATCAAAGTGTATCACTTGATGTTAGTCACTTACTGCACATTCCCTTAAAGGGATAGGCAGCCCTAAATTGTTATGTATCCTTGATTGGACCTAAGGATGGAATTATAGATCTGTGACTCAAGGTGACCTAATTTCTATATTGCATTATTTAATCATGTTTTGTTTCCCAAATAGCATATGGCTTTGTCCCTTGAAAGGAAACCAGGTTTCATTTTTTCTCTCCTGAAGAGAGAACAGGAACATTAGTTAGGATTACCGTATATGGTGTAGTTGCCAGCAGAGTTAGAATTTGTGTAACTTTGGTCTTTTGTGTATCCCCCCCCGTACTCTTGGTGCTGTGTCACATGCCTGAGGCACCCAAGCAAACTCTTGTTCTTCCTATAGATTTTTCTTTTGTTGCTTCTCCCCTGACCAATGTCGCATTATGCTTAGTTATTGGGGATCTTAGTTGTGTCCTGGTTCCATATCCCCTTCTCCATATTCCTTTCACCAGTCAGCCCATTTATTATGGGTGTATTGTTTATGTGCACACTTCTAGACTGTAGTGATGTATCAGGGACCCCCCATGTTATGTAAAATGTTTTTTTCAGACTGACTGTCAGGGTAGTGATAGGCTGGTTAACTGACCCAATATTATAGCAAGACAAGTTTTCCATCTCAATAGGAGATACCTTAAGTTTACCCTTTTGAACATGACGAATTTTCAATGTCTATTTTTTAAATTTTTCAGTTCTCTTTTGTTCCTGCTGCTTTAATTTTTGGTGGGATCAGATGTGTTCTAATCATGCAAATACCAGGACCTTCTAGTGCTTGTCCTTTGTCTGCACATTTGATCATTAGCCTTTGTATTGCATAGTGCACCTGATGCACATTTTTTAAAGGGACTTTTCCTCATGTCCTTGATAATCTGTATTATGTAATTTCTCTATTTTGAGATGTTCTAAGATAAGGAATTTAGAAACACCTAGGCTTAATAATTGAGGGAAATATGTATTTACCCCATTAGACAATGCCACTGTGTGAGGACACCCATTTAGGTTCCTATGACGTATTGCCACTCCCTTGCAGACTGCAGGCCACCTGTTTGCAGTCCCCTTGTTAAAACCCATGAACTGTTTTTTGTGCTTGATTTGAGGGAAACTAACAATTGTGTTACATTTCCTACATCACTAGGTTCTGCTGGATCTTTCAGAGTCAAAGGAAGAGTGATTCCCTGCAGACCTGTGATCAAGACTAAGCCCACTCCCCATCAGTGACCGCTACAGATGAATGACTGATTTCTTGGCTCTACAATTCCTGCAACAAGAAAGTCGCGAAGCTGGACAGCGATCATCAGCGTGACATCAATGGTACCTCCCAAGCAAGGCATTTACTTCAACGAAAGGCAAGGCAGAAAAAAGGAGGAGCTGGTTCTTTGTTTGCCACAGAATTAGAGCTTCTGTGTGTTTGAGCTTTGTACCTGTTATGTGCTGGAAACCTCTGTCAGTGTACAGTCCTTTGAGCTCTTGGCCCGAGTTTTGGCCATACACACACCTCTTTTGCTTTGCTCCAGCGGAAAGGCAGTGCACCCAAGGATCCACGTTTGGAAAAGGCACTACATTTTGGCGTCCATGGGAAAGCAGCTTGAGCGTCCTCTGACACTAAATAATGAGTGTTGGAGTCTGAAAGTGCTGCTGATCTTGCTAGGTTGTTTCTCAGTAGTGCTTGGATCTGCACGAGATGCTTTGTGCCCTTGATCAATGAAGAGCACATCATTTGTAGTGTCTGCCACAAAGAAGAGACACTGGTGCATTTGTTTTGAGACATTGAGACTTTCGAGTGAGCTGTGGGTGTTTTGCCAGGAGGGCACTCCAACTAAACAGTCTTGTTTTCTCATGAAAAAGCCTGAATTGAAGAGGCTCAACGCGGAAGAAAACAATGGAAGCGGATTTGTAGGCCAAGAACTATGACTATGGACTAAATAAACGTTTTTTTTCTTTTTGATTGTGCAGCTCTCTCATCCACGAAACTTGCTCATTTTTGATTTTCGAACCGCCATCCGGTTCTGCTGCTAGGGTCGCGGTTGCCACAGTCTTTGGAGTGCAGCTGGAGACGATTAGGTCGACAGTTCTGGTTGGTCTAAGGGAGTTACCCTGGACTGAACAGAAGCACTCCTTAGCAGAATCAATCTCCCACCGCGGGCAGCAACTTAGAGGATGGAGTTTCCCGGGATGGAGAGACCTGCCAGATCTACAAACTTTGAAAAGACAATATGCACTGTGATGGCAAGAAAAACAATTTTTAATTATATGCATTTTTTATGCTGCTTGGTGTGATGATGTTTTTAATAGGTTATGTTTGCTTAACTTTTCAAGTGACATCTGTACCCACTACACAGCCCATACCTCCTCCTACTGTTTCCCCACACTCCTTTCACCCTCTGCCTGAACACTAGTCTGCTACAAGATTGGAGTTTGTCAATAATTCATTCGTTCAGCTTTTACATCAACACCAGTTAGTGATGAATATAGACCTGGACTCAGACTGCGGGACCCTTCCCCTTCTCGGGATGCTTCCCGGCTTCCTTTACCATGGTCTGGGCGGAAAGGAAGCTAAATAATAAAGAAAATAGAATAGGGAAGAGAAGAAAAGAAAAGAGTTGAAAAAAGTAGTTTAACATTAACCAAAAGTAGCAGTAAACACAAAAATATAGGGCTAGAAAAATAGAGGGATAGATAATAAGTAAAATAGATTAAAAAAAACTTCAAACAAGCAAAGGATGGCAGAGATTTAGAGAGGATACAAAAAGCATGCCCAGAACCATAGCAATGAATGAGAAACAAGATGGCCGCGCCCGTTCACGACCGCGCGGGTAAGTTCGCGCGATATTTTCCTCGCGAACACACGCAAAATTGTACTAGCGAGCTGCACACTTTGCGAGATTACACTTCGCGGCCGGAAACGGAAATACGTCATGTAAACAAGATGGCCGCGCCCTTGAACGACCGCGAGGGTAACTTCGCGCCTTGCGCTACAAGCGGCTTGTTGAAACGCACAAAACCTTGCGAACTAACACGCCGCAAAAACATAAATCGCATATTCGAACGAATTCGCTGCTTCCGAATCCGATCTCGCGCAAGTTTGCGCCCCGCGAATCCCGCAAAATTGCAGAAAAACGAGTTTTGCAAAACTGAAAGCACTCAGCAGGTGCAACAGTTCAACCTCATCATTAGTAACCATTCCCTGTAGTGCTTCCTAACTGGGGCCCCTCCAGAGTTCAGTTGCTAGTTGCAACAATTGTATGACCCTGCTCTGACCCTCACAGCAGGCTCATAGAATAGCTACAAGTAGGCCACAAAGGTCCTGGAAAAAAAAAAGAAAGCAAATTACTGATAAGGAAGCAGGTGCCAGAACTGGAATTTTAAAACAGTGACACATTAATAAACCAACCCCAAATTAATTCATGTCAGTTGAAGCAGGGCAGGTGTGCTTGCTTTTCCCCCCCATAATCTACAGTGATGATGTACCAGAGGGTGGCATTGATGTAACAGAGGGTGGCATGGGTGAAACAGAGGGTGGCAGTGGTGAAACAGAGGGTGCTGGGAACCTGTGATGATGAACCAGACGTAGAAACAACATAGTCGCGACTGTTGCGAGCCGACAAGTAAGTTCGCAATTGCGAACTGGTACCAAACCCTCGCGAACTGGCAGAAACCCTTGCGAACACACAGAAAAAAAAAGCAAATTCACGAGAATTCGTGGATTTTGCGGATCGCGAGTTCGCAAATTCGCAAAATTCGCAAACGCCAGATTCGCAAAATTCGCCCATGCTTAATGATTTTATACAAAGTAAATGTAGCAAAAACTGCTGTATTGTCCGTTAGCACATTTAACCTTTCTTATTCCCTAGTCCCCCAGTGTCTACATTGTAAATAAATCAAATATGCATAGCTTCCTGTTGTTAAATACCTAAAAAAACTAAGATATCTGTGTTTGTTGTAGGAAGAATGGCCAAATAAAATGCCAATAAATTTCCATATTTGTGCCGCTAAATTTCCATTTTTGTGCCGCTAAATTTGCTAATCCATGCCGCTATATCCTGAGGGGTCTACTCCTATGGCAGGTCTTAGCAATCCTGGAGGCAGAGTGCTTGGTTTTATGTGAGATGAGGCCCTAGCATGAGCTGAGCCTGTCTGTAGCTTTCGAAACCAAGTCCTTATAGCTGTTCTAGGAGATAGCCATACCATATACTCTTAAGCGCATTATGAACCTCGCAGTTAAATGCTAACTCTGGTTTGGCTTTATCAAAACATGTCTTTTAAGGTGTCATACGCTTTGGAATACTACCCCCTCGCCAGTTCTGGCGACGGGGGTAGCATTCCACCCTTCTAGAGGGAGAAGACATGTTGTTCCTACTAATCCCGGTTAAAGTTAACCAGAGCCTCAGCATCACAAAATGAATGCTGCTGCCACAGACACAAGTCTGAGCTCCTGCTGCTGGGAGTCCTTCCAGCGAGGGAGGCTTGGACAATAGGTTTCCGTTCTTGGGAGGTGCTAGCACCACCCCAGACAGGCTATAGTGTATTGGGGCAGGGAGGGCTGAAAAAATTAAGACCTTGCTTGGGCACACAAGGTGTCCCATGCGTAGTCCAGTTCAAACCGGTGCTGGCGCACTCCAGCCCCAGCTCTGGCATGAAACTGGACAAAGGGAAAGGGGTCTAACCACCCCCTTCCCTGGTCCCACCCATAGGAAGGACCTAGCAGGTTATCCAGCCCCTAAATTTGGTATATAGGTAGGAGCTGAGTCCCAAGACTTTAGATTAATCCTGACTGAAACTTGAAACAAAACTCTGGACCTTCGATGTTCTACTTGAAGATAGAAGACTGAAGAATCTCCCTTGTGGTGGCTTGCTTTGTCATCGCTCCAGCCGGGCACAGAGCCTGACAAGACCCAGACTTCCAGACTTCCTTCAGCCTGATCCACAGTCCCATCAAAGCTGAGCCCCGTGGAGGCGACGCGAGATGTGGGACTGGTCATCTTGGAAAGCCAGCGAATTGCTTTCCGTGCAACTTCCGAGGCAACCTCGAAGTTGTGCATTGGGGATTAAGAAGCATGAGCGCCGAGCATCATCGGCACCAAAGATCATCCCTCCACACTCTTCGAGTGCTGCGTGGGGCCCTTTTGCATTTTCCTGCTTGACGCATCTGTCCGGTCACTTGCCCATTGGCTAGTGGCCTCTGTGATGAAGAAATCTTGAATATACACCTCTGGTCTGGTTGCCCCAGACTGGCCCTTTCTTCCCTAAAAAGATGAAGCCCATCAGAACTTGCTGGTCTGATTAAGAAGCCATCTTTGATTCCTGCGTGGGTTGCCTTAGCCAAGGCTTGTTGACTCCAATCCGGAAGCCGACACCGCTAACTGCGAGATCCTTTGTGGGACAGTCCGTGCCCAGCTCTTGGTTGTCGTCGACATCTCCTGGTCCACGTGGCTGCAGAGACAAGCTTCATGACATCACCTGATTGCTTCACGACATCGCCTGGTTCCTTCCTGGCTAGTGACCCAGACTCTGTCCCCTCTGCTTTCAGGTACTCTTCATCCTTGATCCGCCCTTGGATCCAACCGGACACTTCTCTCCTTGTCCCCTGCAGCATCTTTCTTCAAGGCTCCATAGGATTCAGTGACGGAACCCGACACACTTTGACACCTATGCACCCGCTTCCTGTGGGTGAGGTAACGCGAGTACTCGGGTGCTCCTGTGGGTATTGACTATCCTAGTGTCTAAGTTTCAAGTAGCTTTCTCCTAGTCCATCCAGAAGTGACCTAAAAGAACTAGTTTCCAATTCGTTCTCATTCTAACTCCATGGTAACTTGCGTGTGTGTAAAGACACTGCACACGCCTCCAGTGGGCCTCCTACTTCCTATCCCTTGGTAGTACAGTGTAGCCCCAGCGAATCCCTAGGCCCTAGGCCTGTCCTTTGTTCGTGACGTGGTTCTTATACCACTATTTTAGTATATGGTTTAGCGTGCCCCTAGGGCCCTACTGTATTTTGTGCAACTTATTGTATGATAATTAAGCATCTTGTTATGTGCTTGTGCCTCTGACCTCATAAAGAGCTCAGGGGGGTTGTTTAGAAATAAATACATATATATTTTTTATATATCCTGGGTGGTGTCCTTTCATTTGGTATTCAAGGGGTTGCATATGGTAAAACAGCTGGCTTTACATGCCCTCTGAAGTTTTAGCCTGAGACAGCTTTGTCCATGCTACCTCTAGGATAGCTGGTCTATAAGGTTGACTTTACAACCATCACCATAAGGGTTGTTTGGACTGATACAGGGTGCCCACTAGAATAGTGGACATCACATATTAGGCCAACTTATCACATTGGGGTGCAGCGTTGGGATAAGAGCTTGCTGTTGTTTTACCAATTGTAATCTTAAAATATCATTTGAAAGATCACATAGGTACCTATAGGTACATATAACAAGACTTATAATATTTAAGTTCTACTGAACTTAGTTGTTGTAGACCAAATGGCCTAGCACACCCTGAATACAACTCCTAGAGAGGTTTAGTAGGAAAACACTGAGTGTAGGAAGGTGCACACACCACTCCTCACTAGAACATGTCTGGCACAGGTGAACCAAGTGGATCTCTATCTGTGGTGAGTGACCCTCCCAGGGCACCCTCCAAATTTGATATACTCAGCTTCAGAGAACTGAGACACTTGTGTACCACAAGAAAGCTGAAACAAGGTTCTAACCCTACCCTTCAGCAACTGATAGAACTCCTAGAGGAATCTGAAGTTCTTAAGGCCTCTGGTTCAGGCCCTACAGGGAATGCAGATGAGGTCCTACCCTCAGCAGATGATGACACTGACCCCCCAGTCATAGAAGATGATGAGGATGAGGTTGGGGAAGATTCTGAGGAAGAGGTAGACAGCCAGGTAACAGTCAGAAGACTTAGCCAGGCTAACCTAAGCCAATTTGGTTCTGAGAATGGGACAGCCCCATTCAGGCCTTCAAGTGGGCTTAATCAGAGGTATAGGAGGAATAGATCTCACTCAGGTGAATCTCTTCACTCCAATGCTTCAAGGGGTTCTCAGAGGGGAATGACCTCCCCTCAGAGAAGAGAACACCAGGCTAGGATGAGGGAAGTCAATCTCAGAATAGAGAGAGAGGAACATGCCCTTGCTAAAGAAAAACTTGTTTTTGCTAGAGAAAAGAAGTTAAGTGGGTCAGAACCCACTTATGGCAGCAATATCCCTAAGGATAAAGACAGGTCCTATGACAATATACACCTGAGTAAGATTGTGCACCCCTACAAAGATGGGGATGACATCCACAAATGGATAACTGCTTTGGAGAGGGCCTGCAAAGTACATCAGGTACCCCAAAGTCAGTGGGCAGTAATCTTGTGGCTCTCCTTTTCAGAAAAAGGTAGAGATAAGCTCCTCACAGTTAGTGATGAGGATGCTAGTAACTACAAAGTCCTGAAGAGTGCTCTGATTGATGGGTTTGGCTTAAACACTGAACAGTACAGGTTGAAGTTCAGAGATACCCAGAAGGCCCAGACTCAGGACTGGACTGATTTTGTAGATTGTACTATTAAGGCTCTGGAGGGCTGGTTATTGGGCAGCAAAGTACAGGACTATACAGGATTGTATAATTTGATTATGAGGGAGCAGATCCTTAGTAATTGTCAGTTCAGTTCAAATCTTTTATTCGATTAACCGTTTTGTCAATCATAAAAAGTACATCGTAGTTAAACAATACATCATAAAATCACAATTGTTATTAATACATTTTAGGAATACAGTTTTTGTTCATTTACAGCACTAATACTGATAATCAGGCAAAGTTCATTTCCAGAGTTTTACGAATGGCTATACAAGTTTTCAAAAACACAGCTAAATTCTTTGCCACATATTGCGAATCAAGCTGTTGCAATGCTAAAAATGCCGGGCGACAGGTCCTCAACCCCATTTGGCGTTACAAAGGTAAAACCCAGCGCCTGCGTGGTACTGCATAGTAGTGACAAAACAGTACTACGTGCATTGTTGTTTGAGGGGAGACCTTGTCGCATGGACATTTATCCAAATCATGTGACCAGATTAACATTTTAGGAAAGGTAACTAAACGAAAAAACAAATTAAACCGAAACCTCGTTAATAGGTACTTTTCATAGTTGGATATGTGATACGATAAATATGGTTGTGTGCCTGGGGACATCTGAACCATCAGAATATGGGCATTAGATTGTTTAGATACTTCACCGGACATACGGAGTTCCCTTAGATGAGTAAGACAGTGAACTTTCAGGGTTTTTCTACTCATCTCAGTAATGGCTGAAGGCTCGATGATGTACTGAGTAAGATCAAGGTCTTTCAGGAAATTGACCACGAAAGACAGCCATGGGATGTTTTTCCAGGCCGACATCTCGAGACAATCTGAGATCAGGGCACGCGTAAGGTGGCACTGGGGCTTTGTCCATATGCGGTGCCATAGGAGCATTGGTTGACACCTAACATAGTCTGTTAAATAGTCTATCCCAAGCTCCGTATGGCATCCAAAAGAGGGGGCGCTCCGCGGGAGAGCCAGGAGATATTTTACGAAGCCATTTTGTATTTTTTGTAGTTCATCTGTTTTTATGTAGCCCCAGACCCCAGCTCCGTATGTGGCGATGCTCAGGCATTTTGCTTGGTGGATTTTAAGCAGTACTGAGGGAGATGGTTTACCCATTTTTCTGGAAAAGGAGACGAGGGCAGAAGTTGCACGTTGGTAGAGCAATCTTCTATTTACCATCGCCCTTTTCCATGATAAGTAATTGTCAAAACCAGCTTCTACACCAGCACCTGGTGGATTCAGATCTGACCTCTCTACAAGAATTGGGTAAGAGGGCAGACAAATGGTCAGAACCAGGATTAGGCATAAAAATCAGGGTAGTGACCAGAAGAAAGATTCTACCAAGCCTCAAGAGAAAGGTGGGGATACATCAAAAGACAAGTCCTCCACAGGGCCCCAAAACTCCAATGGTGGGGGTGGGTCCCAGAACACTTCCTCTAACCCTAGGAAACCTTATTGCCATGTCTGTAAACAGCCTGGCCACTGGAAGACTGACAGCAGTTGCCCAAGGGCCAACAATAAGGATAACATTCCCCCAAGTAATACTCCCAGACCTCCTGTTACTATTAGTAGTAATCCCCCAGGTGGTGGGAGTGCCCCCAAGAATTTGGCTGGGTTTACTTTGGGAACTCATGTGGACGCTGGTCCAACTAGTTCCCCTAATGTAACTACTCTTGTCTGTGAAAATGGCATTGGGTTTGCCAACTTCACTGCTTGTCCCAACACTTTGGGCAAGTACAGGCAGGAGCCCCACATCAATGGCCAGAAAGTTGAAGGCTACAGAGACACAGGGGCTAGCATCACTATGGTGACTGACAGTCTAGTCCTCTCAGGACAACTTTTACCTGGGTTCACCTATCAGGTGATCAACATTGATGGAGTGCAGAAAGATAATTCCATAGCAGTAGTTAATCTCAGCTGGGGAAGTGTCACTGGCCCCAAGAGAGTGGTGGTGTGTCTACAAACTTGCCTGTAGATTGTCTACTGGGGAATGATCCAGAGATCTCAGCCTGGACTGGGGTAGAACAAGAAACCCATTCCAAAATGGTAGGCCTTCCAGAAAAGGTTAGTGGGGCTGTGATGGCCACAGCCCGAGCTCAGGCAGAATTCCTTCCTAAAGAGGTTGGAAGGGCTGTGATGGTCACAGTCCAAGCTCAGGCAGACTTCCCTGAAAAGGTTGGCTGGGCTGTGATGGTCACAGCCCACACCCAAACAGAGTTCCTTCCTGAAAAGGTTGGTAGGGCTGTGATGGTCACAGCCCAAACTCAAACAGATTTTAGTGTTGAGAAGCCTGAAACTATGGATCACTCCACTCAGGCAGAGAGCATTGGGGAGGAAGAAAAGTCTCCCTCCCAGCAGACATTAGGTGGGAGCCAGCCTCCTCAGGGAACTGACCCTACCCCTTGTGAAGGAACTGTCCCAGAGGTAGTCAGGCCTAGCCTGGCAGAGCCCCTGATGTCAGTGGACCCTTCCAAGGTGGGACCCAGCCTGGAGCAGGTAACCTGCCCCTCTCTACCCTGCCTCAGTCAGCCCAGGGCGGCAGAGGTCAGGGAGGCCAGTGGTAGACCCCAAAGGGCCCCCTGTCCACAAAAACCACCCCATCAGCATATTAGGGGCACCAAAGCTAGCAGCCCTAGCAAGGTGAAAATTTCTAAAACTCCTGAGGGATCTCCCTTACACTTAGTTAGGAACCTTCCCCAGATGGATTCTGTTGGGCACAGCCAAACCTGGGACCTAAGGGCCCCAAACCTGACCTGCCCTTTCAGTAAGCCAGCAAAAGGGACCCCGCCTCCAGCTGTAGGCAGCCAGAGGTTGACCCTGAGAGCACAGTGCAACTCAGCCCTGGAAAGAAAGGCACACATGGTGGAAGATGACTGGAGGAAGCTGAGCCCTAAATTAGAGGAGTCTCACTTCAGTACTCCATCTCAACACCAGCCTTTTACTTTGCCAAAACACACCACAGGTAGAAATTCCCTATGGTGGAGACCCTATGATACCCTTAGGGTAAGGGATTTCTTAGTGGACGATGAGACAGGGGGTAACCATGGGTAACCATGCTAGTGCAGGTACTCCCTTCTATGGCCACTTAGGCAATATAGGCTTACCTGGTCAAGGATAGCCTTATCTCCTTTCGTTTGGGGGGGGGGTTGTGTAGGAAGGTGGATACCTGACTATGGTTACCCCAGATATTTTGCCTAGTGTTTAGCTGGTTTTTTAATTAGTTGGCCTGGGATCCTGCTAATCAGGGCCCCAGGCTATCTGCTTTCACTGTAAAATGGACTTTAGGTACAGCTCCAATTAGACATTGGGTCACCTTATGAGCCCCTTTACAGTGTACTATAGGTACCCAGGGCATAGGTGCATCCAAGGCCTACCAGGGGCTGCAGCATGTATTATGCCACCCCTGCCGGGCCACTCACATTGACACAACTGGCTGATCACTAGGCTGGGGCAATGTTGTGTAATCACCCCTTGCTTAGATATAGTATTCCTATATCTAACCCTATATCTAGACACATATACACCTATAAGTCACTCCTATGGCAGGCCTTAACAATACTGGAGGCAGAGTGCTTGGTTTTATGTGAGATGAGGCCCTAGCATGAGCTGAGCCTGTCTGCAGCTTTCGGAACCATGTCCTTATAGCTGTTCCAGGATATAGCCATACCATATACTCCTAAGTGCATTATGAACCTCGCTGTTAAATGCTAACTCTGGTTTGGCTTTATCAAAACATGTCGTGTAAGGTGTCATACGCTTTGGAATACTACCCCCTTGCCAGTTCTGGTGACAGGGGTAGCATTCCACCCTTCTAGAAGGAGAAGACATGTTGTTCCTACTAATCCCAGTTAAAGTTAACCAGAGCCTCAGCATCACAAAATGGATGCTGCTGCCACAGACACAAGTCTGACCTCTTGCTGCTGGGAGTCTTTTTAGCGAGGGAGGCTTGGACAATAGGTTTCCTGTCTTGGGAGGTGCTAGCACCACCTCAGACAGGCTATAGTGTATTGGGGCAGGGAGGGCTGAAAGAAATGAGACACCGCCTGGGGCACCCAAGGTGTCCCATGCATAGTCAAGTTCAAACTGGTGCTGGGGCACTCCAGCTCTGGCGTGAAACTGGACAAAGGGAAAAGGGTGGCAGAGTGGGCTAAAGAACGGTGATGGATTAAACCCAGATCTTTAGACTGGGAGTGAGTGTTTGATTGGTTCAGATGCTCCGTCCATCACCACCCCCTTTTGTACCGCAGGGACAGGGGAGGCAGGAGATAGGCCCGGCAAAAATGGGGAGGGGGTGGGGCAACGTTGGTGTCCCCCAGCATCAATGGAACTGGAAGGCTGGCTAGACAGGGTCCCTTGGGGGCTTAGATCGCGCTGGTCAGAGGAGGGGGGCGGCTTCAGGAGGCGCAGACAGGGGCGTCAGGGAATAACGAGTGGGAGGACAGGGGTTTCCCTAGGGGTGGGTTAAGGGGGCGGCACAGGGGATCAGTGGCAGCGACCGTAGCGGCCATGTTAGAGTGGAGTGAGGTGGAGGAGCAAGAGGGAGTTAGCGAGAGGGGACAAGTGACAGAGTCTATACCACCAGCCAGGACATATATGTGCTGGGGAGTAGGATGGGGGGCAGCTCAACAGGGGGGAGGAAATGGGCATGGCAGGAAGGCTGAGAGGAAGGAGTGGACAGCGGGCGGTTTGGGAAAACCATGAAGCAAGGCAAGAAATAGTTTTTTTTGCCAGTAGTGTCCGTGTTCAAGGGGGGTAAGCACAGACAGAGCCACTAACCCCGGCTTGCTGGACTTTACTTTTTCTTTGCAGGAGCAGCCAGCTCAGGAGATAGAATACTCGGGTGAGTCCCATGTGGCTCCGTGCTTCCGAGGAGAAGTCATGGCACAGGCAAAGGCCGCCAGCTGGAATACATCACAGCCAAACTTTGATCAGAAGTAACAGAGGCAGTGCAACAACCCTGCTGGGTAACCCTGGGCGTAGCACTACACTACACTAAGGGAGTATGCATGGATTTTACTAATTCACACTCCGCAAATTGCACGTAGCACAATACAAAACCAACAACATCCACAGATGCTTTGATAAATCAATTTTACATGCTAAAAAGCATATAACCAATTCACAAAAGTGAACATTTTGAATGCAAATATTGGGCAATGAGAGAGGTGACGATTTTGGGGTCCCCCCTAACCAAGGGGGAGGACCAAGCAGATGCCTTGAACTCAAAGAGCATAAACAAAAAGCACATCTGTATGAACGATTCAGTGGTGGTCCCATCCTCATAGGACCACCCCAAGCACAGTTATTGGCAAAAAACCAACCCAACCAAAGGCCCTGCAAAGCCTTATGGGATGAGATTAGCAGAGGGCAGTGAATATTATACTATCCAACATCAAAATAATTCTACAAAGAGCTGAAGTTCAACTAGTCGTTACTAGATGTCCCTCACGAGTCAAATGCAAATGCATTGAAATTAGTCTTACATCAAGCTGCAGTTCCACTAGTCGTTACTAGATGTCCCTCACAAGTCAAATACAAAAGCATTGAAACCCTTTCATGAAGCTTTTGCATGGACGTGATCAGAAGTTCACAGGTGACGTATAGTGGCTACACTTGGACACACTACAACAAGGAGCTTAGGGCCAGGTTAGCAAGGGACCAAGCAGCAAAATGGGGGGAGATCAATGCAGATTTGTACCAATAAACCGTGGGGGCAGTTAAGTTTGTAAAAACAATGTACACAGCCTGCGGACTTCCACTGACATGTCACCCCTTTCAGAGCCACCCCACCCAGGGGGTGGGTTACACAGCAAAGAACTCAGGAGGAGTGCAGGGGGCCTGCTTGGATTTCAATAAAGGATAATTTGGAAGGGAATACTGCAGATTTAGACATATAAATGTAATGTAATGTAAATTGATACTTGTATAGTCCACTACTCACCCGCAAGGGTCTCAAGGGACTTGTACGAATACCGCTGTGGAACCCATCCTGGCTTTCCCTGTGAGGCGTCCACTCCTGGGCACCCACAAGGTGGAGGCCAGGCATCCTTAGCATTGTGGGGGCCGTTGTGGAGATTAAGCAAGCTATTGCCCAGAGTTGCAGAGTGGGACTCCATGATTGGAATAGGCACAGAGGCGAGAATTATCAGGTCCGTTGAATTTTGAGCCCAAGACCCGCCAAGGTGGGTAATTGAACCCTGGTCCCGGGCTAGACCTCTGCATCAGGGTCTGCAGCTCTAATCATTGAGCCACACTGACATGAGTGCTACAAGTGTGCAGGGCGACACCCGTTGGTACAATGTTTTGGGGAAGGATACAACAGACAGGGGCAACAGTATGGCCAAGGTTTCAGCACAAGAGCTCCTTTCAAGGGCAACAGGTTCACCAGATGGTGGGGGGCAGGATAAGAGGGGAGCACAGGGTCCCATGGGAAAAGGTTCGTACACCCATTAGATAAGAATGCTTAGACCACTGGCTGACACACTATCCATGCCGTGAGAATGTCGCACTAGTGAGTTAAGATTTTCAGGAGGGGTTTAGGCTAGGGTAAGAAGGGCCACAGTTTGCAGGGTGGGCGGAGAATTTGAGATCAGTAAATGCACACAAGGCAACAGTGCGGGAAAAGTTGATGGAGGAAGGGTGTATGGAGAGACCGTTCAGACACTTACCTATCAGGGATTTGATAATATCAACAATTGGGGAGGTACCCACAAAAGAACTGGGATATTTTCGATTGATACAGCACCTCTCTTGGATGGTAGGGTCTTCAGTTAATGATTTCATATAAGAGGACATCCGTGTCATATTCGTTAGTAGATGTAGTCAAGGCATTGGTGGAGAAGGTAGGGAAAGGTGCAGAGATGGCAAAATGTGACAAAAAATCAGCTTTCTGTTTACTGCCGGTGCATCTGGATGATTTCCAACTGTTGGGTGTACAGTTTGAAGGACACATCTTTGTGAAAAAGCATTGCCTATGGGATGTTCAATTTCTTGCGCTTTGTTCAAGTGTTTCAGCTACTTCTTGCAATGGGCTTTCTCATGGCAGACGGGTAAAGAGAAGGTGACACACTACCTTGACGACTTCTTCCTGGTGGTTCGACCTGGTTCCATGGACTGTCAACAGCAGTTGACAAGTCTTCAAGAGCTCATGGGTTTACTGGGAGTTCCCCTGAAACCAGAGAAGACACAAGGTCAAAGTACAGTGTTGTAATAGCTGGGCATTGAGTTAGACTCTGTGGCAATGGAGGCATGCCTGCTGACAGACAAAAAGTTGCACATGATGATGCTGATTGATGACATGCTGGCCAGATGGAAGGTGGCGGTCAGGGTGGTGCTGGTGCTGCTTGGACATCTTGATTTTGCATGTAGAGTGGTGCGCACAGGGCTGACTTTTTGCAGGAGACTGAGCAGGTCATTAGTGGGCGTCTCGCTCCCACATCTTCACATGCAGTTGTCTGCGGGGACGAAGGAGTATTTACACATGTGGCAGAAATTCCCAGAGGACTTCAATGGCATGCCAATGGTGAAACTCAAGGAATGGGAATGGGACGCACACATATATTCTGACGCAGAAGCATCTAGTGGTTTCGGACTGTACTGGCAGGGTGGATGGTACACTGAAGAGTAGCCACAACAGTGGAAGAACAGGGGCAGGAACATTGCCTTTCTAGAATTATTCTCCCTAATGGTGGCAACAACAGTATGGGCTCAGGAAATGGCACACAAGAAGGTCATTTTCAGGGTGGACCACATGGCAGTAGTGCAGGTGGTCAACAGGAAATCTGCTAGGGATACCCATGTACTCAAGTTGATGATTGTTTTCCTATTCAGTGGTTTGAAACATGATATACTGTTTCAAGCCAGACACATGCCTGGGGTGGACAATGACATTGTGAAAGCTTTGTTTCATTCACAGTGGGAGAGGTTCCATGGTCTGGCCATGGAGGCGGACACATGCAAGACACCAGTGCCGGTGGGGATGTAGTCCATCAGAGACAAAGGATGCTGCAATTTGTGGTAGGGCCCTTGGCTCCCTCAACTAGGAGGGCGTATAAGCAGGCTTGGCTTGAGTTTATTCAAGGGGCGTGTCGAGAATCACGTTTACAGGAAAACTAGCAGGGATTACATTCATGGGTAAGGTGTGGTGGGGGCATGCCCCTTCTGCAGGCGACTTAGACTGGTGTATCCTAGAAGGCTGGGCAAGAGAAAAGGGGTCTAAGCCCTGAATGAGGAGACCAGTGTCTAAAATATTGATGGCCCACATGTTACAGTTGATGCAGAGTATTTGCAAGAACATGGAAGAGACAACATTATTCTCTACTTTAATATCTTGGATGTATTTTGGGGGCTTTCAGGTTTCAGAGTTATTGGACAGGAAAGGCATCCCAGGTCTTCAATGGGGGGAAGTGAACATGCTGAAAGGGGTGGTTGAAGTGAAGCTAAAGCAATCAGAGACAGACTAAAGTGGATAAGGGTAGTGTGTTGTAGTGAGAGCCAGAATTAACAGGGCGGTATGGCCGGTGAGATGGGGGTATTCATTTGCACGGTTTAACTGGGACAGCTTCTGGGGGAGTGTTCAGAAGGCTGGCAAGGAAAGGGGTCACAGTGGCACAGCTGCTTTGGGTGATGCAGAGAGCACTGTTGCCTCTGGGGGAAGCCCCGGGGAATATGTTACTCACTCTTTCCGGATCAGGGTAGCTGCAGACGCAGCTATGCAAGGTTGGAGGCAGGACAGGATCATGCGTTTTGGGCGGTGGACTTCTGATTGTTTTAATACGTATATTAAGCTGGGGGAACAAGGGTATGGTGATGCCTAGTTTCCATATAGGACACTTGTGTCTTTCCAGGTGCAGTGGTTGGGCGAGCTTCTGTGGAGCTGTCTATATGGATAGTTGGTCATTCTTTTGTAAAATGGGCAGAGAGGCATGAAATCTAAAAAGGGAAAGGTTTGAATCTTGGTTTGGATACGTCTTTATTCCATGTTCCTTGACGTGGGAAGAGTGGCACAAGATGGCACGAGCTCATCCCCTGTCTGAACAACTTAATTAGCAGTAACATTTGTCCTGATTTGTTGTTAGTGTACCTTGGTGAGAATGACCTGGTGGTGTGCAAAGGTTTAGCTGAAGCAGAAATCAAGCGCAATGGTCCGGTTGTTTTATTATTTGGTCAGAGTTTATTCCCAGAAGACATTGGAGGGGATGCGGAAAGGCCCTCTGCAATTCATAAAGCCAGGAGAAAAATTAACAGGGACATGAGGATTTTTTGCGAAAAGGAGGGTATGGGTAGAGTAGAACATCCAGAACTGAAGTATGCGGTGGTGTATTTTTTCAGGGATGATGGTGTTCATGTGTCACGCTTCGGGATGGAGCAGTATCTGATTCAGATAAAAGATAAAAGAGATCATAGATAGATCTGTCTATATTAGGAGATATCCTAAGCACCCTAGTTTGGGGTGGTCAAAAAAGTCCTAAGTCAGGCGTGGGGCTTTTCTGAGTGGAGTGTGGTAGCTAGTGGTTTACAGGGTAAAGTTTAGGGTGAGGAACAAATTAATCCGGGAGCAGGCAATAACAGGAAGTTAAGATAGGGGATGCTTAGTTAGATAGATGTTTTGAGAAGTAGGAAGAGGTCACAATCTTAAAGTTCAACAGTTATTGATTGAATAGGGGTTGTAAATACTTACAAGGAATTGGAAAGGGGGAACTTTAGGGGTGGGGGAGGAGGCAAGAATTCTAACATACAGCCACAAATATGACCACATGTACGAGAAGATGTCACTAGGAGAAGCAATCAACAACACAACAGAGAACATAACCGGAACTGACTCCATCACGAGCAGTGATACAGAGGGAGATCTTTCCCTTACAGCTGCAACATCTTCAAAAGGAACAACAGGAACAAGAGTAAAGCCCACTGTCTTGGACGAATATCACCTCTTATGGATGGGGAGGCAGACCAAAAGAACAATCCCACCACCAAGGACACGAGGAAGAGGACAACGCGGCAGGGGAAAAGGAAGAGGAAGAAGCTAGGAAGGAACTGGATGAGAAGAAAGCGACTCAGGCAGAGGAAACAGAAGAGGGGGAGGCCGAGGAAAGAGGCTCATGGGAAATAAATCAACTGGCCCAAAAACACAGATATAATGGATGACGAAACGGTACATCAAACAATCATTAACCTCTACTACCGACCTCTATCTGTGCTAGAGAAGAAAACACTCTGCCTAGGCTTGTCTTTCTGCCCTTCCAACAACTTGCACTACCCGGAAACTCGAATAGACATGTACAAATTAGAGAGGAACTCAAACTTAAAAAATGGTACACTCTCACAGGATCAAGAACACCAGACCAAGAATACAGCACTCACAGCATAGAACTGGAAAGATAACCTTCAGGCTTACAAAATTGCTATTGTGCAAAGTAAAGCCAACTACTTTTGCTCAACCATTGCCAAAGCTTCCAACAGCTCGAAAAGTATCTTTCAGATTTTCAAAAACCTCACCCACCCAGATTGTGCCACAATGACTCTGCCACCTACACAAAAATTCTGCGATAATCTCGCATCATTCTTTATAGACAAAATCAACACCATTATCCACAATCTGAACACCTCCCCTCCGTTGGGCTGCCCCAATAACCAGGGAGCCAGTACCATCGGCTCTGATTCGACGCATTCAGGTCATCTCCCCACGGTAAGGTTGCGGGAATTCCCCCCTATTCCAGAAAGCGAGTTTGAAAGACTGGCGCTCGGAATCACCTCGGGCTCCCCTCTTGATCCTCTACCTCCAAAAATTTGGAAAAGTTTTGGAACCGAACTCTTCGGCAGTCTGCGCAGAATCTGCAACCAATCCTTGCACTGTGGATATGTCCCAACTCCATGGAAGCAAGCTCTTGTCACCCCGCTGCTGAAAAAGCCCTCTCTAAGTCCTGAATGTTTGTCGAACTATCGGCCTATCTCCCTCTTGCCATTCCCAGCAAAAGTTGCCGAACGATGGGTCAGCTCTTGTCTCTCTACTCACCTGGAGCAGAACCACATTCTGGACGACTTCAAATTTGGCTTTCGTCCAGCCCATGGCACCGAAACAGCTGTCCTGACAGCCATGGAGGATCTTCGTATGCGCGCAGACAGGGGCCAGGCAGTAGCTTTGATACTGCTGGACCTGTCTGCCGCATTCGATACGGTTAACCATAGGATTCTGTTGGAGAGACTCGGTGAGGCTGGGGTGGATGGCACAGCTTTGCTATGGTTCCATTCCTACCTGCGGGACAGGAGACAGGCAGTGTCCCTTCCCCCATTCCAATCCGCATTCGCATCTGTGCCCCAGGGAGTGCCCCAGGGCTCCTCCATCAGCCCCATTCTTTTTAACGTGTATCTTAAACCCTTGATCACGTTAATAAAGACCTACAGGTTAAAAACTATCAATTACGCGGACGACACCCAGCTTATTCTCTCATGGGAGGGAGAAGACTCTGTCCCCTTAACATCATTTCACAACTGCCTAAGAGAGACGGCTGGGTGGTTGCACAAAAACTCCCTGCAATTCAACTCCTCCAAAACTGAGGTTCTGTTTTGTGCTGGTAACCGAATACCACGCCCATTCCCGAGCGATTTCTGGCCTCGGGAAACACCGGAAAAACCACAGTCAATCACCTCGGTCCGCAACCTGGGGGCCATGCTTAATAACAAGCTGAGTATGGAAACCCAGGTTGCAAAAACAGTAGGGACTTGCTCCGCCCTTCTGCGATCCTTGCGCAAAATCATGCCTTTCCTTCCCGCACAAGCTCAGGCGTTGATAGTCGGGTGCACTATTCTTAGTCGCCTTGACTATTGTAACGCTTTGTTACTTGAGTCTCCAGCTGTGCTGCTGGATCGACTCCAAAGAATTCAGTCGGCCGCTGCCAAGCTAGCTCTCGGCTGGACCAGGAGATCCTCTGCCACAGCGGCCTTATCCGAGCTACACTGGCTCCCTCTGAAGCAGCGTGTGGCATTCAAGGCCCTTTGCCTTGTCTTTAAGGCTCTGCATGGAGTCGGGCCCAGACCTCTGCAAGCCTTGTTCTCCTGGTACACCCCCAACAGAACCCTTCGCTCTGCCTCAGCCTGTCTGGTAACAGTTCCTAGATACAACAAAGCTAGAACTGGGGGCAGATCCTTCAGAGTTGCAGCAGCTAAACTGTGGAACAGTCTGCCCTCTGACATCCGCCAAATATCACAACTCCTCCCCTTTCGGAAAAGTATCAAGACCTGGCTATTTCCCTAACTCTATTCGCCTGCTACTCGCTTCGTTTTCCTCAGTTTAAAGAGTATTCTCCAGCGCCAAGAAACCTGCAAGGTGTTAGCCGCGCTATACAAATACTTTAAATAAATAAATAAATAACCCAGTGACAATGAGAATAGAGAAGACAGTAACATCCTCAGTGTGGGAGCTATGAATACCCTACACGCCATGCAAGATGTAGAAACAGGTCTAGGTCCCTTAGAAACTAACTGTAAGATCATCACCGACCGACCAGCAACAACTAAATTCAAACCCAAATCTATCTTCTACCCTAGTACGCCACATGATAACATCGATGCTTTCCATGACACGGTAACCAGAGATCTCATGCAATTCCGCAAGAAGGAAGGGAAAACACGAACATCCTCTAATTTTTTCAAGAACCCAACGTGAAATCATTAAAAGTCTAGCTGATAATGAGAATCTAGTTATACGATCTGCAGATAAAGGAGGCAATATCGTACTTTGGGACAGAAAAATATACATAGAGGAGGCAGAAAGACAACTGGGCCAAATGTGATGCAGTGCGCGCAACGAAATTCATTTTAATTTATTTATATGTTTACTTACCTGTAATCTGCTGTAATCCATAGTTTACTACCCCCCACCCTGCCCCTCCCCTCCCCACGTCACTGCCCGACAGTCCTCCCACGACCGAACGCTCCTGAAAAACTCCTTAAGCTGACACTGTAAAGTGGGCACTTGGTTAAATGACACCCTGCATAGTCCTGTGTGTCAAGCTTCACTTAAGGTCAGGGACTAAGGGCCTGATTGCGATTTTGGCAGACAGGGTTACTCCGTCACAAACTTGATGGATATCCAGTCCACTGTATTACTGTTCCATTATATCCGATGGAACTTGCAATACAGTGGATGGGATACTCGTCACATTTGTGATGGTGAATCCCATCCCCCAAAATCATAATCAGGTCCTAAGTGCTACTCCTCTTGGCACATTGCTTGACTGAATTGCGCTTCATTATGGTTGCCTTGCCGGCTCTCCCTCGAACCGGCTTCCATGTAGTCTCGGTCATGCAGAGGTAAGCCTTTTTTGGTCTGCTGGTGTAAAGTCCTCGATACAGAGCAGGCTCTGTCCTCGTGGCATACGTTTTTTTTGGTTTTTTTTGTAACATCGTTTTTATTGCAGTACCAAAATAATCGTACAGACATAAATTTCACAGTATTGTTAGAAAACATAGCAAGAAGACACAGTATGAAAATTCACCCCTCAACATTCCTGGCGTGTCCCCAAAAAGAAGACTTCATCTGCCACTGCGCCGAGGTCAGTCCTTGCTACATAACTCAACGCCCGACACCTTATTTACAAGAAAAAGTGGACCGCTTTTGTAATTTTCGCCCCTCCCCCACCCCTATTGAACACCCTCCCCCCTTTGCCCAAAATTCCCGAACTCCCCCCCCCCCCGTGGCAGCGCTACGCAAGAATCCTAGTCAAAGTATGGTCTGGTGTGTTGCAGAAGGTCCTACATTCACTAAGGTGTGTTCCTAGGTGTGCTAGCAGGGTCAACTACCATTAGCTCCTCCCCCTCCTCATCCTCCTCCTCAGAATCATCTCGGAGCGCTTGCACCATCATTTCCCATGCCGTTGCCCTCTCCAGCGCCTTCTCATCATCCGTCCTCCTAGCCAACTGGTACCGTAAAGTACTTTCACACGCTGCCCACCGCAAACATTCACCATACCACCGCCTATACGTGGGTCCCGTTTTCGATTTCCAATTCCTCGTTATTTCCCGCTTAGCAAGGATCAGCCCCAAATCTATAAATCGGCTGGTGTTTTTATTCTTAGACGTGTGCGGAAACCAATGTAGGACCCCCACTGCCTTGGTGTATTGTATGTCCCTATCCGTAGCATTATTCAGAGCCCTCCCGATTTCCTGCCAGTAATCCCCCAAGGCAGGGCAATCCCACAACATGTGACCCAAATCCGCCCCGACTGTGTTACACCTGGGACAGGCCGCTTGTTCTACCCCAAAGTATTGCCGCACTTTCCCGGGGCGTGAGGTATGCCCGATGGATAATGTAAAGGTGTATGAGCTGGAACCTAGCGTTCCTTGAGCTTTTTCGCGCCCGTTGCAGCAATTGTCCCCATGTTGCATCAGGAATCTCCATTTGGAGGTCCACCTCCCACTTAGCTTTCAAAGCCGCGAGCGGCTGCAAGGCCTCCCGCAACATTCTGGAGTATAGACAGGTTACCGCCTTAAAGGTCCCGGCTGCCATCATCGCGTATTGGCACGCCATGGAGACCGCCGGTTCCTGCAGACCCTCTCCCCAGTGATCCTGCATAGCGCCTGTCACCGCCGCATGCAACAAATAGTCGCCCCGTGGGAGATCGAACCACTCTTGCAATTCCTGAAATGGGAGCATCACACCGTCCTCATACTAGTCGCCCAGCATTTGAACTCCAGCCTCCTCCCAGCCCAGTAAACGCAACCAGTCCCCACCATGAGGGAGGGCCGTGACCATTCCCAGCGGGATTTCCGGAGCATACATGAGGCGGACCCCCGCTCGTTTGCGCGCCCGATTCCAGCAGAGTCGAAATGTCTGCTCCTCCACTGTCAGATCCCTAACCAAGAGCTTCTGATGCAGTGTGATGTATGCCAGCACATGCCGCGGGATGCCCTCATCCCTAGCATGCTTCGGGCCTCGATATACCCTCGCGACCTCCTGAGTGAAAGCCTGCAACTGAGCCGCCAGATAGTAACCTTCAAAATCAGGCACCGCCATTCCTCCCTCGTCCTTGGGCCTCAGGAGGGTGTCCAGCGCGATTCGTCGCCTACCCGTGCCCCAAAGAAAAGCTATAGTCAGCGATCTCAGGCGTCGGAAAACAGAGCTCGGAATCCATACCGGGAGCGTTCTGAAGTAGTACAACAGCCTGGTTAGAGCCACCATCTTTAGGAGAGAGACCCGCCCAGCCAGCGACAATGGAAGAGTGGACCAAAAATCCATACTCCCTCTCAGAGCAGTAATGCAACGGTTAATATTACCATCCAGCATATCCGGTGGAGTATGGTAGATGTATACACCAAGATAGTGCAGGCAGTGCGGCTCCCATCGGAGTTCCTGCGCTGTGAGAGGGCACGGCTCCCCCTGTCTCAGTGGGTACAGACAGGATTTGGGCCAATTAACCTTTAGGCCCGACAGCCTCCCAAACAGCTCCAACAGATGTCTCGCCCCCCAGTAACTCTGCTTCCGCATCAGCCAAGAACATGAGTAGGTCATCCGCATACAACGAGATGAGATGCGGCCTGTCCCTGTACATCAGCCCCGCATAGTGGCGGCAAGATCTGGCTTCCACTGCAAAGGGTTCCATTGCCAAAGCAAATAAGAGGGGAGAGAGGGAGCACCCTTGCCTGGTTCCACGCCGTACGGGGTACTGTTTCGAGATTAGGGTGCCAACCTTGACTCTAGCTACGGCCTCCGTATACAGGACTTTGGTCCAGTTGATGTACCCATCCCCCAGCCCGAACCTCCTCATCACCTCGTATAGATAATCCCACTCAAGGCTATCGAAGGCCTTCTCGATGTCTATGGAGAGCACAAAGGGAGTAGTGGCATCCGACCAGCAGGTCCCCATCAACCTTGTTAGCCTGCGGATATTGTGGGTAGTGTTACGCGTGGGGATAAATCCGCATTGATCCTTGTGAACCAGATCGGTCATGTGGGCCAGTAATCTATTTGCTAGGATTTTACTCAGGATCTTGTAGTCCGTCGTGAGCATGGATAACGGACGGTAGGATGAAAGGGCCGTGCCCTCTCTGCCAGGTTTCAATAATGGGATCATAAGGGCCTCACACATGGAGCCCGGGAGCCGACCACACGATTGCGCTTCATTGTAGACCAGTTGTAGTTGTGGAGCTAGGTACTCCAAACATTTACTATAAAACTCTATCGGGAGACCGTCAAGCCCTGGAGTCTTATTCCTAGCCATCTGCTTCACCGCACTCCCTATCTCCCCGACCGTGATGGGCCGACCTAACTCCTCAGCCTCCGATTCCTCCAAGTGTGGTAGCTGTAACCCGTCTAGAAAGGTGCCCAGCTCATCCACCCCGCCCGTCTCTCCGCTCTCGTACAAACACTCGTAATACGCCCTGAACCTATCCAGGATCCCGGCCAGGGTGTGACACAGCTCCTCCCCCACCGCCTGAATCGCCATGATCGGCGAGCCCCGCCTGACCGGATTGGCAAGCCACGCCAGCATCGACCCCGCCTTATCACCTTCCGCATGCGCCTTTGCCATGTACGCTTTATGGTCAAAGCTACGCAGCCTTTCTAATTCCACCGCCAGTGCCTCCCTGGCGCCACTAAGCCCCTCCTGAAGCTCGGGGTGATTCGGGCGTTCCCGCTCCTTCTCCCTCAACCGCTTCTCCGCCTTTTCAAGATCATCCAACAAATTCCTCCGAGCCCCTGCAGTGCTCCCAATACAGTGCCCCCTGACCATCACCTTAAACGCGTCCCACTCCACCGCCCTAGAAGAGGCGGAGCCACTGTTCTCCTCAAAATAGCGCTCTATTCGCTCCCCTAAGGCCTCCCTGAAAAGCAAGTCATCTAAGGTATCAGGCTGCAGTCGCCATGTCGGTACACAGTTAACTTCCACCATCCAGTTCAGGGACAACAACAAAGGGTTGTGGTCCGACATCGTGCGAGCCAAATACTCCGCGCTACCCACTGTGGAGAGCATATGTGATGAGCATAGAAATGCATCTAATCTAACATGCAGGTCATGCATATGTGAGTGAAAGGAATAGTCCCTAGTGGTGGGGTGTAGCGTCCTCCAAGCGTCTCCTAGGGCCCAACTCTCCTGCCACTCTAGCCTGCGTTTTGCTACCCTGTGTACTGGGGACGCGCGCAGCGGGGGGTGGGTTCTATCCATATCAACATCCACCACCGAGTTGAAGTCCCCTCCCATAAGCACTGGCCCTGCTAAGTAGCTCGCCAGTTTGCCCGAGAGAGTCATTAAAAAAGCAGGCAAATCGTCATTGGGAGCGTACACACTGCAGAGAGAAACCACCCGGCCCCTCAATCTCCCCTCCACCGCCACATACCTTCCCTCCGGGTCCACCATTGTTTTAGTGACTTGGAAAGGGACCCCCGCTCGTATCCAAATCAACGTCCCTCTTGCAAAGGCCGAATAGGTTGTGTTAAACAGTTGTCCCCGCCACCTCCTTTGCAGCGCAATCCCCTCCTGCTTGTTGAGGTGCGTCTCTTGTAGGAACGCTATGTGCACACCCCTACTTTTCAGATACCCTTGAACCTTGTGTCTCCGTTCCATAGTCTGGAGACCCCGCACATTCCAAGTCACACATTTCAGAGCCCCCGTACTAGCCATATCCCTTCGCATACACAGATAGAACAATAAGAGTCATCGACCATGCGCTTTTGCCAACAGCCTACTGCCCCTCCCTCCCACTCCAAACAAATGAAACCCCCCCCCTCCAAAACAACCTGAGCAACCCCAACTACTCTCGGTTCCCACCCCCCCAGGACAGGCCCCTCCACAATCGGAAGCAACCCCATCCAAACAATCACACCCAACATCCCTCAAAAGAAGGCACTAGTATTCGCAGTCTCCACTGCGATGACCGTAAGGGCCAGTAGGGCGCGGACCGATGCCGAGAGGGTCCGTCAAAACAAATCAGTCCCGCACATTCCGTCCCATGATCCCCTCATTACAGAGTCACGATACCTCATATAGCAATTTACTGCGTTCACGGGCATCGCGCCCCAGCGTCCGACCAGTAGGCCGCTCCTCTCGTCCAGTGTTTCATGCTTCCAGGATCTCCCCAGAAGTCTGCGGTGTCACTATTGGGCCTTTGGCTCCGCCAAATTCCGAGAGCCCCGTCTCCGACCCCATGCCCTGCTCATCAGAGTCCGTGCCCTTCCCGGACTGGCTTCTAGTCGTGTTAGATAGGTCCACAACTGCCTGCAGGGCCGCCTTCCTCTCTATCTCTGTTTGTGACATGGATGGTTTACCAGTTCTTCAACGATTTTTCCGAATCCGTTGGGACTTCCTGATCGGCTGCTCCACTCTAGCCTCCTCCGCCCTGGCTTTAGCTCCGTCCGTTCCAGCTTTATAAGTGTCCCACCAGGCCCAAGCATCCGCCGATGTCGTAAAAAATAGCGATTTTTCATCCACCACCACTCTCAACTTTGCTGGGAAGAGCAGGGAGTATTTTATGCCCTCGCCACGGAGCTCCCGCTTGAGGGACAAGAAGTTGGCCCTGAGTTTCTGAGTCTCAAAAGTGTAGTCCGGGAACATGGTGACTCTGTTATTGTCCACTTGAAAGGGTCCCGCTTCCCTCGCCTTCTGTAGTAGCCAGTCCCGGTCCCTGTGATGGAGCAACTTGAACACCACCGGGCGGGGTGGAAGGCCCGGGGCCGGAGGCCTCGCCGGTACCCTGTGGGCCCGTTCCAGGGAGAAGAAAGGAGACAGTCCCTCCGGTGCCACCTCAATACGTAACCAGTTGTCGAGGTAGCCCACCATATCATCGCCCTCAATTTTCTCCGGCAGGCCCACGAGGCGAACATTATTGCGCCTACTCCTGTTTTCCGCATTCTTGGCCCTCCTCTCCAGCACCCTCAGCCTGTCTAGGGCATTTGCCATCTGCGCTTTCAGAGCTGCGTGGTCCGGGGCCAATTCCTGAACAGTGACCTCCACGGATTTCACTCTATCCTTAAGTTTATCGTGATCCGCTTTTAGGAGAACCAAACCTGTCGCCACCTGGGCGATGTCCTGCTGCAGGGAGTCTTTCGTGGTCGCGATGGCCTCCAATATACGGTCCTGCATGCGCTGGAGAGCAGAGTGGTCACGATCCGCTCCATCCGCCGCCTCTGTGTCGGTCGCACCTTCTCCCTTCCCTTTCGGTTTCCCCATCTCGGCTGCAAATGGCGGTGGCCTCTAGGGTCCCTTTGTCACCCCCACTGTCTCCGCAATGTAGAGTTCCGCCACTAGGAAACTCCCCGGGCAACAGGATCAAAGACCACGGATGTACTCAGCACAGTGGGCTCCGCTCCAATCGCGCTAGATTGCGCCGTAGTTTAGGGTCCCCTGCCGCCGTTGAGCCCTTTGATGCCAGCCTGTGCACTGATAATCTGGACCGTCGTCACAGGGCCGCCCCCATTTTGTCGCTTCGTCGGCGAGCTTAATTATGGCGACTATTCCCACTAGCTCGCCTCAATCCGAGGAGAGTTCGTCCGTGCTCGCCGGGTAGGCCAAGAGGGGTCCTGCAGTTCATCCAACAGCACCAGTGATAGGATAGCAGAAGAGTCCAGCCTCGCGCTCTCGACGTTTCTTCGTCCCGGGCTCAGGGCGCCATCTTAGATCGCTGGCATCACCCCCGGTGCCAGCCGTCTAAGTCTAATTTCAAGGCCAGGAACGGCTCCAGGTCGTCCGCTGTGAGCGCCACACCCTCCGCGATGACTTTAGATTTTGGGTTATCCCAGTTTCGCTGGAATTCGTTCAGATAATCAGGATGATATTCGGGATCGGGCACGGAGCTCCGGGCTCACGCTGCCTACCTCCTCGGCATCCAAGCCACGCCCCCCGTGGCATACGTTTTTTTATGTTGCATTTCACCTTTGGTTGAGGTCTCTCTTGAGTTAGCCCTCATTGGTGTCACCTAAGGGGGCCACGGCAGAAAAGCTCCTTTCCTGGTACGGAAACTCTCTCTAGAATGGCCAGCAACGTAATGCCGCCTGCTGACCCCAGGCTTAGCCACAGTATTTTTTTTAGTTTGTCTGCAGCTAAAAGGCAGACGGTCTTAAAACAGGAGCTTTGCTGCCTTTCAATTTTAAGCGGTCAGCTGCCAACCACAGCAGACTGTAGGGACTCTCTCTCCATACAAGTGTGCAGTAACATGTTCATAGTTTTGTAATTTGTAAAAGTGTTGCAGACTTACAAATTTACTTTCTGTTTTCCAGAAGAAAATTGCAACAAAACAATTCGAGAATCAATCTACAACCGAGCCTAGGGCCTCTTTTAAAATATGTTTTGTTTCCTCTTTTAAAGAGTCATTGATCATGAAAGAGTGAAATGGCAGTGATATGCGGTGTACAAAGAGCAACACAAATGACAAGCATAAGAGAAACCTTATTGCATTTAATGAAACAGCCCTTGGTGATAGTGAATCGATCTGCTCGTTTTCTAGTAACCTGCAATTTTTCTTTAAAGTGCCTGCCATCAGCCTGTCATTATACTAACAAAAGCAAGCTCGGATGGATTTCAGCAAACAGGGAGCCTGGTCGATTTTGAATGAATTGGCTTACTTATTACTCCAGAGATTGATCACAGTACACATTTGCCAGCCGCATCTCATTCGTGGATCTGTTAGGGCCTTTTTTCCAGGGAGTCAATCACCCTGTAAGACACTTTACCCTACATCACAAGTACCGCTGCAGTTGTGGCAAATAAGTTTGCATCCAGCACTCTTGACACCACAGGTATGGGTAATTCCATGAAGCGGAATTTCTACAGAATTTCAAGCAATCCCATTTATAACCCTCATGGTATGTGTAGTAGCATCAGAACTGGCATTACCTCCACCATTTCTGCATGTAATTCTCAATTCCAACCTCTTTGAGGGTAAAGTTTCCTCCAGGATTCGCCTGAGAATTGTCCCCGGTATTACCAATTACAAACACCTTATAGAAGCGATTTGGGAGGAAACTCCTGTTTCCTACTTAGTTAGTGATATGGGTTAATATTCTCCTTGGCAGGGCTGGCTATAGCGCTGGTGGCGTCCAGTGTGACAAAGTTTGTTGGAGCCCCCCAATGCCCACCTCTACCAGGGATTCCCTCACTATCACCCTTTAACAGTGCCCTCAAGTCTCCATAATCGCTCTCTCTCAGATGCATTAAATTAGTTTTATAGCACCGTCGCTGCCACTCATACTAGTGTAGGGTGTCAGATCATTTTACATCACACACTACACAGATACAATCATAGATGTGGAAATCAGTGTATAGGAAATGTTACATAAGACAGAGGACTACAAGTTGTAGGAGTCACATGTTATTAAAACTGGTAGGCGGGATAGTTTAAGAGTGCTTGGTCTGGAGAAGCACAAACTCAGAATATAAAACGTACCACAATGGTTGGGGGTTCTCTTTAATAATCAGAATTGTTTTCTACCCAAATGAACCCTTTTCCAATAGTAGGAAATACCTGGAAAAAAATCATAATGTTCTGCTCTATACCTTGCAGTTTGCATGCAGCTCTTTGATGACTGTTAACTCCTTCGATGTTGATAACGGAACCGCTCCGTCAGAAGCCGCAGTAGCGCTGTGCTGATGACGGAGCGTTTCCATCATGGCCCGCTCGCCGCGCCTGCGTGGCGTGGATTCCGTGCCTGCGCTGGGCGTTTCATTGAGCGGGCGAGGCCATGACGGAACCGCTCTGTCATGAGCACAGCTCAACCAAGGCTGGTGACGGAACGGTTCCGTCACCAGCATGGGTGCGCCGCGCGGCCGCCCCGCCCCTTAGCGCTGCGGGGAAATAGCCGCCGCAGCGAAGGTGTTAATAGGTCACTGCTTTGTTAGGATTATAATTTGTAATCTGCAAGTTTCAAAGATACTCTCAGACAAAAGCAGTAACTCACTGCCCTATTTACACAAAATGCACTTTGTGATTGGAATGCTACACGCTCTTTGCCGCAGGTATATTAACCTTCTGTACTATCTTACCATAGGTAAAAACTTCCACTAGACAAACCTCTGAACTCTCTTTAGAAAGAACATTAATCACCAGAGTTATCTTGACATTTTTATTCTTTCCTGAAAATGCTAGAAACCAGGAAAGCGGCAGCAGGTGCTTTTTAAACATAATATGCATCAAACACGACGCCCCAACCAAAATCAGCACCGGGTGGGGTCGCACCAGTTGAACCGCCCTGCTCCTTGATCCTAAAGGAACAGTGTCTCAAACACTTAGGTATGGAGTGAAAAAAGAACTGCAAAAATATTTACTTCCAGAAACTAAGAGAGGGGTGCTAGAGACAAAGGGATACCAGAAGTTTGCTTTCTCACTAGCTTAGAGAGTGCTGTACCTTCTCAATAGCTGAGAGAGTGCGGTACCTTCTCAATAGCTGAGAGAGTGCGGGCTCTTCTCCATAGCTGAGAGAGTGCGGTACCTTCTCAATAGCTTAGAGAGTGCTGTACCTTCTCAATAGCTGAAAGAGTGCTGTACTTTCTCAATAGCTGAGAGAGTGCGGTACCTTCTCAATAGATGAGAGAGTGCGGTACCTTCTCCATAGCTGAGAGAGTGCGGTACCTTCTCAATAGCTTAGAGAGTGCGGTACCTTCTCAATAGCTGAGAGAGTGCAGTACCGTCTCAATAGCTGAGAGAGTGCTGTACCTTCTCAATAGCAGAGAGAGTGCTGTACCTTCTCAATAGCTGAGAGAGTGCGGTACCTTCTCAATAGCTGAGAGAGTGCGGTACCTTCTCAATAGCTGAGCGAGTGCGGTACCTTCTCAATAGCTGAGAGAGTGCGGGCTCTTCTCCATAGCTGAGAGAATGCGGTACCTTCTCAATAGCTTAGAGAGTGCTGTACCTTCTCAATAGCTGAAAGAGTGCTGTACCTTCTCAATAGCTCAGAGAGTGCGGTACCTTCTCAATAGCTGAGAGAGTGCGGTACCTTCTCCATAGCTGGGAGAGTGCGGTACCTTCTCAATAGCTTAGAGAGTGCGGTACCTTCTCAATAGCTGAGAGAGTGCGGTACCGTCTCAATAGCTGAGAGAGTGCTGTACCTTCTCAATAGCTGAGAGAGTGCTGTACCTTCTCAATAGCTGAGAGAGTGCGGTACCTTCTCAATAGCTGAGAGAGTGCGGTACCTTCTCCATAGCTGAGAGAGTGCAGTACCTTCTCAATAGCTGAGAGAGTGCGGTACCTTCTCCATAGCTGAGAGAGTGCGGGCTCTTCTCCATAGCTGAGAGAGTGCGGTACCTTCTCAATAGCTTAGAGAGTGCTGTACCTTCTCAATAGCTGAAAGAGTGCTGTACTTTCTCAATAGCTGAGAGAGTGCGGTACCTTCTCAATAGATGAGAGAGTGCGGTACCTTCTCCATAGCTGAGAGAGTGCGGTACCTTCTCAATAGCTTAGAGAGTGCGGTACCTTCTCAATAGCTGAGAGAGTGCAGTACCGTCTCAATAGCTGAGAGAGTGCTGTACCTTCTCAATAGCAGAGAGAGTGCTGTACCTTCTCAATAGCTGAGAGAGTGCGGTACCTTCTCAATAGCTGAGAGAGTGCGGTACCTTCTCAATAGCTGAGCGAGTGCGGTACCTTCTCAATAGCTGAGAGAGTGCGGGCTCTTCTCCATAGCTGAGAGAATGCGGTACCTTCTCAATAGCTTAGAGAGTGCTGTACCTTCTCAATAGCTGAAAGAGTGCTGTACCTTCTCAATAGCTCAGAGAGTGCGGTACCTTCTCAATAGCTGAGAGAGTGCGGTACCTTCTCCATAGCTGGGAGAGTGCGGTACCTTCTCAATAGCTTAGAGAGTGCGGTACCTTCTCAATAGCTGAGAGAGTGCGGTACCGTCTCAATAGCTGAGAGAGTGCTGTACCTTCTCAATAGCTGAGAGAGTGCTGTACCTTCTCAATAGCTGAGAGAGTGCGGTACCTTCTCAATAGCTGAGAGAGTGCGGTACCTTCTCCATAGCTGAGAGAGTGCAGTACCTTCTCAATAGCTGAGAGAGTGCGGTACCTTCTCCATAGCTGAGAGAGTGCTGTACCTTCTCAATAGTTGAGAGAGTGCGGTACCTTCTCAATAGCTGAGAGAGTGCGGTACCTTCTCCATAGCTGAGAGAGTGCGGTACCTTCTCAATAGCTGAGAGAGTGCTGTACCTTCTCAATAGCTGAGAGAGTGCTGTACCTTCTCAATAGCTGAGAGAGTGCGGTACCTTCTCAATAGCTGAGAGAGTGCAGTACCTTCTCCATAGCTGAGAGAGTGCGGTACATTCTCCATAGCTGAGAGAGTGCTGTACCTTCTCAATAGCTGAGAGAGTGCGGTACCTTCTCAATAGCTGAGAGAGTGCGGGCTCTTCTCAATAGCTGAGAGAGTGTGGTACCTTCTCAATAACTGAGAGAGTGTAGGCTCTTCTCAATAGCTGAGAGAGTGCGGTACGTTCCCAATAGCTGAGAGAGTGCGGTACCTTCTCAATAGCTGAGAGAGTGCGGTACCTTCTCAATAGCTGAGAGAGTGCGGTACCTTCTCAATAGCTGAGAGAGTGCGGTACCTTCTCAACAGCTGAGAGAGTGCTGTACCTTCTCAATAGCTGAGAGAGTGCGGTACCTTCTCCATAGCTGAGAGAGTGCGGTACCTTCTCAATAGCAGAGAGAGTGCAGTACCTTCTCAATAGCTGAGAGAGTGCGGTACCTTCTCAATAGCTGAGAGAGTGCGGTACCTTCTCAATAGCTGAGAGAGTGCAGTACCTTCTCAATAGCTGAGAGAGTGCGGTACCTTCTCAATAGCTGAGAGAGTGCGGTACCTTCTCAATAGCTGAGAGAGTGCGGACCCTTCTCAATAGCTGAGAGAGTGCGGTACCTTCTCAATAGCTGAGAGAGTGCTGTACCTTCTCAATAGCTGAGAGAGTGCGGTACCTTCTCAATAGCAGAGAGAGTGCGGTACCTTCTCAATAGCTGAGAGAGTGCGGTACCTTCTCAATAGCTGAGAGAGTGCGGTACCTTCTCAATAGCTGAGAGAGTGCGGTACCTCATTTTAAGAGATAAGACCATGGACTGGCTTATGGAACTCCAGCATCTGAGATCACTGTCTGCGATCTTACAAAGCTCCTGGGTTAGCATGTTGGGGAAATTTTAGTTACAGGTAGCACTGTAAAGGTTGGAAGCGTGGGGGACTTTGTGAGGATATCTTTAGGGCCCTCCACCAGCCAGTACATCTTCGGGCTCCTGGTTCTGGAAATCAGAACATTTTCTAGAACTTGGAGAAGACTGGCTGCTTGCCTGGAGAAATATTGTGGCCTGCTTCCTCTTTAATTCAAAGGTCTGAAAGCTGTTCTCACAGGGTCTCGGAAGTTGACATCTCTAAGATGAGAAAATCAAGGAGTGGTATTAACACACCATTTCTGTGTCCCATTTATAAACTGAGACCCCGCAAGTCAATTTAGTTACTGCTGTCACCTCTTCTTTTGGAGGCACTGACTTGTGTGGTTGTTTGGTAACCTGGCTGCTTCATATTTTTTCTTATAAGAACATTCAGGCAATCATTTCTTCAAAATCTCAGAAGTTCTTCTGACTTTCCTAAGTAAGTTGTCCCGGGGGTGGGGGGGGGGTTCTTCTCAATGAGGACTGCTAGCCTGGATGACTACATTTTAATTAATTGTACCCTGCAGGTTATCTCTTGATTCAAGAATAGCTGTTTATGATTGTTCTCTTAGGTTAACTTTCCCTCTGGTCCAAAATAGACTTCATACTTTCGGTCTGACAGGCAAGTTCACCAAGTCAAAAGTCTCTAAGCAAACTGACAGTAAGAACAGCATCTGAAAAGAGAAGAAGAAGAGCAAAAAAGGAAAAAAATCAACAAGCCATTTTTATCTATCAACACAAGATCTGGAATAAAATCCCGATATCCATCAGGATTGCCTCTACTCTTCTTGAATTCAGGAAAAAGCAAAAGATATACCTTTTACAGAGCGCCACATCACAACACAGTAAATAGTCCACCTACCCTCTCATATCCTAACACCTCCTCTTGTTGTAGTGTTCTAGTTGGTGACGCAACCAACGGAACACGTCACACCCACGTGACTTGGTTTGAATAAATAGCGTCTACGCACGCACGTACGCCAGAGAGGCGACGGCGTGGGAGATGAGACACAGAATAACTCCGTGTCCGAGTGTTCATTGTATAGGGCCCAAATGTCACCCCCACTGCCCCCACAGTGTCACCCACCCTGTCGAGTGTGCCCCACTCGACACAACAACTGGCGACGAGGGTGGGATACCTTCGCTGCTGTGTCCCCGTGCCTGCCGCGTGGCGGCCGCGAGCCTTGCCCTCGGCTCACGGTGCCTGTGCCCGGCGGGCCCCCAAAGTGTGGCTGTCTCTCCGAGTGTCGGAGGGGAGGAGTACGCAGCGCGGCTGTACCCGCAGCACACGCAAACGACAGGTGAGGAGCGTTGCCCCCTGCTATCCTGTCCCTGCAGCGGCCGGTCGCAGGCCTAGCGCCACGTGGACCCCAGCAAGGAAGGGGGAGGGGCGATCCCCGCTACAGCGCGGAGCGGCGCACGGAGGTGCGTGTGTCCTCGGCAGGCAATGACAATCCACCATACATTTAAAGTCAAGCCACAGTGAAAGTCCAGAACACACCACAGGACACTTCCAGACTCTACTGTGCCCCAAGCTGATAAGGGGTGAATTACTGCATCGCAAATATACTACTGGCCACCAAGACGCCTGCGGACTCAGTCAGGGTTGCAGCATACATTGGTTCACACGCAAACTCAGCCCCGGGGGCATAAAGCACCATAAGCTTCACAGCGAGAAAAGCACAACAAGCAGTGGCAACACCAACAAGTCTAAAAACACGAAAAGGGGATATTCTAGTCAGGGCAGCACGGTGAGTCAGGACCAGAGAACGGCTCTTCGTCCCACACGGATACTACGTCGTCCAGAGTCACGTCATGGCCACAATACCTCCCATTGAACCCTTTGTGGTCGAGGGATCCCCATCGTCGCTAGCCCCTAAATGGAAAGACTGGGTGGATCGGCTCATGATATTTTTTGAAGCCACCAAGGTTCACAAGGAGCAAAAGAGAGCCATGGTCTTACATCTAGGAGGCAAGGATGTTCACCACATAGCAAAGACACTGGTGGAAGCCACCCCTAAGAACCATCACACGTTGATTAACGCATTGAACGCCCACTTTGAGCCCATGGCTAACCAGGACTACGAGAGGTTCATTTTCCGGCAGGCGAGACAGCTGCCAGAGGAGTCGCTAGACACCTATCACGCGCGCTTGAAGAATCTTGCGTCCACGTGTGGGTTTGCGGACATCACTGAAGAGGTTTGTGGCCAAATCATTCAAGGGTGCTCATCTGCCAAACTAAGGGAGCGAATCCTAGAGGAGTCTGGGAAGACCCTGGCCGACATTCTAACATTAGGGCGTACCAAAGAGCTATGAAAGCCAGGGCTGCGCACATGGAAGCTGCCCTTCTGGCGCCTGTGAAAACGGAACCAGTCAACAAAGTAACCGTCAAGTCTCCGGCAAAATGGACCAAGAAGGGCCCTGGAGCACCATGGACGGCCCAATCCAAGTCATGTGGCTACTGTGGAGGTTCCCCACACCCTGCGGCAGAGTGTCCCGCAAAAGGAAAAAGATGTTCGGGCTGCGGCCGGTTTAATCACTTTGAAAAAGTATGTAGAGCGATAAAGTACAGGAAACCCCGCCAGGTCGTAAATACCATACCGGAAGGAGACCCTCATCAGAGCGACATGGATGATGATGAAGAAGAGAAACGGACGGTGCACAAGGTGCACATGATTGGCGCTGCCACGCGCAAGGCCAGAAGCCTGCCTCAATGTGTCATCTGGGTAGGCACACAAGACGTTCTGGCAGTCGTGGACACAGGGGCCACCATCAACCTGATGGCCTCGGCCCTACACCAAACGTTAGATCCGCCTCCGCGCCTAACCCCGTCAGCCATCACTGTGTTCGCCTACGGACAAGACACTCCCTTGAAGATAAAAGGAAAGTTCAAGACAGTAATATCACACAGGGATCAGTCCGTTACCGCCAACGTGTTCGTGTCAGAAGATGGACAGGGCATGCTACTGGGATGCAGAGTGGCTGAAGACCTAGGAGTAGTATCCTTCGCGTTCGGAGTACATCAAGAATCCATTCAACAACTACTGACGGAATTTGCCGAGGTGTTCAAAGGCATTGGAAGGTTCGGAGGAAAGGAGGTCAACCTTCACATTGACCAGACCGTGCAACCCGTGGCCCTGAGGCACCGCCGGATAGCGTTCCACCTGCGACCACTAGTCGAAGATGAACTCAAGAAGCTTGAGCAGGCCGGAATAATAGAGAAAGTAACCGGCCCGACCCCCTGGGTGTCACCAATCGTGGTCACGAGGAAGCCCAAGCAACCTGGGGCGGTCAGGATTTGCGTAGATATGCGGCTCCCCAAACGCCGCCATCAAACGAGAACGCCACATAACTCCCACCGTTGATGACCTCATAGGCGAAATGGCAGGCGCGTGCTGGTTCTCCAAGTTAGACCTACGATCAGGATACCATCAGCTAGTATTGGACGAGTCCTCCCGCAACATCACCACGTTCTCGACGCATCTGGTACTCAGGAGATACACACGCCTGAGTTTTGGGATCTCGAGTGCGGCGGAGGTTTTCCAAAATGTGATCCAGGAACTCATAGCTGACATTCCAGGGGTGATAAATGTCAGTGATGACATCATGATACACGCGAGAACCATACAGGAGCACAACAGTCGCCTCACCCAAGTTCTGCGGAGACTACGAGAAATGGGGCTGACGCTGCACAGGGAAAAATGTGAGTTCCTAAAGCGGAAAATACAATTCTTTGGCTACATGTTTTCAACAGGAGTGAACCCTGACCCTGATAAAGTCAAAGACGTCAAGGAGGCTGCACCACCCACAACTGTCACAGAAGTCAGGAGCTTCCTTGGAATGGTAAATTACTGTGGAAGGTTCATGAGAGACCTGGCCAACCTAACATTGCCTTTGCGGGAACTAACCAAAGAAGCTACCCCCTGGAAATGGGGTCCGGAACAAGATAAAGCATTCCGAGACATCAAGGAGGCATTGTCAGAAGCCACCACCCTAGCATTCTTCGACCCCCGGAAAATGACCCTGGTGGCGGTAGATGCAGGTCCGGTTGAACTGGGAGCAGTTCTGATGCAGCGCCAGCGAGCTGAGGAAGATTGGTCTTCAGTGGCTTTTGCTAGTCGATCCCTTACCGCAACGGAACAGAGATACTCTCAAATTGAAAAGGAGACAATAGCTATACATTGGGGGTGTCGGCATTTCCATCTCTATGTATATGGGAAACCGTTCGTTGTGGCCAAGGATCGGAAACCATTGGTGGCGTTGTTTTCAGGAACGTCTACAAAGCCCCCACCACGAATTGAAAAATGGATGTTACAGCTCCAAAACTACAATTGCCTGGTGGAGTACCAGCCTGGATTCCGCAACCCTGCGGACTATCTATCACGACACCCGCGGGCAGCCACCCAAGAAGAGATGGAAGATGCCGCGGACACCGAAGAGTATGTAAGGTGCATCACTGCCCGATCATGTCCGCTGCCAATATCTATTGAACCCATCGCGGAAGCTACCAGGAAGGATGAATGCCTTCAAAGAGCTATTGGGGCAGTTCAAAGTGGAAACTGGCACAAGGCAAAAGAGGAGTGGAAGATCCTGACCCCGGGAGCACAACGAATCCTGGACAGCTTGTACCATGTGAGGGAAGAGCTAAATGAGGACCACACCGGATGTTTATTGTGAGGACATCGGCTGGTAATACCGTCCTCCTTAACAGACCAGGTTGTTCAGCTAGCTCATGTAGGCCACCAAGGTATGGTCAAGACAAAATCCCGCCTTCGGACCAAGGTATGGTTTCCGCTGATGGATGACCTAGTTGAGGCCACCGTTCGGGACTGTGCCGCCTGTCAAACGACCGGAGACCTCCCAAGGCCAGCCCCGATATTGGTGGAACCCTGACCCAAGGCTCCGTGGAATTGTGTCAGCCTCGATTTTGGCAGCCTTCCAGATGGACGTCATACAGTGGTAGTAATTGATCATCACTCCAAGTATCCAGAGGTGGAGATTGTATCCACCACCAGCGCGGCCGAACTAATCCCAAAGCTCGAGAAAATCATGGCAGCCCATGGACTCATACGAGAACTCAAAACGGACAATGGTCCTCCATTTCAAGGACAGGAACTAGCGAACTATTTGAGTGCTCTAGGCATCAGATACCGACGAATCACTCCAAGGTGGCCGCAGGCCAATGGTGAAGCCGAAAGGTTTATGAGTACTCTTAATAAAGTAATCCGAATTGCCCATGACAAAGGTCACTCCATCGAATTGGCCATTTTCAAATTTTTACGAAACTACAGGCAGACACCCCACACTACAACAGGCGTTGCTCTGGGCCACTTGCTCATGGGAAGGGAAGAGCTAAATGAGGACCACACCGGATGTTTATTGTGAGGACATCGGCTGGTAATACCGTCCTCCTTAACAGACCAGGTTGTTCAGCTAGCTCATGTAGGCCACCAAGGTATGGTCAAGACAAAATCCCGCCTTCGGACCAAGGTATGGTTTCCGCTGATGGATGACCTAGTTGAGGCCACCGTTCGGGACTGTGCCGCCTGTCAAACGACCGGAGATCTCCCAAGGCCAGCCCCGATATTGGTGGAACCCTGACCCAAGGCTCCGTGGAATTGTGTCAGCCTCGATTTTGGCAGCCTTCCAGATGGACGTCATACAGTGGTAGTAATTGATCATCACTCCAAGTATCCAGAGGTGGAGATTGTATCCACCACCAGCGTGGCCGAACTAATCCCAAAGCTCGAGAAAATCATGGCAGCCCATGGACTCATACGAGAACTCAAAACGGACAATGGTCCTCCATTTCAAGGACAGGAACTAGCAAACTATTTGAGTGCTCTAGGCATCAGACACCGACGAATCACTCCAAGATGGCCGCAGGCCAATGGTGAAGCTGAAAGGTTTATGAGGACTCTTGATAAAGTAATCCGAATTGCCCATGACAAAGGTCACTCCATCGAATTGGCCATTTTCAAATTTTTACGAAACTACAGGCAGACACCCCACACTACAACAGGCGTTGCTCTGGGCCACTTGCTCATGGGAAGGTTAGTCATGGACTCGATACCCCATCATCCAGAGTGGCAGCCTGCATCTCCAGATGAGTGTCGGGTTGAATCACGACGTCAGCGAGCACATGCGCAAGTCAGCCGCCGGCGAAGGGCCCAGAGGCCCCAGATTGCCCAAGGGGATTTGGTGTTACTAAAGAACAGAGTAACCAGTGGCAAGTTCAGGCTCCCCTATGAACCTGACCCATGGACAATAGTCAGCATCAAAGGCACCAGAGTCACTGCAAATAGAGGTCAAGAAAGAGTGACCAGCAATGTATCCCACTTCAAAAAATATCAACAGAGTGGAGTTTGCACAGCACCCCCAGTGGAGCAAGAAAGGATGCCGTCGCCGGCCAGACCACAGTTCCCAATTGATGATCCCGATAGCCCTGGGACCCTGATGGACGTGGCCATTCCCACTGACTATCCCCAAGCCCGTGATGAGACGCACCGCAGGGGGGGTGGACTGGAAGAGGCCAGTGGTCCTGTCAGTGCGGAGAATTATGACCAAGCGGCTGCCGCAACTGGAGGTGATGGTGAGTCTGGAGGTAGTGAAAGCCAGGGCTGAGGACTGTCCCAGTACCAGCTCAGGAAAAATCCGGCCCCCTCCTGCCATCTGAAAGACTACATGATGTAAGACTGTTCTTTGTTTTACTTGATTCCTGTTTTGATTATTATTGTCATCATGATTCTGTTGCCACGCGGCCTATGCCCCTGATGGACAGTGATCAACAGTATTGAAAGACAGAGGCTCTATGTTCTATGATGTTTTTTTGTTTGGTGGGGAGGAATGTAGTGTTCTAGTTGGTGACGCAACCAACGGAACACGTCACACCCACGTGACTTGGTTTGAATAAATAGCGTCTAAGCACGCACGTACACCAGAGAGGCGACGGCGTGGAAGACGAGACACAGAATAACTCCATGTCCGAGTGTTCATTGTATAGGGCCCAAGTGTCACCCCCACTGCCCCCACAGTGTCACCCACCCTGTCGAGTGTGCCCCACTCGACACAACACTTGTCAGTCTCTGATTGTATCTCCACCTTCAACCAGCTAGGCCTGGGTGAAAGTTCCATTGCACTAGAATAAACTTCCGTAATTCTGCAAAAGTCCTGAATTTCCTCTGTCATGCCACATCATGTAATTAATTATATGCTGTGGTTGGCGAAAACTTCTCACTAGGCGAAGGGCGGAGATCTCTGCTCCGCCCGCGGAGTGTGCAGAGTTTTTGCCGACTCTGCGTTCCGCGGAGAACGCGGGGAAGGCAAATCTCTGCACACTGCAGAGTTGGCCAGCCTCGCCTCCACCCCACTAATAACAATTAATTGGACATTAATGAAAACTAAAACAAAAAACACTTACCTGTACTGCGGCGTCCTCGGACTGCCCTCCTCCTCTTCCTCGTCGTCCATGGGTGATCCTTGCGAAAACTGCACATGAATGTGAAAAGTGGTTTTGCATTTTGTATGTATTTCAGGTCTGTGAGTTCCAGAAATTTCCCGCTTGGGTATTTATCCCCCATCGTTTCAATCCCCATTTGAGTTGAGCAAGAACCTCATTTTCCTGAGTTAATGAAAGGGCTGGGGGATATCCTAGTGGCAGTGAAGGAGCATATAGTGGGAGTTTGTGGGGTCTTGCCCCGGATCTCTCCAGGCTGATGTTGTGAAATCGATCGTGTTTACTTCTGTGCGAGAGGTATCTGTACGTTTATCTGGTAGGACATATCTAAGTGGGATGGGATGCACGTCCCCTGTCTTTATTGCCAGGTGCAGCACATACGCCTGGGGGAAGTTCCAGTAGGGCTCCTATTGCGCTTGAGCCATAGGTAGTAGAGATATAAATCTGGTGCTCCGAAGCCGCCTTGCGCATAAGGTCCAGTCATTATGTCCCACCCGATGTGTGGTTGTTTGCCCGCCTATGCCAACGTGATTAGTTGTGTACAAAGCGTTTTAAAAAGGGCCTGGGGCATTACTATAGGTATATTGCTAAATAGGTATAGGAATCATGTCACTATAATCATTTTTCTTATGGCAACTCTGTCAGCCAGGGACTGATGCATTTGTATCCATCTCACCACTTGGTACTCCAGTTTCACTGTAGTTTTACCATAGTTTCACGTATCACCAGTTCAGGATCTCTATGTATCCACACGCCTAAGTATTTTACAGGTTCTGTACTCCACTCAAGTGGGTACTCTAGAGCATATGGTTAAAGGTAAAATTACCAATTTCGCCCGATTTATACCCAATCCAGAATGCCTTTCAAATCGGATGTATTCGCTAAGAAGGTTCATCAGGTGTTGTATAGGGTTCTACAGGTATATGACCATGTCGTCCGCTTATAGTGAGATGTCAATCGGTCTCTACTGGAATCGTAGTGCTGCTGCAGCTACATGCCGCTGTTGAATCATGCATGCCTGTGGTGCATGAGTTAATGCAAATATAATAGGGGAGACGGGGCATCCCTGTCTTGTATCTCGATGGATCGATATAAGCTCTGATGTGTGCCCATCGACTCACACCCTGGCTACTGGAGATGTATACAGCAATCTCACCCACCTGAGGAACCCCATTTAGATCCCCATCCTCGTTAATATAGTGCATATCTAAGGCCATTCTATCGAATTGAAAACTTTAGCGGCATGAAGTAATACTGCGGCTGCTTCCAATTCCGGGTTTAATTGGTGGAGTACAAATATTGTGCTTAAATTGTGTGTGGTGGAGCGGGTTGATATGAATCCCGATTAATCAGGTAGGACCATGTTAGTTAAGGGGAATGAAGTCTGCAGGCTAGAATTTTAGCCAATATTTTAACGTCAGTGTTAATGAGCGAGTGGGGTTGTCACAATTTGCATTTGTCCGACTGTTTGTCAGGTTTGCGGAGAGTGTGTGTGCTGATCTGTCCTGCAGTGAGTTGACAGGTGCATTAAAATACCCCCCATATAATGAAAGATCGTGGCAAGGTGCATAGGGTATTCCATATGCAAGTGAGGAACTCTGTATCATCCACATTTGGGCCATATGTGTTCACTTGGGTGATTAAAGAGCCAGAAAGAACACTCTGTAGCATAGCATATCTGCCGTGATCATCTGTAATAGCATGAGTCACCGTGAATGGCACATCTCTCTTTATCAATATCACCACTCCCTAGAAATATGAGGAGTATAATGAGGCCAGTCTGGTCCCAGCCCACCACAACCCCACCTTACTTTCAGTCCATTTTATCAAATGAGCCTCCTGAAGGGGAGCAATCTGTATATAGCATCAGTCTAGTTACACCAGTACCTGACTTGTTCTGCAGGGCCCTTGAACAGTCCATGTGATTAATGAGGTGGTGTCAGGTGGTTTCAGTTTAGTCTTGGTTAATTTTTAAGCTGGTAATATATCAGTGTATCATTGTGTGCATTGTCTATAGCAATCAGTGTAATGCCATGGCAAGAACATTTCTAATCGTATAGCCCTCCCCCCTCCCACTTCAGCATCCCAATTATGCCAAAGGGCTCTCTGCAAAGTAAAAACAAAGAAAACATAGAACATTGGCGGTATGCATTGGTTGCCGCAATTAAAGTAACATTTACAAACATTTGGGGTGCACCCATGTGGGGTCGCTAGAGTCCTGGTTGCCCACCCGATGTACAGGGGTGGCCGAGAGACCTGGTATTGTAAGGCATTTTAGATTGATTATGGATGGGTGGTGTATGTCAGATCAGATCAACACTCTTTCTTTCAGTAATCAAAAATACCTAAAAAAGACTTACATTTAGGGTCATGAAACAGTCATTATCATAAAACACATTCATAATCCTAAAATACATTTATGGCCTTCAAATAAATAAAAACTTTTAAAATGTATTGGTATGCCACTCAATTCCCTAGCGTCAGCACAGGTGATTTAAAATCTTAAAATCAATTAGTCATCATCAATTATACACCTTAAAAGTTCCTTGTTTATCAAGTTTGGAAGCAGCTCCCACTTTCTTCAGTGCAAACTCAATGCTCATTGTAGACCTCGGTGTTCCGATCTCCATTGGGGTCAGCAAATCTGTCTAGAGCATTCTAACTAATCTGATTAAGCAGCTGCTCCCATTTTCTTCCGTAAAAAACACATACTCATTAAAAACCTTGATACTGCAAACCCCACTGTTCTGACAAAATTACAATATTAGTAGCTCAGGATGATTTTCATTGACCAGAGGTAGCTCTTATTACAGAAACGTTTGGAGACCCCTATGTTACAGCATAAAAGAAATTGGACCCATCTCTCTTTTGCTCCCTATTACCTTATACCTTAACCACCAGCCCCACAATAACAGTTGTACAATTCTACTTGAGAATGGCAGTGTACTAGATGGCCACTTCTCATTCAAATGTGCACCATACTCTGAACCCTTAAGAAATTTGACTGACACCTGAAGTAAGATCATTAAACTCAAATAGGATACTGAAAAGACTCTGCAAGTAATTTTTTTTATATAATTCTTTTTATTAAACAGTTGCTCAATACATCTTCATAGTCATCATCAGTACAGGATATAATAGGGCAACATTGATTGAAGGAGTAGTACAATTTTAAGCAAGTAAGTCTCACAGGTCCGGAACCCATCATATTGGGCTCTAACCTACTATATTGTGGCATTTCCCCGTCTCTATACAACTAGCTTCTGTATTTTTCACATTGGGTCCAGATTTACTCCCATTTTTTGGGGCACCCTCTACTATGATAAACCACCTTTTCCGCCTGCTGACACTAGTCTAGATCTTGTTTCCAGGCCCCCAACCTTGGTGGATCAACTGCCCCATGATCTTGCAATGTTCCGCTTTGCCACTCCCAAGGCTAGAATAAGCCATGTTTTGGGATGTTTGGGAGAGGTTAACTCCCCTTTCACACCCACTTGGTAGCATCTTGCCTCGACTGGGATCTGCATACCCACCACCGTAGCCATCACCCGAGATACCTCCTCCCAGTATCGTTGAATTTTAGGACAGGTCCAGAGGATGTGAAAAAAGTTTCCCACCTCCCCACAGTTCCTAACACACTGACTGAATCATACCGGCCCAGCCTCTGTTGAAGTGTTTGTGTATGACCTGTGTAAAATCCTTAGCTGGATCAGTCTAAATCTTGCTCATATAGCAATTTCCCTGAGACTCTGTATGGTCTCCGCCCAATCCTCATCTTCCAGCAATCCCAGGTCCATTTCCCACGTCTCCCTCAGTGGATCTGGTAAATTATTCATGATCTTACAATATGTGAGAGAGATAGCCTTGACCACCATTGGTTCTATCAGCAACCTATCCTCTAGTTGGCATCTCTCCTTCTGGTATATGGCACCTGAAAGTGTGCCTCAACTGTAAATATCAGAAGCACTCCCCATCTGCCAACTGATACTCTATCTGGAGATTTTCAAATTTAATCATGGCCCTATTCTGCCAGACGAGGTCATCGATCCCAATAACACCCTACTTGCAGAAACCCAATAAGCAACCGACTTCTCCCAACCGATCACAGTCCCATAACGGGTTTAAGTCTGTTAATTTGGATTCCCACCCCAGCAATTTTGTGTCCACACACCATGGCTGAATCACAGTCCTCGTGTGTGTAGGGAAAAATGCCTTGCGTCCTCCTTGATACAATGCCACTGGGTAGCACCCAGGCCCCATGGGATGACAGTCCCCCCAGTACGCTGATTCCGTATATAGTGCAAAGACGCAGTCATTTACATTGATAAGATGGGTTGCCAAGTAATAACTCCTGACATCCGATAACGCCAGTATGCCCTCATAAATTCCCTGTTGCAGCTTACGCAGTGCAATTCGGGAGCTGCCCCCTGCCCATAACACGGTGCGCAATTCTCCGCCAATCGTTCAAAAAACTGCGCTCGAGACCTGCTGTGGGGTGTTTTGAAGCACATAGAGCAGGCGTGGAAGGGCCATCATCTTGAACAGGGTAGCCTGTCTAAGTATGGGCAAATTTTGCGAATCTCGCATTCGCGAATTTTGCGGATTTGCGAACTCGCAATCCGCAAAATCCGCGAATTCCCGGATTTTTTTTTTTTGTGTTCGCAAGTGTTTCTGCCAGTTCGCGAGGATTTGGTATAGTTCGCAATTGCGAACTTACTTATCGGCTCGCAACGGTCGCGACTATGTTTTTTCTACGTCTGGTTCATCATCACAGCCTCCCAGCACCCTCTGTTTCACTACTGCCACCCTCTCTTTGACCCATGCCACCCTCTGTTACATCAATTCCACCCTCTGTTACATCATCACTGTAGAAGATGGGGGGGAAAAGCAAGCACACCTGCCCTGCTTCAACTGACATGAATTAATTTGGGGTTAGCTTATTAACAACACCTGCCCTGCCCCAACTGACAATAATGAATTAGGGGCTAATTAATGTGTCACTGAATTTGAAGTTCCAGCCTGGCACCTGCTTGTCTGCTCCCTTAGCTGTAAATCAGGAGTCAGGACCTTTGTGGCATACAGTTAAGGTCATAGCAGGGTCACACAATTGTTGCAAGCAGGCAACCGAATTCTGGAGGGCCCCCTCAGGAAGCACAACAGGGAATCGTTACAAATCATGAGATTGACCTTTTGCACCTGCTCATTTGTTTTGCTTTTGCAAAAATCGTTCTTCGGTAATTTCGTGCTATTTGCGAGGCTCGGCGTCGTGCAAAACCGACCGCGGAAGCCGCCAATTCGTGCGAATGAGCTTTATATTTTTTTTGCACCGTGTTATTTCGCGAGTTTTTTTGCAGTATTCGCGAGCCGCTTGCAGCGCAACACGCGAATTTACCCCAAAGTCGAGTACGGGCGCGGCCATTTTGTTTGCGTGACGTATTTCCGTTTCCGCCCGCTACGTATAATCTCGCGAGGTAAGCGCATTGCGAGTACAAGTTCGCACGAGATCGCGAGGAAAATTGCGTGCGAACTTACTTTCGCGCTCGTGAACGGGCGGCCATCTTGTTTTTCATTCATTTCCTGTGTCTGGGCATGGTGTTTATCCTCTTGCTATCTTTGCCATCCTTTGCTTGTTTTCAGTTTTTTTTCAAACGATTTTGCTTCTTATCTATCCCTCTCTTTTCCTAGCTGTATATTTTTGTCTTTTCTGCTATTTTTGTTTACTTTTAAACTACTTTTTAAACTCTTTTCTTTTCGTCTTCCCTATCCTATTCCTTCTTAATTTTCTACTTCCTACCTTACCTGCCCAGACCATGGTGAAGCCAGGCGCCGTGAAGCTGCCCAGGCACTTGAGGGACGCAGCGGCGGCGGGGAGGAGGAGTCCTGGACCCCGTGCCAGGACAGCATGCGGGCGATTGAGGGGGGAGCAGGTGACCCGACGGGAGATCTTCAGCCCGGAGGAAGTGGGCGCGCTGGTCTACTTCGTCCAGCGCCGCCTGCCCAGGACCATCGCGGGAGGCGGCAGGATCGCGGCCGGCTACAACATCCGGGAGCGCCGGAAGCGGTGGGAGAAGGTGTGCTGGGCCATGTCCCAACTCTCCGGGGTCCAGCGCACCTACAGCCAGGTCACCCACCGCTGGACGGACGTCCTGGACAGGGAACGCGACCTGCTGGACCAGCTCGGCTTGGAGATCCCCGGGCTTGGTGAGTAGTAGTAGCTATTTCATCACTCACTACTATGTTTTCTCCTGCTCTGTGTTGTTGTATTGCAAATATTTGTTTTTTTACATGGAGCAAGCCAATAATGCTGCTGACGATTACATTGTAGTTAAATTATATTTCAAAATCTTCTGTGCATTTCAGGTGCACTGCTCTCCTTCTCAGTGGCATTGCTACTATGCTTATTTGTTTTCTATTTTGTGGTCTCATTGGCCTGAGTAACAATTATGTATGAGTGTACTTTACAGAACTGCGTAATGCTAGACACTAGGGGGCAGATTACATTTACAAGCCCCTTGCGCCACGTTTACGTTGCCTTGCGTGACGCAACAGCGGCGTAAACGTGGCGCATCCCTGCGAGTCATTTACAGCGTGACGCATCTAGGGAGATGCGTCACGTTATAAAGCCATGGGCCTGCGCCACAATGGGTGCGTTCCTAGTATTCAGGGTGGGCAGTCCTGCGGCTGTGAGCCTCGCAAAAGTGCCTGCGTGAAATCGACAAGATTTAACGCAGGCACTTCTGCGACGCTGCTACGTCAATTCAATTCCTTATGCCTGCTTGAAGCAGGCGTAAGGACTGACACAGCATGTTACGTATTGGGTGGCCCTGAGCATTACTGAAGTTGCATTGCGTTGGCGACGTGACTCCAGCGATGCGCCGCTCTTACGTGACGAGATGCGTCACGCAAGTGCCTACCCTTGCGCCAGGGCGCGCCGCATTGTAAATGAGGCGCATCTGCCGTGTCGCAAGGGTAGTTTTGCGTGACGCATTTGATCTGGCGCATCTCTGGAGATGCGCCAGAACGCTTAAGTAAGTATGCCCCTAAGGGGCAGAATTGCAATTACCGTCGCATCCCTGCAAAGTAGCAGGGATGCGCCAGTAATTGTGCGGCCCGCTACCACCACCAAACATGGTGCGCAGTATTTGTAATGCGGCGCACCATGGGCCCAAAACGTCACCGAAGCTTTACTGCTGGAGTTGCGTCGCAACGATGGCGCAGCTCCAGCAATGCTCTTGGGTACCCTATCTCCCCAATGCTGGGTCAAGCCGTACGTCTGCTTCAAGCAGGTGCACGGTTTGTGTGACGCATCATTGTCCTAAAGGTGACTGATTGAAATTTTGTAGATTTCCCTCAGCCACTTTTAGGATGTGTTCCAGCGCAGGAATGCCCTCCCTTGCGCCGGAACGCCCCCTGATGGCGCAGGGCTTTATAACGGGATGCATCTCCCAAATGCGTCACGTTGTTATAATATTATACGCCGCACCATGGCGCCTCTTTTGTTTAGCTGCTGCGTCACAAAAGTCACGCAAGATCGGAGCAAAAGAGCCGCAAGGGGCTTAAATCTGCCCCTTCCTTTGTACCCCTGACAATAAGAAAAATAGTGGCGGTGGATTGATAGTTTGACTATTTAAATGACTGGTTATGTAGCAGGCAACTGTTAGTGTTGTCACTGATCTGACTGAATCACAATGGAGTTTGTCTGTCACTTTGCGTCTTGCCTGCGGACTGCTGCCTGCCAGTCCTAGGTGAACCTTTCAGTACTTTGTTTAGTGAGTTACGTGACTTTAGAAGTCGCAGGTCCGCAAATCAATGAAAACTAACCCTAATGAATGTAATTTCGCAGAAATATTTTGTTATTGTTGTTTTGAAATGTTTGATTTGGTTGACATTGACAAGCAACAATCATCCATGTTTTCTGTTCTTTCTTTCATGTTGTACGTCAGCTCCCCCCAGGGGCGAGGGGAGGACACAGGAGCAGCAGGCGGCGGATGCTGTTGAACAGGGCCAGGATCGGGCAGGCGAGGGCTCCTTTGCTGGCCCCAGTAAGTTTTCATTTTAGACTAGTACCTATTTTTCCTAGCGTTCCTCATTTGATTTTTTCAAAATCGTCTTTGATCTTCTTGTAGACTGTATCTAAATTCTTATCCTACCTCTACTATGACTCCCTGTGGTATTACTAGATTATTCTTATTAGTCTGTCTGTGTAGCTAACTAAGATTGCACGGTTGGCGAAACTCCCATTCTAGTCAGCAATAGCTCTATCAACTTAGTGCAGTCCTCTGGGATTGTCCATAATGTCTTTTGAAGTGTTCTATCTGGACTCATGCTTGCAAAAATTGCAAAACCTTTCGCTCAGTCACTCTAGTCTGGACAAAAAAACACAGAGTCTATTTAAGTTTAAAAGCTTTATTAAAAGTAAACACATTTATTAAAATGAAGTCATAATAAAACTAAACGTTTAACTGATAATGGAAAAGTGGTTAGTGCTGACCATTAATTGAAGACATTTCTTGTGGTCGAGCCGAGCTCTCACCTGGTTTCAACTTGATCTTGTTGTTAGAAGTCCATCTTCTGTCTGTGTGGAGAAAAATGGTGCGTGTTAAAAAACCAGCCTTCATCAGTTGTGCCAAAAAGTGCAGCAAGACAACCTTCCCTGGAAAAAGGGACATTTTTTTTAACTTTAAAGTAGACAGTCACAAATTACATTGTTTTCACATGTCTTCATTCCTAGACCAAATACTAGTGAGTGCTTTATTCTAACATTCTTAAATGTACTTTGTAGGTGGAACATCTGGTGGCGGGGCCAGCGTGGAGGTGGTGGTGCTCGACACGGAGGCGGAGGGCAATTCTTCAGGGGAGGAGGCGGCGGCTGTGAGAGTTGAGACGGTGGTGGTGGCGGCCAGAGGTAAGCTCTTATATATTCCTTACTTATTGAGATTGAAGACGTGGCTGGGAAGGCAAGAATATGAGATGCATGGCTGGGTGAATGATGAATAAGCATGGGCGGAAAATCCGTTACGCTCGCGGATTTTGCGGATTTTCGGTAAATTCGCAATCCGCGAGATTCGCGAATTTCCCGCAAAATCCGCAAATTCGCACGCAGCGGATTTTTTTTCTTTGCGGTGTAAGTTCGCAATTGCAAACATGTAGGTGCGGCGGGCAGCAACAATCTTGCACTCACGAAATTACAAAAATTGCAATTCCGCACAAGAAATCTACTAGCAAGCAGCATAGACCTTCTGAAAATGATTATTTTTATCAGAATAACTCCTCAGGTTGACATTTACCTGCACTTTTTTAGATTTGAGGCCTTTTGATTTTCTTTGGATAACTTTTGGATTAGAAGTCAACTTTCTCATATAAGCTTGGTGGGGCATTAAAGTTGCTGTAATGCTGCTCTGCAGAAAAACGAGTTTTGCAAAAGTGAAAGCAGGTTCAAAAGTTCAAACTCATCATTAGTAACCGTTTCCTGTAGTGCTTCCTGACAAGGGCCCCTCCAAAGTTCAGTTGCTAGTTGCAACAATTGTTCAGTTGCTAGTTGCAACAATTGTATGACCCTGCTCTGACCCTCACAGCAGGCTCATAGAATAGCTACAAGTAGGCCACAAAGGTCCTGGAAAAAAAAATTGCACTGCAACAGAAAGCAAATTACAGATAAGGATGCAGGTGCCAGACTGGAATTTTAAAACAGTGACACATTAATAAATCAACCCCAAATTAATTCATGTCAGTTGAAGCAGGCAGGTGTGCTTGCTTTTTCTCCCCATAATCTACAGTGATGAACCAGAGGGTGGCATAAGGCATTGATGTACCAGAGGGTGGCATGGGTAAAACAGAGGGTGGCAGGGGTGAAACAGAGGGTGCTGGGAACCTATGATGATGAACCAGACGTAGAAACAACATAATCGTGACCGTTGCGAGCCGACATGTAAGTTCGCGATTGCGAACTGTTACAAAACCCTCGCGAACTGTCAGAAATCCTTGCGAACTGGCAGAAATCCTTGCGAACACAAAAAAGAAAAATCCGCAAATTCGCGAGAATTCGCGGATTTTGCGGATTGCGAGTTCGCAAATTCGCAAAATTCGCGAACGCCAGATTCGCAAAATTCACCCATGCTTAATGATGAAGCAATGATGGGTGGAAGGACAACAGCCTGGGTGGGTGACACAGAAACTGTGTGTGTCCATATACCTGGATCATGCTACTATCTGACTCTTAGATAGCATATGTGTATCTAGAGCAGGGATACTCATAGTACGGCCCGCGGGCCGGTGGTGGCCCGGCAAGCCTTCCTTGGCGGTGCGCAGACCTTGCAGACAATCACTGCTCCCCCGGCCCCCACAGAGCAGAGGCTTTGTTGTATTTAACCTGTTAGCACCCCTGCATCTCCACTCTGACTATCACTGCTCCCCCGGCCCCCACAGAGCAGAGTGGAGATGCAGGGCCACAAAGAGGTGAAATAGAACAAAGCCTCTGCTCTGTGGGGCCGGGCAAGCAGTGATTGTCAGGGTGGAGATGCAGGGGCGCTACAACAAACAAAGCCTCAATAATATGTTAATGGTCTTTTAAAGACCTGTTAAGTACTTTGGTGTGGTTGTCTGTGTGTGCGCGTTGAGGAAGCGGTCTCAGCCCGGGCTGAAGGCTGACACAGACAGACACACACACAGTGAGATGACAGAGGGGGAGGGAGAGGGAGGGCAGGAGGGAGAGAGAGATGGAGAGGGAGGGCAGGAGGGAGAGCAGGAGGGAGAGAGATGTATGTAAATGCTGGGTCTGGTGGCTCAGTGGATGAAGGCATCTGCTGCAGGGACCTGTGTGCAACCTCATGGTCACAAGTTTTCGTTTTGCTTTAGCCCCGCCCCCTCTGACTCCGCCCCCACCAGTGCGGCCCTCGGCCACAAACTACACTGCAAATTTAGCCCCTGAGAGAAAGTTTGTGAGTACCCGTGATCTAGAGAGAGTAGACGGTCAGTGGATGAACTAAGTGTAACTTTGAAGAGCATGTAACACTGCACCCGCACGTCCGTTCCAGTGTAGGAAAGGCAAGGAAAAGAAGTTTTAATTTTGTCCAAATACAACCATCAACAGTAGCAGTAGTTTGTATTGCAAGCACAGCATAGATCTGGTTATTACGGTGGCCACTCCCTACCTCTCTTAATAAGTTTAGTAGTACTCAGTCATTCATGTGTGGATGTATCACTGGTCACTCAATAAAAAGCAAAGCACCTAAAGTCATCCCATATATAAGCAAAAACATCCCATGTGAAGTGATAGATAATCAGATTATTTATCTTCTTCAATTTTCCATTTCTAGTACTCATTTGCACTGTAGGGTGAAAGTTAAATTAATTAAGCAGTAGCCCTTGTAACAGAGTATTCTCAGTGCCACCCGTAATAGAAAAGTAAGAGCTTCACCACCTGCATGTACTGGACGGGTACAGTAACGCAACGCAAGTCTAGGTCACTCATCATGGCGTGCGTCTCTTTTTCTCGGGTGCAAGTTCACTGCGCTGGCATTATGCCGGCTTGCAGAAGATAACGTACCAATTTTCCTAAACAAGAGACAAGAAGAAGAATAAGACTGGTGTACTTTCATAGTCGACTCCAATGGAAGTCCATAGTGCTCGTAGAATTTGTTCCTTAAACTCCCACTAATGTTAGAGCAAGGATGAAGAAGTGGGAGGTTAGATAGATACTGGCCTCAATAGTTATGTAATGCGCTTGCAAGTTGCTAGTTGTACTGCAACACAAATTTCTGCTGAATGATTGAGTTAATCTTAAAGAGCATTGGTTACAGATTATGTCTTTCTTTCTTCATATAGATGCTCCTGCCAAACCAACAAGGAGGAAGGAGCTGGCTAGAGCGGCCCGGCAACGGAGGATCGATGCCACTGTTGCGGAATATCGGCGGCTGGTGGCCCTGGAGGACGAAGAAAGTGTGCAGTCGACCACAACAACAACGTCGGCTGCCACCCAGCACAGTGCTCCACCCAGACTGAGCCGGGCTGCCAAAGCCAAACGCCACCGCCGAGCAGCAAGGACAACAGCTGCCTCTCACAGCCATTGCACCTGCAGGGCAGTGAAGGCACGCCTGCGCCGCAGTACCCTGATGGTGTCCCGCCTTCAGCAGGAGCTCCACCACTTTACAAACGTGTTGGAGGGGCTCCGCGTAGAGCACGCCTTGCTCCGCCAGGAGCATGATGCCCTGGCCCAAAAAGTAAACAGCATCCACCCATAGTGTCCCTTGCCGCTTTTTTAGAGACTTTTGGGGGGTGGGAATTGGGAGTTGGGTTTTTGGGGACTTTTGAAGGACAATCGTTGGGGTTAGGGAGGGTCTTGCGGGAGATTATTTTGTTAGGGATATAAATATACTTTTTCAAACTTTATCTGAGCATACCTGTTTTTTACTGCTTGCCTGGTGGGTGGGGGTTTAACAGTGACTTTGTTTTCCTGAAAGTTTAGTTCCATTTTCTTCCTTTAAGTGTAAATGCCCAAATGTTTTCAACACTAAGTGCCTCTCACAGAGTAAGTGAAGTGAATTCAAGAGTCCTAGGACTTTAGTAGTACTACCGTCAGTCTCTCGTCTCTCCTAATACTCCATTATACTCCCAAACCACCAAACGCTTATCTTACCTGTAATTTGTGTTTGAAAGTAGGGCTAGACCCAGGGCTGGCTCCACGGGAAACAGCGAATAAGGTTGGCAATCCTGGGCGGATAAAATTTCCTCATAGCGGTGGTACTAGTGGTGTGACACAGTGGCAGTTGCATGCCTATGAAAAAAAATAAAATTAAATCTGGTTTGTCCTCCTGAGCAATCCAACGGTACAATAGAGAATATAGCAGGTGACAGAAGTACACTAGAACAGTGCCACATTGTAGCCTAACAAATGGTAAAGTATAACTACTAATTCGGTTGAAGTTCTTTGACATTAGCCATGGGTCTTTGTCAAGCAGAGTAAGAATATATCCTCGGATTTCTTCACCAGCCTGTTGCTATCACCTTATCCTCCCCAGCAAGTGTGTGGATATATTGCTGTAATTTAGTCACACATCAATCAAAACCACACAGCCCGGGGGAAGAGGGTTAGGGTTTGAAAAATGGATGGGTACCGGGGTTTTTGGGAAAGGTTTTGGGAGACAAGAAAAAATAGCACAGCATGGACAAACAATTGTGAACATAAACAAATCTTTGGGTACAAACCTATCCATCAATCTTTGAAAGTGCATGCACTACTGCATGCATGTCAGTGAAAAGTAAGTAGTACTTTCGACAACTGTGGAAGAAAGAATGCGACAGTACAGGGCGTGTGTGGAATTATTGATAAGTATATTCAACATAAGGTCTCTGTTGCCAGATACCTGAGAGCCTTGCTGGTCACTATAAATCCATTCACAACACTCAATGGGGTTGGTCTGGAAGGTATAGTAGATAGAAAAGGAGAAATTGCTCTTTTTCTAGGTGTCCCCTCACTCACCAGGGTTGCCCCTTGGTGACATGCTTCATCATTCGGGCCATCCCAGTCCTCTACGGGCTGGGGCGTGCTGCGACTTGCGAATTACGTAGGAGCACTTACAAATGACTATGTGTGGTGCAGATGTGATTGTGGAGTGGACTAAGTGATGTGTTAAGGGATCAATTTAGAAGCAGAGAGAGATCCAAGAAATGCAGTCACAGTCTTAGAAAAACACAATGGATACTGTATCTGTATGTTGTTGTAGTTGTCCTGTTGAAAGTGGTAAGTAAGTTGCATGCAGAAAAAAAATCCTCTTATTAGCGGCACTCCTCCATTGCAGCTGACGCTTCGTCCATCGATGTTGGTCACCAGAAGACACCCTGTAAAAATAGCACAGCATGGACAAACAATTGTGAACATAAACAAATCTTTGGGTACAAACCTATCCATCAATCTTTGAAAGTGCATGCACTACTGCATGCATGTCAGTGAAAAGTAAGTAGTACTTTCGACAACTGTGGAAGAAAGAATGCGACAGTACAGGGCATGTGTGGAATTATTGATAACTATATTCAACATAAGGTCTCTGTTGCCAGATACCTGAGAGCCTTGCTGGTCACTATAAACCCATTCACAACACTCAATGGGGTTGGTCTGGAAGGTATAGTAGATAGAAAAGGAGAAATTGCTCTTTTTCTAGGTGTCCCCTCACTCACCAGGGTTGCCCCTTGGTGACATGCTTCATCATTGGGGCCATCCCAGTCCTCTACGGGCTGGGGCGTGCTGCGACTTGCGAATTACGTAGGAGCACTTACAAATGACTATGTCTGGTGCAGATGTGATTGTGGAGTGGACTAAGTGATGTGTTAAGGGATCAATTTAGAAGCAGAGAGAGATCCAAGAAATGCAGTCACAGTCTTAGAAAAACACAAAGGATACTGTATCTGTATTTTGTTGTAGTTGTCCTGTTGAATTTGGTAAGTAAGTTGCATGCAGAAAAAAATTCCTCTCATTAGCGGCACTCCTCCATTGCAGCTGACGCTTCGTCCATCAATGTTGGTGACCAGAAGACACCCTGTCCACTGCCTGCCTGATGCTGAATTGTGGCTCGCTAATGTGAAGCCTGACTCCATCCTTTTTTCCCCATTGCACAGACTGAAACCCGGCCTGTAATTATTCAACGAAAAACAGGAAGTGATATAATATTACAACACCACTGATAAATAAATATAAGGTATGTAGGCTGTGGAGTGCAAAAAGTCACACTTTGATTTTCCTAGTAGACAGTACAATATTTTTGAAAGTGCGTACTCTGTCTGAGTCACCTTTTGAAGGATAAATAAGTATGGGCAAATTAATGTAGCGGATCTTTCCCCTCAAGCTAGGTGTACTGTAAACTGTGTTTTAGAACAAAATTAGATCTTCCCAGCAGTGCTCCCACCCAGACCCTTACTAAAGCCAGTCTCAAAAATGTAGAAGACCCCCAATCAAATCTCAAAAAACGAGGCCTAGCAGAAAACTGGTGACAAAACGTACTTTGAAAGTAAAAGTAGGCCCAAGTACCCCCTTACCCACCGTGGATTGCATTCAAACCACTTGCAAGCAACCAAGCAAAAGTATCCATAGCCAGCATCGCTCCAAGACTCGAAAACCCCCCCGCCCAAACACATGCAATAGAAATACTGCTAACCCTAACGAACCCTAAGTTAAGAATAGTGGCAAAGGCTTTCTTTAACTATGCCAAATCCCCCCTTTCCCACCATGGATTTTCTTCAAATGACTTGCAACCAAAATTACACATTCTCACGAGTGCTCTAAGACCCCAGAACTCAGTTGCAAAAATCTAGAACACCCCGAAACACATGCAATCCTGCTGTTAGGGCTAACCCTAACGAACCCTAAGTTACAAAAAGTGCCAAAAGGCTTTTCCGCGAGGATTTTGTCCCAACCACTTCTACCCGGTATTAGACCTTCCCAGGAATGCCCCAAGACCCGCCAACCCACCCGCCAAAAAGCATAACACCCCCAAACAGGCCAAAAGCAAAATCTCGGTCCAAACGCGTTGCGTAGCTAGGCCATAGGTCCGGTTTGCCACCACGGATTTCCTGAAAAGCAAATGCAATCAAGATTAGAGTGTCCCAGCAGTGCTCCCAGACCCCGAAACTCACCCACAAACACCAGGAAGCCCCCCAAACAGGCCCCCGAAAACGCTACATTGAGCAAAATGTCAGAAATAGCAACAACAAAAAATCGGCGTGGATTTTGTCCAAACCACTTTTATCCGGTATTAGAGCTTCCCAGCAATGGCCCCAGAGCCGTCAACCCAGGAGAAAATGAGTAGAAGACCCCCAAACAGCCAAAGAGCAAAAGTACAAAAAATGGGGACTTTGTCATTTTTTTCCAAATTTCCCAAATCACTCCGCGCGCGCTCTGCAGCTAGGCCCTAACTCCCCTCTGCCACCATGGATTTGCTTCAAACCTCTTGCAATGTAAAGTATCCATAGCCAGCAGTGCGCCCAGACCCCGAAACCCACCCACAAACACCAGGAAGCCCCCCAAACAGGCCCCCGAAAACGCTACATTGAGCAAAATGTCAGAAATAGCAACAACAAAAATCGGCCTGGATTTTGTCCCAACCACTTCCACCCGGTATTAGACCTTCCCAGGAATGGCCCAAGACCCGCCAACCCACCCGCCAAAAAGCATAACACCCCCAAACAGGCCAAAAGCAACATCTCCTACTTACAATATTTCTCGGCCTTCGGTCCAAACGCGCTGCGTAGCTAGGCCATAAGTCGGGGTTGCCACCACGGATTTCCTGAAAAGCAAATGCAATCAAGATTAGAGTGTCCCAGCAGTGCTGACAGACCCCGAAACTCACCCACAAACAGACGGAACCCCCCTAAGAGCACCTCAAAGGCAAGCAAGTCAGCAAAAACACTAAAAAATTTGCGCCTCGGATTTGGTCCAAACCACTTTTATACGGTATTAGAGCTTCCCAACAATGGCCCCAGAGCCGTCAACTCACCTGCAAAGAGGTAGAACAACACCCCTACAAGTGCTGAGTCTTTCTTCATTGGGCGTAAACCAGCTCTCTGCTTTGATGGAAATAGGAGTCTGGAGGAGGAGGATAGAGGAGCATGTTCTTCTGAACTTGTGAACCTGAGGAATGCAGACTGCGGCACCTTCAAATCAATTAGCAAACAAGTGAAGACAGTTCTGCTGATGGGCTTGTTTTTGTGATTATCTGATTAAAGTTTGAATTATATTAACTGTGCACAACAAAGAAAGACAGACACACAGGAATACAAGTGAATAAGGACGAAAAAGAAAGTTATTGATTCGTTGTCTCATTTTCAGGGCTCGGTATCACGGTCCAGGAATAAGAATAAGGCTTCGTCATCATACTCTGCGAATTCAGGCAGGGTGAGCTCAGTGTCACCTGACAGAGTAGAAATTCCCTCATCTATGTTGCTGGCCACCTCGTCTTCATCCGGCGTGCTTTCTCGTACTCTGAAATCTGGTGGTATGAGGTGCTGATTCATCTTGATCATTGTTAACCTCTCCACATTTTTACAATGCCACCAGCAGCACTGAAAACACGTTCAGAAGACACGCTTGCGAGTGGGCAAGACAAGTAGTTTAAAGCCAGGTTGGTGAGCTGTGGCCACAATTCTTTTTTCCCATGCCAATACGCCAATGGGTCAGCATTAACATAGACCTCTGTTGAGTCATTCAGATAGTCTTTCACCATCGACTCAAGGTCCTCATCCAAGGTTCCTCCACTTTGCTTAGCTGTTGCTGTGCCTCTGACCTTTTGAGAACCAAACCCAAGCCGAGCTAGCCAATCCTCTTCAGCCTCCAATGTTTCTGTTGTGTCTGGTGCAGATGATCCGGTTGCCGGTGTCTTTAACCGCTGAGAGGTCACTTGTGCCACAGCCACAGGTGCAGAAGTGGATTGTTTTGACTGGGGATGGCCTGCTGATGCTGATGTACTGCCTTTTCCTTCGATTTTCTGCCGTTCTCTTTCAAACCTCTTGGCTGACAAGGCTAGCCAACGTTTGTACTTTGGAACATGTTCATCATCAAAAGGAAAGAATGCTTGGCCTGCCAGCGCCTTTTTGTAGCCTGGATCCAGAATAGTAGCACAAATGTAATGCTGTTCTGAGTGGATCATTTTAAGACGTTCATCACCTTGTAGGAGCTCTAATAATTTCTCAGCCAGAACAAAAGAGTCTTGGTTTTTTACATCTTTTTCAAACACAGAACACACCTCCTTCAGTTGGTGCTCCAGCATGTACAACAATGGGATAGCTTTTCCCAAATTACAGTCCTCCTTGCTGACTGCACGCGTGAAGAACTCAAAAGGACGAAGCATGCGTGTCAGGCTTTGAACTATGTTCCATTGCGCCGCACCCATCCACAGGTCCTCCTGAGCTGTACCCTCTGTTAAGAAATATTGATCGAGTACCGTATACTGCTCATACAGACGCTCAAGCATGTAGAAGGTTGAGTTCCAACGTGTTACCACCTCCTGGATGAGTGCTTTCACTGGCATTTGACGTTGATATAGCAGGCTCCTCAGCTGCTTCTGGGCCTTAAAAGAATGGCTGAAATGGTTGCACATTTTTCGGCAGGTGTCCAATACTCTGTACGCTGCACTGTCTTTATTACCCAAGAATTTTTGGACAACCAGGTTTATACAGTGCGCCAAACACGGCACTCTGAAATACTCACCCAGCCTCATGGCCTTAACTATATTGGCGCCATTGTCCATGGAAACATAACCAACCTGACGTTTTTTTGGGGACAGCCACTTAAGGACCTTTGTGTTAAAGACATCCAAAATGTTTTCTGCTGTGTGACGTTTCTCCAAACCAAACATGGCTAGTGTTGCATGTTTCCAAGCAGCTTTAAAAACAATGTCCGGGTCAACACCTGTGTTTAGCTTTGCTTTAGCCCCTGAAAAAGAGACCCAGTGTGCAGTGATGCACATGTAATCAGCGCCTGCGCCACTGGTCCACATGTCTGTTGTCAGATGTATAGTGTGAACAGCACTCTTCTGCAAAGCTGCCCCAATCACCTCCAGAACATCTTCATGTAGTGCTGGAACCGCAACTCGGGCAAAATAGAACCGGCTAGGAACCTTCCATTTAGGGCAGAGCGCTGCCACTAATTCTAGAAAACCAACCCCTTCTACAAAAGAAAAAGGGAGAAGGTCCAGAGCTAGCATTTTAGCCAGCTTAGTGTTATACTTATTTATTTACTTTTATTTACTGACATTTATAGAGCGCGAACGAATATCCGTAGGTGTCTCGGCGCTAGACTGCAGTAATGTCTCTCCTCAGAGGTGAATTCATGCGGACTGGTATACTGTATTATTGGTTGAATAACCACGTCTTCAGTCTTTTCCTAAACTGTAGGAGTGAGGGACTGGTTTTTACGTGGTATGGCAGGGTATTCCAGATTTTGGGAGCCGCAACTAAGAAGCGGCGGTCGCCCCAGGTGACTGTTCTGCTGCGTGGGACCACTAGTTGATTCAGTGATGAGGATCGGAGCTTTCTGGCTGGGTTGTAAGGTATTAATTGGTCTTTTAGGAAGCGAGGCCCTTGATCCTGCATCACTTTGTAGACTGTACACAGTGATTTAAACTTTATCCTGTTTTGGATAGATAGCCAGTGGTAGGTCCTCAAGGTATCCGAAATGGGTGCGAATTTAGGCTTTTTGGACAGCAAGCGTGCGGCCGCATTCTGTACCGTCTGCAGCTTTTTTGTGACTCTGGTTTGTGCATTCAGAAAGAGTCCATTACAATAATCTAATGAAGTTAAAACCAATGACGTGACCAGGGTCTTGGCGGCCGTGTCAGGCAGAAAAGGCAAGATTTTCCTTATCATTCTGAGTTTAAAATGGGCCGTGGACGCTACCTTATTGGCATGTGCCATAAAGTTGAGCTGGTCGTCAAAGGTGACTCCCAAATTTCTAACCTTGGAAGTAGGACAAGGTGGAGTGCCGAATGCTGATGGCCACCAAGTTGCAGGCCAGGATGGCGAGAGAGTGCCAAAGATGACCACCTCCGTTTTATCGGAATTGAGTTTCAGGCAGTTTCCTGCCATCCACTCACCAATTTATTTATTTATTTTATTTATATTCTTATAGCGCGCCTGAATCAGCCCCGAAGGGGTATCTCCGCGCGTAGCTTCTGTATGAGTCGAAAGAACTTAATGTGGGGATGGCAGTGTAGGGAGCAGAAGAAAATTAGTCTTGGGTAAATAGGTATGTTTTTAGTTTTTTCCTAAAAGAGAAAAGATTAGAGACTTGTCTCAATTGTGGTGGGAGGGAGTTCCATAGCAAAGGGCCTTTGAGAGAAGGTGCTCGGCCACCCTGTCTCGCTCTGGTGACTTTGGGTACATGCATCAACATGGTGTTGCTGGAGCGCAAAGCACGTCCAGGAGAATATGGGACAAAAATGTCTTTTAAGTATTTGGGACCGGACCCATAAATGCACTTATGCATTATGCAGCAAAGTTTGAAGCTGACCCGTTGTTGCACTGGGAGCCAGTGAAGGTGGGAAAGGAGAGGGCGTGACGGGGTACGGGGGGGGCATTCAAGATGAGTCTTGCTGCGGTGTTCTGCACCACCTGCAGTCTGCATAGTTGTTCTTGGTTGGCAGAGATGAGTAGACCATTGCAATAGTCTACCCGCCCGAGAACTAGTGCCTGTACCAGCGTTTTCCTGTGGATGTCTGGCAGGAAAGGGAAGATGCGCCGTAGAAGACCAATTATTCGGAAGCACGTTCCCGTGACTTGACTGACATGGTCTTTTAGAATCAGTGTTTGGTCCAGGCGTACTCCCAGGTTTTTGATGGTCTGTTTGGGCACAGGAACAGGTCCTAGCTCAAGTGGCCACCAATCCGGAGACCAGAGCAGGGTGGCCCCTCCAAACAACATGACTTCGGTTTTAGTCACATTGCATTGGAGGAAGTTCTGGGCCATCCAACCTGCCACAGCTCTCATGCCATTTTGAAAGGATTGCATGACTGCAGGTGTGATAGTTTGGAAGGGAAACAACAGCTGGGTGTCATCAGCGTAGGAGATTGGGGAGAACCCGTAAGATCTTATAATCTCCGCTAAGGGGGCCACATATACGTTGAATAACGTGGGGCTCAGGCATGAGCCCTGTGGCACACCCTTGGTGAGCTTCCTACAGATAGATTCATGGGAGCCAAGTTTGACACCCTGTTGTATGTCTGCAAGAAAGCTTTCAAGCCACGCAAGGGCGGTCCCTTTTACTCCCACTCCCTTCAAGCAGTCGAGAAGGATTTTGTGCGACACCGTGTCGAAGGCAGCGGACAAATCCAATAGCACCAGAATCACTGAGCTCCCCCTGTCAAGTGACATTCTGATGTTATCTGTCACTGACAGGAGGGCTGATTCGGTGCTATGGTTGGGCCTAAAACCAGATTGTGAGTGGTCTAGGCCGCCTGCTGCCTCGATGTAATTAGACAGGTGTGCGTTGACATGTTTATCGGCCAGCTTGCTGAAATACGGTAGGAGGGAGATGGGCCGGAGGTTGGAAAGCTCCGTCCAGGGGAGAGCCGCGTTCTTACGGATGGGGTTCACCACCGCTCTTTTCCATTCAGTTGGTACATATCCCTTCTTCAGAGACTGATTAATTACATCTTGGATGTGTGGACCTAACAAGGTGCTGAGGGAGGTTAGGGTGTTAACAGGGATGAGGTCATCCGGAGACCCGGATTTTACATGGGTCATTAGTGTGAACAGCTCTTCATTGTTGATAGGAGGGAATGTGGTCAGCGTGAGGTTAGTGTTTTCGGTGGGGGGGAGAACAGTCAGAGTGTCATTGTCTGTTTGAGATGCTAGATAGCTGTCATTCCTCTTTGGAACCGTTCTGCCACCTCCTGTCCGTCACCCTTAAAGGCCAACACCAACTGCGTGTCGTCTGCGTATGAGGTTAGGCTCATCCCATGTGCTTTGATGACACTAGCAAGGTCCGACACGTAAATGTTAAATAGTGTCGGACTTAGGGATGAGCCTTGAGGAACCCCACACGGTAACGACAAATTGGCAGATTGAATTGGTCCTAATGTGACCGCCTGAGTTCTATTAGCCAAGAAGGAGGCAAGCAGGTCTCTCGCAGCGGACTGAATACCCATTTTTCCGACACGGTCGACCAAGGTCTTGTGGTCAACCGTGTCGAAAGCTGCCGAAAGATCTAGGAGTACCAGCAGTGCTGTCCCTCCTTGGTTCCGGATGAGTCTAATATCATCCGCTGCTTTGATGAGAGCGGTTTCCGTCCCATGGTATTTACGGAACCCGAACTGAGTATCATCAAGCAGGTTGTTTTTCTCTATGTGTTCCGACAGCTGCTGGTTCATGGCCTTCTCCGTCACTTTGGCTAGAAAAGGGAGACTTGCTATAGGCCGGTAATTTTTCAGTTCCTGTCTATCGAGATTTGGTTTTTTGAGCAGAGGTTTAATCAGCGTATTTTTTAAGGTGTCCGGATAAGTCCCAGAGCTCAATATTGTGTTGCAGACGTGGGTGATAATTGGAATAATTGTGTCTGATAACATGGCTAGCACCGACGTGGGGCAAGGGTCCAGGGCTGATCCTGATTTAATGGAACTCAGTATGACCTTTGTTTGATCGGTCGTTAAGAGTTTAAAACTAGTCATAGTGTTGCTCAGGACGGTCTGGGAGGTAGGGGCAAAACTGATATTTGGTTCTGAGGTAAAAGCTAGGTATATATTATTTACCTTCGCGAAGAAGAACTCAGACAAGGCATCGCATAGTGATTGTGATGGAGGGGGATTTAAATCCGGTGTGTTACCGGATAGGGTTTTGGCTATGTTGTACAGTTGTTTGCTGGAATTTTTGGCTTGTTCTATATGTAGTGAAAAAAAGTGCTTCTTTGCTGCCGTTATCATAGTTTTATAGGTGGCTAGAGCTTCTTTATATTTGCTCTTATTTTCGCTATCATAAGTTCGTTGCCAGTGCCTTTCCCTGTTTCTCGTTAATTGTTTTAGTATTTTTAACTCTTCTGTGTACCACTGAGCAGTCGGCGTGCTCCTATTTCTTGAGTGGGACTTGGTGGGTGCCAACTGCGACGTGGCATCGCCCAACCATTCATGGAATTGGTGGGTCGCAATGCAGGGATCGTTAGATAGGTCAGGTCTAGTGTTATTCAAAAGTATATTTAAATTATTATAGTTTATGTCCTTCCATGCTTTAAACGTGCCTAGCTTTGGGTAGGAGATCTTCTTCCTCGACGATTCTTTAATGGTCAAACTACTAAATATGGCCGAGTGATCTGTCCAGGTCATGGGGAGAATTTCGGTTACATGTAGGTCTTCAACGTTAGTGAACATACCATCCAGCATGTGTCCTGCCTGGTGGGTTGGAGCCGTGACCAATTGCCTGAGGCCTATTATTTCCAGGTCTGATGTGAGGGTAATAGTATCTTTATCATTATTTTGTTCGAGATAAAAATTAAAATCGCCCATAACAGTGGTGGACTCGTCTGTGGCTATTGATTCTGTTATGGTACTCAAATTCGTTAGGAACGCTGCTCTGGTCCCAGGAGGTCGATAGAGGAGCACTCCCTTGAAGCTAAAAGAAGATGTCAATTTTATGTTAAAATGTATAGCTTCGCATGACGTGGCAGGAATAGGTGATATGCGGACCTCAAATTGGTCTCTTACTATGATGGCCAGACCTCCGCCTCTCTTTCTCGCCCTATCCTGCTGATAGGCATTATAGCCAGGTGGAACTGCCGTGACCAAGTCGGGGGCGGATGCCTCATCCGTCCACGTTTCTGTGATATAAAGAGCGTCTAAGTTGTGATCGATGATGAGGTCCGCTATCTCTTGGCAGTGTTTGCCCAAGGATCGCGCGTTGATGAGGGCCATAGTGACGTGCTTCTCATTGACATGTTTTGGGACCTGAGTGGGGGTAGTACAATTGTGAAAGGGAATTATGGTATCACAATGAGAGCATTTAGCGTTGGCACCCATAGGAGTATGCGGCAGGTCAAATTTTGTACAGCGGGAGGCGTGGGTTGGTCGAAGCCCCAGTAAAGTACTCCGTTTGTACGGGAAGGTCCGAGCAGGGGTCATGGCCCTAGGCCCGGTCCCGGCGCGGACGGGCGCAGACGGGCTTGCCTTTGGCGCGCCGCCGGCGCGCCCGCTGCGCCCGTCCGCTGCGCGGACGGGAAAGCATCTCCTTATATCCGGTGTGAGGAGGGTGGGAAGCGTCCTGCATCTACAGCGCTACCCCTCCCTCACCCAAGATGGCCGAACCCTTCTCTCCAGGCGCCACGGGTGGAAATGCGCTCTGGGAGTCGGTTCGAGGGGGCAGGGACCCGTGGTAGTTATTCTTCAACTAACCTGCCGAGTACAATTATTTTAAAAAGATATTCTGACACGTGCGGCAATTTTCGTAAAATCAAATAACCAACACAGTAAAATAGATGATACAAAGTGCAAGGTGCAATATTAAAAAGGCAGAGCACAGCGCCCCCGGCTTCCGCCTCAGGGGAAAGACATCGGTCGAGTCAGCGAGGCAGCGCTGCTTACCGATTTAAATACCATGGGAGGGCGGGAAGCGTCCTGCATATACAGACGCGTCAGTGGGTGGTTGCGTTCATATTGCGCTTCTGTAAACAACATCTTTTTAATGTTGCCCTGGACCAAAGATTTACGGGATGATGATGATATCTTCGACCCAGTTACGCTCGCTGATGAACTTTTTCGCATTGATGTCTCACTCTCTCCCACACTCTTATTGTGTCTCACATGGGGTGTGCTGCTGACAGGGGTACTGGGTGTAAGTGAAGTGTTTGACACGTCTTCTTCCTCCTCGTCATCATCAGATGAAACATCAACGTTTTCTTGACTTGCAATTCCGGCTTCCTTGATCTCCTTTAGGTGTGCAAACCATTGGACAGCGTGCTGTCTCTCAAGATGACCTCTCTGGCCTCCGGTACCATAGTTGGTACCAAACTTACCACGACTAACTGCATGCTTACAAATGCTACAAATGGCGAGGTTTTCCTTTTTTGGGCAAACACTAAAGAAGTCCCAAACTGGAGACTTGAAATGTCTTTGGGGGCCGGAGGAGGCGGCGATACTGGTGGTGGTGGTCCTGCTGCTAATGCCAGATGAAGTGGAGGATGTGGATTGCCGAACTTCAGTACGTTTTGCCTTTTCACCACCACTAATTGAGGTCGAGGTGGATGGAGGTCCCTTGACCTTCTTGCGAGGAAGAAATATGGAAGCGGTAGGTGTTGGTGTACTAGTTAACTCCAAATCCAATGATTGTTGTGTTTCCATTGACTCCTCGTCGACATCATCATCACGCTCAGCAGCTTCTCGGGATAGGGTCAAAATGTCTCTTTGCTGCATGCCCGCTGGGGCTGCAGTCACCATTATGATGACTGGATCGTCGTCGTGAAGGGCTTCATCAGCAGCAGTATGCGTCACTTCTTGTTGAGCCTCATCACACTCCATAGGTATGAGTTTTTCGACGACCTTCCTTTTACGCTTAGGTATCTTTGTCAGATCATGGTGTGCCTCACTCTCAGACAGCCTTGGTGGTTCCCCATCTTCATCCCGATCATCAGAAGGAGGTGTGCTTGAAGAAGATGTAGACCTCACCCTTGATCTCTTCCTTGCTAGGGGTGTGGAAGACAATGAATGATCATCAGGAGGAGTGGCTTCCTCAAATGATACCTCGCCTTGATTGTCGATTTCCTGATGTGCCCCTACGTCGGGAGGAACAACTATTGTGGGCACTTGTGACCCTCCATGCACCTCTGCTTGCACATCTCCTTGCGCTGCCTCTCCTTCCATATGTACTTGGGCTTGTACTTGCACATGGTGTTGTTGTTGCGGCTGTGGTTGTTCAACACTTGTCAGATGACTTACAACAAGCTGTGTTGATTCAGGGACATTGCTGCTACTTTCTTGCGATGAGCCAACATCACTGGTCGATGGTGATTGGAGAAGTACACTGACTGCCTCTGAAGCACTCAAGGGCTTTGACTTAAGTTGGCGTGGTGGTGGAGGCACTGAACCCAATGGAGCGGGGGTGCTGCTCCCAGCTTGGTCCCCAGCAGATCCTGCTGCTGCAGGCGTACTTTTTTTTTTGCTCCCAAAAAACGTGGCGGTTGGCACACCAGCCTCCTTGGTAACTTGCTTCTTCTGCTCCTTACTAGCAACTTTCTTGCTAGAGGAGCTACGGAGACCATTTTTTGGGGCCATCTTCTTCAGAGCAGGTCAGACAGCAGGCCGCAGTTGCACAAATTGTAGAGTTGTCTGAGGCCAGACGTGACGTCGCGTGACGTTATGCTGCACACACACACCGCTGCAGGACTTCTTCCTGGCACTGGTGGTTCTCTTGAGTCTTGTGCACCTAAAAACAATGGAAGACAGAGGAACATCAGTTCAGTTATACACCCCAAAAAAATCGAAAAAAAACCCAGAAAAATCAGCACAATCCCATTCCATTCATGCCCTCCATGATGTTTAAGTTCAAGACACCCCACAGAAAGACTAGGCCCATGCAAGACTCAATACCCCTGGTGAAAAGGCCACAAGTACAGCCCCAAAAAACGAAAATCACTGAAAAATCAGCACAATCCCATTCCATCCATGCCCTCCATGATGTTTAAATTCAAGACACCCCACAGAAAGACTAGGCCCATGCAAGACTCACTACCCCTGGGCATAAAGGTTGAAAAGTAGGCAAAATGGTTGCAGGCCTAACAACAATGCCTGCATTCAAAATGGCCACTTGCCTCCCTGCACATGGCCAGGGCCTGTAGCAGCACTCAAAATGGCCCCCAGCCACATGGCCTGTCCCTCCCCATGAACACCCCCAAAAATCAAAAAACACTGAAAAATCAGCACATTCCCATTCCATCCATGCCCTCCATGATGTTTAAGTTCAAGACACCCCACAAAAAGACTAGGCTCATGCTAGACTCAATACCCCTGGTGAAAAGGCCACAAGTACAGCCCCCAAAAACGAAAATCACTGAAAAATCAGCACAATCCCATTCCATCCATGCCCTCCATGATGTTTAAATTCAAGACACCCCACAGAAAGACTAGGCCCATGCAAGACTCACTACCCCTGGGCATAAAGGTTGAAAAGTAGGCAAAATGGTTGCAGGCCTAACAACAATGCCTGCATTCAAAATGGCCACTTGCCTCCCAGCACTGGCCAGGGCCTGTAGCAGCACTCAAAATGGCCCCCAGCCACATGGCCTGTCCCTCCCCATGAACACCCCCAAAAATCGAAAAACACTGAAAAATCAGCACAATCCCATTCCATCCATGCCATCCATGATGTTTAAGTTCAAGACACCCCACAAAAAGACTAGGCCCATGCTAGACTCAATACCCCTGGTGAAAAGGCCACAAGTACAGCCCCCAAAAACGAAAATCACTGAAAAATCAGCACAATCCCATCCCATCCATGCCCTCCATGATGTTTAAATTCAAGACAACCCACAGAAAGACTAGGCCCATGCAAGACTCACTACCCCTGGGCATAAAGGTTGAAAAGTAGGCAAAATGGTTGCAGGCCTAACAACAATGCCTACATTCAAAATGGCCACTTGCCTCCCTGCACATGGCCAGGGCCTGTGGCAGCACTCAAAATGCCCCCCAGCCACATGGCCTGTCTCTCCCCATGAACACCCCCCAAAATCGAAAAACACTGAAAAATCAGCACAATCCCATTCCATCCATGCCCTCCATGATGTTTAAGTTCAAGACACCCCACAAAAAGACTAGGCTCATGCTAGACTCAATACCCCTGGTGAAAAGGCCACAAGTACAGCCCCCAAAAACGAAAATCACTGAAAAATCAGCACAATCCCATTCCATCCATGCCCTCCATGATGTTTAAATTCAAGACACCCCACAGAAAGACTAGGCCCATGCAAGACTCACTACCCCTGGGCATAAAGGTTGAAAAGTAGGCAAAATGGTTGCAGGCCTAACAACAATGCCTGCATTCAAAATGGCCACTTGCCTCCCAGCACATGGCCAGGGCCTGTAGCAGCACTCAAAATGGCCCCCAGCCACATGGCCTGTCCCTCCCCATGAACACCCCCAAAAATCGAAAAACACTGAAAAATCAGCACAATCCCATTCCATCCATGCCATCCATGATGTTTAAGTTCAAGACACCCCACAAAAAGACTAGGCCCGTGCTAGACTCAATACCCCTGGTGAAAAGGCCACAAGTACAGCCCCCAAAAACGAAAATCACTGAAAAATCAGCACAATCCCATTCCATCCATGCCCTCCATGATGTTTAAATTCAAGACAACCCACAGAAAGACTAGGCCCATGCAAGACTCACTACCCCTGGGCATAAAGGTTGAAAAGTAGGCAAAATGGTTGCAGGCCTAACAACAATGCCTACATTCAAAATGGCCACTTGCCTCCCTGCACATGGCCAGGGCCTGTAGCAGCACTCAAAATGGCCCCCAGCCACATGGCCTGTCCCTCCCTATGAACACCACCAAAATTCGAAAATCACTGAAAAATCAGCACAATCCCATTCCATCCATGCCCTCCATGATGTTTAAGTTCAAGACACCCCACAAAAAGACTAGGCCCATGCTAGACTCAATACTCCTGGTGAAAAGGCCACAAGTACAGCCCCAAAAAACGAAAATAACTGAAAAATCAGCACAATCCCAATCCATCCATGCCCTCCATGATGTTTAAGTTCAAGTCCACCCACCACTGAGTACCCCTGGGCAAAAGGCCCCAAAACAGCCCAAAAATCGAAAATTCCAAAATTGTAGTTGCAGCAACTGTAATGCCCCAAACAAACTTACTTGTAAAATTTCTAATCCAAAAGTGATCCAAAGAAAGTCAAAAAGGCCTCAAATCCAAATATCCAGCAGCATCCACAAAAAGTAATCCTTCCAGCTCCAGATCCAAATGAAAAGTGACCAGGAGATGGACAAAGCACTGGGAGGAGCCTGCTGGACAGGAACAGGAAGTTGAAGACTGTGGGGCACTTCCTTCCTCCCACCCCCCTCCCCCCCTCCCCAAAATGGACTCCTCGCAAAAAAAGTGCAGGCAAATGTCATCCTAAGGAGTTATTCAGATAAAAATCATCATTTCAAGAAGGTTTATGCTGCTTGCGGGTGGATTTCTTGTGCAGAATTGCAAATTTTATATTTTCGCGTGTGCGAGATTGTTGCTGCTCGCCGCATCTCAAAGCTCGCAATTGCGAAGTACCGCGAGACGTGATCTCGGCGTACTCGCGTTGACAAACGCTTGCTGCAAAAGTTGGCAAGCCGCGATTACGTAATCGCGCTTGCCAAATTCCCGCGGGATCCCGCAGCAAGATTCAAAATGGCGCAGCACTCGCAAAATATCGAGAAAAACAACTCGGCAAACGATGATAAACGCCGCGCGCCGCAATATTGTATCACCAAGAAAAAAAAAAAATCTGCTGCGTGCGAATTTGCGGATTTTGCGGGAAATTCGCAAATCTCGCGGATTGCGAATTTACCGAAAATCCGCAAAATCCGCAAGCGTAACGGATTGGGGGTGTTCATACTTAAGCCTGTCCCATAAGAGAGACCGGGAGCTTCTGCCAATTAACCACACCTCTACGCAATCTCTCCAGTTGAGAATATAGATTCAGTTCTAGAAATCTCTTTTCCGCTTTAGGGATCCAGGGCCCGATTCACAGAACTAACTTAAGACAAAATCCTAAACTTACTACCATTTTGGTATTCACAGAAGGCACTTACTCATTTTGGTATTCACAGAAGGCACTTACTCATTTCGGTATTCACAGAAGTTAGTAGTCCTAACTTTAGGAATCTTAAATGCCTTCTGTGAATACCGAAAGTCTTAAAGTTAGGTTTTTTCTCAGTTTAGGAGTAGTAAAAGACCTACGCTGGACAGATGTTAAAGACCTTCGTTCCTCTGGACAGCTCATGACCCAGATCAGTTGCACCATCACAGGTGAAGCATGGGTGAATCATTTTAATGCCATTTATGCCGTGCCCCATTCGGAGCCGGCTTTATTGTCCTTATGCCACCCACCAAGGGTTGATATAACTCTATCTGAGGTAGAAGATGGCATTAATCAGAGCGTGGGGAATAAGGCACCGGGCCCTGATGGCTTACCCATAGATATTATCTAACTGAATCCAGATGTCTGGGCTCCGCTCCTTTTAAATGTTTTTAACAATCTTACTGTTGCTCCCCTCCCTTGCACTTGGTCAACAAGCATTATCGTCCCTATTTTTAAAAAGGGAGATCGTTCTCAACCAAGCTGTTACAGGCCAATATCCTTCATCGATAATACGATAACAATTCTTGGCAGGATCTTATATAATAAGATTCTGTGCTGGACCGAGGACAATGGCATTTTGGAACGCTGCCAATTAGGTTTCCGCAATAGGGTTGGAACCATTGAGCAGTGTCTCAATCTAAACCTAATTCTGGGGAAATACAATATTGCACGCAGATCGTCAGTCTATCTCGCCTTCATGGACCTGTCTTCTGTGTTCGACTTTGTCAATAGATCGAAACTCTGGACACCCCTATTGAATTACGGCTTAGACGAGCCCCTCGTGCATTTCCTTGCTTACTTGCACAAAGATTTGAACGCTTGCGTCAGAATTGGCATGGGGGCGAAGTAACAAACACTTTTAAAGTCCAAAGAGGGTTTAGACAAGGTTGTGTCTTAGCCCCTCTCCTTTTTAATATTTATATTAATGGCCTTCATAAAACCCTTATCCCTCTTTCCCATGATGTCCCGAAAATTATGGGCAATTCCCGCCCCGTTCTGCTCTACGCAGATGACGCGGTCCTTATGGGCCGCACTCTGAATGCTTTACGCATCTTGGTGAAGGGATTTGTCGATTATATGGAGTCTCTCGACTTAAAAACCAACTTCAAGAAATCCTTTATCATGTCCTGTGGCCCTAATAAACGACAGTTAGGTAGTATTTCGGTAGGCGCAGACAAACTGTGGTCCACTAATTGTTTTCCTTATTTAGGGGTGGTCTTTGCTGCGAACAACTCCTGGACTGAGCATATTGCTCACTCCAGTGTTAGGTTCCCAAAGGCCATCAATTCAATCCTTAGCCTACCCAGTTTCAAGCACACTGGCACCTTATCTGCTATCTTAAAAATGTATAAAGCCCAGTGTACCCCCGTTGCCACTTATGGCGCGGAGGTTTGGGGTGTGGCTAAGTGTGAACCCATACAATTGGAAGATAATAGATTCCTCAGGAAGATGCTCTGTGTCCCTGTCTCTACTACACAATATGTTTGTCACAAGGAGTTAAATTTGAATTTCATCGAGTACTTAATTCGTGCTCGCCCTGCCCTGCTTTGGCTTTCTATTTGGAAGAACCCGGCGGCATCACTCACCAGGGATATTATTATTGACTGTCGGAACTGTGATAAATGTCTGGATATTCCCTGGCTCTCTGGAGTGTATAATAGTCTCTGTAGCATTAGTTATGGGAATGTTTTTACTAAGCATATTGCAGATAATCTCCCACACAAAAATGAAATATGAAATGCGCTATACACACTGTATGATGAAGAAAGATCAAACCGGGAATCTCTTAAGACCACTGTTTCCACACATCTGGCTTTTGATTTTTTAACTTCGCCTATGCCTCACTGTCTGACACTTCCGATGAGCCACTGGGTGCGGGGATTATTATTCCGCCTGAGGGCAGGCTCAATTAAATTTGCACTTTGTTTCCCTCTTGGCCATCAGAAAGAATTTGATTCCTTGCCTTGTCCGTGTGATGGCTTGAGTGATCAATCTGTGTTGCATTTTTTATTCTTTTGTAAATTTTATATGAAATATATTAAATGGTTTTTAACTCCGTATTTTAAAAAACTTAAGCCTATTAGCTTGGAAAATGCATATCTAATGATATTAACTATGGATAACGATGAACTCATATTTCGCACTGGTACTTTTTTGCGTACAGCCGTCCGAGCTAGATAGACTATGCTTGACCCATGAAATTGTATGTATTATGTGAATTTTTGATGCTTCTTTTAACTGCTTTGTGTTTTTTTTCTTTTTTCTTTTTCCTTTGTACTTGTACTTTTATGGATACTTTGTTATCCGAATAAAGTTCTTATTGATTGATTGATTGTATTGGCCAGTGGGGGCTCCCGGGTGTTAGCGTCCTGCTCTGTCGCCTCCTCTCTCTAGTCTCCGACCATGAGGAAAACCAGGGGTGGTGGGCGATACACACCCGTCCAGCCTCCTGCTCTGCCCTTGCTCTTTCGGAGTCGCTACTCTGACTCATACAGGGATGGAGAATGCGCCCTCACCCCCAGGTCACTGTAGGTTCGGGCGGCTGCCCTAGGGCTCCACCTCACCCGGACTCCGGTCTGCAGCGTCTCCCTGCAGCATCCGGAGCTCGACACCCGGGCAAGCCCCGCACTGGCCTCCTCCAGCGGCTGCAGGCTAGGACCTGTCGGCCTCCCTGTATCTTCGTTGCCAGTTCTGTCGTCAGCCAGAAGGCTACCCCCAGTAAGGGAGGACACCCCGGCGTGCCCCACAGCGCAGGGCTGGGCGTATCACGTACGGATATTGGGGTTGGAAGAAGGGTCGCATCAGAGCTTCTACAATATCCGCCCATCTTGGCTGATGCCCCCCTCTGCAAGTAATTTAACCATAACGCAAGTTAATTTTGCACTATGTGGAGAATCTCCCCACCATCAAAAAGGCAAAAAGATTGTACTTCAAGCACTGTGCCTTTTGTCAGCTACCAAACAAGAGAAATGTACATAAGTAATAACTAACCCCAGAACTCTGAATTCATAGACTCCAAAGCAATGCTCTCCCACAAAATAGGCAACTCCGTGGCTGCCTATTTCGTTGCAAAAGAAAAAGAGAGATGAACAGGTTATATCAAGGACATCTCCTAGGCATCTGTGCTGCGGTCACGGCCAAAGATATCATCAACCATTCACTAGCAAATAGAGGCTTATGGTTCCTTTACATAAACCCCGGTTTATGTAGAGGTGGCCTAGATTCTTTTGTTCCTTTTAATTACTGACCGTTATCTGGACAAACACATAGAAATATTTTCCTTTTAATCCCCTCTAGCTGTATGTCCACTTTGTATCTAAGAGGGGCCCAGGATGAGGGTGCCTATTGAGCTCTTGGTGCAGTATTCAGACTTCAAAGGGCTGAAAAACCTTTGTAAAGGGGTGCTTTCTCCTGGTGCGGACAGGGATAGTGCACACTGCTCCTAGGGTCACCACAAACTCATGACTTCCTTGGCGGCAGGGCATTCAGTGAAAGGCGGAGTGGCTACATATAAGCCACTCAGTGTTTTACAGTATATGTGTGTCAGGGGGTCCCTGCCTGCCACGAGTCGGGTACCAACATTAACCCCTGTTCCTTTCCACCCCGGCGTACACAGGACGGATACGCTCCCTTTAAGGCAGCCTGGGCTTACCCGGAGGTGGGAGCTCCGCCGGTGACGTCATCCTTGTTCCTCCAATCCGGTGCAACGGAGGCACTGTTAACGCAAAGTCAGGAGGAGAACGGCGCGACCGGAACAGAAGAGGAGGAAGCGTCCAGTGAACCTCGGGAGGACTTCGTTGTGCAGAGGGAGAACACGGAAGCTACGTCGCTGCCCGAGGAGAGGAGAGAAGACAGAGAAGCCGAGTCGCCGCAGGAGAAGAAAAAAACGGGATGCCAACGGGACCACGCTCCGCCCCGCCACACTTCAGGAGGAGAAGTGTGGCTCCACAAGGTACGTGCGAAACTAAGGGGAGTGTTCTTCACACAGGGAGGGAACGGGTAGGGGTGGTTGAGGGTGGTCACGGGGCAAGCGTGAGTGTGTGCGAACCTACTCACGTCCACGAGTACATTGAAACGCTGCATTGCACGAATCGGTTGCGGTCCCTGGTGATCCCCTTCACTCCCCCGTCCCCCTTCCTGTCATAACCGGACTATCGGTCACGCCAGTACCTTAGGGTATTCTTTCTTTTCCTTCTTTTGAGTACCTTCGAAGCCTGAATACTTTCTGTTGGACTACACCCTGGGAGCCTACAGTGAAGGACCTAAAGCTGGCTGGATATAAACCTAAGACTTTGTTATCTCAAGACACGAGACTCTTGTTGTTTTCCTTGAAGTACAACCCAATAAAAACAAACGTTTACCCCACAAAAGCTCTCTCTGGGTGAACCTCCTTTCGCTCTACGGGTTATCCCCCCCCCTGCCCCGAGTACATCCTTTACAAGGTGGTAACTGCTTGCACTATAAAGGGGAAAAAAGATTGCCACTGCGGATAGATGCAGTGAGTGAATGCACCCGCCTGCATAGGAATGTGTTAGGGAGTCATGTGACCACTTTTCCGCCCTCCAGATAGCTTCTGTTAGAGGGCTTACTCACAGTGTGCCACCTCTCTCTCGTGCACTGCTATTGGATCTATTACGGGTCTCTTTGCCTCTTCCCATGCATCCATAATAGGGTTAGGACAAAGAGGCTAAGTTACTCCTTCATTTTGCAGGAAACCCTCCAGGATGATAGAGCGCTCTACAAATCTGCATAACATAACTCGGGGCACACCCCCATGCAAATGAGGGAATGCCATCTCAAGACAGAGCTGACTCAAAATGTGCACCAGTGCTATCAGTATTACAGAAGGGGACGCAAAAGCCTTTGCAAACCCATCTGCAATACTTTAATGCCCTGTGGGTGCAAAAAGCAATTGCAAAGGCCCATTGCACCTCTGGCGCACTGTATGTAATGCAGCCCCAGGATGTAATTTCCTGTGCCTGAAAAAGATGATAGGTTCAGTTGACATCACTGGGATTTGAACCATGAATTTTAACTTGTGCGCATATCTCAGCAGGCAGTACTTAAACTGGTGCACTTTCTAAAAATATTTATGTGGGGCTCCAGGCTAAGATTGAACCAAAAATGGAACATAAAAAAGTGAGAAGTATAAAAAACATCTACTTCAGTGACTTAACAGAATTCACAAAAAATCGGCCTGTCATAGTATAGAAATTAGACCCACTGTGGTTAAAGTCTGGGTGGGTGATAGGGTTGCGCTCACATTTTCTTTTGCACCACTTTCCTTGCTATGACTGTACATTAGAACGTGTCCCCCATTAGGTCAGAGCCTACCAGACAGCACAACTGTCTGGTTTGCTACAGATATCTTGGGGACATTCAGAAAGCTTCCTGTGAATGCAGTCTACCCGTTGCCTTCCATTGGCTTTGCAACTCACATTTTCTGTTTTCTGTTTTTGTTTGCTAGCTATAATTGTTTTAGGCTGTCGAGATTCAGTTTGTCCCTCCCAAGGAGCAAAGCCTTGTCACACTATCTCTCTCTGTATTCTTCCACAAGTGCTCCTTTCTGTAAATAGGCCTGTTAACCTTGTTCACCTTGTCATATTTGATGGGATTCAAAAAACAGAGGTCAAAAGTCGGGCTCTGTCTTCGAAGGGAAATTGGTGTCTAATTTTCTTTCTCGGACTTCAAAGTGAGAGGATTTATGTGACAATCTAGCTTGATACTGGGGTAGAAGAAAAGGGTTTTTCTAGCACACAACAACATTTAAATGAACTGTGCAAGCATTTCAGAAATCTCAGAAATAGCAAGGCACAATTGAAGCACATTTTGTTGTTAATTCTGAAGTGTGCTGGATACTGTAATGTGATCAAAACAATGATGTGATGGCATATCCACATATTATCATTTGTGCTCTGTATAGTTTTAATGGTAAAACTATGTTTGTGGTAATGTAATAGTCATTTAAATTAAAAATGAGTTGTCTGTAATGACAGTGTGCTAACACACCCGGCATACTCCACTCTATGCCACTCCAATCTATTCTACACCACTCCACTGCATTCTACTCTGCACCACTACACACCACGCTACTGCACTCTACACCACTGCACTCTGCTACACTCTGCACCACTCTTCTCTATGCCACTTCACTCTATGTCACTGCACTCTACTCCGCACTTCTCTACTCTACACCACTGCACTGTTTGCCATTGTACTGTACACCACTTTAGTCTAGGCTACTCAACTCTGCACAACCCCACTTTATGCCACTTCATGCCACTTTGCAACACTACACTTTATGGCACTGCACTCTATGCCAATGCAATCAATGTCAAAACACTCTACATTGTACCACCACTCTCCTTGCCCCTGCAATGTATGCAAATTCACTCTACGCCACTCTAATCTACTCTCTATCACTGCACTCAATGCCACTGCACTCTACACCACTTTAAGCCAATATTCTACACCATTCTAATGTGCACCACTGCACATTATGCCATTTCATCATTTTCTGCACCACTCCTCTGTACAGCACCTCACTATACTATGATCTATTTTACTCTAAACCGCTGCACTCTGTGCCACTCTATGCCACTGCAATCTACTGCAAACCACTGCACTCTACACCACTGCCCTCTATGCCACTGCACTCTACTCTTTGTCACTGCACTTTATGCCATCACTCTACACCACTGCACTCTACGATATTCTACTCTGGAGGACTGCATTCTGCAACTGAATTCTACGTCACTCTACTCTGCACTATTGTACTCTATGCTACTGCACTCTGCAGCACTTCACTCTATGCCACTGCACTATATTCCACTACATGCCACTATACACTACTCTGCACCACCCTATGCCACTCTACTCTGCACGAATGCAACCTACACCACTGAAATCGGCCATACTGCTCCACACCACTCCACCCTGACCCCACAGCACTCTACTATGCATCACTCTAATCTATACCACTGCCTTCTACAATGCTGCATTGTATGCCGCTGAATTCTATGCTGCTGCAATTTACGCCACTGTGCTTTGGAATTCTCTACACTACTGCATTCCACACCAATCCACTCTACTCTATGCCACTCCTCTCCACTGTACATCACTGCACTCTACTCTACACCACTATGCACCACTGCACTCTACTCTGCACCATTGTACTCAATGCCACTGCACTCTACGCCACTCTACTCGGCATCACAACACTCTTTGCAACTGCACTCTGCAGCACTCCACAGTGTGTCACTGCACTCTATGCCACTGCACTCTACTGCACTATGCTCTACTCTGTACCACTCTATGCCATTCTACTCTGCTACACTCTACAGCACTCTACTCTGCACCACTCCGCACCGCTGCACTCTATGCCCCTCTTCTCCGCACCACTACCCCCTAAACCACTGCACTCTACTATGCAAAAAGAACAATTGATGGACAGAATGCAGAACACTTTCATACATACACCCCAGTACAGAGATCTGGGCCTAAATCCATTGTTTCTTTGCTCACCATGCCATTCCAGTTTGGACCCAGCCATAAGCAAATCAGTCTTGACCATGCGCCCAATGGGAACAGTCCAGCCCAAACTGCCAGGCCAGGTCCTCCCTGGACTGGAAACAAGCATTCTAGGACTGGTTTCAGGCTTTCAGCCCTCATCAGCCAGGATAACTTGACTCCAGTGGCATGGAGAGCACAGGACCCACGTCTGGATATACCTGTCCCACTCGGGGTGACAAATGTAAAAAGAACAATTGATGGATAGAATGCAGAACACTGTCATACATTCACCCCTGTACAGAGATCTGGGCCTAAATCCATCATTTTTTTGCTCACCAAGAGTCACCATGCCATTCCAGTTTGGACCCAGCCATATGCAAATCAGTCTTGACTCTGCGCCCAATGGGAACAGTCCAGCCCGAACTGCCAGGCCAGGTTCTCCCTGGACTGGAAACAAGCATCGTAGGACCGGTTTTGGTCTTTCAGAAGGGTATGCCCAGATGTGGGTCCCGGGCTCCCTACACCACTGGATTCAAGCTAGCCTGGCTGATGAAGGGTGAAGCTCTGAAACCGGTCCCAGGATGCTTGCTTAAGGTCCAGGGACAACCTGGTTTGGCAGTTCGGGCTGGACTGTTCCCACAAGGAACAGGTTTAAGACTGATTTGCATATGGCTGGGTCCAAACTGGGGTGGTGTGGTGAGCAAAAGAATGATGGATTAAACCCAGATCCTTGTGACTGGGGGTGAATGTTTGCATTGTCCAGCATTCCGTCCATCAGTTGTTTCTTTTGCACGCTGCTATGCAACACTCTAATCTACGGCACTGCATTCTACGATGCTGCAGTGTACACCACTGAATTCTGTGCCACTGCAATCTACGGCACTATACTCTGCAACACCCTCCTCCAATGAACTCTACGCTAGTCCGCTCAACTCTATGCCACACCACTGTCTGCCACTCTATTCAACTCCACTCTATGCCACTCTAATACACAACACTCAATGCCGACTCCACTGTATGACACTCCATGCCACTTTCCTCTACACCACTAACATATAGCCATGCTGAGCAGCAGACACGCTGGTGTACAACTTAGCTAAAATATATTGGTAAAGCCAATAGATCTTGCATAGACCTATTTGGTTTTGCCAACGATTGTTTTTCTAGCACGTATGCCCTGGACGGAAGGCCAGCCGGCTCCCATCTACCGTCGTCAAGTCTTTTCATGCGGTTTGACACTGAGCTAAGACAAGGCAGGGAGTGTGAAAGAATTTCAATTGTAGCAACGGCCCTTAACAGCTCTTCATGACAGGATTCAGCTCTGGATTTATGCTTATTATTACTGTCGCCTGGATAGGGTACAAACTGACCTTGTCTGCAGCCTGAATGTCTAGCATCCAGTTTTGTCCTTCTGCCTTTCAGAATACCCACAGCAAGATGTCCTGCCAGCAATTATCACTTCATCAGAAGATCAATTAACCAGTTTATCAAAGCCTTTTTCAATAAAAACAGATTCTTCTACAGTGTTAACGAATTGATATTCATGGAAAAAAGAAGTGCAGGATGTCTGCTACTAAAAATGCAGTAAACCATGCATGGCTCAAGCAACCTCCAGCTGTGTCGTTTAAGAGAATCAATCCTGCTTTATGGACAGTTACTGCAAGAACATCATCTGAATTCCATACGTGTTTTAAGAAATGTGCAGATGAATGTGACAATATCGAGTGACTATATATCCTCCTGTCCTAATATTGTTTCTAGAATTTCAGCCAACACCCTACGGTGAAGGCAAATATGTACCAGAAAGTAAGTATATATATATATATATATATATATATATATATATATATATATATATATATATATATATATATATATATATATTTTTTTTTTACTAATGTGACCCTTCAGACCTCAATACACTCAGCTGCTGGTGCTCTGCGTAGGGGCCGGATTATGGACCAACCAACAATTTTACTCCAAAGATGCGGCACTCCAGACTCGGGTGATTTTAAAACTTAATTTATTTCACTTTAAGCTTGAACCAACGCGTTTCAGCTTAACCTCGGCTTTATTCACAGTAAGTGAGCCATCATTTGTTTTTACTTTATATCTCATTTCTGCCATAAGGGGGCATTATGGGATATGAAGTATACATGCATACATACAATTTACTTACATTTGTCAGACGTTTGAGTGATTTTGAACTTATATCCATCGCAGTGGCCTGGCAGTCTCTTTATGCGCTTTCTATAGGGTATAGTACCCGATTCATGATGTATTTGGCGGCATCAATTGTCAAGTCACATTATTTACAGCAATTATAGTGAATGCTGGGTTATGTAGTTCCGCATTTTACAAGCAAATTCCAAGGCAAGCCATTGTACATGTTTACCTGGTGCAGTTATAACTATTTACATTTTAACACAATTTGATCCACGATGAAGTGTAGTACTTCAAATATGTTTTGTTGTGCGTTTCAGTTTGCATTTCTGTATGTTACTTTCCACTTCTGTTTCGGTTTTGTTTTTAAAGCCTGTTTTTCTGGATAATGACATTGTCCTGATATAGTATCCTTTATTAATTTGATAATCCAAGTATCTAAACCAGTTCCAGATTTGCTTGTCTTTTGTTTAGGGTATAGTACTCCCCAAAAAAAGAAGAAGAAGAAAAAAAAAAAGATATATATATATATATACATACATTCACATATATATATATGAATATATATATATATATATATATATATATATATATATATATATATATATATAGCGAGAGAGAGAGAGAGAGAGAGAGAGAGAGAGTTAGGAACACGTTTCCCCATAAAAAAAGCGTTTGACTTGCCTATATCCTTGGTGCTGTTTGACAAATCATCACAACATTATCCAAAAAACGTGCCCTGGTGAATCTTGTGGCACACAGAAAGTTTCAGGGTGATCTGTCAAGTGAAGGACGAGAATAAGGTGGGGGAGGGAAGGGTTTTTCCAATGTTAACTTCCATAGAGACTTAAGACTATAGCCTTAACTGCTGAACAGAATTACACCAAATTTAGAAGAAAGGTAGCTATTGGTCCAGAAAAAATCCTAACTGTTATTTGGTGTAAATTTGTTCAGTAGTTTGGGAGATTTTAAAGAACAATCTCATTTGTATATCAAGCGTGGTGAATGCACTGCAAACTCGCCAAATCTCGTGCTGAGATCTGATTGCCTGCCAATACTTCAAGCAGGAAGCGTTGGCAGCCATCTTAGGACTCAGCTTCAGCCGAGTCTCAGAACTTTTTATTTAATCTTTTAAAGAAAAAGGAGCAGGGTAGGAATACTGGCTGTGAGTTCCCAGTATCAGGATCTCACCTGGTATGCTTTTCTAAAGGAGTGAAATGGTGGGGCAGGAAGAATACTACTAACCTCGGGGTCAAGCAGAAAAGTCCCAGCTATATCAAAGCCTATCCTGCCCGCCCCGGAAGAGGGGATGGAAAGGTAAGTGTTCTTTTTCCTGTGTCACATTGAATTCTCTCTCTCCCTCCTCCTGTAATAAAAAAATATGGGTTTGAGCTATGGAAAATTACACTTCCCTTCACTTGACTGAAAATAGCTACATGTAGAAGAAATACCTGACAATTCCCCCTTCCGCCCAAATGTTCATTAGTGCTGCCATTCAGGATAGGTCGACAAGTTACTAAAAAAAAGGAACATAATGTTATATATCATATTCCACGAACTGGTATGAAATATATAATTACTGCGTAATATCTCACCTATGCTGCAGTCTGTACAGCTTCCAAACATACGTTCCTTGGAACTTGCGATACAGTACATACATTCTCAAATATCTGTAAGCAATTAAGCATTCCTTCATGCTTTATATCAGAATAATTTTCATGCAAACTAAAAATATAAATGATAAATATAACACAAGCGTAATTCAGCCTTTGGTAAAATTATGTAACTTCAAAACCATTCTGTATCCCATATTTAGTACCACCAATAGATGTCCTTGCCCTTTTGTTTCTTTGACAGACAGCTGGAACACAGAAATACACTCTACTCTCAAAAATCTGAACAGGTAAATTTTTCTCTCAAAATAATGGAGCTCATACAGCGCGTTACCCTGAAGAAGTTATTAATGTCTCCTCCTTGGCAATCCAACGTGAAACAAAATAAGACAGGAGACCGCTCTAGGAGAGAGCATGCACCTGATTCTCCACCCGACGGCGAGACTACAGGAACCGGAGCCGTGACAATGCCCAGAAACCATGGGGCATATTAGCAAGAACCTCCTTAAAATGATCGCTGTTTAAACTGCAGGAAACTGCTGCTAAAACAGTGATATTGGGCTTGCTAATATGCATTATAGAATTCCAACAGAAGCCCAGGTTAGATGTGCAGGACATCTAACCTAGGGGCATAATACAAACAATCAGTGTTCCCTGTAACGCGCGCGCGTGCACGTTGGTTACCCCGAGCGCGCAGAGTCCCGAGGGAAGCGCGCACACATCCTGCGAGTGCTTTCGCGCCTCCGCTTTTAAAACGCGAGCGGCGCGAAAACGGTAGTTCCGGCTGTGGCTGCGGGCTGTTTGTGGCCCTTTGTGAAAACATTTGTTAATTGCAGCCCCGTCATGCGCTGCAATTAACAAACATTTTCACAATGGTTTACAATCAGCCCCCAACCGCGCTCCCTTAAGAGAAGACATTTAGCAAGTCCGTGCTTTTGGACTTGCTAAATGTCTTCTCTTAAGGGAGCGCGGTTGGGGGCTGATTGTGAACCATTGTGAAAATGTTTGTTAATTGCAGCGCATGACGGGGCTGCAATTAACAAATGTTTTCACAAAGGGCCACATGGTTTCATAGCTTCCAAGGTTTCAGTCAAGGATGCAAAGGCCTCTATCCAGCATCACAGCTGATTTTCCACGGTAGATTTGGGAAGAAGGCACACCTGTCCAGCCTCGACGACGCTCACGATTGTTTTTGGGCTAATGAATGAGTCACTGAATTTGAGCATCATCTAGTTCGTGCGACCATGTGTGTGTTACTATGCAATCGCCCCGAAGGGCGCAGGGGTCCCTTGAGTGAGCTGTCCATCATAGTGGGTGAATACCGGGAAGACGGTGCAAACCGCGAGTGTGTGGGCAGGGCCAAACGGGCGGGGCTTCCATGCGAGTTCACATGCCTCTTGTGTGTATAAAAGGTCAGAGAAAGATCAGTTCAGCAGATGAAGAGAAAGAAGGTCCTGGTCACAGGAACAGCACGGGTATTGCGCTCGTGAAAGTCAAGGATGCAAAGGCCTCTATCCAGCATCACAGCTGATTTTGCACGGTAGATTTGGGAAGAAGGCACACCTGTCCAGCCTCGACGACGCTCACGATTGTTTTTGGGCTAATGAATGAGTCACTGAATTTGAGCATCATCTAGTTCGAGCGACCATGTGTGTGTTACTATGCAATCGCCCCGAAGGGCGCAGGGGTCCCTTGAGTGAGCTGTCCATCATAGTGGGTGAATACCGGGAAGACGGTGCAAACCGCGAGTGTGTGGGCGGGGCCAAACGGGCGGGGCTTCCATGCGAGTTCACATGCCTCTTGTGTGTATAAAAGGTCAGAGAAAGATCAGTTCAGCAGATGAAGAGAAAGAAGGTCCTGGTCACAGGAACAGCACGGGTATTGTGCTCATGAAAGTCAAGGATGCAAAGGCCTCTATCCAGCACCACAGCTGATTTTCCACAGTAGATTTGGGAGAAGACATTTAGCAAGTCCGTGCTTTTGGACTTGCTAAATGTCTTCTCTTAAGAGAGCGCGGTTGGGGGCTGATTGTGAACCATTGTGAAAATGTTTGTTAATTGCAGCGCATGACGGGGCTGCAATTAACAAATGTTTTCACAAAGGGCCACATGGTTTCATAGCTTCCAAGGTTTCAGATTGCTTTGTGTGACGCACAGGTCCCTGCAGCAGGCCAGCCAAACCTTCATGCTGAGATAGAAATGTGACGCGAATGAAGGCTTCAGGAACATCTCGGTAGCAGTGGCATTAACTGTCCGGGCTATCAGACCTGCACTTTTCATCCCCATCTCTGCCGTAGGGACACAAACCCACTGAGCTGTCTCACTTGGAGTGAATCATGAGAGCTGCACATCGCACATGTTTCTGTTGCAAAAGTCTTTGGCCTGTAAGTTATGGAGAAATCAGTGCAGCATGTGCTGAACCCATTGAACTTTTTGTTCAGTTCGTTTTTGCCTCGCACACAGACCCTTGAAGGTTGATAGCTTCTTTTTGGCCAATGCTATATAGTTTTTTTATGCAAGTACCTGTCCGCGTGGCGCTACTTTGCAGCAATACATTATTTCATTATTTAAGGGGTGCTATTTTACTCCATTTGGGCCAGTGCTGTTTTCCAGAAAGTCCATATTGAAAAAAATATGAATATTGATTTTAGCTGCTGTAGAAAAGCACTGACCATTTGAATAATATATTGGACAGCATTATAATCCGCAGGTGCTGGCAAATAACTCCTCGTTCCCAATTAGCGCCAATAAGATAATTCACGTAACCGGCTCAGTGGGGTTCGTAGATAAAAGGGACCAAGTTTGTGCAGCTGATTCAAATTTACCTTAAGGCGATTAAGAGGCTGTGATACTCCAGTTCATTGGTACTCATTTTATCAACCTCAGAAGGACGAAATGGCGAGTTGTTCCCGCCAGTATTTTTCCCTACGACTCTGCTGCTTATGGAGTTCTCTTTAGTAGGGTCATGCCTGCGAGTTCTGAGTAGAAAAAATACACAATGTGTGAAGAAAGCTCAACAGGTAGTGTGTGCTGTCGTGACGAGTGAATGGTTATTGATCCATAGGTCACAGGTTCAAATACTCAAAAGGACTTCACATCCTTTTGAAGTATGTAAAATGAATATTAATTTCAATTTGGCAATAGTATTTATGTAAAAAAAAAGGTCTTTTTACCATACTTTGGATAAATGTAATACATATAACTGAAGAAGTTCAAATGGAATTTGAAATAATCTATTAAACGTATTTATTGATTTTCTAAGTCTTGAGGTGCCGGGCACGTTACTAGTCAGGATAGAGATGCATTGTGAGAGCACTTGGAGTGTCTTGGATCTGAGGCACAAGTGCACTGCATGTGGGGACAGGGGGGCATCGCAGAGTCTGTGAATGGGTCTGTTCTTAACAGTTGTGTATGCAGACTGCATTATGAGAGATTCATTCGATGCATAGTGTAGATGTCGGTGATGTTGCATTATATGCCCACCCCCTCCCCAGAGCAGAAGTTATAAGCGATGACTCACCTGGTGCAAAAGAACAACCACAGACTATTTGTGGTGAAACAACTTGAGGTGCATTTATTATACACTTGTGTTACAAGGTAACACACCTCCTCAATTGCAACATCAATAAATAACTTGTTAGATGGAGTTGACACCATTCCTGTATGTATACCCATGGCTTGCATCACTGATCGCATTTTTCTTTTGGGACAATAATTGATTTTGATGAATAAAGGTGAGAGTTTAAGCACCCGCCCCTGCACTTCTGCCAGAGAACAGATCAAATTCTCAATCTTAACTGTTATTGCTTTTATATATTTCTTACTACCCCTGATGAGGCGGAGAAGCGCTTTATGCCGGGCAGCACATTGCTCGGAACCCGTGGTTAATGGTTAGTTCAGTGTTATTGGTTACTGTTTGTTATTAGGGTTAGTCTTGTGCACTCAAAGCAAACCATTGCATGCAGTCATTTCAGTTTGTTATGGTGTACTAAAGTAATAGTGGATGGTTGCTGTCCTTAGTGGTGAGGTGAGCTCAGGCACATGGTTGGTGGTATTAATACAGGAGTTACAGGAGATTAGCTATGGTAAGGCTTCTCTGTGTAGTTAGGCCTCTGGTGTTTGCAGTCTATCTTTTCCCCAGTGGGATACAACCATTGTTTGGCCTTCAGAAGCTGCTGCAGGACTTGCTTCCGAACACAGCTGGAATTGATCCGTAATTGGGAAATCCAGTAAGATGACTTCTGAGGTCTTTAGTAGAACAATACATTGATCTCTTCTACATTTCCTGGCCCAGTTCCCAAAATGACCCCAACTTGCAGACTCTGGCCTTTTGTTTAAGTATTACTGTTAATCGGAGCCTGTGAAGGGGCTCTGATTAACATCAATACTTAAACAAAAGGCTAGAGTGGCTGGGGAACCGAGCGGAACAGGAGGCAAAAGGGGCACGAAAACATGGAAAAGCGAAGTGGGACAGAGGGCAGAAGGGCACCAAAACGAGTGGGACAGAGGGCAGAAAGGCAAAAAAACTAGTGGGACAGAGGGCAAAAGGGCACCAAAAACGAGTGGGACAGAGGGCAGAAGGGTACCAAAACGAGTGGGACAGAGGGCAGAAGGGCACAAAAACGAGTGGGACAGAGGGCAGAAGGGCACCAAAAACGAGTGGGACAGAGGGCAGAATGGCAAAAAAACTAGTGGGAGAGAGATTAAAAGGGCACCAAAAACGAGTGGGACAGAGGGCAGAAGGGCACCAAAAACGAGTGACATTTGGCGCCGCAGACACGCGCGGTTTGGTTCCTGGCGCACATAGCCATGGTTGCAGCGCACATAGACCCTCCACTGTCGCACACAGAGGAAAAAAATTAGAGGGAACATTGTAACAAGTAGCGATATTTATTGCTAAATAGGCTTAGCGACAATTTTTTTATCGCTGCCTATCGCTGGATATGTTAGCGGAGAAAACATGCTAGTAGCAAAGTTTTTTCCACTGTGCTAAAATATCCAGCAATAGCGGCAAAATGCGTGAATTTCGCTGAGAATACAGCGATATTCACGCATTAGCGATGAAATACTCTTAACCATGTTATCCACCTCCTATTGGATAACATGGCTAAGAACTGGTCTGGGCAGGTGTTAGTATTTGGAGATATTCGCACTTAGCGCGAATATTTCCAACGCTACGCCTGCCTCGCTAATAGGCGATAGCGACGTTGCCTACTGCTTTCAACCGCTAACTTGTTGGGTACGCCCACTTTGCATGTCATTAGCGATAAACATCACTGACATGCAAAGCGAGCCCCAAACCGCTCGCTAGCGCCTAAAAGCTGTCGCTTACATCAGTTATCGACAGCTTGCTAATAGGGCAATAGAATTATCGCTGCTTAGAGGCCGAAAACGGCCGCTAAATCGGCGATAATTGCCTATCGCCCCCCTTGGTAATATGCCCCCTGTGCTTCTATTGGAATTCTATAACTCATATTAGCACGCCCATTATCGCTGTCTTAGCGGCAGTTTCCTGCCGCTAAAACAGCGAGAATTTTAACGAGGTTCTTGCTAATAGCCCCCAAAAGCACAGAAGACGCCGGGAAAAGACGCCAACCAGAACTTAACACCAGGTAAGTTGCCGAAACCAAACAGGAAGTCACTCTGATGATGAGAGACTTCCTGCAAGGGAGCACGCAATATTCTGGGCCTGCATTTGGGCAGGTGCGACAGTACACCCACCCAATAGCATTCCACACAGGCTTGTGCGTCTCAGGGTGTCAGTGTTTAAACAGACAAAGCAATCGAGGGGAAGGAACATGCCCTGCTGGTTCCATGTTCTGTCGTCCAGACCATATTCTTTCCAGTGAATTGAGTAATAAAGTCTGTGTGGTATTCGCCTCCACTTTAAATTCAGGCTTGCCATTGAACTTACTAGCTGGAGAGTTTGGCGGTACCACAGTCCCTGACATAACTGGCTTTAAGAACAACACATGGAATACTGGATGCATTTGCATATTTGAGGGTAATTCTAATTTCCCTGCAACATCATTCATCTTTTTGATTATCTTGTAAGGCGACCAATAAATCGTGATTGAAATTTTCGATGCTCTTTCAGGTTTAGAATAGATTTCGATTTGACAACTACACCTCCTCTGTAATTTGGTTAAGGACTAGGGGGAATATTACCAAGCAATAGCGATAATTATCGCTATTGCTTGGTTAGCGTGAAAAAATTATCGCAGAGCTGCGGCGATTTTTATTGCAGATAAACCTTGGTATTACCAAGGTTTATCGCAAATGCGATAAAAATCGGCCGCAATGCATGAATATCGCTGAAAAGTCAGAGATATTCATGCATTAGCGAGCTAATGCTCTTAGCCATGTTATCCACCTCCCATTGGATAACATGGCTAAGAACTGCTCAGGGCAGGTGTTAGCTTTTGGAGATATTCGCGCTTAGCGCGAATATCTACAAAAGTTGGTAATAGGAGATAGCGATGTTAGCGACTGTTTCCAGTCGCTGACATCTTGGCACGCCCACTTTGCATGTCATTAGTGATAAATATCACTGACATGCAAAGTGGAGCCAAGATGGTCGCTATCTCCTACTAGCTGTCGCTAACTGGTGTTAGCGACAGCTAGGTAATAGGGAGATAATTTTATCTCCGCTTTCTTGGCTTTTAAAGCCAAAAAAGCGGAGATAAACCCCCTTGATAATATGCCCCTAGGTCTGAGATGTTGAACAGCATTCCTTTTGTATGCAGCCTTTGCCTGTTCTTCCGTAATTTGGTATTCAGGACGTCTGATATGTTGAACAGCATTCCTTTTGTACGCAGCCTTTGCCTGTTCTTTCGTAATTTGGTATTCAGGACTAGGTCTGAGATGTTGAACAGCATTCTTTTTGTATGCAGCCTTTGCCTGTTCTAAATTGTTTCGTGTTGTCTGTTGTAATTCTTTTATCTTTTCAACATAGTCTTGTACTGCTGGCACTTTAGACTCTGGTAAGACAGAAGCACATTGAACCAAGGATGAAACACATAATTGCATTGGAAGGGTGAAATCTGTGTGCAACTATGCACTGCGTTATTATAAGCCAACTCTGCTGCCAGAGAATCACATCCCAGTGCTTCGAGCTAGTTAACACTTGACACCTGAAATATTGCTCTAAGCATTGTTTCACTCTCTCTGTCTGACTGTCTGTTTGAGGGTGATATCCAGAGAAGAGACAACCTCAATTTGCAATGTCTCACACAAGGTGTTCCAGAATCTCAAGACAAATTGCGGACCTCAATCAGACACAATAATAGACTGAAAGTCATGTAACTGTACAATAGTTTGTAGAAATGTATCTGCAACTGGAAATAGCCTCCTTCGGGATTAAGCTATCCGACAACTATAACTTCTTAGGCCTTCTAGTATACTGCCCGCCAGGCCCAAGAATCAGGTTTTTGGAGGTATGGTGTAAAACACTGGAACCATTTCTCACCACCACTCACCTCACCATCTTAGGGGACTGTAGCTATCACCTAGAAAACAAACAGGACAAGGATTCAAGGGCTCCTCCTAGAACTCATGACTTCCTCTGGAGTTGAGTAACTGGTCCGATATCCTACCCATACCGCTGGCCGCACCTTGGATGGCATTTTCACCAACCATGACAACTTAGCGATTGAGAACGTTCAGCCACTCAGCTGGGTCGACCTATGGCTGATCGAGTTCAAGGTTTGCCCTACCCTCCCCACTATAATGAAGGAGGACTCCACTCTGAGGTGCCTACGTTATAAGGATATGAACAAACTTACAGCTGCTAAATGGGAGGCCAACTTGGCTATGGCCTGTACAGGGAGACACATCCTATTTCCTCCCATAGTTGATGGTTTCTGCAACTGGATGAACAAGGCCCTTGATATTGCTAGCCGCATTTAAAAACTGCATCATCAGAAGAGCCAACCCCATGTGCCCCATGGTTCTCAGCAGTGCTCAGATCCCTTAGGTGGGACTACCGCAGACAAGAACATAGATGGTGCGCAGCCCCTTTTACAAGGGAAATGGCTAAGCAGAAATCTCCACTTAGAAAATACAAGCCTGCCATCTTTCAAGCCAAATCCTTTTTTCTTACCGAAAAGATTCTATCAGCAGACAATTCCTCTATTATGCTGTTTAAGGTCATTAAGGAGATCTCTGCGCCACCAGGAACCCAGTTGTTGACCCCCTTACAGGATTTCCGTGACAGAGTAGCCATTTACTTTCAGGACAAAGTACTCACAATATTTCAGGAGTTCAGCCCTATGGAAGCTGTGGAATCTAATGCTGAGTAGGTCACCACGGACTGCGAGGGGCATATCCTTACCTCCTTTCCACTCATCACAGTTTAGCAAACTAAAGATCTCTTAATGGGCCTTAAATCCGAGGCACCATCAGATCCCTGTAGGCCCTCGAAACTCAAACTGGTCCCTGACACTGTAGCAAACTTCCTGTGTAGGGTGTTTAACAATATTCTCCTAGCTATCCGGCTACCTGGAAGGAAGCGACCATCTCACCGCTACTCAAAAAACCCAAGGCCGTCCCCTTAGAGCTGAAGGACTTCTGCCCTCTCTCCCTTCTGCCCGCCCCCGATAAAATCTTAAAGAAATTCATCAACACTGAGCTGATGAATCACGTTGAATCACAGGAGAACTTAGACCACTTTCAAAATGGGTTCCGCGCCAGCCACCACACCCAGTCTGCCCTCATTGCTGCCACTGATCATATTTGTATGCAGGCGGATCAGGATGGATTGACGGTGCTAATTATGCTCGATCTGTCGGCGGCATTCGACACCGTCTCCCCAGCGTGCATGGATCAAATTCTGCAGGAAGTGGGAGTTATGGGAAAGGCCCTGCAGCTTCTCCGCTCCTTAATGTCTGGGAGAACGAACATCTTCAGCTGCGGAGGTTTTAGAGCCAGGGCTTTAAGTCTTCCTTGTGGGGTTCCTCTCTGAGCCCCATCCTCTTTAACATGTATTTGATTCCAATGGCCGAGTTGGTGAGATCTTTTGGGTAACAGGTGATTTCTAATGCTGACAACACACAAATCATTGTTTCCATCTCAAATGATTTGCAAATGATCTCAGAGAAATTTAATAAGTGCATGGCAAGCATTATCTGCTGGATGAGGTTGTAACTCTCTAAAGATCAATGTCGATAAGACAGAGATACTGGAATTTGGTATGCAAAATTCAATCTGGTCAAATGCCTGGTGACCGGCAGACTATGGTCCCCTTCCTATTAGGACAGCAAAAAGCCTTGGGGTCACTTTCAACGAGGCTCTGACCTTTGATGCTCAGGTAAGGCGTACTGTCAGCACCTGTTTCAATATCCTTAAAACACTTAGAAAGGTGCTACTGTACATTCCATCGGAACTGTATTGGTCTACCATCATTGCACTGGTCACCTCTCGGCTGGACTATTGCAATGCCCTGTATCTCAATGTCAATGCAGCATGAACAAGATTCAAGTTGTCCAGAATGTGGTGGCCAGGTTGATCCTTAACATTCTGAAGCACCAATCAGCCAGGGAGGGGATTCGTGCCTAGCACTGGCTCCCCATTAGGGAGCGCATCTCTTCCAAGGTCCTTAATATGGTTTATAAGGCCTTGCACAGTAAGGGCTCACCGCAGCTGAAATCCATGTTCCTATGGTACACCCCAGGAATGACTCTGAGATCCTCCCCCAGAATAAACAGATCTCTCCTAGATATCGCAGGGCCAGATGGGGCAGTCGCTCCTTTTTAGAAGAGGCCACCAAACTCTGGAACTCCCTGCCCCCTTTCATTTCCAGTGAAGAATCTCTCTCGGGTTTCAGAAAATTGCTGAAAACATATCTCTTCTCAGCATAGATGGTTGATTTGTGCCTCCTTCTTCTCCTTCATCTGCTCAGCGCCTTCACACCCTTGGCTATAAATGTGCTTTACTAATTTTATCCTATCCTATCCTTAACATGTGTGAATAAGAGGCCAAAGGATGGAGCAATCCTGTCTCAGTATTTCTCTGTGATAGAACTCCACCTATCACCGCCTGTGAGGCATCTGCCTCAACTATGAAAAGTTGGGTAATGTCTGGGTGTCATAAGATGGGTTCACTTATAAAAGCCTCTTTCAGTTTCTGAAAAGCCTGCTCTGCTACCTCATTCCAATGGAAAGCCACCCTTTTATTCAATAACTTCCTAATAAGGGCCACCAAGGTAGGAAAATGGTCAGTAAAACGCCTACAAAAATTGTCAAACCCCAAAAGACTTTGTACTTCTTTCATTGCTTTGGAGGTCTTCTATTGTATGATGGGTGAGGCCTTCTGGAGAGCCATACTAACCCCATCCTCAGGCAGAATGTATCCCAAAAAGGAAACTTTAGGAACATTAATTCACATTTCTTTATTTCCCGAACAATTTTTTTTCGTAATTACTGTAGGATGGCCCTTACAAGTTTTTTATGTTCAGACATGAGGGATGAGTATACCAAGATATCAGCGATATAAGATACAGCACAAACATCCAGAAACTCTCGTAGCACCTCATTTATGAAAAATTGAAAAGTGGCAGGGGCGTTGCACAGTCCGAAATGCATCACCAGATATTTGTACAAGCCAAACTTCTTCAACTCATCCCCCTATCTATTGCACACCAAGTGGTATGCACCCCTCAAGTCCAACTTCTTGAAAACCTTGGCATTCTTAACCTGATCTAGGAGTTTAGGAATTAAGGGCAAGTGATAACGATTTTTAACTGTTACCTCATTCTGGAATCTATAATTGATGCATGCATGCAAATTGCCTCCCTGTTTTGGCACATAAAATAGCGGTGTTGAGGCAGGTGACCTAGATGGCCTGATAAACCCTATACGTAGCTTCTTATCAAAGTATTAGCTCAAATACAGAGTCACTTTCTCTGTTAAAGCATAAATCCTACTACAAGGAATGCGTTCCCTCGGGCGGAGGTCTTTTTGACAGTTATATGGTCTATGTGGAAGGAGAGTAGTGGCCTTCTTTTTAACAGAAACTTCTGCCAGATCTTGATAACAAGGCAGAATATTGATAACTGACTCTTCAACCGTAACTGCTACTATCTATCCATTATCCATAAAAGATCCCTCATTAAACAACACAGAATGAAAGGTAAGAGAGCATTTTTCCCAGTCAATATCTAAGTTATGAAACTGCAGCCAAGAAATTCTCAAAACAACTTGAAACTGCGGAGCTTGAATTAAATCAAACTCTATTATTTCTCTATGATTAGTCTGTAACTCTATCCACATATCTCACACACCCACTGATAGACCCACACAAACACTCTCACACCAACTCACAGACCTACTGAGATACTCATGCACTCACAGACACACTCACTGTCAAAGGTTACTGTTATGATATAACATTTAAAAAACCTTAGAAATTCACAAAAAATGCCAAAGGTTACAGAGACAGTATAGCTAGGAAATAACATTTAAAAAAACATAGAAATTCACTAAAAAATGCATTGTGGTGGCGTAAGTTATAGTCAACGTCACTGTAACATTTGTATTTTTTTAGTGAATTTCTACATTCAAAAAAATTGTATTTCCTAACTATAATATCACTGTGACCATTGATTTTTCTATGAATTTCTAAGTTTTTTTCAAATTCTAAATCCTAACTATAACGTCCCTGAAACCTTTTGTTTTTGTAAGTGAATATCAACTTTCTTTTAAATCGAAGTCATGTTTGCAGAGTGGTGAGAGTGGTGAAGAAAGGGGGCAGTGCCTCTGACCAGCTTTCAGGAACCCCGCTGTAAGGGACTTACTAGAAGTAACAGGAGTGCTTCTTGGACCCAAGGTCCCTCAGCAGGCACAGGTACTTCATGCCCCAACCAGTAGTGCACCAGGAGGCACATTTGCAGAGTGGTGGAGAAAGAGGGTGTGATGTCTGACAGTCTCTCAGTAATCCTGCACTTTGCGATTTTCTGGAGGAAACAGGAGCAGTAGTTTGCCACCAAGGACCCTCAACATCCAAAGGGACTTCATCCCCCAAACAACAGTGCACCAGGAGGCACGTTTTCAGAGTGGTGGAGTAAGGGGGCATGGCCTCCAAAGAACTCCCAACAATCCTGCAGTTTGTGACTTACTGGAGGTAACAGGTGGGCTTGTTGTCCCACAAGGACCCTCTGGAGCAAAGGGGACTTAGTTTCCCAGCCAGCAGTGTACCAGGAGGTGTGTTTGTGGTGAAGAAAGGGGGCATGGCCTCCAATTCTTCTCAGCAATCCTGCTGTGTGGGACTTACTGGAGGTAACTAGAGGGCTTGCTGGCCCCAAGGACCCTCTGGAGCCAAGATGAATTAATCCCCCAAAGAGGGAGGTGCTAACATGCAGCTACCTCTCTGTCAAAGTATTTGTGCTCGCTTTCAGCAAGTGAGAGCATTTTTTGTGTACTTGCTTGCTGAAAGCGAGCACAGCTTGTTATGACTTGGCATGAGTGGTAAAGCTTCCGCCTAGTCACAGCAAATAGCTATGCCAGGGCTTGAGGAGGTGGGCCACATCTTTATCCCTGGGGAAGTGGCAGGACATTTTTTATGGGACTGCCTGCCAACATTTCCAGGTTGAAGTGTTGGCAGCCAATCAATTTTTAGTAGGATGCATGAGTCCACTGCAAGGACTTGCGTCACTAGCTATCTATATTTTTTAAACTTAAATATCTCTAAAATTACTGAATGGATTTACACCAAATCACAAAAAGAATGCTTTCTGGAACAACATCTAGCTTTCTGTCAAATTTAGTGTAATTCCATTCAACGTTTCGGGGTAATTGGAATAAAGACTAAAATCAATAAGAGGTCGATCCTGAGATTAAACCAGCTAGAACAGGAAATCAAAAGTTTGGAGCAGGCCCACGCTACTTCCCTACAAAATAGCGAGCTCCTCACATCACTAACACAAAAAAATATGAGTACAACACAATCTTAAGTGAGAGGGCAGGGCTATGGGTTAATAAAGAAAGAGCTCTCAATCTATGTGAAGCTAACAAAGTTGGAAAATTGCTCGGTTCCTATCTCAAACACAAACGCAACCAGTTTGTTATCTCATCCATTAAAAACTCTGACAACAAAATGCAAACCGAAAAATGAAACATCCCCATAGACATAACCTGGGAAAAACATGTTTTGGGGCCCCCTTTTTCTCAGCCCTGCATATAAGATCACGCAGAAACGTTTAACACAGCAGCTCAACCAAAAAGGGGACTTTTTTTAAACATTTGTGAAGATTCGTCAAGCAGTGCCAAAGTTATTGGCAAAATAAAAAACATTTTTCTATGGAAACTTTGGTCCTAACTATAACTATATATATATTGTAGAATCACAGAAGGAAAAATAGAGAAAAACATATTGGAGCCGTTGAGAATAAAGATCCTAAATACCCTATGGTGGTATATCTTAATTTAGAGCATAAGATCGATGAACTGCAGGAGATCAGATTTACTGGCATTGAATCAGTTAAACTAAAGAGAAGAGGGGCAATATGGAGGCACAAGTCAGGATGAGGGAAACCTACTGGATTAATAGGTTAAATACAGTTAATATAGGTCTCAATTTAGACAGAAAATTACATACATTGGTATAAGATTCCCAGCAGGACTATTTCACTAGCACAAGGATATTGATCAGTATTGTTTGGTCCGTAAGTTTGGGTGCTTGATACCTGATTTTTCTTGTATTTTTTCTGACAGAATTTCATTTTTCGTTTTTCCAGCATTTGTTTTGATTTGTATTGCCTCTGCTGCAGGACTATTTCACTAGCACAAGGATATTGTTCCATATTGATACCAGATTATTCTTGTAGAATTTATTTTTCATTTTTTGCTGCATTTTTCCTTTGCTGTTCTCACAGGTAACTTTGTACTCTAATATACAGAATTTTCAATAGCTTTATTGGAGTCTTGTCAACTCTAGACTCTTGCACATGTTACCATTAGCAGGAGGAAAAATTCCATTTGATTGAATTCGTATTATCTGTGTTTGGTATTTTTTTATTTTTGCTGTTTTGTTGTTTATTGGATTGTTAGTTGTTTATACGTATGCACTCCAGTTATTTGTATAGTGTGCCCCATGGCATGAATGAACTAGATTTGAAGTTTTATGCTCAAAGAGCATGTTTTTATCTTTTTTCAGAAGTAGCTCACCCAATGCTTTCCTATGCTTAAACTTCAGAGGTCAGGAGTGTGAGACCAGTTTACCTATATTTTAAATGATCTCCAATTTTTCAGATTTTTGAAGCTCTTATTGACCCCCAGGTATAATCGGCTCTTAAATTACAACTGCTGGATATGTATAGAAGGTTTGCACTATAAATAAATGTTATCTTCTTTGGATGTAGCTTGGGGTTTTGGATTATGAACTGTAGATATTTGTATTTTGTGCCCTGTGGCACGCCTGAATATATTGCTCATGATTGCTCCTGAAGCCACCTGTGTTTATAGCTTGAAGTGGCGCACTTTATGTCTAATTTTGCTCATATTTCAGAGGTCATGAGTTTGATATATATATATATATATATATATATATATATATATATATATATATATATATATATATATATCGATACACACTCGCTTTTTTCGAAGAAAGCAGATGGCACTCCAAGCTGGTGATGTTTCATTCAATTTAATGACAGACCCCCTACCCCATTAAAAGACAAACGCGTTTCGCCGTGAAACGGCTTCCTCAGTGCCATCGTGCATAACAGAAAGCGCCATTTTATCTCCACCTCTTCATTACCATCAAAAGAGGACTAAGCCGACAGTTAGTTGGAATAGTGGCAGACATATTGTAACGTACAAATATATGTTTTCTTACAGTGATACACGGAGAATGGCGATTAATAAAGTGCTCGTGCAATTAAAAACAACGGGCAAAAACCCCTTGTGATTCTCTTGTTAAAAAAAAATATATATATATATGTATATATATATATATATATATATATACCTTTCGTTGTATCTATTTTTCAAAGATTATACTTAATTTTAGTCACATGTTGGACTTGGTTCATTTATTTTTATTTTTTCATATTTACTCGTCTTTCCTTTTGGTATTGGTGTAATGATTTATGTGGCTTCTTATGAAGGAATGTCTCATTTGGGACACAAGTGGCCATTGGAGTGCTTTCCAAGTCTATAGATTTTTAACTTAATTACCAATTAGAAAACCAACATTTTTCTAATTACCGTTCTGTGGGTATATATAGAAAGACTGTTTTACTTTGTTCCTTCTATGGCGGTACCTTTTACAGAGGGGTGGCTATAGCCAAAGTATGGTGAGTAGGATGTGGCATGAAATTGTGTTTCATTTTTGTGTTTTTCTGTCTTGTAGATCTATTAATGTCTGGTTGTCTTGTAAGATTGAGTTATTACTTGTATGACTTTTTTGCTTATTTGCTTTCTTCCTTTCTTTTCTGGATTGGGGCTGTGTTTCTTACTTTTTATTTACCTGGGTATGTCTCTATTGCACGCCTAACCCAGCTCCCTTAACTTGCTCCTTACGGGATTGTGATATTCACTGAGGCTGAAATCATCTATTTGTTTGATGCATGTTCAGGAAACATTCGGTGATACCCTTCCCTCTTGTGCGTGATCAATTCCATGTGAAGAAAGAAGCATTGAAGTTCATGATATGCTCTTTTGCTTTGAGTATAGAGTTTTTTCATTATAAAAAAAGTCTGTTTCTTCTAACTATACCTATATTTATATACATTAGGTCATGAGGAATTGTGGGAAGCCCTTATTATGAGAATTGGGAAGAAATTTCTTTTGAACTGAATCGGTTAAGGTACTTTTTACTAATTGAATATTACTTCACATTGATAGATTTAAGAGAACTGCATGGGGTGTAGGTTATCTGGACTGACCATGCTGGAATTTTAATTATCAAAATTTTGGTTTTTGCTAATTTATATATTGGGATTAACAAAACAGCCGTAGGAAACACAGTGTTACACTCATGGAGTCAGCACCCACGTAATTGAATTTATAGCATACCATACGAGGAGCTGCTGAGATTGAAGCGTAGTTGTTCCAGCCCAGAAAACTATCATGAGGCAGAAAGAGAGTCCATAATTAGATTCTCCAAAAGGAGCTATAGAAATAGAATTCTTCAAGGTGCAGTGGATAAGGTCAAAATGAAGAATAGACAGGAGCTGCTAGTAGGCAGATCCCCCAAAGGCAGAGCCATAGAGAACGAACCATCTAAAGTCTGGCTAATATTGACCTTCTCTGCAGAATCACAGAGGATCAGGGATCTGGTCCAGAGTAATTGGAATATCCTTCAAACAGATGGCATAATAGGCCAATCACTACCTGACGGACCTGACATTACATTCAGGAGAAGTCCCTCTTTGAAGGATATCTTAGCACAAAGCCACTTTAAAGACAAACCCTAACATAAGAACTGCAGAAAGGTGAAGGATTACATAGTACCTGGGAAAAAGGAAAAAAGGCCCATTAACAAGTTTCTCCATTGCAACTCCAGTTTCGTGGTGTATTGTTTACTCTGTCCATGGGGACTCCATTATATTGGGAGCACAATACACCCGACTAAAAAGCGAATTCTGGAACATAAAAGGGTAATAACCAACCATGATAGATCCTACCCTGTGGCAAGACATTTTCCTGTGGTGCATGGCGCTAGGAGTGACAATTTGCTTTACTACTGCATTGATCAAATCCCAATGAAAGAAGGAGGAGAAGATAGGGTGAAACTCCTAAGGCAGTTGGAAGATAAATACATAGTCGACCTATGTACCCATGTCCCCTGAGGGTTAAATAGCGAAGAAGAATTGTGGTCATACATTGGCTAGGCCCACGAAATTGGTGAACCATCCCGAACAATGAGAGAAATACATTAAATTCCCCAATGAACTCCCCCGCCCATTCCTCTTGTGTAGACAGAAAGATAGGAACTGAGTCATTGACTTTTTTAAACTCGGTGAACTTCGCTCTTTCAGAGCTAGTTGGTCCCCAGATGCCGTGTGTTATAATAGTTAAATGAATTATGGAATTCGCTTGCATAGACAAGGTTTTCTCATTTTCTTATTAATTGATGAATGTATTCAATATGTATAGGCAATATTTTGCACATTAACTGTGGGGTATGAACAGTATAATTGCATTTATGAATTCCCTCATGTTGAATTTACTCAAATTCTTTACAAAGCAGTCTTATAAAATTGCTTTGATGTTGGGGTACCATTCATTGCCATTCATATAATGAGTTTCTGGATGTGAAAGATTACCGACACTTCTTTAATCACCAAGTTTGGTTTAATCACGAAGTCCCATCTCAATGTCTAATTTTTCTTTTCAGCCGCAAACCAATGAAATAAATTGTTGTTATAATGCAGTATTTTGTATCAAATCACTGACATTTATGAACCCCTGAAGAAAGGCAACCTAGAGCCTGAAATGCATTGGGTCTATGATATCCACTATTGACGATTGTTGTATACAGCATGTCTCGGAAAAAGGCCTGGAAGGGCATATCCGATTCAAAAGAAGTTTCAGTATACAGATACCGCCTCACATGTGGCAGGAGTTGAAAGTGAAAAAATAGAGAAAAACATGGACAAACTGTTTGGAATCAACGGAATAAAGATTTAGGAATTTTGATAAACTGTGGAATACATTGTGGAAATTCTTCATGTAGTTTGCTGTGCGTCCGGATGAAGTGGAATGCTTCTTTTGTATTTGTTCTTAGATATGTAGGGAGCACCAAACTTCCAGTGCACAAAAGGGTGCTCCAGCACATGAGGGCCATTACCAATTGCGACGAAGCATATCCTGTTGCCAGGCATTTTAATGACTGCCACAAAAGAGATTTGAAACTGTTGAAATGTTATGTAATAGATGCAGTCATACCCCTAAGAAGAGGTGGCAACAGAGAGGGAATCCTCCGCAAACTTGAAACGCACTATATCCTGAGCCTAGACAGCAAACACTCTGCAGGTCTCAATGCAAGTGAGGATTTCTATACATGCCTATAATGAGTTGGTATACAAATCATTGGTTGGCCTTTTTCATGGTATTATTCAATATGTTAGTAAGGAGTATAGGTGCAACAAACTTGTCTGGTTCTTTAGCTTAATAATTAAATTTAAAAAAGTTATTTTTATCTATTTTTTAAACACAAGCTTATTTTTAAGATATGTATATGTTGTTTGATGATTAATACAATATTGTATATTTTGCACATTGTTTTGGTAAATTTGCACAGGTTCAATTGCACTTTAATAATATTAGCACATATTACACTTTACTATGAGCAACTTTGATTAGCTACCCATTAGGGATGATATTTGACAGAAGTAGTGAAAGTCGTTGTCTAAAACATCCTGTTCACTTAATGGACAAAACATTGAGTTTGGTTATTAATTTTTTACTTACTCTCCTTGTATTTTACAATTATGTCCAGTAGTAACAAGTATGAATTCAGGATGAGAATATATGAATTGTTTTAACATTCTATTTTAGCAGCAATCGTTGTTTTTTTTTACCATGTTTTTACTTATGATTAATATTTATCATTTGTAAATAGACAATATGTTTTAAAACAATATTTGTTTTTAAAATGTAAACGACTTGTCGATTCAGAACACAACTTCTATGTCTATGATGACACTTGCCAAAGTAATGTGCACTATCACTTTAAATAGTTTGACAACACTCCATAGCGTGTCATGTGATCAAGGGCCAAGGGGGCTCGAAACGCGTCATGGCGGAGATGCGGGGAATATGCACAATAAAGAAATAGCACCTTGAAGATTTGGGTCTGCTGTCGTCCTCAGTCCTTACATTGTATGGGTTGTCGACTTTCTGCTGTTATATATATATTTAATTATATATGCATACATATATATATACATATACATATATATATATATATATATATATATATATATATATATATATATATATATATATATATGTATATATTGTGCTCAAATTCTTCGCGTTGTAAAGAATTACCCACACTCATGGGGTTGTCAATTTCCAAGGTTGCTTTATTTTCAACAGACAAGACAGACGCCCTCACGTTTCGGCACACAGCCTTTCTCGATTTATATACACACACACGTTTCCACCAGGGCCTCCGAACTCTCGCTGGGTGCCTCCAAAAAGCGGGGGGTGAGACCTGCTGGTTCCACAACCACTAAAAAACACCTGGAGCACTCACGAGGCATTTCATAAAGAACTTTATTGGCCACTTACTCCTTTCAACATTTCGCCTTCCTCAGTGCAGCAAAGACAAATGTCAAGCATAGGCAGTGCCCTTTCAATTTCAACAGTTCAGTTACAAGATTGGCTGTTCTCTGGCCAATCAGGAGGCAAAAGTCAGACCAGCCTGGAGACAGTATGGAGGTATCTCTGTTGTTATTAAAGGGTTATGGGACTTCAATGTCCAATAAAAAAAAAAAATATATATATATATATATATCCTCCGATGTTTCATGGTCACCGGCTTCTGTCACCACCATCCACCCTCTGTGCCCTCATGATCTCACAAGGGCTGCTGCAAGATAAGTTTGATTCTGAATGCCCCTCGTCTGTCGCTGGATAAGATACAATCCATCCGTGGGGGTCAGACAAATGACTGGCGTCCCTAGACTTGTATAGTCCATAACCTTCATTGGTCAACGGGAGGTTTGTCAGTGACAGTTCAGGCAGTCCATAGAAAAATGCAAACAGCTTCCCACCAGGGCCGCCGAACTCACGGCGGGTGCCTTCAAAAAGCGGGGATGAGACCCGCTGGTTCCACAACCACTAAACAACACCTGGAGCACTCACCAGGCATTCAAAAAGAACTTTATTGGCCGCATACACGTTTCAGCATTTCGCCTTCCTCAGTGCGGCAAAGACAAATGTCTAGCATAGGCAGCGCCCTTTCAATTTCAACAGTTCAGTTACAAGATTGGTTGTTCTCTGGCCAATCAGGAGGCAAGAGTCATATATTTATAAATGTATATGCAAATATATATTGAAAAAAACAAAGGTTAAAGTAACGTTATAGTTCGGTGAATATGGCAGTGACAACATTTCGGTTTGAATTTTAAAAAACACTGAAATTCACCACTTATAATTAGCAGAGCTAACTATAACTTGTAATCCCGCCATGCACTGCTTATGACTCACATATGATATCACTTAACACATGTTCTAGGACATCATTTATGACATCAATGATGACATCTTAAATGATATAATTGATGACAAGTCTTGAGAAAGGCTGCAAAGCCAAAATGCATTGTCTTTGACATAGTAGAAATAAAAAAAGTGCACCATGCAAGAGTGCCTTGGATTATTGACTTTCCGTATGTATATATGAGTGTATGTGTGTGTGTGGCATTGAGACAGCAAATTTGTTTGCGAAGCAGATACATATCAACAATTTGAATCCAACATTCCCGAGCCACATCAGTTCTACCACTATAGAGTTCTTGGATGTAAGACTAGAAGTCAGCAATTCCAAACTCACTACCACAGTGTATAGAAAGAGTACAGCAGGAAACACTATTCTTCATGCCAGCAGCTCACACCTCACCCCACCCCGCTGATACGACACATACCCTATGGGGAGCTTATGCAAGCAAAACGCATATGCAGCACCGAGGAAGCTTTCAAACATACAAAAAAAGATTTGATCCCCAGATTGAAAGCTAGAAGGTGCCCATAAAACACACTTAAAGCAGCAAAAAGAAAAGTAGTCACACATGAAAGGAAACCAGTGCTTTTCCAATGCAAGGACCCCATGGGTAAAACCAAGAGGTTTTTAGGTTTATTACAACATACAACAGCCAACATAATATAACATGGAAAGTACTGCACAAACACTGCCACTATCATCAAAGATGATCCGGTCATAGGAAAAGAAGTGGGCAAAAAAACCAAGATTACATATAGAGGGGCCAATCTGTTAAAGACAAAATGGTACAAAGCAGTGTGGCAATAGAAAAATCGCAATGGCTAAATAAGGGCTTCACAAAATGCATCAGGTGCAAGGCCTGAGGGCAAGGCAGAAACATTACTGATAAGAAGACCAACCTAGATGCAACAATCAAAATTTGACAAGCCTTTAACTGCAAAACAGAATATGCCATTTATTTACTAGAATGCCCATGTCCAAAAAGATACATAGGGAGCATCAAGCTACAGGTACACAGCAAATTGTGCAGCAGTTGAGACCCATCAACAATCAAGAGGAGGGCTATTCAATGGCAAGACATTTTAAGAGCATCCACAAAAGTGATCCCAACCTACTCACGTATGGAGTAATAGACTGCATACTAAAAAGATCTGAGACAGGGAGAAAGTGCTACGAAGACTAGAATCCATATGCATCCTCAGGCTAGATACCAGGGAGCCCATCTGGCTGAACATTGATAAAAAAATGTACACACATCTTTGAACTTTCCCATGTTTTTAAAGATTTGATTCTAGGCACTGCACTATTGATTAACCTCCTTCTTTCACTTATTTTCTGTTGTAGGTGCACAGACAAGCTAAAGGGCAGACACTAGAGAGATTTTGTGAAGCAGCTACACTTAAGTGGAAATCCACAAGTTGGTAAGCTAAGTGTATAGTACACCACTGACGTTAAAGTTTAAGCCTGCTATAATAGGTGCAGCCCACTGGGATGCAATAAGAATACTGGGGTAAGGCTAAGACCAGCCTTACTCAGATTGAGCAATACACCCTTTAGTAAGATGACCTTTCAGTTTATCAATAGAAATGCATGGTACTTATAATGAATTCTAACAGCATTAGTCATTTAATTATTAACTTACAATTTCAAATGTAATCATTGTGAATCTGAGTGCTACCATTTCAATATTCATTTCATTTCATGATGTTTCATTGCTCTGTATGTATAAATTATTTTGCCCACTGGGGCTCAATCATACATATCATCCAGTATATTGTACTCCATTTAAAAATGGTGGCGAAATTCATGGACTGCTGTAAGTCCCACATTTATGTTTGTTACCTATTGGATCCATTTAAAAACACTGTTCAATGACTCAATCGTCTTCATGATAAAGGCCTATGATGCCAAAACTCGTCTGATGCTTTCCTTTTTGTCACTTTTGGATTTAATTTTGAAGCAAACTCTGGAGTGAGTGAGTGAGTGTGCATGCATGTGTGTGTACCTGATGAATGGCTTTCCCCTGATACATGGAAGTCTCTGCACTCCAAGGAAGGTTTTCAAATTGTGAAAGGCAGAAAGACAAACATCAATATGTTTCGGTTTTCAAACGCCTTTGTCACGATGCTGGTCATCAACATTAACGTGCATTTTAAACAAATAACAGTGTAAACATAATTAACAAAGATAAGGCCAAAGCCAAGATAGGCAGATATTGGCAACATCATGGAAGGTCTGATGTCAGTGTAATATACATACAAAACTAATTATGCCGATGAGTTACCGGAAATAAACATTTTCATCATTCACTTGAAGTGAAAGAGTATCGAAATAGTGCACATTGCCAATTTTCTCATAGTGTCAGCCTATGTAACACATTTCAGTGCCAGGGGCATTGCCAAGCAAGATAGCAGAATAGACGTGTCTGCTAGCGCTCCCACCGACACAGTCGTCATCCTCCCTTATCCTCAGTGATCCTGCAGGGGAATTGTAGCCCCCCACAATCACGGCGATGCCCTGGGTGTGCCAGGAAGCCCTGTCCTCCCGCCTGGGGTAGATTTGCGGTGATGATGTCGGCTCGTGGCCCAACTGAAGCGGGCCGGCGCCATTTTCTCTGAGGAAATTGGAGAGGTCTGAAGAACACTGATTGAGGCTGCAGAGACCGGGCTCTCCACCTGAGAGGTATCCTGTGGAGGACAAGGGGGGAGATAGATTCCCCTCCCTGAACTACACAGCGGGTCAGAGATGTGGGAGACTGCCCATGAAGTGCCACTAAATCAACAAAGGCGCTCCTCCCTATGCAACAGGAAGACCTTGGCTGCCAGTCTCTGGCCAAGCTGGTGACAGTTCCTGGCCTGGGAGGTCCTGCTGTGAGGAGACAGGGCGAGGCCAGTTTGATGGTCGGGGTGAGGACCGGTGTGCATCCGACCAGAGAGGGCCCTCTGCCTTCCGGGTCCTGTTAGGATATCGCTGGGTTGTGGGAGTAGTTTGCCGCTGGTCTGCTTGAGGTGAGGAAACTGCAGTGGGCTGGGGGAAACGGGGAACAGAAGCAGGCATCCCCCCCACCAGAGGCAGAATTAATGTAGGCTCTCTGGACCCCAGCAGTGTAGACCCCCAGGAGAGCTGGGGCTGAGGCTGGAACATGTGATAAAGCCAAGTGAAGAGTTCTCCAGCTTTGGCCCTGTGGAGTGGAGTGGACCGGCACGGTGATGCCAGTAGAGAGGGGTTGCTGTAGCGCCCCTGGAAGGGGTGTGGGGGAGTGGGGGAGGGTGGAGGGATTTTTTTTTTTACAAGAAAAGGGGCCTGTGTCAGGAACATCATATAGGGACACTGGCCACTACATCAATCTGTGACACCTGGATGGTATTTCTTACTCACCTCTTGAGTTGTGGTCCGGGCATGTAACCCTGTGAGACAGACGTTTTGATATCCGGTATGAGTTTGTAGAGTGTGTGGCTGCTGTGTAGACCCTCTACCTACAACATTACTGGTGGAGCGCAGTGAGATATTGTGGTGGTGAGGAGACCAACGTGACGCCTGCCGCCATCTCCATTCTTGTTGCTCAGAAACTACTGCTCTACAACACCTGAAGATGGTAAAATAAAATGGAAATCATGTGGCCCAGACTAACAAAACCTTCAATTATGCACAACCTGTCCCGCAAGAGTATGAGGCCCAGGTGGTAACACCAGATGGTGGTGAAGATATAATACCACAGACTGCGGAGGTGGCCCCTCCATCACAAACTTGCTTGCTGCAATACAAAACTCACGAGACGAGATGGTCCACAAGATTGACTCTGTGCAGTAGATGTTATTCTTCTGCGAGCTGATCTGCATAAGGTGCCAGAACGCGTGACCACTGCAGAACAAAATGTGGGTACCCCACAGGAAGAGGTAAAAATGCTCTGCAACACTGTTATTCATCTTCAGAAACAGGCAGTTCGCCTACATGACATCATGGAAGACTCCGAGGTTAGGTCTCGCAGATATAATATGCATTTTTTGGGATTCCTGTAGAAGGCGGAGGGGCACTCTGTTGAACTTTACTAGAAGGATTGGATCACTACCACTTTGGCGCCCAAACGCCTCTCTAAATTCTTTACTATCGAGAGAGCACACAAGGCCCTTGCGCCCCCACCCAGGCCTGGCACACCACCTCGAGCAATCATAGCACAGGTGTTCAACTTCCGGGATAGAGATGCAATCCTACAAACCACTCAAACACGGGGGCCTTTGTTGTTTGAGGGGTACCCTATCCATCTATCCCGACTATGCTACATCTTTAGTTCAAAAGTTTTTTGCATATTGAATGATTTTCAATTATGATATGCTGTATATGTACTTTTAAAAAAATTTAATATAGTTTGTTGAATATAATTTCAATCACACTGAAAGCATAAGAATAAATTGCTAACGTTAATAGCAAAACAAAGTGTTTAATTTTGGAAAAACTTTGTTATAATTTAATAAGTAGGGCCCGATTCACAGAATGAACTTAAGACTCAATCCTAAACTTACTACTGTTTTGGTATTCACAGATTGCACTTACTACTTTTGGCATTCACAGAATGCACTTACTACTTTTGGTATTCACGGAATGAACTTACTCATTTCGGTATTCACAGCAGTTAGGACTCCTAACTTTAGGACTCCTAAATGCCTTCTGTGAATACCGAAAGTCTTAAAATGAGGATTTTTCTCAATTTAGTAGTAGTAAAGTTAGGACTCCTAACTTTAGGACTCCTAAATGCCTTCTGTGAATACCGAAAGTCCTAAAATTACGATTTTTCTCAATTTAGTAGTAGTAAAGTTAGGACTACTAACTTTAGGACGCCTAAATTTAGGAGTCCTAAAGTTAGGAGTCCTAACTTTACTACTACTAAATTGAGAAAAATCCTAATTTTAAGACTTTCGGTATTCACAGAAGGCATTTAGGAGTCCTAAAGTTAATAGTGCAGCATTGGAGGGATGGAGTTTGCGATCTAATGGGAGACCTATTCAGGCAGAGGTGACGGCTTCCTTTGATTCAGGTAATGGGCAATATCTCCAATAAATCAAAATTTCCAGCACAGCGTGAGGGTTTTGGTCGCCTTTTCCTGCAGAGCCTCCTAGGTTGAATGTGTGGTCAGTCATGTTGTATATGACCCAGGGAAGCCAGTTAATATCACACCTTTATATGGCTTTATGGGATGACCTGCCATGAGCTTGGCTTCCTGTACAGGTGAAGTGGGATGTTTTTTAAACAAAATATACTTTCTTTTAATTTCATTGTAATGCATATTGAATATATGGAATAGGCATTTACAATGAAATTTAAAAAAAGTGTATTTTGTTTAAAAAACATCTTCAAATGTGCGTTTACAGACAGGGCCATCGTCATTTTTTTAATCTATTCTAGACCAAACTCAGTAGAACTATTGGTTAATCTGGAGTTAAATTCCACCAAGTTAGACGGAGCCACTCGGTGTTATCATTGCATACTGGTGGAAAAATGCACCCAACAGGCAAACAAGCATGCGGAAATTCATTTAATACACCCCTGTCAACCCTCTCCCACTGTCTGACAGAACCCAGCCAACCCTCTCCCCACTGCCACCCTCTCCCCCTGCCTGCCAGAACCCGGCCAACCCTCTCCCCCTACCCCGGATGTCTCCCCCGTCTCTTGTTCTGTGCCTTGTGGCTGCCCCTGCGCTAGGAGTGCCCGTTCTGCCCATGCTTGCTCCCTTCGTGACCACTCCTGCCCCCTCTACCCATGTCTGTCCCTTTCATGTCTTGAGACTGTCACTTCTTTCCATGCCTGCTCCCTTCATGTCCTCTGACTGTGTCTTCTATCCATGCTACTTCCTTTGTGTCCTCAGACTACCCTTCTCTCCATGCCTGCTCCCTTTGTGCACTTAGTCTGCTCCTAGTGTCCATGCCTGCTTCCGTCCTTCCCTCAGACTACCCTTCTGTCCGTGCCTGCCCCCATACCCCTTACTGCCCCCTCTGTCCATGCCTACCCCCGGCCCTCAGACTGCCCCTTCTGTGCATGCCTCCTTTCTTCGTGACCTCCGGCTACCCCTTCTGTCCATGCCATCGCCATACGTGCCTTCTGACTCCCCCTTCTATTCATGCCTGCTCCCTTCGTGCACTCAGTCTGCTCCTTGTGTCCATGACTGTTCCATTTGTGCCCCCTGATTGACCCATCTGGCAATGCCTGCTTCCACTGTACTTTCACACTTCCCCTTCTGTCCATCCCAGCCCCCTTCGTGCTCTCAGACTTCCTCGTCTGTCCATGCCTTTCCTCCATACATTCTCCCTTCGTGCCCTAAGACTGCCCCTTTCCTCCATGCCTTCTCCCTTCGTGCCCTAAGACTGCTTCTTTCCTCCATGCCTGCTCCCTTTGTGCCCTAAGACTGCCCCTTTCCTCCATGCCTGCTCCCTTTGTGCCCTAAGACTGCCCCTTTCCTCCATGCCTTCTCTCCCTAAGACTGCCCCTTTCCTCCATGCCTGCTCCCTTCGTGCCCTGAGACTGCCCCTTTCCTCCAAGCCTGCTCCCTTCGTGCCCTGAGACTGCCCCTTTCCTCCAAGCCTGCTCCCTTCGTGCCCTAAGACTGCCCCTTTCCTCCATTCCTGCTCCCTTCGTGCCCTGAGACTGCCCCTTTCCTCCATGCCTGCTCCCTTCGTGCCCTGAGACTGCCCCTTTCCTGCATGTCTGCTCCCTTTCGTGCCCTCTATCCATTATCTCCATGCCTGCCCTCTTAGTGCCCTCAGACCCATGCGCGCAACACCCATTGGACTCAAAGGGCTTCAGTCCCCCCCACCCCCCACCCCTCCCCCATCTTGTGTGGCAGCCCGGGATGAGACAGATCCCAGGCCCACACACAGCCGCACCCGAGCACTTCACAGGTCTTTAAAAGACCATTTGCATGTTAATGAGGCCTTGCTGTTGTTTCACCCCTTCTAAGAGCCCCTGCAGCTCCACTCTGCATGTTGCTTAAAGATCAGACTACCACTTCTTTACATTCCTGTTTCCTTAAAGTGGTGGATTTTCCATGATTATGCAGGTGGCATTTTTACATTTCTGGCGCTGCGACTGCAATTTCCCACATCGTGCCGCGGTGCTCCTGGCAACTCATAACGACGCACCGGGGTGCCGCGGCGCACAGTTTGGATACCACAGCCATAGGTGATATGCAATGGTATAACAAATGTATGGAGAAAGAGTAAGTTATAGTTAATGTAGTATCGCGAGGGATGGGACAAGACTGTGTATGGAGGTGCGCGATTAATAGTAATTTGAAGGTGGTGCCTAAATTATAAATGTAAGTTAGAACTATAACTTATAGTAATTTGAAAGTGGTGCGCAAATTATAAATTTATGTTATAACCATAACTTTAGAATTTCTTATGTTTGTGTAGTTTAAGTTGGTTTTGTAAACAAAGAAGAAATGAAATTTTCCTAACTATAATTTATCCTTCACCTTTGGTTTTTTCCAAGAAACAAGTAAACCTGTTGCCCAGAGTTTACATGTATAAGGGCATCACTCCCATTTTGGCAGCCTAGTGGTGGGTAGGAACCCAGTAGCAAGTTAGTTGAAAGACGTGAACAGCATGAAAGGTGCACTCACAACAGATTGGGCTCATGGCCTAGCTGAAGTACAGGCCCAGCAGCCAACCACTGTTGTACATAATCGAAGCTGTGTGTAGCAAGAGTTGGCAGCCTGTGGTGGGTTGTGTGTACTAATAATCGTAGCTGACAAATGTCAGTGGCTTTGAGTGTTTGAACCAGAATATTACCTGAGTTTGAAAAAAGAAATCATAGAGTAGGTAAACTGTGTTTACAGCGAGAAATCTCATTAATTCTGGTATTTTGTGTGACACTTAAATGCAGAGGATTATGCCATTATTCCATTTCGGCAAACTGGGCTGTTGTTCTGGCTAAAAATCCTAATGTGGGACCATAGGGACAACACAAAAGAACAGAATGCGAGTGGCTGTTGTTCATGTCACATGAAATATTTAGCTTATTTTGTACAAATTGCATCTTTGTAGAAAGTATTTTGAAATAGCATGGACCTTCTCCCTGACTGGCTTTCCAAGCCAGCCAACTCACCATTTGTTAAACTATGAGGCAGATGTACAAGCCCCCATCGCCACCACAACATCACTTTTCTCAATGTTGTGGTGGCAATAGAGGCTTTGCCTCATTCACAAGGCGGCGTTAAGCCACTTAACGTGGCTTTACGTTGCCTTGTGAATAAGGCACCCTTTCACGCTATGCTTAGCGTGAAATGTGCAGGCAATGGGTGTTGTGGTGGGCGTTCCACCACAACACCCTTCGATTTTGATGCTCCCCCATATTTACATGTGTGGCTTAAATATAGGTTAGCGCCAACATTAAGACTGTGGAAAACCTGGTCTTACCCTGGAGCAGTGAGGTGAAATGTTTAATTTCCACTTGTTGTTGCTGTTTCCATGTGTGCTGCATTGTGCAGCACACATAGAAACAGCAAAACGCCATTGATTGTTTATATGCAGGAAGTTGTCCCTTCCTGCACATTAAGAATCATTTTTTTAAATGACATTTTGTAACTTCTATGTGTGCTGTGCTGCATTAAGCAGCACACATAGAAGCTTCAAAACTCCATTTACGATTGTTTGTATGCAGAAAGGGACACCTTACTACTACTGTGGAGAAGTGTGGCTCAATGGTTAGAGGCGGCAGACCCAGAAGCTAAGATCGGCCCGGGACCATGGTTCGATTCCCAAAGCGGCAGGGTCTTGGGTCAAAATGTCCGCAGGCCTGATAATTCTCGCCTCAGCGCCTACTCTAACCATGGGCTCAACTCTGCAACTCTGGGCAATAGCTTGCTTAATTTTCACAACGGCCCCTTCAAAGCAGGGGATGCCTCGTCTCACCTTGGAAGTGCCCAGAAGGGACCATCTCACAGGGAAAGCCAGGACGGGTTCCCCAGCGGTATACAGCGCTGGGACGCCCGCGGTGCGGGCAGCTGTGTGCTTTACAAGTATACAACAATTACATTTACATAAACAATCATTTCCCTGAACGCGGTGCAAGGGTGTCTGCATTGGCACTAGGCAGCTAAATTAGCACCAGTGCAGGGGGTAAAGCAAGGCTCTATGGTATTCATGTAAATACGGTTTAGCCCTGGGTTTCGGAAATGGAAGTGTGCAGCTTTAAGCCAAGGAGCCTAACTCAGCGCTCCGCCACTTCCTTGTAAATATGTCCCTAGGTATTTTACCTATAGCTGATCAAGGGCAGCACAAAGCTTCGGAATGAGAACATATTTTCCAAAATCAGACTGAATGTTGATGACCCAATTGTGAATAGAGTCTCATTTTGTCAACAAACTTTGAGTCAAATTAAAGTAGATTGATTATATGGTTGGTGTAGGTAAATTATAACGAATATGGTGTGCAGCAACGTTTACATATTTGTGTCATAGGAAATCCAATCATATTCGGACACATAAATCCCAAATTTAATGGCTTTGAGTGACTTAGCAGCAGACTCCCCATTTTTCTGACATAGAGGTACAAATAATTTTCTGCAATTCACTATTTTATTGCCAGCAAAGATATGGTGTCTGAAATAGGATTTGAAGGACACTATCGTAGATCCAAAAGGATTTGAGTATTATCTGCATACATATGGAGTGGAAGACAATGGGCATGATCCATGTCCAAGAGTTGATTTAAGCATTGAACAAAAGGGGTAAAAGAGCAGAGGCCTAGAGGAATGATGTAAGACAGACGTTAACTGCCTCATATAGATCAGTTTATGTTGGTTTATTGAAGGTGAGTGGTTTAAGGCTTGGTCTCACACCCAATGCTTCAGACAAATTCCAGATAAAGCCACAGGTGGACCTTGATCACACAGCTGTAGAAGATTCTTCTTTAAGTCAAACATTGCAATTTCCAAACTCCTCCAGATAATTCTGTGACTGGACCAGAACTGCTTGCTCTGTTATCTTTATCAATAAAAGCAACGTGGAGATCAGTCTCTAAGTTCACCAGTTTGTTAGGATTTAAAGAATCCTTCTTCAGCATTATGACAGCTAATGCATTCTTTATACATTTGGACAGACAACATAGAGTAACGAGCATTTGTGAAAGTTAGAGCTCTTTGCGATGAAAATGACAATGTTTTTGAATTTTGTCTTTTTATTTGCAATGGAGTGATTATATTTGCATAGCGCTATTGCCATTTGTATGACTTTGTGGCACTGGAGAACATGGAAATAGGTCATGAGGCTGCCTGAAAAAAAGAAGTAACAAAATCCTTGAAAAAGTAAACACTAATAGGTAATGCAAGACAAAGTAAAGTATGTGAAATGTAATAAAAAAAAAAGCTCTTCACAAAGAACCAAATTAGCTCCTTAAAAAGTTTCAGAGTAAAAAAAAATCACAAGTTATGCGATCAGGCCATCTTGTGTTCCCGGCTGACATGCTGGTTGCAGACGTGGAGTATATTTAGGGGTAATAAAAACATTTCCAAACAGTCCAGTTACTCTGAAAGGTTGAAATATATAAGGAAGAGTCAGTGAAAAGTGGATTTGCGCCATCAATGTAAAGGATTCAGAAAAGGGGGTGGTGATGGACAGAGTATCTGAATTAAGCAGAACACTCCCTCACCCCCACACCCTCTCACCCTCACACCCCCTCACCCTCACACCCTCTCACCCTCACACCCCCTCACCCTCACACCCTCACACACCCTCACCCTCACACACCCTCACCATCACAAACCCTCACCCTCACACCCCTCACCAGTGGCGGCTGGTGACATTTGAAAGTGGTGGGGCGGAAACTGATTATCATACAGCACCGTAGTGAGCGAGCGTAGCGAGCGAGGCCGAACCCCCTAAGGAGGGTTCGGGGGGAATTCCCCCGAGAAAAGTTTGAAAAAATAGTGGAAAAATGGTGCATTTTCAAGCAAATTTGAAAAAGCAGGAAGGTTAATAAAGCAATTGTGAAAGTGCAGGTATTACATTATTAAAGAGCTGTCATATAACATAGGTAGCTGCTTATTCAGTATATAGGGTGACCAACTGGCATAGGTGCAAATTCAGGACGGTGAGTGTAAAAATTCAGGACAAAGGGTCAAAATTCAGGACAAAATTTCAGGACAAAAAGTCAAAATTCAGGACAAAACTTCAGGCCAAAAGGTACGTTTTACAGATACGTCAGAGGTGGTCTTGCAATAGTATATATGTAAGTAAATAGACAACCATCTAAGTACAAGTCAAAATAGGTTTATATTACAATCGTGCACTTCACGTTTTTTCAGTATGGCTGCAGCTTGCTGCCTTAGACAATTCAAAATTCGCATCTCGCTCCAGCAGGTACATTAATCACCAGGCAATGGTGAACCACACCTGAATATAAGTGAAGCCGCTTTTATTGTTGATTGAAAACTACTGGATATATAAAGAACTTTGCAGTGCCAGCCCCCAGTAACAAAACCGCTCCCCCTCCTTTCCAGCCTCCCAGGGAAACACCAGATGCCCGGTCCGGCCAGTCCTGCCTTGCTATCACCCTTTAATGGTGCCCCTCATCTTCACTTAGACCGTCTCTCATGTGTATTTAATTTCTCTTATAGTGTTACTCATCCCAATTATGTAGGGCAGGGTGTCAGAGTGCGTTACATCACACACATTATATATAGACAATGACTCATATTACGTGAAAGTCAATGTATAGGAAATGCTACTTAAGATAATGGGTGCTACAAGGTGTAATCATTCTTTTATCTATTATTCAGTCTTTCACCATTCATTCTGTCCTTTCATCTATGTGCCCATTTATATCCAAACATATTCAACCATTTGCAAACCTATCCACCATATATCCTTCCATCCATCATTACATTCATCCATCACTCCATCCACCCTTTCAGTCATCCATCCGTACAGTCATCCATCCACTCTTTCACCCATCCATCTATTCAATCATTCATCCAGCCATTTACCCTTTCACCCATCTAGCCATTCATTCATTCACTTACTCATCCATCCACCCAGTCACTTATCCTTCCACCCATTCACCCTTTCAGTCATTCATCCTCCCTTTCTCTCTCCATCCTGCTCCCTTCGTGCCTGAGACTGCCCCTTTCCTCCATGCCTGCTCTCTTCGTGCCCTAAGACTGCCCCTTTCCTCCATGCCTGCTCCCTTTGTGCTCTAAGACTGCCCCTTTCCTCCATGTCTGCTCCCTTTCGTGCCCTCTATCCATTATCTCCATGCCTGTCCTCTTTGTGCCCTCAGACCCAGGCGCGCAACACCCATTGGACTCAAAGGGCTTCAGTACCCCCCCTCTTGTGTGGCAGCCCGGGATGAGACATATCCCAGGCCCACACACAGCCGCGCCCGAGCACTTCACAGGTCTTTAAAAGACCATTTGCATGTTAATGAGGCCTTGCTGTTGTTTCACCCCTTCTAAGAGCCCATGCAGCTCCACTCTGCATGTTGCTTAAAGATCAGACTACCCCTTCTTTCCATTCCTGTTTCCATAAAGACACATTACTGTATTACATATTTACACCATGAGTGTCATACTGGCCAGTTAGAAAGGATTTATTGTGATCCATTCCCTTATACCAGCATCTTGCTGGTGGCAAAAAACTTACAAATTAACTTTGCTTATTTTCTATCTTTCCCTTCCTTTTTTTCATTATTCTTTGTGCTTTAATCGCTCCCCACAGTTGTAGAAAATGTATCGTTGTATGTTGCACATGTTTGAAATGTTCTGTTTGTTTTAGAATCATCATTTATTTTGTGTTTGACTGTTTTTTCAAGCAAAATTAGAAACACATTTGTACAGTTTAAAAGTATGACACTCATGGTGTAAATATGTAATACAGTAATGTGTCTTTATGTGTATTTAATTCATCTTTTTGAACTTTGATTAATTGAAAAGTCAATCTGGTAAAAATAAAAATACGTTGTTGAATACGACAGATAGCGTGTTCAGCTTTCCTCAAGTGTGGATACAAATGTAGGTGACGAGGCAATTTTTGGTATGGTTATGATTATGCAGGTGGCATTTCTACATTTCTGGCGCTGCGACTGCAATTTCCCACATCGTGCTGCGGCGCCCCTGGCAACTCATACCGGCGCACCGAGGTGCCGCTGCGCACAGTTTGGGAACCACAGCCATAGGTGATATGCAATGGTATAACAAATGTATGGAGAAAGAGAGAGTTATAGTTAATGTAGTATCGCGAGGGATGGGACAAGACTGTGTATGGAGGTGCGCGATTAATAGTAATTTGAAGGTGGTGCCTAAATTATAAATGTAAGTTAGAACTATAACTTATAGTAATTTGAAAGTGGTGCGCCAATTATATATTTATGTTATAACTATAACTTTAGAATTTCTTATGTTTGTGTAGTTTAAGGTGGTTTTGTAAACAAAGAAGAAATTCAATTTTCCTAACTATAACTTATCCTTCACCTTTGTTTTTTTCCAAGAAACAAGTAAACCTGTTGCCCAGAGTTTGCATGTATAAGGTCATCACTCCCATATTGGCAGCCTAGTGGTGGGTAGGAACCCAGTAGCAAGTTAGTTGAAAGACGTCAACAGCAAGAAGGGTGCACTCACAACAGATTGGGCTCATGGCCTAGCTGAAGTACAGGCCCAGCAGCCAAACACTTTTGTACATAATCGAAGCTGTGTGTAGCAAGAGTTGGCAGCCAGTGGTGGGTTGTTTGTACTAATAATCGTAGCTGACAAATTTCAATGGCTTTGAGTGTTTGAACCAGAATATTACCTGAGTTTAAAAAAACTCATAGAGTAAGTAAAGTGTGTTTACAAGAGAGAAATGTCATTAATTCTGGTATTTTGTGTGACACTTAAATGCAGAAGATTATGCCATTATTCCATTTCGGCCAACTGGGCTGTTGTTCAGGCTAAAAATCCTAATGTGGGACCATAGGGACAACACAAAAGAACAGAATGCGAGTGGCTGTTGTTCATGTCACATGAAATATTTAGCTTATTTTGTACAAAATGCATCTTTGTAAAAAGGATTTTGAAATACCATGGAGCTTCTCCCTGACTGGCTTTCCAAGCCAGCCAACTCACCATTTGTTAAACTATGAGGCAGATGTACAAGCCCCTATCGCCACCCCAACATTACTTTTCTCAATGTTGTGGTGGCAATAGAGGCTTTGCCTCATTCACAAGGCGGCGTTAAGCCACTTAACGTGGCTTTACGTTGCCTTGTGAATAAGGCACCCTTTCACGCTATGCTTAGCGTGAAATGTGCAGGCAATGGGTGTTGTGGTGGGCGTTCCACCACAACACCCTTCGATTTTGATGCTCCCCCATATTTACATGTGTGGCTTAAATATAGGTTAGCGCCAACATTAAGACTGTGGAAAACCTGGTCTTACCCTGGAGCAGTGAGGTGAAATGTTTAATTTCCACTTGTTGTTGCTGTTTCCATGTGTGCTGCATTATGCAGCACACATAGAAACAGCAAAACGCCATTGATTGTTTATATGCAGGAAGTTGTCCCTTCCTGCACATTAAGAATCATTTTTTTAAATGACATTTTGTAACTTCTATGTGTGCTGTGCTGCATTAAGCAGCACACATAGAAGCTTCAAAACTCCATTTACGATTGTTTATATGCAGAAAGGGACACCTTACTACTACTGTGGAGAAGTGTGGCTCAATGGTTAGAGGCGGCAGACCCAGAAGCTGAGATCGGCCCGGGACCATGGTTCGATTCCCAAAGCGGCAGGGTCTTGGGTCAAAATGTCCGCAGGCCTGATAATTCTCGCCTCGGCGCCTACTCTAACCATGGGCTCCACTCTGCAACTCTGGGCAATAGCTTGCTTAATTTTCACAACGGCCCCTTCAACGCAGGGGATGCCTCGTCTCACCTTGGAGGTGCCCAGAAGGGACCATCTCACAGGGAAAGCCAGGACGGGTTCCCCAGCGGTATACAGCGCTGGGACGCCCGCGGTGCGGGCAGCTGTGTGCTTTACAAGTATACAACAATTACATTTACATAAACAATCATTTCCCTCAACGCGGTGCAAGGGTGTCTGCATTGGCACTAGGCAGCTAAATTAGCACCAGTGCAGGGGGTAAAGCAAGGCTCTATGGTATTCATGTAAATACGGTTTAGCCCTGGGTTTCGGAAATGGAAGTGTGCAGCTTTAAGCCAAGGAGCCTAACTCAGCGCTCCGCCACTTCCTTGTAAATATGTCCCTAGGTATTTTACCTATAGCTGATCAAGGGCAGCACAAAGCTTCGAAATGAGAACATATTTTCCAAAATCAGACTGAATGTTGATGACCCAATTGTGAATAGAGTCTCATTTTGTCAACAAACTTTGAGTCAAATTAAAGTAGATTGATTATATGGTTGGTGTAGGTAAATTATAACGATTATGGTGTGCAGCAACGTGTTACATATTTGTGTCATAGGGTATCCAATCATATTCGGACACATAAATCCCAAATTTAATGGCTTTGAGTGACTTAGCAGCAGACTCCCCATTTTTCTGACATAGAGGTACAAATAATTTTCTGCAATTCACTATTTTATTGCCAGCAAAGATATGGTGTCTGAAATAGGATTTGAAGGACACTATCGTAGATCCAAAAGGATTTGAGTATTATCTGCATACATATGGAGTGGAATACAATGGGCATGATCCATGTCCAAGAGTTGATTTAAGCATTGAACAAAAGGGGTAAAAGAGCAGAGGCCTAGAGGAATGATGTAAGACAGACGTTAACTGCCTCATATAGATCAGTTTATGTTGGTTCATTGAAGGTGAGTGGTTTAACCTCTTCGCCGCTAATGACAAGGGTAACTCGTCATGGACTTTCCATTGATTTCAATGGAAAATGAATGGAAAATCCATCAGTGCCTTAGCAGCCAAGTGGTTAAGGCTTGGTCTCACACCCAATGCTTCAGACAAATTCCAGATAAAGCCACAGGTGGACCTTGATCACACAGCTGTAGAAGATTCTTCTTTAAGTCAAACATTGCAATTTCCAAACTCCTCCAGATAATTCTGTGACTGGACCAGAACTGCTTGCTCTGTTATCTTTATCAATAAAAGCAACGTGGAGATCAGTCTCTAAGTTCACCAGTTTGTTAGGATTTAGAGAATCCTTCTTCAGCATTATGACAGCTAATGCATTCTTTATACATTTGGACAGACAACATAGAGTAACGAGCATTTGTGAAAGTTAGAGCTCTTTGCGATGAAAATGACAATGTTTTTGAATTTTGTCTTTTTATTTGCAATGGAGTGATTATATTTGCATAGCGCTATTGCCATTTGTATGACTTTGTGGCACTGGAGAACATGGAAATAGGTCATGAGGCTGCCTGAAAAAAAGAAGTAACAAAATCCTTGAAAAAGTAAACACTAATAGGTAATGCAAGACAAAGTAAAGTATGTGAAATGTAATTAAAAAAAAAGCTCTTCACAAAGAACCAAATTAGCTCCTTAAAAAGTTTCAGAGTAAAAATAAATCACAAGTTATGCGATCAGGTCATCTTGTGTTCCCGGCTGACATGCTGGTTGCCTACGTGGAGTATATTTAGGGGTAATAAAAACATTTCCAAACAGTCCAGTTACTCTGAAAGGTTGAAATATATAAGGAAGAGTCAGTGAAAAGTGGATTTGCGCCATCAATGTAAAGGATTCAGAAAAGGGGGTGGTGATGGACAGAGTATCTGAATTAAGCAGAACACTCCCTCACCCCCACACCCTCTCACCCTCACACCCCCTCACCCTCACACCCTCTCACCCTCACACCCCCTCACCCTCACACCCTCACACACCCTCACCCTCACACACCCTCACCATCACAAACCCTCACCCTCACACCCCTCACCAGTGGCGGCTGGTGACATTTGAAAGTGGTGGGGCGGAAACTGATTATCATACAGCACCGTAGTGAGCGAGCGTAGCGAGCGAGGCCGAACCCCCTAAGGAGGGTTCTGGGGGAATTCCCCCCGAGAAAAGTTTGAAAAAATAGTGGAAAAATGGTGCATTTTCAAGCAAATTTGAAAAAGCAGGAAGGTTAATAAAGCAATTGTGAAAGTGCAGGTATTACATTATTAAAGAGCTGTCATATAACATAGGTAGCTGCTTATTCAGTATATAGGGTGACCAACTGGCATAGGTGCAAATTCAGGACGGTGAGTGTAAAAATTCAGGACAAAGGGTCAAAATTCAGGACAAAATTTCAGGACAAAAGGTCAAAATTCAGGACAAAACTTCAGGCCAAAAGGTACGTTTTACAGATACGTCAGAGGTGGTCTTGCAATAGTATATATGTAAGTAAATAGACAGCCATCTAAGTACAAGTCAAAATAGGTTTATATTACAATCGTGCACTTCACGTTTTTTCAGTATGGCTGCAGCTTGCTGCCTTAGACAATTCAAAATTCGCATCTCGCTCCAGCAGGTACATTAATCACCAGGCAATGGTGAACCACACCTGAATATAAGTGAAGCCGCTTTTATTGTTGATTGAAAACTACTGGATATATAAAGAACTTTGCAGTGCCAGCCCCCAGTAACAAAACCGCTCCCCCTCCTTTCCAGCCTCCCAGGGAAACACCAGATGCCCGGTCCGGCCAGTCCTGCCTTGCTATCACCCTTTAATGGTGCCCCTCATCTTCACTTAGACCGTCTCTCATGTGTATTTAATTTCTCTTATAGTGTTACTCATCCCAATTATGTAGGGCAGGGTGTCAGAGTGCGTTACATCACACACATTATATATAGACAATGACTCATATTAACGTGAAAGTCAATGTATAGGAAATGCTACTTAAGATAATGGGTGCTACAAGGTGTAATCATTCTTTTATCTATTATTCAGTCTTTCACCATTCATTCTGTCCTTTCATCTATGTGCCCATTTATATCCAAACATATTCAACCATTTGCAAACCTATCCACCATATATCCTTCCATCCATCATTACACTCATCCATCACTCCATCCACCCTTTCAGTCATCCATCCGTACAGTCATCCATCCACTCTTTCACCCATCCATCTATTCACTCATTCATCCAGCCATTTACCCTTTCACCCATCTAGCCATTCATTCATTCACTTACTCATCCATCCACCCAGTCACTTATCCTTCCACCCATTCACCCTTTCAGTCATTCATCCTCCCTTTCTCTCTCCATCCCCCTTTCACTTATCCATCCATCCATCCATCCATCATCCACCCACCCATCTACTCATCCATTCATTTATTCCATCCATTGATCCTATTACTCATCCATCCTTTCACTCATCCATCCATCCGTTCTCTCATCCATCCACCCTTTCACTTCTTCACTCATCTATTCATCCTTTTGTTCATCTACCCCTTTCTCTCTCCATCCCCCTTTCACTTATCCATCCATCCATCCATCCATCATCCACCCATCCATCTACTCATCCATTAATTTATTCTATCCATTGATCCTATTACTCACCCATCCTTTCACTCATCCATCCATCCGTTCTCTCATCCATCCACCCTTTCACATCTTCACTCATCTATTCATCCTTTTATCCATTTACCCCTTTCACTCATCCATTCATACATTCACCATTTCACTTATCAATTCAATCAATCCTTCCTTTCACTCATCTATCCACCCATTCACTCGCCCATTATCTAAGCTTTCACTCATCCATCCATCCTTTCTTACACCCATCCACCCTTTTACCCATCCATCTACCCTTCCACCCATACATCCATCTATTTACCTTTTCCCTCATCCATACTTTCACTCATCCATCCATCCTTTCTTTTACCTATCCATTCACCCTTTCATTCATCCATTCATCCTTTCAGTCATCCATCCAGCCATTCACAAATTCCTTCACTTATTTACTCACCCACCTTTTCACATTATGAGCTGAGCCTTTGTCTACAGAGTTGCAGACAGAAGAGGCCCATGAAGAACTTCACCCTCACTGTAGTTCCTAAAGCAAGGGGTGGGGTGGGGTGGGGGAAAGTTCACTATGCCCCTGCACATAGGCAGTCTGAAAACGCAGAAGTCATGAGTCACACATGATGCACAGTGCCAGGATGTGAGGTGACTGTGACATGGTGTTGTTTCCAGGGCTTGAAGTGGTGTAAAAAACTGGGGGGGTCTCTTCAAAGGGGGTGTTCGATGTAATTAAGCACATAGTTTAAAACACCTAGGCTAAAAATCAGCGCTAGCGTAGTGTTCCGCCCGACTGATATTATGTTGTTTCTGTCATTGCATCCAGATATATAGTACAGCAAGTATCATTACACCAACAAAAACCAGGACTATTGGCTTTGTCAATGGTTTTTAGTTGCTTCAAATAAAAAAAAGGAGCAACCATGGCTTTGTTGGATATAATATTGAAAATATTTCAGTTAGAAAATGATGAGACAGTGAAAGAACGATAACCCGTTCTTTTTAACTTATTTTACAGGCTTCTTTATATACACTGTTTTCTCATGTTGCTAAAGTTGCAGCATTAGCGTTTTGCCTTTTATTTTACAGAACGCCCTGCTGTACACCGAGGAATGAGGAGGCCACCACATGATTTACCAGCCCAGACTGCCCCATTGACATTCTGTATGTGGCAATCAGCCCCATACAGAATGACAATGGGCGGGGAGGGGCTGCTCTTTTGCTCAAGGAGGAGCGCGAGGCGCCCCATCAGGAAGGTGAGGCCTCTCACAGGGGAGCAGTGCTGCTCCCTGTGATGGCCAAAATTACGGACAAAAGGCGTTCGTAAAAGGTTTCCTCACGGACAACGAATGTGAGGTCCAAATTACGGACTGTCCGTGAAATTTACGGACGGTTGGTCACCCTATCAGTATAACCACAGAGCTTCATAACAGACTTCAAGATACAATGCTGAGAACCTCACAGATTGTTTTTATTTAAACTGCAAACAACAAAAGAACCAACTAAACAGGTCACAACTATCACCATTCAACATATTTACTTTTTGTATCTAAATTCTGCACCCTATGCCGGAAAAACCAGGACAGCATTCCTTATCCCACTAAATAGGAACGTACAGAGCATGAATTTAATCTCCAGTCATCAAACCCCCGAACCCTACCCCCGCCCCCCCCCGCACTGCGCCGTGCAGCATTTTGTTTCCCAGTTGCACTCGGTGATAACATGATGACCCCTTCTGCTAGTGTAATGTCCGCGCTTCTGATTTTTAGCTAAATGTGAGAAGCTCTGTGTCACCTTCTACTGTTTCATTCACTCAAGTTTCACACATTACCCACATGTTCTTCCTCTTTGCCCACCAGGCGTGCAACGGCCATTGTGCTCAACGCCCCCCCCCCCCCGTGTGTGTCAGCCCGGGCTGAGACATCTTCCCAAGCAGACAGTTTTTGAGCAGCCACTGCCAGCCGCAACCTAACACTTTACAGGTCTTTAAAAGACCATGTATGTGTTAACGAGGCCTCTGCCTATGGCCGAAGACTTCGCTCCCCCCCCCGAAATTTTTATCAGCCATGAGTCTCAGCAGTAGGCCCACTGAACTACCTTACCAATGATCCAAGGCAGCAAGCGATTGAAAGGTTTGAGGCAAAGGTTCTTAAACAGAGCAAATACCTGGCCTCGGACCTTCCTTTCCTGCTTACTGACATGCTCTCTCTGACTAGAGCAGGATAGGGGTTGATCCACATCTTAGTGTTTGGTTCTCTCTCTGGCCAAAGCTGCCTAGGGGTTGATCTGAGTATTAATGCCCCAGTACTCTCTCTGACTAGAGCAAGCTGCAGAAGAAACCCCAAAATTGTTTGTAGAAGCAAAATGCCTCAGTGTACTCTTCTACAGTTTCCTCTGGGCTTTACCTCCTCTTGAAGAAATGTAAACGTTTAAGGTTCTTCAGAAAAGTTCCTTTCAACTCTGCTAATGCTTTTGGAATACTTGTCCCAATCTCCGGATAATCCACATGGAGCATTCACAATGGGAAGATTGTTGTCTTTCTTTCTTTCTTGACCAAGGTCGCAGAAAAGTAATGCTGCCTTGTGATTGGTTTCAAAATCTTCACCATCTATGCCCAGAAACATTTCAACAGGTACATATCCATGACTTCCACTTCACATGTGGTTTTATAGGATGCTGTGAAAATGGCGAGATTTAAACTAAGTGATGAGTGAAAGCCATCTTGAAGCATACGCAGCAGAAGCAAAAGATGAAGCAGCTGAAAATGCCTGCAGATCAAAGGCTGTCAAGATACACTAGTGCTTATGGAAATCCAATGCAATTATATTTAAAGTAAACAATACAGCCCAATCCAAAATGGCTGACAAGGAAACAGAGTGAGGATATTCTGTGTAATGAAACTTAACACAATGAAGATGGCTGACAGCGAAATAGTGTGAAGATAGTTTACCAAATGGAACTTAGTCCAAATCCAAGATGCCAGATAGTAAAGTGGCATGTAGATAATCCAACAGTAGCATGTGCACAGCCAAAATAGTTAAAAAGTACCCCAAACCGTGATTGACAAGCCCAAATGATAACATCACCAAAGGGGAAAGGAAGGCACTAGATCAGTACACAGCTGTGTGCATGTGACTAGGAAAATCACTAGGTTGAAAACTTGCCTGGAAACGTGCCACAAACGTAGTACACACCAATGTACCCTCTAATTTAATTTCTCCACGTGCAGTAAGAAACCCTCTATGTGCACACTTCCCATTGCCCTCTGCAAAACACCTCCTGGGTAAGCTAGCTGTAGGGTTGAGAGAAAGCTAGGAGTGGTCCCTTGTTATCCTTCATGCAAAACGGTACATTTATAAAGTACTTATAGCAAAATGTTTGCCAAAACAGATTTTATTGTACACAAATAACATGACATCTCATAAAAGAAGCAATCTTCCTTCTAAATGGCAAACTGTTTTTCAGCTTCCTACCAGATAAACACGTACCCACATAGCTCTCTTACCAAAAAGATCAAATTCCAAATATGGCTTGCTCCAAGTTACAGAAATACAATAAATGCTGATAATAAAAACAAACACAGCAAGAATACCAAAGCATATTTTATATTGCCCACACAGTAAACTGAATTCTTTGCTGCTTTGCTCTGGGGCTCATAATGGTGATGGATTAAAGGAGTTAGCGGCATGCCATCGTGAAGTGGCTAGAAATTAACTCAGCCAATAAGGAGGTTGTGGACCTAGGCTGACCACTTTAGATTAATGGCAATGTTTGCCACAGGCAGCAATCTAAGGACACACAGTTGGCAATGCAGTTCTAGGCATATCTCTTTTACAATAACATGACATAACAGAAGGAAGGATTGCCTTGTGGAAGAAGGATTGGGGGAAATGGGCACTTAAATCTCAAGTCTCTCTGACAGGGGTTGATCCGATTATTAATGCCCGGTGCTCTCTCTGGTCAGGGATGCAGTCGTGTGGTGATGGCTGAAAGGGATACAGTCACTGGGGGCGATAGTGAGCATGGATGCAGTCAGTGGGGCGCGGGAGGGGGAGAGAGGGAGCGATGCAGGTATTAGGGTGATGGTGAAGTGATGCAGTCACTGACGTTTTTATGGGCAGGGGTGCAGTCACTATGGTGAGGGGGGATAGGGATGCTGTCGATCATGGAGATGATGAGGGTGGGGTGGGGGGAGCTGTCACTGGCTGTAGGACCTGGAGCTGTGGGATGGGCTGAGACGGGGGTGCTCTTAGAATGAACTGGGACTTGCAAGGCGATGGGGCAGGGTCAAAGGGCACACTGCAGAGCATAATTTTGATAGCCTATACTGGTAGCGCATTCGCGCGCTACACAAGAAGAAAGGCAAGGGTGTGAATTTAAGGATACCATACCGATGTGTGCAGAGAGCAGCTGCGAGCCCTGTACTGGGAGCGAGGATAACCAGGGAGGATTAAAGTTCGGCAGCCGCCCGGGAATATATTGAAGCTCTGAAAACAGTCAGGTGCTCAATGTTAAGAAGCGCTACTTAGCCGCCCATTCCAGGGCCGGCTCTAGGCTCATGGTGGCCCTGTGCAGGGAGGGTAGGTGGGGGCCCCGGAAGAGGGGGTCCGGGCGGGGCGGAGCTCAGGGAGGTGTTTTAATAATAGAGGGAGGGAGAAAAGGCGCGAGCATGTGTATTCCCAAGGTCAGGTGATATTTTGCCACATTTGAGCTACTTTCTTGCCTGTCTGCTGGTCCTAACTAGTTTTGATGCTTCTAGTGGCAATGTAGCCCTCTCTTGCTGGAGAAACTCTAGTTACCTGCCTAGTAGAGCATTCATGAACTATTAACACTTAACATATGTATTTATTTATGTGGTAGTATTGTGTAGCGTGGACAAGACCGGGATGTAACAGAGCGCCTTACAAAGGAGCACTTTTAATATTCTATGTAGGGCTCCCGGTTTTATTGCATTTCTTTTTTTGAACATTTCCGTCTGTGTTTATCCAAATTAATTTTGAGTTCATCTGAATGATATATATATCAAGATTTAATTGTGAACAACTGAGGCAATAACTTGTATATTTCCACATTTATGTATGGCTAAATGTCAGCTCATACTTTGATGCCTGTCAGTTTTAACACATTACACAGCCAAAAACAGTAAAACAATACACCCACATGAAAAAAGTAACATGATATCCTAAATTCATATTGAGATATGCATTGATTTAAGTAAATTTCATTACAGTTTGTAACTCCCCATGCTGCCAATATGTACAGCTAGTAGTCTGAAATGTATTACTCGCAGAGTGGAGAGTCACTCAAAAGAGGCCACGTTTTCTGTATTTTCCCGCTTTTCAAAATAGTGACATCATAGCGCAGACAAAATTCTGACTCCTACATAAAACATACTGGACCCCGGCTCGCAGCATCTATGGTTGCAGGAATGCAGCCCTGTCAATATCTAGCTGTTCTGCCGCCATCTACATGCACATCTTATGGAAACCATTCGAATGAGGTAATATGGTCACATAAAGCCTTTGGTTTAAGGATTTGTATTATCTGCATATATAGCGCTCGGTGACAAGAGTTGTGTGTTGGCCGTGACAAGGGCTTTGTGTAGGCGCTCTGCGTGAGAGAAGATAGGGGCAGAAGCCGTGCATAGGCTCGGCGGAGAGCGCGGACCCTGCCGAGATGTGATCACCACAGCGGGCGTGACTCGCCGATAATAGGATTTCCTACTGGCAGCCGCATTTGATACACATTGTCATTGCCGGGTCAGGTGCACCACTGTGCAGCCACTAGTAGGAGGGAGTCCGATGCCGGGGACGTTAAGCGGCGCGTATTGCCCTGCTGCGTGTGTGAGAATGCAGGCCAGTGGCAGAGCTGTCCAGTGTCCCTGTAAATGGAGAGGGAGGAGGGCGTGGGGCAAACAGTGTGACACAACACTAGGGGGCCATGTTCTAGGATGTTCCTTGAAGGCACAGTCACACATAAGCACCATCTGTGCTGAGTGAGAGAACAAAAGGTGTCAGCTGAGCTAGCCGGAGAAACCAAAATGACCGCTATGGCCTACCTCCTCTGAAGATACAGCCCAGTGGCCCTGTGTTTGAAATGGACTGGAGGCAGCACTAACTGCACGGCTCAGTAATTAGTCCGGGCCGTCCGACTCCGACCTGACACAGCAGCACCAGTCTCCCACCACAGCTGGAGACTAGAGAGAGTCAGAGACACATACGCCACCACACCACAAGTCACAACGCACGGCGTCGCGGGAAGCAAGTTAGGTTGACTCTGCGCGCTGCCGCGCAGATCACTCTATCGGCTTCCGGCGTCTGTGCCAGCCCGAGTGAGTCATACAATCATGAATGATATAAACACCCCGGCGCCCCTGCTGCCCAATCAATGGGAGAACAGAGGTTGGTGCGTCATGCGTGCGGAGAGGCCGGCAGGGTCGGCGTGAAAGGGGGGGGGGAGGTGACACGGAACTGGAAGACAGTTAATTAGTAAAAAAAAGTGGAAAGCCGGGGTGAGGGTCGGAGGCTGCCAAATCCCTGGGGCCGCCAGTGCCACCACAGACGAATATGTATGATATCACATTCCGATCCTCGGCTCGTCGTGGCGGCCCCTGGGGTTTGGCGGCCCTGTGCAGGTGCACACTTTGCACATGCCTAAGGCCGGCCCTGCCCATTCAAAGGAGCAATTAAAGCGCTTTGAAAAAAAACCGTCAAGTTTCCTGCTTTTTTAAAGTTCAAGCAGCAACATTGACGGACGGTACGGTAGAGGATAGGATTAGGAAGCAAGCCTGGCACTGGTTAGGGAGGGATGGCAGAGGTCAGAGGAGGCCCCCGCCTCGCATAGTAAAAAACTTACGGTGGAGGACGCGGTATCGCGGTGGTGGTGGTGACAGAGACCGTCCGTAGGCAGTGGCACACACACAACAAGTCAGTGTCACACGACGATGAGTCACACGACGATAAGTCACTCTCGGACTCTCTCAGACAGACTCCCTGAGTTCACTCTAGTGACTACTTTACTTTCACTGAAGTGCGGCACCATCATCCTGCTGCAGCAGCCAATCCTGGCGCAGCGTTAACAGCGCCACTGCGCCAGGATTGGCCTACGAGCAGGGTGCTATCTGCCCATGATGAGACCAGGGCCCCGGGTCCCTGCCTGTGTCTCTGAGTGGCTAGGGGAGGGGGGGGACCACTGTACGCATGCGCGGGCCAGTCAAAATATTGAGGACTCCTGGATTTCACAGGCGCAGTGTGTACAGTTACTGTAGTACACACTGCGCATGTGAAATCCAGGAGTCCTCCGTATTTTGACTGGCCCGCAGTTACTCCGCTGTTCTGCTAACACTCTCTGTCACAGTCCCGCCCTCGACGGCCCACTTCCTATGCGCTGCCCGATTCTGTCGGGCTTGTCCCGGAGACAATAGAGCGATGATTTATTTTATAAAATCCTGAGATTTTAAATTATGCATGCATGTTGCGCGGTCGTCCATGGCTAGTGGGGCAACGCCCCAACGCCCCCCATGGACGCACCGCCACTGCCCCTCACCCTCACAACCCTCTCACCCTCACACACCCTCACTCACCCTCACACCCCCTCACCCTCACACCTCCTCACCCTCACACACCCTCGCCCCCCTCACCCTCACACACCCTCACACACCCTCACACACCTTCACACCCTCACCCTCACACCCCCTCACCCCCACACACCCTCACCCTCACACACCCTCACACCCCCTCACCCTCACACCCTCACCCTCAAAAAACGGTGATGGATCAAGCCCTGATCTGTTGACTGGGTAGGAGTGTTCTGCTTAATTCAGATACTCTGTCCATCACCACCCCCTTTTCTGAATCGTTTTGTCCACCATAAGCGTGGAAGGGTATGCTCAGATGTGAGTTCCTTGCTTACTGCACCATCAGGATTCAAGCAAGCCGGGCCGAAGACGGCTGTAATGCCAGAAACCGGTCCCCGGAAGCTTGTTTCCTTTCCAGTGAAAGTATTGGCTTGAAAGTTTGGTCTGCCCTGTTCCCATGATGCACTGGGCCAGGGACAGACTAATTTTGATGTAGCCAGGTTCTGAGCTGGGATGGTGCAGTGAGCTAAAAAACGGTGATGGATCAAGCCCTGATCTGTTGACTGGGTAGGAGTTCTCTGCTTAATTCAGATACTCTGTCCATCACCACCCCCTTTTCTGAATCGTTTTGTCCACCACAAGTGTGGAAGGGTATGCTCAGACATGAGTCCCTTGCTCACTGCACCATCAGGATTCAAGCAAGCCGGGCCGAAGACGGCTGTAATGCCAGAAACCGGTCCCCGGAAGCTTGTTTCCTTTCCAGTAAAAGAATTGGCTTGGTAGTTTGGTCTGCCCTGTTCCCATGATGCACTGGGCCAGGGACAGACTAATTTGCATGTAGCCAGGTTCTGAGCTGGGAAGGTGCAGTGAGCTAAAAAACGGTGATGGATCAAGCCCTGATCTGTTGACTGGGTAGGAGTGTTCTGCTTAATTCAGATACTCTGTCCATCACCACCCCCTTTTCTGAATCAATGTAAAGGGGCGGGGGAACAAAGGCACTCTCAGCGGCACCGTGATGGTCATGGCGGAGGGGGGAGACCCTTGGGAGTGAGGTAGGAGGTCGGGGAGAGCACCAAATGCTGCGGGAGGAGGAATGCGGAAGCGTTGCTGCTTGATTAAGGTAAAGTCTGCGTTTGTGCTCAGAGGGTGGGTGGAAGGCTTATAATGTGAAGGGGGAGGGGAGAAACAACAAGCATTTGCAATGCAATAGGTCTCACATTAGAAAAGTTTGAGCTATTGGTATTGTAAATGACAATTTTTGTATGTATGATTTGTTTTTGAAAATAGCGAAATTAATAGCTTTGTCATTTACAATGCCAATAGTTATAACTTTTGCAAATATGACACCTATAGCATTTGTAATGCAATATGTGTTGTATTTATGTGACCTATATGTATTGATTTTTTTTTGAAAAATACATTTTTATTGTTGCTCTGGACGTATCATTTGAGAACATAGAGGGACACGGGCTGGCGTCAACATTCAGCCAGTATCCGTCAGTAACGCAACTTTTCTTTTGCTCATGAGGATCATTGACATATCAAAAACGACAGTGCAGTTTCAACCAAAGCTGGTGACGAATGTCAATAAGTAAGAAAACAAAAACATCCCCCCAAAAACAGCTCCCATCATGCCCGCACCCTCCCACCCCAAAGTTTGTCGATCATACGCTGTGAAAGTTACATCCACCGGAGAGAAAAAAAAGGGTCCCACAGTAATACATTTAACAGGCCCAAGCTCCGTCTCCACCCTTGGGGGTATATCAAACATCAAGCATAACCAAGTCCACAATCAGATCCCCAGTGAGTTCACTCTAGTCCGTGGTATTGCCTCCACTTGGACCACACCCTTCGGAACTTCTTGGGGCAACCCGACCTATCTGTATTGATATTACAAATAACTATGGCTTTTAATTTTTTTTAATAATTAATACTTAAATAAAAGTTATTGTAATTTATAATGGCAATAGCTTAAACTTTTGTAAATAACTTTTGCGAAGATTAAGATCAGAGTATTTTATTGTGACGAAAATCCAAGAACAGAAGTGAAATATTAGCATCTTTTTGTTACATTTGTAATAAAGCTTGAAACATTGAGAGAACATATTTGAACCAGGTGTTGTTGAATGGTTGCACAGATTGATGCTGTGGTGACACTGAGTGATGTTTTGATGGCGAACGAGTGATGGTGTGGCATTCAGTGATGCTGTAGTATCGCATAGTGATGTTGTGGTGCCCCTGAGTGATGCTGTGGTGGTGCTGAGTGATGCTATATGCTATGCTATGCTTTGTTTTGCGATCCTATGTTTTGTTTTGTTATGCAATGCAATGTTTTGATATCCTATGCTTTGATTTGTTATGCTATGCTATACTGTTTTGTTATGCTATACTATGTTTTGTTATGCTATGTTTTGTTATGCTATGCTATTTTTTGCTATGCTATGCTTTCTTCTGCTATGCTATGTTTTGTTATGCTATGCTATGCTATGTTTTGTTGTGTTTTATTATGCTATGCTTTGTTTTGCTATGCTATGTTTTGTTATGCTATGCTATGCTATGTTTTGTTGTGTTTGATATGCTATGTTTTGCTATGCTACTTTATGTTTTGTTTTGCTATGCTATGTTTTGTTGCGTTTTGTTAACCTCATAACGGCTATGGATCGTCCAGCTCCAGTGCTGGACGTTCCATTGCAGCAATGACGTTCGAACGTTCAATGGCCGACGGCAGCACTCCTGAGGTAGTGGTGCCGTCAGCCGCCGAACGTTCGAAGCACTTAAGAGGTTATGCTATGCTATGTTTTGTTGTGTTTTGCTATGTTTTGTTATGCTATGTGTTGTGTTTTGTTATGCTATGTTTTGTTATGTTATGCTATGTTTTGTTATGCTATGATATATTTTGTTTTCTTATCCTATGCTTTGTTTTGTTATGCTATGCTATGTTTTGATGTGTTTTGTTATGCTTTGCTATGTTTTGTTGTGTTTTGCTATGCTATGCTTTGTTTTGCTATGCTATGTTTTGTTATGCTATGTTTTGTTATGCTATGCTATGCTTTGTTGTGCTGTGTTTTGTTATGCTATGCTAAGCTTTGTTTTGTTATGCAATGCTATGTTGTGTTTTGTTATGCTATGCTATGTTTTGTTATGCTATGCTATGTTTTGCTATGCTTTGTTATGCTATGTTTTGTTATGTATTCTATGTTTTGTTGTGTTTTGTTATGCTATGCTATGTTTGGTTGTGTTTTGTTATGCTATGCTATGTTTTGCTATGTTTTGTTATGCTATGTTTTGTTATGCTATGCTTTGTTTTGTTATGTTATGCTATGTTTTGTTATGTTATGCTATGTTTTGTTCTGCTATGTTTTGTTTTGTTATACTATGCTATGCTTTGTTGTGTTTTGCTATGGTATGCTTTTTTTTGTTATGCTATGCTATGCTGTGTTTTGTTATGCTATGCTATGTTTTGTTATGCTATGCTGGTGAGGGTGTGTGAGGGTGAGGGTGTGTGAGGGTGAAGGGGTGTGAGGGTGTGGGTGTGTGAGGGTGAGGGTGTGTGGGTTGTGAGGGTGTGAGGGTGAGTGAGTGTGTGAGGGTGAGGGGGTGAGGGTGAGGGGGTGTGAGGGTGTGTGAGGGTGAGGGTGTGTGGGGGTGAGGGGGTGTGAGAGTGAGGGTGTGAGGGTGTGTGAGGGTGAGGGGGGTGAGGGTGTGTGAGGGTGAGGGGGTGTGAGGGTGAGGGGGTGTGAGGGTGAGTGAGGGTGTGTGAGGGTGAGAGGGTTGTGAGGGTGAGGGGTGTGAGGGTGAGGGTTTGTGATGGTGAGGGTGTGTGAGGGTGTGTGAGGGTGTGAGGGTGAGGGGGTGTGAGGGTGAGAGGGTGTGAGGGTGAGGGGGGTGAGGGTGAAAGGGTGTGGGGGCGAGGGGGTGTGAGGGTGAGGGTGTGGGGTTGTGAGGGTGTGAGGGTGTGTGAGGGTGAGGGTGTGTGAGGGTGTGGGGTTGTGAGGGTGTGAGGGTGTGTGAGGGTGAGGGTGTGTGAGGTTGAGGGTGTGTGAGGGTGAGAGTGTTTGTTAGGGGGTGTGTGAGGGTGAGGGTGTGTGAGGTCGAGGGTGTGAGGGTGAGGGGGTGTGAGGGTGAGGGTTGTGAGGGAGTGTGTGAGGGTGAGAGGTTTTGAGAGGGTGAGTCAGGGTGAGGGTGTGTGAGGGTGTGTGGGGGTGATGGTGAGGGGGTGTGAGGGTGAGGGGGTGTGAAGGTGAGAGGGTGTGTGAGGGTGATAGGGTGTGTGAGGGTGATAGGGTTTGAGAGGGTGGGTGAGAGTGAGGGTGTGTGAGGGCCAGGGTGTGTGAGGGTGAGTAGGTGTGAGGATGAGGGGGTGTGAGGGTGAGGGTGTGTGAGGGTGGGGGGTGTGAGGGTGTGAGGGCGAGGGGGTGTTGGGGTGTGAGGGGGTGAGGTGAGGGGATGTGAGGGTGTGGGGATGTGAGGGTGAGGGGATGTGAGGGTGAGGGTGTGTGAGGGTGTGTGAGGGTGCGTTAGGGTGGGGGTGTGTGAGGGGGTGCGAGGGTGAGGGTGTGAGAGGGTGAGGGTGTGTGAGGGTGAGGGTGTGTGAGGTTGTGAGGGTGAGTGAGGGTGAGAGGGTTGTGAGGGTGAGGGGGTGAGGGGTGAGGGTGAGTGAGGGTGTGTGAGGGTGAGGGGGGTGAGGGTGTGTGAGGGTGAGGGTGTGAGGACGAGTGAGGGTGTGTGAGGGTGGGTGAGGGTGAGGGTGTGAGGGTGAGTGAGGGTGTATGAGGGTGTGTGAGGGTGAGAGGGTGTGTGAGGGTGAGGGTCCGAAATAAATGGTGGCACGGCAGACATCATGGGATTGGGAAATGGGATTAAAGGAGAAAGGATGAAAAGTTAAGTAGGAAAGAGGCCAGAAAGGAGACACAAAGGAGTGGAGTGTGTGGTGGAAACAGGGAAAAGCAGGAAAGAATGAAGATGGATCCGAGAGGGTGCAAGTAGTGTCACATGCGGAGAAGGAAGACTCGTTAGGAGAGTGTGATGAGGGTGATGCTGGAGAGAACAAACAAGAGGACACGAGTGTGCCGAAAAAAGAGCGTAAATTAGACATGATGTTAGAGTGAGGGCGGTAGAGTGAGGGCGTGTGGGCGGTAGAGTGGTAGAGTGAGGGCGGTAGAGTGAGGGCGTGACGGCGGTATAGTGGTAGAGTGAGGGCGATAGAGTGAGGGTGTGAGGGCGGGAGGGTGGTAGAGTGAGGGCGGTAGAGTGGTAGAGTGAGGGCGGTAGAGCGAGGGCAGTAGAGTGGTAGAGTGAGGGCGGTAGAGTGAGGGTGGTAGAGTGGTAGAGTGAGGGCGGTAGAGTGAGGGGCATGAGGGCGGTAGAGTGGTAGAGTCAGGGCAGTAGAGTGAGGGCAGTAGAGTGAGGGCGGTAGATTGAGGGCAGTAGAGTGAGGGCGTGAGGGCGGTATAGTGGTAGAGTGAGGGCGGTAGAGTGGTAGAGTGAGGGCGGTGGAGCGGTAGAGTGAGGGCGGTAGAGCGGTAGAGTGAGGGTGGTAGAGTGAGCGCAGTAGAGTGGTAGAGTGAGGGCGGTAGAGTGGTAGAGTGAGGGCGGTAGAGTGAGGGCAGTAGAATGAGAGCAGTAGCATGAGGGCGGTAGAGTGAGGGCGTGAGGGCGGTAGAGTGGTAGAGAGAGGGCGTGATGGTGGTAGAGTGGTAGAGTGAGGGCAGTAGAGTGAGGGCGGTAGAGTGGTAGAGTGAGGGCAGTAGAGTGAGGGCGGTAGAGTGGTAGAGTGAGGCCGGTAGAGTGAGGACGGTAGAGTTGTAGAGTGAGGGCGGTAGAGTGAGGGCGGTAGAGTGCTACTGTTAAACTGTTAAATGTTTTAAGAAACCATGGAGACGAAATCTAGAGTCGAAGCCTAACCACCGCCCTTCTCACAGAAATTGCATGTTTTACGTAATTTCCAGCTCACGTGGATAGCAGGAACAGCAAAGCAAACTCCAGAGTGGAAATGCATGATCAGAGTTAAGCATCTATCAAGTGAGGAAGCAATTAAGTGAAGGTGAGAGGGAGGGAGGGGAGGAAGAGAGAGAAAGGATGTGAGAACAAATGAGAGAGCCTAAAGAGAGGAAGGAGTGACTGAGATGTTACATTACCTCACTTAGGCCCAGGGAGGGTGAAATCAGCCTTCCATTGGTGTTTTCTAGCTCAGGGCGGGCATGGCCTGCCAATTCATGTTATGCTGTTCATACTGATGCAGGACGAGTACAGATTTGCATATGGCTGCGGAGAACGTTTAATTAGAAAAATAAAATTGTGTGTTTAACATGGACGGGACGTAATGACGTTTTAAACTTGCGGGAACAAGGCCTCAAGTGAGAGCAATAAAGCAACAAGCTCTCGGCATTGCTATGGTGGGGGAGCGCATTTCTTTGAAGTCTGAAAGGGGGGGCGGGGAGCGCATTCTTTGAAGTCTGAAGCAGGCAGACGGGGGAGCATATTCCTTTGAAGTCTGATGCCGAGGCAGATGGTGTTTGATGTGCACGCTCCTGGCTCACATGAACTGTGTCTAATCCGCATCTCGGGGAGACTTTTTGGAAGCTTTACTAGCTTCAAGGGACAAGCTGTGCCGTGCAGAACAAAAAAAAGGTGGCACCGGCTTCCAGAAAGTTTGTTTACAAACGCTACTGTTGAAAAATGAAAAATGAAATGCCTACACATGCAGCTGTTTGTAAAATAGAAATCCTGTAAGAAACATGAAGCGAGGCATCACTGAAGAGACCAAGGGAGCGAGAGAGGAAGGAGGTCGGACAGAGCAGCAAACGGCTGAGGGAGGAGGAATGAGGAAGCGTTGCCTCCTGTTTAAGGGAAAGGCTGCATTTGTGTGCTCATAATGAGAAGTGGGAGGGGGAAGCAAAAACAGCTTCAAGGAACACACCACACATTGAAAAACAAACAAACATTTGCAATGCAATAGGTCTCGCATTAGGAAAGTTTGAGCTATTGGTATTGTAAATGACAAATTTTTTATTTATGTGTTGGTTTTGTAAATAGCGAAATTAATAGCTTTGTCATTTACAATGTCAATAGTTTTAACTTTCGCAAATGTTGACACCTATAGCATTTGTAATGCAATATGTGTTGTATTTACGTGACTTAGATGTATTGATATTACAAATAACAATGGCTTTCAATTTTTTTAATAAATAATACTTAAATAAAAGTTATTGTAATTTATAATGGCAATAGCTTACAGTTTTTTAAATAGCTATTGTGAAGATTATGTTCAGTGTATTTTATTGTGACGAAAATCCAAGAACAGAAGTGCAATATTAAAATATTTTTGTGACATTTGTAATAAAGCTTGAAACATTGAGAGAACATATTTAAACCAGTTGTTGTTGAATGCTTGAACAGATTGATGCTGGGGTGGTGCTGAGTGATGTTGTGGTGGTGACGAGTGATGCTGTGGCGTTCAGTGATGCTGCGGTAGCGCATAGTGATGTTGTGGTGCCCCTGAGTGATGCTGTGGTGGTGCTGAGTGATGCTGTGGTGATGCGATAGATAGATAGAGTGAGTGTGATAGATAGAGGGAGGGTGATAGATAGATAGAGGGAGGGGGATAGATAGATAGATAGATAGATAGATAGACAGATAGATAGAGTGAGGGCGATCGATAGATAGATAGAGTGATGGCGATAGATAGAGTGAGTGCAATAGATAGACAGATAGAGTGAGGGCGATAGATAGATAGATAGATAGATAGATAGATAGATAGATAGATAGATAGATAGATAGACGGATAGATAGAGTGAGGGCGATAGATAGATAGACAGATAGAGTGAGGGCGATCAATAGATAGATAGAGTGATGGCGATAGATAGAGTGGGTGCGATAGATAGACAGATAGAGTGGGAGCAATAGATAGATAAATGGATAGATAGATAGATAGATAGATAGATAGATAGATAGATAGATAGATAGAGTGAGGGTGATAGATAAATAGATATATAGATAGAGTGAGGGTGATAGATAGATAGATAGATAGATAGATAGATAGATAGATAGATAGATAGATAGATAGATAGATAGATAGATAGAGTGAGGGCGATAGATAGATAGATAGATAGATAGATAGATAGATAGATAGATAGATAGATAGATAGATAGATAGATAGAGTGAGGGCGATAGATAGATAGAGTGAGGGCGATAGATAGATAAAGTGAGGGTGATATATAGATAGAGTGAGGGAGATAGATAGATAGATAGATAGATAGATAGATAGAAAGATAGATAGATAGATAGATAGATAGATAGATAGATAGATAGATAGATAGATAGATAGATAGATAGATAGATAGATAGATAGATAGAGTGAGGGAGATAGATAGATAGATGAAGTGAGGCTGATAGATAGATAGATAGATAGATAGATAGATAGATAGATAGATAGATAGATAGATAGAGTGAGGGAGATAGATAGATAGATAGATAGATAGATAGATAGATAGATAGATAGATAGATAGATAGATAGATAGATAGAGTGAGGGAGATAGATAGATAGATGAAGTGAGGCTGATAGATAGATAGATAGATAGATAGATAGATAGATAGATAGATAGCAACAGATAGTGAGGGCGATTGATAGATAGATAGATAGATAGATAGATAGATAGATAGATAGATAGATAGATAGATAGATAGATAGATAGATAGATAGATAGATAGAGTGAGGGAGATAGATAGATAGATGAAGTGAGGCTGATAGATAGATAGATAGATAGATAGATAGATAGATAGATAGATAGATAGATAGATAGAGTGAGGGAGATAGATAGATAGATAGATAGATAGATAGATAGATAGATAGATAGATAGATAGATAGATAGATAGAGTGAGGGAGATAGATAGATAGATGAAGTGAGGCTGATAGATAGATAGATAGATAGATAGATAGATAGATAGATAGATAGATAGCAACAGATAGAGTGAGGGCGATTGATAGATAGATAGATAGATAGATAGATAGATAGATAGATAGATAGATAGATAGATAGATAGATAGATAGATAGATAGATAGATAGATAGAGTGAGGGCGATAGATAGATAGATAGATAGATAGATAGATAGATAGATAGATAGATAGATAGAGTGAGGGAGATAGATAGATAGATAGATAGATAGATAGATAGATAGATAGATAGATAGATAGATAGATAGATAGATAGATAGATAGATAGATAGATAGAGTGAGGGAGATAGATAGATAGATGAAGTGAGGCTGATAGATAGATAGATAGATAGATAGATAGATAGATAGATAGATAGATAGATAGATAGATAGATAGATAAATAGATAGATAGATAGAGTGAGTGAGGGAGATAGATAGGTAGATAGATAGAGGGCGATAGATAGATAGATAGATAGATAGATAGATAGATAGATAGATAGATAGATAGATAGATAGATAGATAGATAGATAGATAGATAGATAGATAGAGTGAGTGAGGGAGATAGATAGGTAGATAGATAGAGGGCGATAGATAGATAGATAGATAGATAGATAGATAGATAGATAGATAGATAGATAGATAGATAGATAGATAGAGTGAGTGAGTGAGGGAGATAGATAGGTAGATAGATAGAGGGCGATAGATAGATAGATAGATAGATAGATAGATAGATAGATAGATAGATAGATAGATAGATAGATAGATAGATAGATAGATAGATAGTGATAGATGGAGTGAGGGTGATAAATAGAGTGAGGGCGATAGAGTGAGGGTGATAGATAGATAGAGTGAGTCAGATAGATAGATAGATAGATAGATAGATAGATAGATAGATAGATAGATAGATAGATAACTTAACAGACATTTTTATAGATATGGGTCCTTTCATTACACACGGTAGGTCCACAAATTGCCGGTCCTGAAAGCCTGCGTGGGCCCAGACCAAACTGAGTCATCCTCACAGGAGACACTACATTTCTGCCCTGTAAGGAGGGCATGGTAAAGACAAACAAGCAGGAAGTGGGATAAGGGAGGGGGTGGCAAATGGTGATCACTTTCGCGGCCGCTTTGTTGTTCTCAGTGGCCACGCGGCTCATTGAGAACATCAAAGCGGCCGTAAAAGTGCTCCCAAAGGATTCTCAAAGTCCATGTGCCAGTAACTCATCCAGTCCTGGTTTTTCATTTGCATTCTGGGATTAGCTACTCAATCATGGACGTAGCAAATTCCTGATTTGCTTTACAGAGGAGTCAGAAGAAACCTGCATAGACAGACATCCGCAAATTGTTAAATTGCTTAGGTGACACGTGTTAATCTTTATATTTGTATTTCGACCCTGAGATTGTTCCCAAGTCCCTGAGGAATTGAGTTTTGAAATCCGCAAGTTTCCCCGCAGGCGACAAATGCACCGAATCTTAATTTTTATGAACAGTGAAGAATTTTCAGCACGGAATCAGGAATTTCCATGCATTAGCTAGTTGTGTGTACACCCCCTTCTCGTGAAAGTGTGCATAGCTTCTATGCAGAGTGTGTGATTCAGCCTTTAAAATGTACACCCTATAAGTTTGTGTTTTAAGATGTCAGCATCTGTATAGTTGGCATAGCTTTGGAATCTGGTCACCCTTCCGGCATCGTTCTGGGTGGGCGGAGTCAGGATGGGCCACTGTCAGTAAGAGAAGAGCCAGCTGTTCAGCGTAATATTTAAGGAGGGTATTCTACGTGTATGCAAGTAAATATGAAGGATTTTACAATAGCGTTTTCTTAAAATGTCTGTTAACCCCATATGCACTCACTCAGTGGTCCACTTAGTCTTTCATCCTTCCGAGGTCGATAACATGAGTTCTTTTTGAGCTGGGTAACACTAAATATGTAATTCAGCGTCAAGAAGTGAAAGTGCGATGTACAAGCTTCTTTATGAACTGAAATAAACAAATTCAAAATAACTTTTATAATTTCACTCTATGTCTTAAAATGTCAATTGCATTAATGCTGATTCTTACAAACAAATGTTTTTTTTAAAATACGTTGACGTACTCATATATATGTTAATATTTAGTTTAATAATTCACTGTTTATGAGTTTTCATTTTAAGTCTTTGTTAAAAATAAATAAATATTTGTTTACACAGGACCATGGACCACATTGATGGAATCACATAAACATAATGTGACTCCCGAACATGGCACACATGGTACAACCCCTATAGCTGCAATGCCTTGTACATATTAATAGCTGTGCTTAATGCACGCACACTTCGCACACTCTATGGCCGGGATGCATTGTGGGTATATCTGTACTTTGCAGTAATTACAGCCGGTGCTTCAAGGACACACACCCGCTGAACAGCTTTGCCCATAAGGAGTGTTTACCTTTGGTGGACTTTGCCCCTGTTTATTTCTTTATTTGTGTATTTTATAGACCGCGCAGCTACCCCAACGGGGTGTCCCGACGCTGATGGTCAGAACTACTAGATCGTACCAGAGGATGCAATTTAACTAAAGAGGAAGGTTTTCGGGGATTTACGGAATGCCAATTCAACTTGAATCAGACGTAAGGAGATTCGAAGTTTATTCCACCGGGTGGAAGCACACACTTGAAATGTCTTTCCACCCTTACGCACTTTTTTAAACCTTGGGGTAACAAGTACCAACTTAGAATTGGAGCGTAAATTACGGGTGTTACTGTAGGGTCGGAGGCTCGATGAAAGGTAAGCTGATCCGAGCCCTTTTGTAGCCCGGTAGGCCAGAGTCATAGCTTTAAACTGGTCCCTTTTGTAAACCGGAAGCCAGTGTAACTTTCGCAGATAAGGGGAAATGTGTTCTCGGAGTGAGATGCCACAGACTAGCCGAGCTGCGGCCTTTTGGACAATCTGAAGTCTGTGGCACAAGCCTGAAGCTAGACCAAGATACAAGCCATTGGCATAGTCCAGGTGAGATGTAATAAGAGCCTGGACTATTGGACTATTGTTTTCCTGGTGCTACAGGGCAGATAATTGATCTTTTTTTTTATCATTCTGATTTTTGAGAAACAAGCTCCTGATACCGTATGGATTTGGTTATGGAAAGAGAGATCCTTATCCCATCTCACACCCAGGTTTCTGACTGAGTCCTTGGGAAGGGGGGCGGGGCTCAGATCCTTGCCCCTTGCCCCTTGCCAGCTCTAATAAAGTGGCTATTGTTAAACATGCCTTCTAGGGTAAAAACAAGCAGGGGGTGGCAAATGGTGAGCACTTTCGCGGCCACTTTGATGTTCTCAGTGGCCCTGCGGCTCACTGAGAACATCAAAGTGGCCGCAAAAGTGCTCCCAAAGGTTTCAGGCCGACAAATGGTGCGCGCGCCGGCGCACATGCACTGTACCCGATTCGCCTGCAGACTTTGGGAGCACTTTTGAAAGTCCCTACTTCATATCTCACAAAAGTATCGCTAACGCGATGGCTTAGGCGAGACCTAAAAAAGGCAGCACCAGTTCAAAAAAGTTTGTTTATTCACGCTACTGTTGAAAAATGGAAATGCCTACACACGCTACTGTTTTTGAAGTAGCGTGTTTAATGCCGTTGAAAACATGAAAAACTGCAATGCTGTGAGAGGTAATGCAGGAGGGGGAAGTGCACAGAACAGCAGCCTTTGGAAGCATCTGATGGGTCAGGACTGGGGGAAGTGCGTAGCTTTGACTGCAATGCCAGCTACCATGAAAAAGTGATTAATCATTGAGTGCTTTGAAACTGTAAATAAAATGTACAGAATAATGTTACATGTAAAAGGGGCTGTCCTCATTGGAGGTAACAACAGAAGATAGGGAGGTACTAAACAGAAAGTAGGAGGGACTACTAACAAAATTAACCAATGAAATAAAAAGAATTCTGAAATAGACTTGCTGGAGCCAATGCACTGTTTGGATGGACCATGGGCGGAGCTAAATGCCCATATCCTGAATACAGCATGTCTCAAAGAGACAGCACAAACAGTGGTGGCTGGTGACATTTGAAAGTAGTGAGGCATAAAGTTTGTGGGTGAGCACCGTGGCGAGCAAGCGCCTTTTTGAAAAAAGAGTGGGTAAATGGTGCATTTGCAAGCAAATTCCAGAAACAAGAAGGTTAATAATGCAATTGTAAAAGTGCAGTTATTACATTAATAAAGGGATGGCATACTACAACAACATGGTAGCTGCCTATTCGGTATAACCACAGAGCTTCATAGCAGACTTCAAGATACAATGCTGAGAACCTCACAGATAATTTTTTATTTAAACTGCACACAACTAAACAAATAACTAAACAGGTCACAGATTAGCAGCATTCAAGAAGAAATGTTATGCTTAGCATAATTGCGATATGGAATCAGTCTCAAAAACATTTTAGTCAATCAGAAAGGTATTTCTGGGCTGTGAAGAATTTTTGTAAACCCTAAAAAAATCAATCGATCCCGAAAACCTGAAAACAAATGTTTTAACACATTAGAGGTGTACTGGATGCACACTTGTGAAGCACAAACCTGGTTACACAAAGCAAAGGAGCACTGTACAGAAGCACTGGGCCTGGGCCAGACTGCACCAGTCTGCTTCCTCGCTCTATAAACACTAGCACTCTTTGAAGTGCAGAGTGAGTCACTCTGCACTTCAAAGAGTGTTGGTGTTTATAGAGTGGGAACAAAACCCGAAGACAATTGAAGAACTGCTTTTGATGAAGCGAGCGAAGGAGCACATTTGCTTTTTGCAGCTGTCCTTTAATTGTTCCAATCACAATTATAACAATTGAAGGCCAGTCGCACAAAGCAAATGGGAGCCACTGCCACTTTTGCTTGCCTCCCTTCAAGCCACTGACCTCCGCCCATCACACCACCTCCTAGGCTACTCGCTTCTGACACCAGAACAAATTAGAAAACCTCTGAAACGCATGTCTTCCATTCCAGTGGAGAAGTGTGGCTCAATGATTAGAGCGGCAGACCCTGATGCAGAGGTCTAGCCCGGGGCCAAGGTTCAATTCCCCGCCTCGGCGGGTCTTGGGCTCACAATTCCACGGACCTGATCATTCTCGCCTCGGTGCCTATTCCAATCATGGAGTCCCACTCTGCAACTCTGGGCAATAGCTTGCTTAATCTCCACAATGGCCCCCACAACGCTAAGGATGCCTGGCCTCCACCTTGGGGGTGCCCAGGAGTCGACGCCTCACAGGGAAAGCCAGGATGGGTTCCACAGCAGTATTCGTACAAGCGCCTTGAGACCCTTGCGGGTGAGTAGTGCGCTATACAAGTATCAATTTACATTTACATTTACATTCCACCTGAACTGACCCCAAACTCAGTTTGCCTGCCCCTTATGGGGTATAATATCACAGCGAACTGCAGCAGGTGTGTTAGCCCAGTGAGGTGCCATGCAGGAGTTCAGTGCTGCTGATACGCCCGGTTATAGAGAGTTCTTGTATTTCGGATAAAGAGGACGATGTACGGTGTACTAACTATACTAACTAAACTATGCCACCTTTGGTAAGGTGTTTGTGGTTCAACAGGCGGAACAGTTGACAGTGCACTGGAACTGCCTGCCTCAAAAGAACTTCTATTGTGCCCGTGGAAGGGACCCCTGCTGCTTAACCATAGCGAAACAATAGCCGCTCCCTGTCATGGCGGCGTCACTGGTGCACGACAACAAACTTAACTTGCAGGCTTTTTGTTTTACTCACAAGCTGAAGCTCAACATTAACTTGCTTCTATCGGCTTGCGGGGGGTGGTCACGCAGGTGTGTGTGCCAGGGAATTAACTATAAAACAGAGACCAAAGGGCTCCTAATGGGCATGCGCAAACAAGTGCACGCTGCTGCCTGTTGCCCCTGGTCTGACAATCGTGTCAGTCTGACGCCAGACCACCCACCCCCTTCAGACTCTGAAGGGGTGGGCGATCCGACGTCATGCTGACTGACATGATTGTCAGTTCTCCCTCGGCGTCTTTGAACTTAAGTAAACTGATTCAGATTACTTAAGTTCAGAGATGCTGCGGGAGCTGCGGGCGGGGGGGGCTATGCCCCTACGCCCCAATGGACCCACCGCGCCTACAAACGCTGCTAAGGCAAGACCTAATAAAAAAATCACCCTTTGCAATAAAATACACACTGCGTGCTCCATATGTATTGTGGTTCTACTCCAAATGTCAAACAAATTCCAATGTAACATACACATACACACTATTGCATGATTAATAAAACCCATTGCAAAATACTGCTGTAAAAAACACAAAACACAATCACTTCCATGGCGTAATAAGGGCAAAAGCTAAAACAAGGTTAGTCACACGAAAGAAGAATACATAGTAAAGAATAGAAAAGCAGTGAAATACAAATAAAATACAGACTGAACATGTTAATCAGAGTAGTTGACCCTTGTATTGAAATTATCATATTGAACTGTCAAAGCAGGGATAAGCTGTACTTTATCCAGGAATTTTAATAAAACACCGACTAACCTGTGGGTCTCTGCTGCTTGAGCATGATATTACTGCATCCTTTTGAATCCTAATGCCCATACGATTATACATTAGTTTCAAAATGATTCTACTGAGACAGTCTAGGGCTGTGCCAGATACATAAAACGTTAATGCAAAATTCTGCTCCGTAGCAGCAGATGTAACAAAGCGATTTCACAGGTCCAGTCCGATCTAAATTTTAATATGGAAGAAGACAAAAGCGGAGCCTTACAAATGTATGCTTGTGATCAAAATATAACAGTAAGCTTAAATATATTTGGGCTAATTAAAAGCGTAAGAGTGATTAGTCAGCATTTTTTAAATTTCCCAGACTTGCTAGTGTGCGAAGAAGGAGATTCATTTGTCATGCCTTATTATTGAAGGCTTGAGCTGTTGGGCCAAGTATTCTGAGAGCCATGAATAAATGAATGAAACAGCACTTATAGAGCGCGTAGCTACCCAGAGGCATCCCAGGGCTGAAGCGGTCAACTAAAGCCTAACGAATCACTTAGGAAAGATCCACGTTTTCAGCAACTTACGAAAGGTAATATGATAGGATTCCTTTCGGAGATGAAGAAGGAGGGAGTTTCATAGTTTAGCTGCATTGTACTAAAATAACCGTCCGCTGCTTCTGGCCCTCTTAATTCTAGGAACGACTGCCAAGTATAGCTCATCTGAGCGCAGCGCCTGTTCGATCAATAAGGCTGGACCATAGATGTGTAAACCACTGGTGCCTTTCCTCCTAACAACTTGTGGGTAATGCACAAAGCCTTGAAGTGAACTCTCTCTCGAACACGGAGTAAGTGAAGGGAATTCATGGCAGGTTTTTCAGACTGGCCTTGTCTAAATGGCTCAGCGCTACAACCAGTTGGGCAACACTTATTAGGGAATGCCCAGTGCATTCCTATGGGAGGGCAGCCCCACAGTAGTGAGAATCCAAAATGGCTGTTGGTCACTACCAGGACATGTCACAAACTTAAGGTGCATGTCCCATCTTTTACAATGCATCCTGCCCATAGGGCTAGCTAGGGCCTAGCTGAGGGTTGACTGACATGCAGTAAAAAGGGGGGTCATGGACATGGCACGCACTTTAGGTGCCACACCACAGGAGCAGTAACACTGCGCGCACAGGCCCTGCAATGGCAGAGGCCTGAGACAGGTTTAAAAGGCTACTTTGGTGGGTGGCGCAATCAGCGCTGCAAGCCCACCCGTAGCATTTAATTTCCAACCCTGGGTATAGGAGATACCACTTTACAAGGGACTGACAAGTAAACTAAATAGGACAAACAGGTGTAGACCAATCTTACCATATTTAACACAGAGAGCGCTTGCACTTTACACTGGACAGCAGTGCTAAAGTGCCCAGAGGCCTAAAACCACCAACACCATGTCAGAAAAAAGGCTAGGAGAACGGCAAAAAGTTTAGGGATGAACCGGCAAAAAAGGCCAAGTCCAACAACATTAAAGAGGGTGGGGCTCAAGGACCCCTAGTCAGAGCTTTCCTACTGACAGGGTCGCTTTGCGGTCCGACAGACAAATTACGATGTCAGCGGGTGGAGTGCAAACTAGCCGGTCATTCCGACGTGGTTCCGACCGGCTCTCAGAATCTTCCTTCCTGTTGGACCTGCACCGTAATCCCCTATGGACGGCTGTGCCGGAAAGGCTATCAGAAAGCAACTTTAGGGGCCCCTGGCAGGGACCCCTTGCCTCCGCGGCCTGCGGTTGGTGGCTGAGGGGGTATCTGGGCAACCCCCCTGTAAACACCTGCACTGCGTGGCAGGCACCAAGTGGTGCATGCCACAGGGTACAGGGTTTTAAACACACACCCATTTCTTTATGGGATTCTGCATTATGGACAGTTTACGGCCATGGCACAAGCTCCCAGAAAGAAAGGGGAGTATGTGACCGAACAGTATTCAGTCACATTGTAATCAGGCGGTCTGAACCGCTGACCAGAGTTCAGTCGTTTCTTGAGAATCTACTCGGTTGGAGGAAACTCCAACCGACATGATAATAGGTACCTAAGTGTGTAGCTTAAGCCCTTCGATGCTGGTGACAAAGCCAGCTTGTCATGGGCGTTACCTGCGCTGCACGCATGACGAGCTGGGTTTGTCACGTAACGCGGGTTTTTTGAATTTTCAGCGCGCAGCGGGAAAACCTGCTAGCACGCCTGCGGTTAATATTAATTGTCAATCTCCTTCTTCTATACCTCTGCGTATGTCTCGAGACCATTTCCCATTCAGTTCTCTGCAAGAAGTGTCTGATAAAGTACTGTACCTGCCTTTATCTAATTTTCAAGAGAAAATATCATCGATAAGACTGAATTTGTGGAAGGCTATTTATTGTCAGGAGCCCAAAGGCCTCCCATTGCTCTTGGCTCGTCTGTGTGATATATTAGTGGGGTTGGGGGGCAGTAGAAGTTAATGGAGTTTTGAGTTTTTTTTAAATATCTGTACCAACTGTTTCTGGAGATCCTCAACATGCAGTTTTTTTTTTTTTTAGGAGCCTTTACTTGCTATTTTGTTAGAAGCAGTCCTCTGTTGAAGGTACATCCGCAAACTACCTAGCAACCTGTTGTAAATGTACTGTTAGTAATCTAGTAATTACAGTCCACCCTCACCTATTTGAAGTCAGAGCTTGTTCAGGGGTACTGGAGGTCTGTCAACATTCCACACCCATGTGATGATAATGCTGACGAGGTCACAAGCCATCCTGTTTGTCATCTCATTGGGAGGTTGGGAAAGAAGTACATAAGACACAGCAAAATCACCATCTTTAAAAGTGCCACCTTGCCTATCACTCGGATGATTGAGGGAAGCATAGGGAGTATGTGGCTCGCAATGACCTACTGATCATTTTATTATCCGCATTAGGAGGGGTCTATGGGACCCAACATCCATCCTGTCCCTGCCCAGCTTTAGAGGGACACTGTCAGGGCTCCGTCATTCACAGATAGCTGGAACAGGCTCATTGTCTTAGCCGACCTGAATATGTCAACCAATTTTTCCACCAATACATCTATGTAAGTAGTCATAGGATCCTTTCAGGAGCTCGTTTATTCCAGGGCATTCCCATTAGCCAGATCTGAGATTGCTTTCCTGACCACCTGTATTGCTAGGTGGTGATTTCAAAAAGCCTATATTGTCTAATGTAAGCGATCTTATGTGTCTCCATCAAGGTAACTCTCTAGTTCCCTGTGTAGAATAATAAATAAAAATAGTCTTAATGTTCTTCTGTGTAAATACTTCCACCGTATCCATCTTGTAGACATTAACGATTGTAGCTCCATTGTGCTTGGATTTAATCAACCAAGCCATAAACTTGAGGGCTTATTATCAATAACCTCGTTAAAAGTATCCCCGTTTTAGTGGCAGGAAACTGCTGCTAAAACGGCGATAATGGGCTTGCTAATATGTGTTATAGAATTCTAATAGAAGCCCAGGTTAGATGTCCTGCACATCTAACCTGGGCTTCTATTGTAATTCTATAACTCATATTAGCAAGCCCATTATCGCCGTTTTAGCTGCAGTTTCCTGCCGCTAAAACCGCGATAATTTTAACGAGGTTCCTGCTAATATGCCCCTGAGTTCTCACTGATGTTGCACAGAATGCCATGTTTCACACGGAGACATGAGAGCTCGAACTCAAGGAGATCTTGGCTGTGTCAAACTGACGTACAAACCACATACAAAACTATGAATAATAATATACCCGATACCATGGCCCAACTGCTGGAGAAATGGCAGAGAGATGTGGGCGAACTGGAAGAAATAGATTGGGAGATGGTGTTGATGCACCCTCATGAGGTTGCCATTTAGTCGCGCCTACAACAATTTAAAATACTACATAGGTTCTACTATGACCACTGCAGTCTGCATACCATTGGGAAAGCCCCTACCCAAACTGCTTGCAATTTGTCTAAGCCATACGGTCTTTTTTGCACACACTTTGAGAGTGCCCCCATGTACAAACCTACTGGAAAGTGATCATCCAGGAATCTCAAGCATTCTTGGTGTGTCACTCCAGCTTGACTCCTTGATTTGTTTCATTTGGGATCCCAAACGATGTTGATATTCCATGCATTAAACTTCTCTTTAGTGTCCTGGGCATAGTCATGGCTAAAAGAGATGTGGCTAAGTAGTGGGGCGCACTAGTTATACCTTCCATACAAGAATGGAGACCGGGATAGACCTCTATATGGCAGCAGAGAAGGTGACCTAACGTGGCAGAGGATGTTCCTGTAAGCTTTAGGAGATCTGGGGGTGAGGGAGAGCCTACTATAGGCTGGGGTCAACAGGAGAATTCCCTGGTGCAATGCCATTTAAGAAATGTTTACCTTATTTATTGAGTAGTGTTTTCTATCTACTCCAAAAATGTGTGCCTTATGATTTTCACTATAAAACTTAACGTGACATTGTGTACTTTTAACAGATCAATGGGGATTATGGTGTATGTTGCACATGACTATGGTGCCTTCTTTGGTTTGTGAATAAAAAATAAAAAATTACACCAACAAAAACTGACATACAAAAATGTGTTCATGGGACATGGCAGGTGCTAATGATGCAACCAAACGATATGTTCACACATTTGAAGGTGAGGGTCAGGTCACACGGGCCTATAAGGCAATCAATCAGTGGCTGAAGGGGTGCTCTGACTGGTCAGTGTGTGGGTCATTTTTGCAGCTGTTCCTGGGCCTGTTTTTAGGTCGACTTGGCCAGATTTTATTACTGTATATTTCCCAGATAAAAAAACAACTATTGCCAAAAGCAAAATCAAATCCATGCATGCTGCCAGACTTTGTATAAAGTGTGTCTTCACAAGTTCAAACTGCCCCAATTTTCAAACACTTTTATAGCTATCAAATTCACTAATGGGGACGCTTATATTTGTTCTCCTAGGCCTGCTTTTTTTTGTCCCAGACTTACCGGAGTGTGGTGACCTTACTGGTTTTCTGTAAGAGGGAGGTTTGTATGGGTGAGGCCCATCAGGTGGTAATATTGGATGCGATTAGGTGGATCAAGGGCCAGTGTGGATGCCCCAAATGTCCATTAAACACGATTAGATATGCAGATGTCAGCTCATATCAGGAAGTACCCTACACCCTCAGTACTACTGAGCACAGAATGCAAGGTCACTGTTGAGTATAGGGCAGAATCCTCTGCTGATGATGGCAATACAGAGCAGACTCTCACTGATAAAGCTTGGTATCTTAGGAAGCACTACAGCACTACAGCACTACAGCTCCAGTGTCATTTTTGTGCGACCCTGTTTCTTTTTCCAGTATGACAGATGTGGATTTCGAGCTTTTAATATTTTTTAACGTGATTGCACCAGAAAATGAGAAGGAATACCATTTGTCTGACCACAACGTGCACAGGATTTCCCCTTCAAAATAGTGCCCCCGGTGGGCCAGTGAGGAAACATTATCTCGAAGAACCTGAATCAAACAAGGGGCAGTGAAAGATGAAAACAGCCAGAGACTAAGGCCCTCATTTCAAGGCGTGTTCAAGGTTTAATTATTTTTAAATGATATGGCAGTTTCAATATAATGGTTTACCTGTGCTTGCATGCAACGCCAAAGCATTATTTATAGCTCGAATAACATTTTGAGACGGGTCTTTCTAAATGTGTATTGTTTTCTTTCTTGTTTTGTACCAATGAGAGTACAGGTCAAAGCATTATAAAACAAGGCCACAAAATGGGGTTGGAGGGGGCAGCCGACCTTGGGAGGTGTGCTCCCTGGGGTTATTGAGGGAGTGGTCCAGACCAATTTTGGGCTATTTTTGGGCTATGCCGTAAAGGATGGGTACTCACGAACTTTATCTCAGGGGCCAAAAGTAAAGTCTGGTTTATGGCCAAGGCACACACCGATGGGCACTGTGTTAACAACAAGGACCCCCTGATATGGATCAATATCCTGGGACAGGGTAAACAATGTATGCAAAGTAACACTCCCAGGCACATAAACAAGGTAATGGCACAGTAGACTAAGCAAACAAACAACTAGTTCAATTTAAGAAAATACATTTTAAATACGATAAAGAGAAATGATAAAAATCAATACATTGATCAGAATTGATAAAATGACATTGTATTAATACATATGTTTTCACAATCAAAGAAAAAGTTATTATTAAAAGAGTAGATGGTTTCCTGTCGACGCGTTTCGACATAAAGACTATGCCTTCATGAGGTCTTTTACCATCATATTGCTGTTTGGTTCAGTTCAAAATCGATTATAGTATTCAGTTTCCCTGCTGATTTTGTACTCGTTTCAAACTAGATGGTTTAAAACCTTACTGATGTCATGTAGCGAGAACATATGACCTGATATATAGTTGGGTATTCCGATTTAAAATTTCAAGTAGTCAGTTATCTTAATTAGATAGCTATATTTCGTCTCTAAGTTTCAGTTTTGTTTTTAAAACCATGAAGTCATTAAAGTCCACTAGACGACGGCTGCCCTGAGTTTGGGACGTAATTTTTCTACGGGTTTCGGCTCCGTAAAGCGCGTCACAGCGATATCTTGATATTTTATATTTCAGATGGACCTGACCTAGGATGCGTAGCGTTGTGATATAACGGTCCAACGGCGACCTTGTTGTTTGATCTAAACGTATTCGGCGACGGCGTAGAGATATGTTGATATCTTGTATACTGTTTCCAAGCCGTACGCACGATACATCGATAAATACACGGAGGTGCGGCGATTCATGATACACTGCTCAGCGAATCGATTTGAAAACCGACTCGCTGAGCAGTGTATCCTGAATCGCCGCACCTCCGTGTATTTATCGATGTATCGTGCGTACGGCTTGGAAACAGTATACAAGATATCAACATATCTCTACGCCGTCGCCGAATACGTTTAGATCAAACAACAAGGTCGCCGTTGGACCGTTATGGCACAACGCTACGCATCCTAGGTCAGGTCCATCTGAAATCTAAAATATCAAGATATCGCTGTGACGCGCTGTACGGAGCCGAAACCCGTAGAAAAATAACGGCCCAAACTCAGGGCAGCCGTCGTTTAGTGGACTTTAATGACTTCATGGTTTTAAAAACAAAACTGAAACTTAGAGACGAAATATAGCAATCTAATTAAGATAACTGACTACTTGAAATTTTAAATCGGAATACCCAACTATATATCAGGTCATATGTTCTCGCTACATGACATCAGTAAGGTTTTAAACCATCTAGTTTGAAACGAGTACAAAATCAGCAGGGAAACTGAATACTAAAATCGATTTTGAACTGAACCAAACAGCAATATGATGGTAAAAGTCCTGATGAAGGCATAGTCTTTATGTCGAAACGCGTTGACAGGAAACCATCTACTCTTTTAATAATAACTTTTTCTTTGATTGTGAAAACATATGTATTAATACAATTTCATTTTATCAATTCTGATCAATGTATTGATTTTTATCATTTCTCTTTATCGTATTAAAAATGTATTTTCTTAAATCGAACTAGTTGTTTGTTTGCTTAGTTTAGTGTGCCATTACCTTGTTTGTGTGCCTGGGAGTGCTACTTTGCATACACACACCGATGGGCAGGCAGGAGGGGGTGGGATTAGGTAGGCAGTGGGCTATAGGGGCGTGGCTACTAGAGTCAAGAAAAATCACCACCTTTTCAAAATACTACTTGACAGTGCTGTATTTCAAAAACAGATGTAACTACAAAGCAACAAAGAAGGAGGCAAGAGGGTTGACTAAGTCTGTACTGTAGCGCATTGTTGCATGCATTCATCTGCATTGTTTCCTCTCTTCTCTGCGCCTACTTTGACTTTAATGCATTCAGAGGCTGACATCGTTGGTGCACCTTGAGTTTGCCTTCTGTGGGACTGAAATGCTGCACTTTGCCTTCTCTTTAACTCCTGGTGGGACGAGGGTCCCAGGAGCAACGCGGGGCTGAAATAAAATCTGAGCAGCACCTTCTCCACCTCCGCGCACACTCTGGGGAGGACTACTACCCCCAGAGTGCATCTCATCAGCACACAGCTGCTGCGAGTTCGTGGGAGGTGGGGCCAACGCGCTTATAGCGCAGCCTCTCCACCCGCGGCACGGGACGTAGCCCGGACCAAGGGCGGGCCCGTCTGAGACTGATCGAGGCTGGGCTGGGCCATCCCCTGGAATATTCTAAGTAAGTTTTTTTCTATGACATATGTATGGGCGCTGGACTATTGTTGTTGATATTTATTTGTTTTGGGGTGCCGCTCGCTGCTTGAGCTTCCCTTTGTGCTGCTGGAGGGAGACTAGCTTCTTCGGACCTTGCCGTTTCCCTGTGGGTTCCTGCTGCTGGAGCCTTCGCTGCACTATTCGCCAGAGACTGCTTGGCGGACGAGGCTGCGGGGGACTGCGAGGACCAGCATTCCTTGCTGCTGACACCAGCTGGTCCTCTTCCCCTAATCAGCCCCGCCCTCTGCACCTTATGTTGTGGTTATGGCAGGAGTCCCGGTGCTTCCGGATGGAATTAAAGAGGACCATCGAGCTTTGAAAAATAAAGTATTCTTTTGGTTGGGTAAAAATAGACCTTTACCGGCTCATATTAACGGTGAAATCCTTAATGTAAGGCGTGTGAACTGGGTAGGACACCGGCCGAAAGACAGAGGGGGGGATGTTGTTATTATCAACTTCAAGGACCATAGAGCAGTGAGACACATTGGTGACTGGTATGATGTGAGAGGTAGTGAAGAAATCTCCACACACTACTTAAGTTACTTTTACCCTCACTCGATGTTCCCTCACCCTCTAAGACACCCCACAGGACAGTTGGTTTCTAACAGGCAAAGCTCAGTAGGTCAAGGGTTTAATCTTCCCACCTTTAACCACTTTTCGATTCTGTCCGGGCTAGAAGGTGTCGATTGACTCCGAACAGAGGTAATCGAGGAAAAATGCACCTCTGCCCAGGCCGTAACTTCTGAAATTCCAATACTAATCGAGCTAGATACCCAAGAAGTGATTACTAGGGATAAACCCACATGTGCACAGACGAAAGCTGAGAGAGGTAGTATAGTAGTCCACAAGGTAGCCACAAAATCAGTAGGATTAACTGCTCCGAGTACCAGCTGTAAAAACGCAGTGGAATTATCCACTGCTGATACTGGGTGGGATGCTTATTCTACCCCTTTAGCAGATAGCTCCACTGTTAATGATAGGCAATCGATGAAAGTCATTTTGTGGAACATCGCAGATGGAAGTGCTTTGAATTTCCTCCAGAAACATCATGTTATTTGTCTCCAGGAGACGTGGTCAATGTCCGAAATCCATCTGGTAGGATATAAAACCTATTTACTTCCGCATTAGCAGTGACATCGGGCAGGGCCAAAGGAGGTCTGAGCATTTTCATAGCCAACACATTGGGGGGATTGAAAATAACAGTAGTAGACCTGGAAGTAAATTATCAGCTACTCAGCCTTTCCTTTAATAACATGGACACCATCCTTCTGCTTAATTTCTATAATAACTTATCAGATGGTGAGGTATTGCGGGTCTTGTGTAACTTGCGAGACAAGCTCTCTCGGTTGACACGGGACGCAGGAGATAGAGTAGGTGTAACTATTATTTGGGGGGGGGATTTTAACCAACATCCTTGCCGACGTAGTATAGTAATCTTTGCAGGTTGACGGACGAAAACGAAGATCCAATTGCCCACTTCAACCATTCTATCATAGGGAAGTACTTGAGTGAAATTCTTTCCGAATTAGATCTTGTCATAGTCAATAAAATGGATACTACTTCCGGTCTCTTAGACCCAACATTTTTGTGTAGGGGGTGCGAGACAACAATAGATTATATTTTAACATCAAACGTTTTGGTTAACCGAGTTATGCGTTTTGACCCACTAATCAACACTTTAAGAGACCATTGAGCCCTCAGCTTAGAACTCCGCTTAACCTATCATCATATCTCGCAGAGTATAGCTAGTGCTTTAAATCAGAATACTTTGCACTTGGATAAGACAAACGGATATTCTTTACGATGGGAGAGGGTAGACCCCGTGGAATTAACGGGGAAAGTAGTTAGAGTAGCCTATCCATCCATTGTTAAATGTCTAGACCTCTTAACACCAGATGAGGAAGTTCTGAGTAACTTCGCAGTAATTTTAGTAACAATAAAAGAATTACTAACGGTAAAGATTAAAAACGGTCGGCCCAAGAAAGAAGGGTGGTTTAATCATAGAGGCACGGCCGCCCATACCAAATTAAAAATAGCATTGCAAAAAACCGACAGAGAACCACAGGAAATAAGGAAATTAAGAAAAGACTACAATGTTGCACTAAAGGATAGGAAGGCAGAACTAAAACGAGCCGTATGGGAACAGCTCCATACGAGCTCAATGGATAGAAACAACATAGTATTTTGGACAGTCGTTAAATCCCCCTTTTTAGCAGATATAAAAAATCTTCCAGCCATAGAAGTAGCTATTGAGGAATCAGTCTGGGTGGATCATTTCTCTAAGATATTCCAGAAAGGCCCAGTTTTAACGGGTATTGACGTAGCACCCACTAGTGGCCGTCCTGCGGTGTCTTATCCTATCCCTTAGAATTTGCTATAAATGAGGTACGCAAGTAAAAATGGTAAGGCCCCTGGCCCTGATGGGGTTCCAGTGGATATATTTAAGCACAATGTGAACCTCTTGGCCCCAGTGCTGACTAGGGTTTTTAAGGCAGTTACGGAGAAGGACATATTGGACTCCTGGACAAAATCCATCATGGTCCCTATATTTAAAAAAGGAGACCGTCAGGAGGTATCTTGTTATCGCCCGATCACACTGCTGGATTCGCTGGGTAAGGTTGCGGGCAGAGCTGTGCTTGAGCGTCTCCAGCAGTGGGCTGATGATGGCGGGGTCCTCTCGGACCTTCAATTCGGGTTTCAGGAGGGTTTCGGCACGACTTAACAAGCCTTAAATCTTTCAATGCTGCTGGGCAAATACGTTTGTGCAAAGCCGGGTAAACTATACATGGTATACGTTTATTTGTCCGCAGCATTCGATTGCGTTTCCCATGCAAAACTTTGGTCTGTTCTGTTAACTATGGGGGTCGATGTACCTTTAGTGGACTTTCTAAGGGAACTATATTCGAATGCCTCCGCGAGGGTACGGTTTGGGGTTAAAGGTGATCTGTCAGCGTCGTTTAGAGTAGAGAGTGGAGTTCGGCAAGGTTGTGTCCTGGCCCCCTTTCTGTTTTCACTCTACACAAATGGCCTGGAGTTGGCCATGTTGAGGGGGGCCAGGATCTACCACAAGTAAAGAACCGTCCGATCCCCGCTCTGCTCTACGCGGACAACGCTGTGATACTGGCCCGTACCCCTCGCGAACTACAGAAGGCGTTAGATAGATACGCAGATTTCATGAGGAATTTAGACCTACATATAAACATAAAAAAGACATATGTAATGGTAGCAGGCTCAGGGAAGAAAGGGGTAAAGGATATATACCTCAATAATGAAAAACTAGCCACTACTGCCCAATACCCTTATTTGGGTATTATAATCGATGTCAAATTGAACTGGAAAGCTGCGATTGAGGCTAGAAAACACCATCTAATGAGAGCAATTGCAGCACTTATAAACTTTTCACAAAAGTTAGGTAAGAGGCCACCCGTAGAACTGTCACAGATTTATAGAGCGAAATGCCAGGCAATAGCCCTTTACGGGGCTGGAGTGTGGGGGCACGCTAATATTAGCACTCTGCAAGTGGCTGAGAACACTTTTTTAAGATTTTTATCAGCGGTACCTAAGTCCATGTCCACTTTTGCATGCCACATCGAACTGGGGATCCCGTTTATGGTGGATTTAGCTAAAATCCAACCACTTCTTCTCTGGCGTCGAATTTGGATATAAAAAACCTTATTTACCCAACAAATAATTGCAGATTGTATGACACTAGACCATTCACCTAAAATTAGATGGTTATCTTATGTGAAAAATTTCCTGAATGATCTAGGGCTAGGGAATTATTACACTGCACCTGATACGATTTGTGAACTATCAAGGAAGACATTGAAAGCAAGGTCACTTAGCCATCTAGAAGAATTACAAATTGCCAAGGAAGTAACTAAAGCTTACGTGCAACATTCTATGGCGGTCCAAACCTCTCTTTAAATTCAGCCGTATTTAGCATATGATCTCACTACATTCGAGAGATTACTCCTGACTAGGTTCAGGCTAAACATCTTCCATTGATTAGTCGTTTTCCCAGTGAGAAATAGCTGGGACCCAGTTTTACCTCCCTGCCCATGTGATGAGATTTCAGAGCAGACAAATATTCACACTTTTCTATTTTGTAAATTCTATGATGGGCATCGAAAGATCTGGTTGATACCTTTGCTAAAATTGTTGGGTATTAGAAGATGTCGTCCAGCAATGTTACGATTGCAGTTCCTAGAGACAGAATGGACTTGTAAATACATAGTTAGATTCCTGAAATGTATTTTCAGACACAGAATGAATTTGTGATAAGCCTTCCCTTTTGATAACGAAGAGCCTTAGATACTTTAGAATCACCATGTATTAGGTAGAATGGTTAGGGATCCCCGTTGCTGCACATGGATAATTGTGTTTAAAATGAAATGTAATTAGTTTTTAATTGTGTATTATCTGTTTTTTATTTGTGAAACTGCTTTTATGGTTTTCTACATTGTAAAACCGAATAAAGAGAATACTAATACTATTTGTTTTGGGGTCCCGCAAGGAAAACCTGGAAAGAGTGAAGGCCTGGGTGTATAGTTTAAAAATTATAAAGTGTAGGGAGCAGGCTATCTTCACTACTTAGAACAATACCCCCTGTACTATATATAGATCGAGGGGTAATAATTATAACTCAGTATGGGGGACAGCACCTCTCCACAGACAAGGCCCAATACCCAACAGAAAGCCTCTGCACGCACGCCCATTTTGAAACCGACCGCCATAGATAAAATGCTACGGCAGGCAATCGGGCGGTGTCTAGTGAGATTGAACGCACTGAAAGACGGCTTTCTCTCACGCCTATGATTTTAAATTCCCCAAAGTCTCTGGAAATGGAATCTATTGATTCCTCCCGTTAGTAAATCTTTCGAATACTCCAGATATAAGAATATCATCAGAAAAAGTAAATCCTGAACAATCAAATAAATGTGATACGGGGGGACAATTAAGAAAGGTAGCCAGAGGAAACCGAAGGCCACGAAAGGGGGGAAGAAAGCAAATAGTCTGCTAAGCACAGCCCCAAAAGTACTGACAGAGTGCCATTCCACTAGTGGAAACTGCCCAGCCGGAGTAGAGCTTCCATTGTGGGCATCAAACTTGGCCAAAGAACTCAAAACTCATTTTGAAATTTTTGTACGAACAGAGTTAGAGGTTGTTAAAAGTCATATAGAGAATCTCACTACACTGATTGACACATGGGGGAGCAAAATTGCTAGTATCTCTAGCTTTCTTGATAACTTTAAAACCCCCGATCAGGTTCCCATCCATCAAAGTAATAATGTAACTTTCACTATTCCAGCCTCCAAAAACCCTACGGGGCTCAGTCCCCCTGAACAACAAACTGTAGATTTAATGGAGCCACAACAGGGGGCGAATAAGGAGGGGAACACTGTACTTTTCCCAATACCAATGCCAATTAGTTCGGGACCACCAGTGAAACAAATTTCCTCAAGTAATTGTACTAGGAACCCTGGAAATAAATGTGAACATACTAGAAATAGAACAAATCCCAGTCTGTCACACATTGATATACCCCCGGCATCAACCCCCTATACTGTTATATTATCTGGAGTGCCTGAACTATAAAAAGGCTGAGGGGAGTCCTATCTGGAATTAAAAAACAAAGTCACTTTTTGGGTAAATAAATACAGACCGCTTCCACTTTTAACCCACTGCGAAATTTTATTTGTTAGGCGGGTTGGCTGGTTGGGGCAGAGGCAGAAGGACATCACTGGGGACTGTGTCCTGATTAATTTTAGGGACACTAGGGTGGTTCAACATATTTTGAATTGGGACCAATCTAGGGAGATTAGTGGTATTCAGACGCTCCCTCTGGGCTATTTCTACCCCCCAAGCTCCCTAATTGAAAGAATGGGAAGCGTATATAAGAAATGGGAAACGAGAGCGCCAATAGGTTTTACGCCAAACATGGGCTGGGACTTTGACCCAATCCCACTTTTTAACATTTCAGTCAGCAACAGATTTAGTGTCTTTGACCTGGTTGACTGACTGGATCCCCAAGCCCCACCACCGGAAAATATGGCCTCCCAAATTGTTGTCCCTCCAATCTGTGACGGATTCAAGGTCGGTGACCATCTCTCCAGGGAAATCACTGAGTCAGTAGCAGACCCTGGAAGCTCGGGTGTCCCGTTAGAAACCTCTGGAGAGGTCATGGCTGATGAGCAGGAATGGGAAAGGATACCACACCATGCTTTACAGCAGGAGTTTGAACCCCTTCATATTCAGACTGGAAAAATAAAAGACCCACAGCACACAAGGGTTCTATCTTGGAATATAGCAGGACTTGCTTCCCAGTTGAATCTACCTGACTGGGGGAGAATACATTGACAGCCATGACCTACGTCTCTTCCAAGAGGCTTGGTCCACTGTATCACTATTTAGGGCAGGTTATGTTGCATACTGTACCCCAGCTTTGCAGGGCCCTAGAGGGAGATCCTCGGGGGGACTCTGCATTTGGGTTGCTACCCACTTTGGATGCACAATTAAAATCCTTGACGCAGAGTCATTAGATATTTTGTGCATACTTCTTACCTTTGATGATACAACTAAATTGGCTGTTATTAATGTATATTCTCGCCCAGTGAGGACGGGCCAAACTTCTCAGACCCTAGATTCACTGGCCTGTTTTCGCCATACTCTACCGGAATCTGTCCATACAATATTTGGGGGGACTTTAATTGCCATTATGAACCACTTAATGGCTTAAACGATAATATCGCTAGTGATAAAGATTCCGTGTGGTCAATTCCAGACTGTAACATCTATCCAACAAGGGGGTGGACCCCCCTTGTTCTTCAAATGACCACACTCACTCTCACCCACTCGCTAAGGGCCTGTAATGGCCGATTCCCCTCAGAAAGTCAGGGAAATCCACTTTTACTAAGCAGGGGCAGGCCTCCACAATACACTATATTCTGGTAGACCTTGAGAATTGGAGTAGAATTAAGGATTTTGTGGTTAATCCTCAAAGCGAAAGTGACCATAACCCGTTGGTACTTGAGATAGCCTACCCAGAGCCCAAGAGAGACAAGGGCTTGACAACACTAGCCCCACCAGATATAATTGCAATACAGGGGGCAGAAGAATACGCTGGGGCAATTTTGCTGAATGTAATGAAAAGATGGATTTCCTGTATACACAAACTATTCCACACCTAGAAAAAGCTCTTTTTATTCTTAAAGAGTATCAAGGCAAGGAGTCCCTAACATTGATAAACATAAACCATCGGGACGTGACTCTAAAGCTGGCAGAGTTCTTTTATAATCCTGGTAATTATAAAAATCATGATTTAAAACCCAAGCACCCCTAGTTTAATAAAGCATGCAGGGAAGCAAAAAGTGCTTTAGTTTTAGGGGTCAAGAATAAAGATGTTTTAAGTATGAGAATAGACAGGGCACACTTCAAAAAAAACAATAGCTGAAGCAAAAGCAACCTGGGAAAAAGGAAAATGGGAAGCTATCAAAACAGCTTTGGATATTAGAGATATGAGAACCTTTTGGAACCTGGTAAAAACAGGTCACTCCGAAGGCAGCTCAGCCGTTGAACCAAACCTTGCTGAGGAAGTGTGGAGATCTCATTTTAAAGCTTTATATTCTATACCACCAGATGAATTTGTAGTACATGGGTCAGTAAATATAGACCAAATGGAGGAGCCACCACCTTGTACAATCTCTGAGTCACGATGGTGTTGGGCAAACTACTCCCTAATAAGGCCCCCGGCCTCGATAGAATTCCTGGTGACTTATTCAGAACTGAACAGGTGGTGTGGGCTCCCTACCTCCAGACACTATTCAATGCTATTATACAGGGTATGGCACTACCTTCTACTTGGGCCGGTGCAGAAATCATCCCAATTTTCAAAAAAGGCTCCCCACTAGACCCGGTAAATTATCGGCCAATAAGCCTGATTAACGTATCACAAAAGATATTTGCATGTGTTCTTCTGGAGAGACTGCAATCTTGGATGGACGAGAACAATATACTAACCCCGCTACAAGCGGGATTTAGGTTGAAAAATTTCGACCATCGACCAAATTTTCAGACTGCAGCTAATCCATTGGAAAACTGTGACCCTGGAAGGGGATAGTCTTTATCTAACCTTTGTGGACCTTAAGTCTGCCTTCGATATGGTTCAGCGCGACCAGATATGTGGTCTCCTCTACAACATGGGAGCCCCGGGCTATCTTTGCCAATTATTGAAGTGCCTGCATGAAGGCACCTATGCGAGGGTCCGATAAGGCATAAAAGGAGAATTAACTGCTCCTTCCCCTGTGGAGAAAGGGGTGAGGCAGGAATGTGTGTTGGCGCCCACCATTTTTTGCCCTCTTTTTAAATGGCCTAATCGAGACCCTCTAAGCAGCAAAAGACATAGATTCACCAAGGTTAGCACAACGTAAAATACCGGCCCTAGTGTTCTCTGACGACACGCTGCTCTTGTCCAAATCGCCAATGGGCATGCAGCGCGTATTGGACAAGTTTAGTGCATTTTGCAGGATGAGGAACCTGGAGATAAATATACAAAAAAACTAAATACATGGTCTTCAACACTAAAACCACAAATTGCCTGCATCCGCAAATGGAGGATAGGTCCCTTGAAAGAGTGTCCACATTCGATTATCTGGGAATTACACTTAATGACAAAATGGATTGGGGTACTCGAATTACAAAGGCCAACCTGAAATTAACCCAGTCAATGGGTGGTATATTGAAAGTTTATAAAAATTGCACCCAAAAAACGGTTGGACCCCCGGTAGAAATCTATAAAACCCAAGCGAGGGGTGCTTCTCTATATGGTGCCGAACTCTGGGGGCACTGCTCTTCTCAGCATCTGTGGGTAACTGAGAATATATTCACTAGGCTGCTGCTGGGCTTACCAAAAAGCACGCCTCTAATCCCACTTAGGATGGACCTGGGTATTTGCCCTATAGATTTATAGATTGCCTCTCGTCGCCTACTTTTTTGGCGTCGCTTATGGAGCACACCTGAGTTGGCCACCTATAGGGAGGAACTGAGGGATGTTATGTCTATCCAGGGAGCAACTACAATACCATGGTTGACATATGTCAGGAATGCATGTCCTCCTTGGGGTGGGGAAATATCTGGTCCACACCAGAAGTAACATGCCCCAGTATCTCGAAATAGACCTTATCCCACGCTTATAAAGAACATAACTAGCCCTGCTGACACAGAGCATAAACTCTTGCAGCCTGACCTCAAGGTTTCTTGACGTCAAGCAGCAATACAGATTAGAATTGGCCTTGGACACCATCCAACTGTTTATGGCAAAAAAATTGTATTTGCAATTTAGGCACGGTATGCTACCGTTTCGTGCATTCACGAATAGATGGAAGGGTGCAACTAAAGCTGATTGTCCTGGCTGCTCCGTCTCCGAAGAGACGGAACTTCATGTAATGCTTTTCTACCCTGCTTATAGTAGGCCTAGATCGAAGTGGGTTCTCCAACTCTGTAGGAACTTGGGGCTCAGCAATTACGTCGAGGTATTTAGGCTACTTAAATATGAAATTTGTTATTATTTGTAGTTGCCACCTCGAAATTTCTCTTCGCAATGTGGTGCATAACTAGAGCCATTTTAAAAGGGAAAGATTCTAATTAGATTTTGAGTGACAGCTAAATATGTACTGTCCCATGTTTTAATTAGTATACTAGCTGAACTGCAATACTATGTTGTTTCTGGAAAGTAATTTTAACGTTTTTCTTTTAACGTATTTTTTTAACATAATGGAAAATTGGAACTTGTTTTAATAGTTATATAACATCCGAGCATGGCGATTTGGCTTATTTTGTATTCTGTCTCATTGTTTATTTGGCTGCGGCCGAATGTTAAACTTGGACTGATTGGCAATCAAGCTAGTGAAAGACAATATTATAATATGTATGTATTACAGTTCTCTATACCAAATTTACTGCTGTTTTGGATATTCTACCTGACTCTCACACTTATGTATAATTACCTATTGAATTTTATTAAATGTTTTTTCTAATTGTGCTTTTATGGCTGTACTGCCGAAATAAAGTTCTTTTGACTGACTGACTGGCATTCAGAGTTATTTATTGCACCATGGTAGGCAATGGGCAAAACGCTCATGCACAGTCACGTGCACACACACACACATAAGCATGCACACATACACACTTTCATAGACATGCACTTGTGTATATGCACACACACTCCGCACACAATCCAGCGGAAGATATGGAAGGGGTCCATTGGGTGTGCTTGAATTAACTGTGATAAGGGGGCAAAGTGGCCACTAAGTGTCCTTTAAGTGACTGAGAGGATGGTGAAAAAGGGGGGACAGACAGGAAGGCCTCTAGGGGCTGGCAGAGGATTGCTGGATTAGAAATCTTTGGGGGTCAGGAGGGGTGGAGGGATGGGCAGGCTCTCATAGTTCCCATCACCCAGACGCTTCCCTTGAGGTGGAGGTATTCCTATTTGTGTCTTCTTTTACTCCAGTGCTAGAAACATTAGTAGGTGGATTACTTTTCAACTTTGAATCACAGTTGTAATCTTTCTTTCTCCTACGCCTGCATACCAACAGTGACTTTCCTCACTGGCAACCTCATTGGATGTTTCACATTGAAATGGCAACACAATGCCTTTCCCTAGGGCACAACCACATGGTGGTTTTGAGGCAAATCTAAAAAGGTGTGGTTTGGTTTAGGAATTGGGTAAGCACAGAATTAGTATGGGGGTTATGGTTAGGGATTTTTTAAGAGCTGGCTTTAGATTAAGGGTTACTGTGAGGGTTAAGTAAAGTGGTTTAGTTTGGTGGAGGGGCAGGGTTAGGGCTAGAGGTACAAAGGGAAATTGAAAGTGGGTAGAGTAAGAGTTAGGGTACGATTAGGCTTGGTAGAAGGGGTTTGCAAATTATAATTCAAATGAATTCAGGGAAATTCACACTTCATGAAGAAGTGTGTAACTTCTCACATTCTTCTAGTGTCCCAGTATGTAACTTTCCCTAGTTGACATTCTCTGCACTCTGAGGAATTATAAAAGATGGTCTGCCCTGTGATCTCATCTCCCAGCTAACTGAAATCCAACCTTGTGGCAAAAGGAAACAGAACGAGTGCTATGAAGAAAACAATATGTGGCAAATGAGCAGCATTCTCTGCACTTCAATGAGAAACTTTCTGCAGCAATGTACTGCCAGTTTGGTATTGCAGAATGTGTTACTGTCCCTGTTGTGTTAATATGACCAAGCATAAATTTTGCACAAAAAATACAACCAGAGAATTACATGTTTTGAGGCTTTTGCTGGGCTGTGGATGCCATTGACTGTTGGGTGGTAAAAATACAGCTAGCTCCAAATATACATTTCAATAGTAGACAGTCAATATAATCTTGCACAATTTCCAAAGTCTTTAGTGACCATGCATAACAAAAGTTTGACATTTCAAAGATAGTTATGTGGTTTACCTATTTTAAGATCCATATATTTTATAATAGCGTGGGTAGTGTATCTCATACCTGGCCAAGCACACTGTAAAACTGACCCACAAACACCCAAAAGCAGTCCATCATTGACCTGAAGGAAGGCATGAAAGACAGGCTGGCAGCAAGCAAGCTGGCACAGAAGATGGTCTGCCGGGGGAGGAGGGGCACAGGTTGGCCTGATCCATGGGAGTCCCATGTGCTGCTGTCCCCAAAGGCTACATACGGTGTTGAAAAGAGCAGGCTGTGGCCAGCGACGTCAACGGCAAAGGCTGCAGAAAGCTTTCACAAGGCCCAATAAAAGTCAGCTGTGAATGGCCTTCGCTTCCAGCCAGGCGCGCAATGTCACAGAGGCTCTTGAGAAACCCAAAAGAGGGTATGTGTATGCCTATGGGTTGTTCGGTCTCCTGCACTTACTTTGAGAAATTCAGTACATTTTTAGAATGGGTTTTTAGACAGGTGACAGATCACCAGTTTGTCATGCATTACCAGGATGACTTTCTTATCCTGGGGTCATTGGGCTCCCGGGAGTGTGCATGGGCACTGCAATAATTTTGCTCGCTCATGCCGGCTTTTGTGGTCCCCCTGGTGCCGGGAAAGACAGTAGGGCCAACAACAACAATAGAATTTTTTAGGAATTGAGTTAGATTCCGTCCAAAGGTGTTTCCGGTTACCAGCAGACAAAATTATCAAATTCAGGACAGCATTGCAGGAATGCCAGGCAAAAGATAAGATCACCTTGTATCAGTTACAGCAGATGGTAGGGCAGTTGAACTTTGCTCTGAGAGTTATTACGATTGCACAACCATTTTCCCACTCCATCTCACAGGCCATGACTGGTCTCAAAGAAAAACACCACCACACCAGGCTGTCGGCTGAGGTTAGGCAGGACATGCGGATCTTGCAGGACTTCAACAGCAGGGTAGTGTGGCCCGGTCCACCCACTACTTCTGCGAAGTTAGGTTTAATGACTGATGCTGCGGGTAGTGTGGAATTTGGTGCCATACTCGGTACTGAGTGGGTGGCTGAGCGTTGGCCGGCATGGTGAGTGCAGATTGGTGTGACAGTTAACATCAGTTTTTAGAAGCTGTTCCCCATCTGGGTGGCAATAACAGTTAGGTCTCAAATATTGCGTAATCAATCAGTGGTGTTTTGGCAGATAACATGACTGTAGTTGAATGCATCAATCAACAAGCAGCATGGTGTAAAATGATTCTCTGCCTGTTGAAAGAGATAGTGTTGTTATTTATGAGATAGAATATGGTGTTTAAAGCTAGCACTCTCTCGCTTCAAGATGCAGGTTTTCAAGGCACACCTCCCCTCTGCAGTAGTGACTCCCGCAGCCTTCCCAGAAGTACTTTGGCAGATTGGTGCCCCAAACTACCAAACCTTTTGGCAGCTAGCCCAGCACCAAGGACCAGGAAAGCGTATAAAGGGGCATTTTGGGCATATTGTACATTCCTGGGAAAGGATTGGGCAGAGAAATGGCATGACACGGGGGCACTCCTGCTTTACTCGGGTGCTTTGAACAAGGAGGGGCGCTCAGCGGCGGCAGCAAGGCAGCATGCGGTGGCAATCTCTTTCTTTGCTCAAACTAGTGATAGAGGAGAGCCCACCAAAAGTTTCACAGTTAGGAAAGCTTTGAAAGGGTGGCAGCGCCTCCAGGGGTCAGCACCGGATACAAGGTGTCCGATAGGGGTGAAGCATCCTTACTGGGGGTGCTTGACTTTATTTGCAGCACTCCCGTGGAAGCCCTGCTGTTCAGAGCTCCCTTTTCGTTAGCTTTTTATGGGCCATTTAGAATTAGT